>NC_143064.1:32030000-32655000 GCF_052426305.1 Pelodiscus sinensis | reverse complement strand
TAGTGTTCAAAAAGTTAACTCTCATTTTACAAGAAAACTCACAATCACAACACTCAAACTGGGATCAGAAAAAAAATCAGCAGCTCTGCCAAGATCAGAGCGAGCAGCACAGCATTTAGGGGAAAGAAAGATCTCCATTTGGGATAATAGCAGAGTTAATTATTATTAAAGTTAATTTGCTTCGCACTATACCCAAGCAAACCCACATTGCAGCCCCGATTACAGGCAATTCTTCATTTCAAACAATGCAGCAGAGTGAAAAAAATCAGGCCGATGTGACTGCTTGTTTTAATAAAATCATTAGAAGAGCATGTGTGCTGCTGTTGCTGCTTCTTTATTAAAGGAAAAGGAAAGCTGCTTGAGGTTGTCCAATGCTGAGCCTCCATGATACATGGAGCCTTCATAAACAAATCATTTAGTGGAGTAAAAACCAAACTGTCACTACTCACCATCCCTAAGTTTGGTGAAATACCCATTCAGTCTCAGTGGGGGTTTTCAGGAAGAGGATTAAAAAATAAATAAAATAAAACACCAGACACTATACACATTCCCATAATGAAGGGGCTAAAAATGCCCTACTCATTGATGCGAAATTACAGTTATTGTTTATCCTCCTTCTACTTCACACAGCTTTATACAAAACGCACCAAGAAAAATACAACCAAACAACCAACACATTAGTTAAGAGACCTTCCATTTTACTTTGACAGTTCACGATAATGGAATTTAATTGTGGAAAAAGCTGAATAATTTTAGCTGAATGTCATTTGGTTCATTCAAACTGGGAATCAGGGACATTTTTAACAAAGGTTTTCAAACTTCTTTTGAAATCAGGAAGCTGGTGTGCACAGATAAGGGGAGAGGTTTGAGGATTCTCTATCAGAAATTTCAAGGTTTTTTCCATCTGCTTTTTCACATTAACTGGTAATTATCCAGAAAGGCACATAATAGTGCAGAAATGACAGAAGCTGACAAAGGTTTTCCTAAGATATGTAAATTGTCAGTGATAGGCAAGGTGCAACAGAAAGGCTTTCTACAGCACAATTATTTATGCCAGTTTCATTTGCTTTTAGGTAGCAATGATGGCATGCTATACGGCAGCTTCTTATCATATGCACTGCACATTAGCTTCAGTACCAGTCAGTAAGAAAATATAGTAAAAAACATAGCTTTAAGGTTGGTGGCCTCCTCTTACTTGTTCTTTTTTCCTGAGATCTCTCATTTATTTTTAAGAATTTGCAACTTAATTTCTCACACTGCAATAATAAATAAATAACTCTTTTGCACATTTATTACATTTTGTGTATGAATATGCATTCCTGATGGATTATTTTAGGTATGATGGCTTTAAAGAAACTCAGCTGTGTATGCATGAGCTTTATTAGCCATTTTCACTGATCACATACTTTCTGAAAATAGCAGTTTCCAAGGGGGGTGCTGGAATGACGAACTATCTACCCCAGTTGAAGGGCAAAGCCACTGTTGCAAAATTCTCATCTGCTCCTCTGTATTCTGTTTGTTAAACACATGCTGGAACACTTGGGATGAACTGCCCTTCAAAAATCAACACGCTTCAGGCCAGATTCTGATGCCCTTTTCTCATGCTTAGAAGCACCTTTTTGCCACAAATAGTCTCATTGGCACTGTTCTCTGCAATATAATCAGACTCTAACCGCCAGTAGGAATCCTAACAATATAAGGCGATGTATGGCTTTTGAGTAGTACTTTGTACATGTGTTACGACATGATACCTGTGTCAAGCTGAGTAGAGGGGGGAGAGCATGAAGGCTGAACAAATACCTCCCTTTTAAAATGAGGTTTAATTTATTGGGTTCTCTTGGAATTTGTTTAAGTAAAACCCAACAGATGGGTAACATCCTTTCCTGGGTAGCCTATAAATAAGGCCTAGTTTTAGGTGGAAAACATAAATCACATAGCTTTTGTGCAATGGTGCTCACTAAGAAAAGTCCTTCCTGATTCCTGAAGCAAACAGTTGTTATTCAGAAGCATGGATTTGATTGCCTTTTACTGAGCACTCACTTACAAATATTATTAGAGTGTATAAGGTGTGTGAGGTAACAGATGAGGAGCAACCATGTATTTATCTATGAATATTGGTATATAATAGTGACATGAATATTGTAAGTGTCCTGATCAATGAGATAAAATTAGGCTGTGTATACACTGGCGTGATCTTGTGCCAAAGTGGCCACTCTTGTGCGAAAACTTGCTGCCTGTCTACACTGGCCGCGAGTTCTTGCGCAAGTAAACTGACGTTCTAATGTATGAAATCAGGGCTTCTTGCACAAGAACTATGATGTTCCCACTGAGGAATAAGCCCTTTTGTGCAACTGTTCTTGTGCAAGAGGCCAGTGTAGACAGGCAATATGAATTTCTTGCGCAAGAAAGCCCTATGGTTAAAATGGCCATCAGAGCTTTCTTGCGCAAGAGAGCGTTTACACTGGCATGGATGCTCTTGTGCAAAAGCACATCTCTTGTGCAAAAGCACATGCCAGTGTAGACGCTCTCTTGCACAACTACTTTAACACAAGAACTCTTGCGCTAAAGAGTTTTTGCACAAGATCAGGCCAGTGTAGACGTAGCCTTACTGTAAAATTATGGTGGGTTATTAGTATTTCCTGTATGACTTGCATTGATCTAACTTTGCAGGGAGCTGTGGGAAGAGTTAACAAGAAAACACCCCAACAGATCTACATCAGGATCCACAGCACACATGAGAAAGACAGTAGGGCTAGCTGTTCGCTGAAAAGGATCCTGCATCCTTTCACTACAATAAAGGGGCTGGAGATTACAAGAACACTAAAGAGTTAAAAAGTCTTTGGAGAAGAGGGGCACTTGCCAGAAGATATCTAGGGAGACAGGCTGACAGACAAATCAGAGAGACACTCTGCTTAAGAGTCTATAGGGAGCTACTACTATGAGCTCAACATGTACATGGTCAGCTTTGTTGGTTTAGGATCTGTCTTCGTAGGAAATGCTTTTATTCTAAATAAATAATACTTTGCTTTAAAGGATGCTTTCTGGTCACTGATGACCACCCTCAGTGCCTCAGAGAAAACAGAACTGAAGGGACATCAGTCAGCCTTGCTGAGATAAATTGGTAGGCAGGGCACTGTAACCTAAAGCCTGGTCTAACAATACAAAAATCATATGATTCCATCCTGAGAGACAACTACAGTTAAAGGAGAGGTCAAAGGGCAGTTCACCTGCTAACTAATCTAGCCCTATTTTAAAAAGCAGGATATTCCTATGTTTGTCTCACCTTTTGATTATTAAATCTCCCTTCCTCTTCTCAAGTTTTACCTTCCTTTTATTTTCTGCTTATGGATTATTCTTGCTGTAAAGCATTTTGTGGAGCTTTTTATGGAAAATGCAACATAAAATAAATTGCAGTTATCATAGTTCACATTGGCCATTTGGAGAATAATCAAAGACTATCAGTTGCTACTGAGCTGAGCCAGATTCAGGCAAGTGACGCTGAAGCAGACGGCTTTAGAAGCCATTAGTAAAGTCCTGAGCCATTTATCTTCCTTCTGGTGCTTCCTATGCCATAGCTAATACTTCCTCTGAATTCTCACGTTTGCCCCTTGCAATTCTCCCACAGACTGTGAGCATTCTAAGTTTAGTGGCTATAGTTTTGTGCGTCTAGAACTGTAGGGGACCAGAATGAGGCTAGCTTGTGCAGCTCTCCCTGCCCTGGGCCCCTCCCGCACTGGCCCAGCCCCCAGGGAAAAGCTGACAGGCAAGGTGTGCAGTTCCACCCTCACCCCAGAGATAAGCTGGCAGGTGGCATGCATACCACTCCCCCCTAGGGCCAGCCCCATGGAGAAGTCAGTAGGAAGGGTGCAGGGTCTCCACTGCCCTAGGCTGCCCCTGAGGAGAAGCCAGTGGCCACCCTCTCTCACTGCTCTGGGATCACACCCACTCCCATGACCTCCCCCTCCTTCCAACCCCTTGCCCTGACTTCTGCACCCCCACCCACTGTCCTGAGTCCCTCCTCAACTTCCCACCCTGACTCCATCTCCCCCCACACTTGCGGCCTCCTGCCCTGAGCCCTTACCCACACACATACATCACAAAAGCCCTGCCTAGACTCCTGTACCCCTCACACCTGCCCTAAAATATTTATGCAAAGCTGGGTAAGTCTTCTAGTCATAAAATAAGTGTCTAACCAATGAACAAGGTGAAATGTAGGCACTCACCTGCCAAGTAGCAAGACCCAGACATGAGCACAAAATTTCTGCAAAATTTCTTGCAAGCATTCAGTTGAACATTACCAATCTTAAAATAGCAGGCTCCCTTCTCAGCACATACTCCTGACATCTAATGATTTCAGTAGTGACTTGGAGAGATCAACTCAAGGGCTCAAAGAATACATAATTTTCCATGTCCTCTAATCAAAAGGTTTCAAGGGATTCAGCTAAAGTCAGTTATAATGGTGTTTTCTGCAATACGCACAGCTGTACAGTAAAAAGGGATGATACCATGAATATGTGTCCAAAAAGCCCTCCAACAGCCATGAGATGGTAGCAGCTTGTGATCACTATTGGTATAGTCTGGCTTCATAAATACTAACATTCTGGAAAAACTAAACAAAATGTATAACATATTACTAGAGACCTGTGTGTATACAAAATTAATATCCACATCTGCATCTGCGAAACTGATCCACGGATATCCACATCTGCAGAGGGAAATACCTGTAGAGACCCACAAATTTGCAGGGTTCTAGATACAAAATTTGTATCTGCATCCACAAAAATATGCAGATTCCTATGGATATAAAACAGGTATCTGTGGATTTGTAGGGCTCTACATATCACCGGAAGCAATCCAAGCAGAGTTTGAATGACCCTCTGAATTCCTCACAGCAAATCCTTACAGCAAATAATACTGAGTTTTTTCTGGAAGAATTAACATTAAACCTTGGACTAATTTTCTTATACTAACCATGCAGTATTTACTTAACTTTGTGAATCCTGTATTCAGAGAAATGTGTAGCTTGGCATATTTATGAGCTGCCAGCTAAAATGTTACCTAATATCCTCACCGTGGTCAAAAAGGGCAACCAAACATGCACCTTTTTTTGCAAATTAACTGGGCCTGTTGATCAGGGACTTTCATGGTAGAATCTAGAAAATTTCACTAGAAATCAACTAGGTCAACTAGAAGATTTCACTTGAACTGTCAAAGAAATCCACCATTACTTGCCTCCCTCAACAAAGGCACAAAAGAGACCAATAGCTCTGCAATCCTTGGAAAGGCTCTAAAACAACACAGCACCATCCCTAGCAGTTGCAAAGTAGAATTTCAAAGCCAGATTCTCAGCTTGTATAAAGTGGCACAGCTCCTTTGAAGTCGATGGGCATATGTTGGTTTACAGGTGCTAAGGATCTGGATTCAAACCACAGCTCCCTCTAAACTGTGCAGCTGCCTAGTCAGCCCCATGCAGGGGTCCAGGGCTGCCAGGCATGAAGGTGCCTTGGCCAGGGAAAAGTCTCTCTGTCCCAGGCATGGGAGATCCCTGTTGGGCCTGGAGGAGTGAGCCTCCCCCTGGCCACAGCAGCTCTGTGCTGGGACCCGAGGAGTGGCACTTCTCCATATTGGTGCACATTACAAAATTAATTCTGCAGATGGACATAAAAAATTAGAGGCAACAGGAACCTACACACATTATTCTTAAACTAGGCTCCTGAAGCAACAACTGGAGCTGCATAACTACCCTTTAACCACAAAATTCCAGGACTGGACATTATGTTTTCAGTAAAGGACAAGCATATTACAAATCCTATCATCCTGGAGCCCTTTGAGGTAGTTATATGGAGGTCAGTTCAGGAAGGGAGTTCTTGAGCCAGACTCTAGCCCAGAGCTACTCAGCGCATGTGCCCATGGCCCATTTGTTTATGGCCTGAGGCCCATTTGTTTGCGGCCCATGGTGCGGTTTCGATTTACGTGGAACTCAATATGTGGACCATGGGTGGGAGCCAAAACAAAAATTAGTCAATATAACGGCCTTCTGTTGATATGCATTTTTAGTACAGGCAGTCCCCGGGTTACGTACAAGATAGGGACTGTAGGTTTGTTCTTAAGTTGAATTTGTATGTAAGTCGGAACTGGCGTCCAGATTCAGCCGCTGTTGAAACTGACCAGCAGCGGCTGAATCGGACATGCCTGGGGCAGCGCAGCTGGGGTGCTACTGGGTTGGTCCAGTACTGCATGTCTCGGCGGTCCCGCTGCCCGCGTCCTCCGCGGCAAGAAAAGCTGCTCCGCATCTCCCTGGTCTGCTGGGGAGAAGCGCCCCCCTCCCGCGCCGCCGAAGGCGGCGACAGTGGGGGAGGCACCCCGCACTAGCAGGCCCCCCCCCCCCCAGTTTGTAACTTAAGTCGGACCCACGTAACCCGGGGACTGCCTGTAATTAAATTCCTGGACTTTGATTGCTCACTGAAAGTGGTGTCATATGGGTGGAAATCGAGAAAATATTGCATTTTATTAATATCAGCAGAACTGACTTTAATGGGGCCTGTGTGTTGTGTAGTCTTGCCTTAATCTTTGTATTCACGCCCATCAGTGTGAAAGATCTCTGCACTAGGCACAGGAAAGTGGCCGTCTAGGGCAGGAGAGCTGCCAGCCTGGCTACCCAGGAGCAGGTGTGCATGAAAATCAAGGGGGTCCACTGAGACCCCCGACCCTGAGCCCTGAGCTTACAATGGCTATCCTGGGTCAGACCAAAGGTCCATCTAGCCCAGTAGCCTGTCTGCCGACAGCGGCCAACCCTAGGGACGCTGGATGGGATGGACCGAAGACACTGACCAAGCCATTTGTCTCGTGCCATCCCTCTCCAGCCTTCCACAAACCTTGGGCAGGGAAACCACTCCTACCCCCCGGCTAATACCACTCCATGGACCCAACCTCCATGACTTGATCTCACTAACCTTTAAACTCTGTTCTAGTTCTAGCCTTCACAGCCTCCTGCAGCAAGGAGTTCCACAGGTTGACTCTTTGCTTTGTGAAGAACAACTTTCTGTTACTAGTTTGAAGCCTGCTACCCATTCCTTTCCTTTGGTGTCCTCTAGTCCTTCTTTATGGGAACTAATGAAGAACTTTTCTGTATGCACCCTCTCCACCCAACTCCTGCTTTTAGAGACCTCTATCCTGTCCCCCCTCCGTCTCCTCTTTTCAAAGCTGAAAAGTCCCAGTCTCTTTAGCCTCTCTTTATATGGGACCTGTTCCCAACCCCTAATCATTGTAGTTGCCCTCCCCTCTCCCAGCCTCTCTCTTCCCCTCTCCCACCTCCTTTTCCCAGTCTCCCCCAGTTTTGTTCAATAAAGACAGATTCCATTTTTGAACACAATTGTCCTTTATTTTGTACATCAAGAAAAGGGGCTAGGGAAGGGTAAGTGGAAGGAGGTGAGGGAGGAATGGGGTACGAGCCCCCGATGGGGAGGACTGGGCTGGCTCTGCGGGCTTCTGGGGGTGGAAGCTCTCCTGCAGCCCCCCAATTGCCCCCTCTCCCCAGATGGCAGCCTGCGGCAAGTGCAGCCGGGCTGATGGCCGAGTGGTGTGATGTGCCCAGTGTGGGCACTCTGGGCAATCCAAGCCAGGACTGGTTTTCAAGCGGGGCACCCCTGAGAACTGTCTGTCTGGGGTGGGGGTCGGGTCCATTTAAGCGCAGCCCTCGGCTAGCCTGAGACAGTATCTCCACGCTCTAAGTCCTCCTCTGATGCCCTGCCGGCACTGCTTCTGGCCATCCTTAAGCCCTGTTCAGGGTCCACTTAATGTGGACATGCTAGTTCGAATTAGCAAAACGCTAATTCGAACTAGTTTTTAGTTCTAGACGCGTTAGTTCGAATTAGCTTAGTTCGAATTAACTAATTCGATCTAAGTTAGTTCAAACTAACTCTGTAGTGTAGACATACCCTCTGAGAAAATTATTTTAACCTGTAACAAAGTGAAAGTGCAGAAGAACCAATTTTGGTCATTGAACACTGCCCAAAATGTCAGCAAACAGTTGCTATTTTTACACAAGAAGTAAAACTTTGTGGGGGCAAGTCTGCTAGCATAATTAAAGTGCTCAGCATTACCTCATAGGATAGCGAGTTCAGCTGGGCCTAAAGCATCCCACTTCTGAAGCTGGTGCTCTATGGCTGAGGTTTGCTCAATAGGGTCGTCTTTTGAGGCCTGGTGTACAATAGGGCCTTATTTCAAAATAACTCCCCTTAGGTTGAATTTATAAGCAGAGCGTCCACTCTGCCAAGCCCGTTATTTGAAATAAAGGGCCACTTCTTTTGAAATCTGTAGCGTGGACGCTCTAGTTTGATTTTGTTAAATCAGGAGCTATTAAGTTGAATTTACTAATTTCAAAATAATTTCCTACTGGAGACATGGCCTGAAAGTCTTTCCACTGACTTTAATGGCTTTGGGATTTGACTTAGGCTCTCACCATGTACAGCCAGTCCCCAAGTTGTGAACGGTCAACTTACAACCGTTCGCACTTACGACCAAAGCTGTCATAAATGGTGGACCCCGAGTTACGAACGCGATCCGCACTTATGAACAGCACAGTTGCATGTAACTCAATGGGATCCGACTTATGAACGAACCGAGTTACGACCAATTGCTTGGTCCGTAACCAGTTTGTAAGTCGGGAAGAGGCTGTATTTCACTGTGTGTTGTTTTTAGCCCTGTCATGCGTTTGGGCCAAAGGAGGTGATGTCAAAAGGAGAGATTTTACATTTCTTTTGAATTTGTCTGAAACCTACTCTGATTCTGAATTTTGTTGCAAATATTTCACTCCCTCTTGTTGGAATTGTGCATCTGCAAAAAAATAAGTGGAACATTTTGGACATATTCTGTTTCCATTGTAAATAGGATGTTGCTGGAACAGAACTATCCCCAGGGTATGTCTGCACTGCACAGCTATTTTGGGATACCAGAGGTCTACACAAGCCACCCGTTATTTTGAAATATTTTTCAAAATAATGGATGCACTATTTCGCCATCCCGGTAAACCTCATTCCACGAAGGTTAAGGGATGGCTCAAAATAGTGTGTTATTTCGAAATTTGGTGCTGCATAGACGTGCCGCATTTCAAAATAAGCTATTTTGAAATAGATTCAAAATAAAATACACAATTTGCATAGTGCAAGTTGCGTATCTTATTTTGAGTTTATGGTGCTCTGTAGATACACCCCCAGTTCTTGAAACTACTCCCCTCTCATCAAATGTGAACATAAAAAAATCAACCTAAAAAAGTCTGAGGCATCAAATAAGAAAGTAGCATTAGAGAGAGAGGATCTATCTATTAAATCCTGACCTGGAAATATCTTACTACAAGTCATCATTCCTTTGTGCATATTCTGGCTTTTGTTACTGCTGCTCTTCTGTGGCACTAAACATTTCGTTCTTTCCCATTGCAGCTGACTTTTTGTCATGTAATGGACCCCATATTTTATAGGGATAAAAAAGTGAATCAACACTGAGGCATTTTCAACATTGTTGGAGGAGACATTGATTTGACAACTTTTTAATTTTAGAAAGAAATTATATAGAAGTGATAAATCAAATCTTTTACAACTTATAAGGCAAAACGGTAAGAATTTTAAAACTTCAAACTCCTAAAAAAGTTTCTAAACTGTAAAACACAAGCTATTAAAGTGCCTGGGACATATAAGTGCTACAACTTTTGCTGGGAATTCAGTAGTAAGACAGATTATTTTTCTCTATATATGTGGAGAGAAATGAATTCACAAGAGCTAATATTGCACTTGTGTTCCATCTGCTGTAAACCCTGGGCTATAGTTGAACATACAGGCACACATATGCAAGGAGAACATCAAATGACTGATCACATAAAAGTGAAATTACTTTGCAGAATATTGTATGTGTAGTTTAGCATCTAATCAGCTTTGGATTCGCTTCTTACCTGCAGCGTGGCAAATGACGTCAAAGACATGTCTGTATCTCTTCTGTTCTGTGCAGTCAAACAAGTTGTCAGCAAGGGAAAAGGAAAAAGAATTTTCAATTACACGGCCCTTTTAGATCTGGCACAATAATATATCAAGCATTTTCCTTGAGTGCTTAGGAAATAAATGTGCAGAATTTTTGTTGACAAAATTGGCAGCTCTGTACTTAAACACTCGTAGCTACCATCTATTTTGTCTCCTAACAGGCTGGATTTTGTTTGAATTTGCTTAGCGCTCTCAGTAGCTATGTATGTGAAATGTGCCTTATTTTCCTTTTTTCTCCTTAGCTGATACTTAGCATTTTTCATTTATTTTGCAGTCACCTCCCTTTTTAGTTTACATGCTTTTTGTAGTCAAATGTTCGTGTAACATCAGAGACTCTGAAATCTATGCTTGTTTTAATAATGCTAACCACCGTACACATGGAGATATAATGAAACATTAAACAGACTAACCTCTAAAACTGATAAAGGAGATTACGAATGCACTAATATGAAATTACAATAAATCAGCTAGCAGCCTAGTCATGCTCGAACGAAAGTGAAAGGGCACTTTGCCTTCAGTGGCACCAAGGTAAAACAGCAATAATAATAATATTGAACACATACATAACACTTACCATTCATTGATTTCTACATGCTTTACAAATGTGGGTATCATTATTTCCATTTTAAAAATGGAGACAGTGACTTTAACCAGGTCACATGGTGAATCCGTTGCAGAGTCATGAATGCAGCCTTGTGCTCTCTACTGAATTGGGCCACAGGGATTTCCCACTTTCTGCTCATATCTGTATCCAGCCCTCAGCTGAATCAATGACTGGAAATCTCAGTGAGCACGTGCGGCACCACTCTCATGGGCAACAAGAAATCAAGATTTAATGCACCTTCCACTGCTGTGAATCACCAGCTAGATATCTCTGTCTCTAGTGTAGTGCTGAAGAGACAGCCTGAACTGATTTTATGTTTTATACTGTGGTTGCCTATCATTGCAGACCTTCTCATTGGACTGGGGAGAAAGGAGGGGTGTGTCACATTACCGAATTGGAGGGAAGCAGCCAGATCGCTGCTGCACCCCTAGGTGGGGGTGTTGGCCCCAGAAATTGGTATAAAAGGGAGCCATGTGGGGTATTGAATGGGAGCTTATTGTTTGCTTATGTACGCTATTTATGTGAGTGTATAATGTCTGTGTGTGTAGGTAGGAATCTGTAATCTGTGTGGAAGCTGAATATTTCTCTGAATGTGGTTAAGCATTGCTATGGACAGGCTGATTAGCCAGGCCCTATGGGACAATGGCACTTGATGGGCCAAAGACACACCCAAAGAATGGGGGCTGTCACCTGAGAGCAGCCAGCAGGAAACACAGAGATTGGCCTCTGAACAGGTGACCTGCTGCATACAAGAAGAGGCCAGGAAGGAGGTATAAAGAGGCCATGTGGTGGATGCCATTTTGTCTTCAGCTCAGCACTTCATCCCAGAGGCAGCATTGCAGGGATTGAAGGGCCCGAAAGACCTGTGAACCCATCCTGATCATAGGATGTGCAATAAGAACTTTTAAACCAGCAGCTGCAACATCTCTGCTAGAGCCTGCATCGAGAACTGGGAGATTCGGTGCATGTAACATACTGTACTTTAACAGCCTTACAGTCATGCTTTTCTTTCTTGTGTTAATAAACCTTTAGTTGTTAGATGCTAAAGGACTGGCCCAGCGTGATTTGTGGGTAAGATCCAGAGGGTAAATTGACCAAGGATCTGTGGCTGGTTTCTTGGAACCGGACAGAACTTGTTCGGGGTAGGTGGGATTGGGTGCTAGGACCCCCCCACCTGTGTATAGGCCCAGGGCCATCTGAGGCATGGATATTGCTGGTGTGTCGGAGGGGTTTTGCTCGGGAGGCTTCAGGCAGGCAGCTGAAGCGCTCTGAGACTGGTTTGTGGCCTGTTTGGAGAGGTCACCAGTCTGGGGGCTGTAAGGAGCCCCGGATTTGAGCAATTCGCCCTGAGCGGACACCCTCAGCTGTGCCCAGACACAGCTCGGTCCGTCACAGGGTGACATATTCTTCTCAGCCTCTTTGGGTGTATAATTTTAAATATAGGTCCCCCAGTACCAAAGTAAACTTATGATTTCCTATTCTTAAAATGTTTCTAGCTCTCTTTCGTGAAGAAAAGCTTGAAAATATGACCTGAGGGTAACCGATGGAGCAGTATCTGCCTGAATCTTCAGTCAGTCGGAATTAAGGATGTTAAATATTGATTAATTGACTAATTAATTGATGCCTTTTTGCATTGACTATTTGATTAGTTGATAGGGCAATTCTGCCTCCACACAGCGCTGCCACTTTGAAACACCGCGAGTACCCTGATGCAGGGCTGTCTGCAGTGTTCAGAGTGACAGTACCACGTGGAGCCCGGGATCAGCAGTGGAGTCCCAGGCTCCATGAGACACTGTCGCTTTGGGTATGTCTACACTACCACCCTAGTTCGAACTAGGGTGGTAATGTAGGCAACCGCAGTTGCAAATGAAGCCCGGGATTTGAATTTCCTGGGCTTCATTTGCATATTGCCGGGTGCCGCCATTTTTAAATGTCCGCTAGTGCGGACTCCGGTTGCCTACATTACCACCCTAGTTCGAAGTAGGGTGGTAGTGTAGACATACCATTTGTAATGCTGCATGCAGCCTGGAGACACCCCAGCTGGCCCCAGGCTGCACGCAGCATTTCAAAGCGGCAGCACTGCATGGAGCCCAAGGTCTGGCCCCAGACTTCAAGCAGTGCTGCTGCTTTGAAGTATGTCCTCCTCTTCCCCCCTCCCTTGCTGCCTCTGTCTGATGGAGGCAGCAAGGGGGGAAGCAACTAGTCGATGAGCATGTCTACTGTCTGATAAGCATTTGCTCATAGGATAGTTGACTAGTCCTTCACTTCCCTAGTCTGAACCAGTAGTTATGAAATGTGTGAACTGCCTCAATAGATCTCAGTGAAGTCATTAACTCCAAGATTTGCTGCTTGGGGAACCCCCACAACAACACACACCTAATAGCAGAGGGTATGTCTACACTAGCTCGTTAACTCAAGCTAGGTAGGCAAATGAGGTGACCGGAGTTGCAAATGAAGCCCGGGATTTAAATATCCCGGGCTTTATTTGCATTTTCCAGTCGGGTCGCCATTTTGAAATTTCACTAGCTCGAACTCACTGCCACGTGGCTACACGCGGCAGTGACACGTTAACTCGAACTAACGTGTCACTGCCGCATGTAGCCGCGTGGCAGTGAGTTCGGGCTAGTGAAATTTCAAAATGGCGACCCGACGGGAACATGCAAATAAAGCCCGGGATATTTAAATCCCGGGCTTCATTTGCAACTCCGGTCGCCTCGTTTGCCTACCTAGCTCAAATTAGCCAACTAGTGTAAACATGCCCAGAGTGTGTATATGGCAGGAGGAGATAAGAGCAGTAATCTTGACCATCCACTCACTCAACTGAGAAGATGCACCCTGGCTGCTAAGGTCAATACTGGAGACCCTCTGCCTTTCCTAATGCCCAGCTGCTGTCTTTGTGTCTGTGGGAGAAAGGAATGCTGTCTCTGCCAGTGCTGTATGGGATAGCCATGGGGCAGGCAGGGTGCCATGTAAGTGATTATCAGAGAATGTTCCCAAGATACAAAATGTACCCTCATCACTGGGGTTAACTGCATGAGAAACCAGGTCTTAGGAATGATACTTATCCCATTAAAGAACAGAAAAATAGCTCTTGACCCATGTACTCAGTCATAACTAAATAACACTGTTAGAATTTGAATGTTAATTAATTGCAACAAACTGCTTGAGGAGAACCATCTAGACATGGAGAATTATTCACCAAAGTCATTCAGCAAATAATTGTGAATAATGAATGCATCTAAGAAAATTGTAAGCTGATAAGGAGGTGAGGTGAAATTTGTTGGATAAATTATTCACTTCAAATTATTCATTCAGCTCTAATAATAATGAACTAAAATATAGGCTTCAGGAAGAAGATATCTGGGTATGAGAGATTTTAGGTGGTAGAAGAAACGGGTAAGAAATATCATAGCAGATGTAAAAGTGCCACAGAGGCATTGAAGAATTTGTCTCTGTGTATAACATGCATCCAGAAGCTGGGCAAACTTTCTCTCTTTTACTTAAATAAATATTCTGTGAACTGTTACTACATTTCCCCCAGTAGTTGCTGCTATCCTAATCTCTATTGCAGCAACAAAAATTATCTACAAAGTTCACATGTCCTCCTTCAATATGCAAGTGCCTTTAGTAACCCTTTGTGTCCCACATTCTTTCTGCAACTATTCAGATGATAAGTTTACAACTCTCAGATGAAGTTTAATATATTATGAAAGTGCCTTTGTGGCTCCATAACTAAAGTTGGGTTTTGTTTTCCAGACAGTGCAGACAATAAATTAGCACAGGATGATGACTCTACTAAAGTTCAGCAAAGCTGGACATGAAGGGTATGTCTAGATTGCATCCCTTTGGCAGCAGAGGGTCAGGTTGACATTGCCATTGAGACAGGGATTTAAATATCCCTTGCCTAATTTGCATAAAAATGGCTGCCACGTTTTGCGGACTCAGCACTTTGTCAGCAAAAAGTGGCAGTCTAGAGGGAGATCTGTCGAGAAAGAAAGCCTTTTTCGACAGATTCTGTAGACCTCCTTGCAAGAGGCATAAGGGATCTGTCGAAAAAGGTTTTCTTTCTCGACAGATCCCTCTCTAGACTGTCGCTTTTTGCCGACAAAGTGCTGAGTCCGCAAAATGCGGTGGCCATTTTAATGCAAATTTACAGGGCTCCTGGGCCCCGCTCACCAGCTGCGCTGTCCAGCAATCTACGCATGTGCAGATTGTTCTGCGCATGCGCAGATCGCCAGAACCCGTCTCTTCCAGGTTGCAATCTACTCTCCACGGGCGAGTAGATTGCATTATTTGTCGAGTCCTGCAAATTAGGCATGTGATATTTAAATCCCTGCCTCATTTGCAATGTCGACCTGCCTAATTTGCATCCCTCTGCCGACAGAGGGATGCAGTCTGCACATACCCAAAGTCTACATCCCTAAATTCTTGTGGCTGCTGCTGCCATGGATGGACATCACATAACAAAAGATTGGATCTAAAAAGCAGAAAATCTTGTCAGATGATCTTTCTTAAATTTTCTTATCCTGGGAGATGTTAACATTCTAGATTAATGGCGTTCTAATATCTCTGGGCCAGTTCGGTATAAATTTATACAATTCCACTTACTACAAGGGGCTGCACTGAATATTTGGCCTTGTTATTGTTGTTGTTAATTGACAACATTGACACCCTTTTGAGATGTTATTCACCCTTTCCAAAAGCAGGCTATGACATTGGTTCGTCATCCTTTACATACCTGAGATTTTGACTAAAGGTATGGTTTCCTCACATGGGATATGACAATGGTCGCCTCTCCATCCCACCAGAGAAATTAACACTCAAAGCTACAGAATCTCTTGAACACCTTAAGTCAGAGGTTCTCAAACAGTGAGTTATGACCCCATATTAATGAGGTAGCCAAGACTGGTGTTAGACTCGCTGGGGCCCAATGCCAAAGCTGAAGCTCAAGCTCCCTTGGCCATGGTTGAAGCTGAAGTCTGAGGGCACAGCATAGGTCTCCCCACTGCCCAGAGTGATCGAGCTTGGGCAGCCTAGGTCTACGGTCCCCCTCCTGGCATTGTGTAGTAATTTTTGTTGTCAGAAAGGAGCCACGGTGCAATGAAGTTTGAGAATTCCTGCCTTAAGTTCAATGTGTCCCACGAAAGCTAAAAAAGAAACCGACCCACAAGATTAAGGATCCAATGAATTGGTAGAACAGTGTGATCACTTCATGACCACAGGGTCATGCCTTGGCCATAAGCCAACCTTATACCACACTGATTGTAAAATCACTATGTCGTATGAATGAAACACACAGCAAGAAGACAAGAATAGTGATGATGCACAACTTACACTGAATCCATCTACCAATGACACATATATGTCTTACAGGTTTAGGCCTCTGTAGTAACAGAAGAATTGATCATCTGCTCTCTCATGCTTTAATACTCTGTAGATTTTAGTAAGATTTTAGATTTGGTTTGATGGTTTTAATGGGAAGCCTGTCATTTATTCCTACTGATGAAACAGGAATACTGATGTGCCATTGCTGCAAAAATAAATTAAAACTGTGGAACAACTTTGTAAAATAGGATGTAAAAAAGGCCAATTTCTGGACTTGTGTTAAACAGTAGGAGTTTTGCCAGTGCCTACAGTGAATCATAGAATCACAGAACCATAGAGCTGGAAGAGACCTCAGAAGACCATCAAGTCCAGACCCCTGCTCTAGGCAGGACCAATCCCAACTAAATCAACCCAGCCAGGGCTTTGTCAAGCTGAGACTTAAACACCTCTAGGGATGGAGACTCCACTACTTCCCTAGGTAACCCATTCCAGTGCTTTACTACCCTCCTAGTGAAATAGTTTTTCCTAATATCCAACCTGGACCTCTCCCACCACAACTTGAGATCATTGCTCCTTGTTCTGCCATCTGTCACTACTGAGAACAGCCTTTCTGGAACCTCCCTTCAGGAAGTTGAAGGCTGCTATCAAATCCCCCACACTGTGTCTAGTTAGGTGCTAAATTCATATTTACTCACCAAAATGACAATGGCTTGATTTCATAGGTCCTTTATAGATTTTTAAAGACCCATGGGTTCTTCAGCAGCCAGTGGCACCTCTGAGTGATCAATAGCTCTGAAAATCAGACAATTTTACTTAGGTTCTTAAATATCTGTTTAGATCTAACTTCAAATTCTCAGCTCTGAAAATTTAGACTCCAATATACAGTAGAGAAGAAACATAATTCATAGAGAGAATTTTGTGTTGCATCTTAATGGTAACCATTTTATATACTCCAAAAGGCTAGATTCATAATGCTATAAGGTTGTTCAACTTGAGGCATCACTTTTCTTTATAATTATCCTTTCACTTGGAAAATTGAAATGGTAAATTCCCATGTCTATAAGGAGACTACTCAGTTTGTAAGACTGCTGAAACTGATGGAATGAGTCGTTGGATGAAGAAACTCAGGGAATGTCTACACTGCAGTTTTTCTGGAAAAACTACACTTACGTCCACACTGCAACTGTGTTCTTTCAACAGAAAGTCAAAAGAACGCAGCAGTTTCTCTGACAGTGATAAACCTCTTTCTACAAGGAAGAAGCCTTTTTCCGAAAGAGCTCTTTCAGAAAAAGGCGTGTGTGAATGGGGAAGAGGGATTTTTTTCTAAAGAAGAGAAAAAAGCACAGGTGCCCTAGTGGCCACTCCGTCCATAGTAATCACAACTTAAATGTGAAACAATGTCCAATCGATGTGGAGGCTATCTTTCGAAAAAGCAGATCACTTTTTCAATGTACTTTTGCTGTGTAGACACTCTCTTTCAAAAGAAGTTTTTCCAGAAGATCTCTTCCAGAAAAGCTTCTTCCAAAAGAAGCCTGCAGTCTAGATGTAGCTTAAGTGTATAATGAAAGTACCTCTATCATTTCCTTTGTAGAATCAAATTCATCCATATTTTATATGTGTATGTTTTAAAGATGATAGAGGTACTTACATTTTTAGATGTTCTTGATGCTAAAAAAAAAATTAGTGTTGATCTAAACAGATGCTGTTTTTAAAACTGTCCCTCCGCTCACACTCTGACAATAGTAAAATGTCCTAGTCTATTTCCCTCATGCTACTATCTATGTTGCACTGGTCAGAGATTCAGAAATTCAGAACTTCTTGTCAATTACCTAGAATTGCTATGTGGGCTTCAAAATCTTAACAAACGAGATTCTTATTATCTAGCAAGTTACGTATTTTATGATTTGCCTGAGTGTTCTATTCAAAATCTTGAGGAGATCCTTACC
Source organism: Pelodiscus sinensis (assembly GCF_052426305.1). Classification (NCBI taxonomy): domain Eukaryota; kingdom Metazoa; phylum Chordata; order Testudines; family Trionychidae; genus Pelodiscus; species Pelodiscus sinensis. Next base: position 32,637,097 of record NC_143064.1, on the reverse strand, counting down.
CACTTCCTACAGGAAAAATCACTCATTAGGAAACTGAACATCTTAACGGTGGTGGAGGCTGGTGGAAAGAGTTCCAAATCTGGCTAGTTAAAGAGCTTTGGTAAGGGGGGAATGGGGAGAACAGATCAAATGTTCTCAAGGGTCATAGTGCCAGTGAGGTAATAAAAACCTTTCAGATTCTGTATTAACTGACCATTAAAATTATTCTCCCCTCGCCTCCCCCCAAAAAAACCCAGAACTAGCAAACTTGAAGCATTGCATACATAGAAATTGATTGTATGTTTCATCCAGATTATTTTGATTTTTCCTGCAGCCTCTTGCCACACTTTCAGATTCATTGAACTGCATTCAGATTAAATTACACTAAAATGGTCTTTAATTGAATGAACTTTCCTTGTTTGTAGCTGGAAGGTACTTATGCATGATCAAAACTTCATTCTAATAGTGTTCAAACTCACCAATACTTAATTACCATCACTGTTCAAAATGAAATCTTAAACCAGAGAGTAAAGAAATTTAGGGACCAACGCTCCCCCTGGTGGCAGAACCCTTGTGTGCCATAAAAAGCCATTTTAGTGTATCATATCAGCCATTGATTATGTGTAGCTCAAACGATGATATAATTTCTATCCTATGAGTTTTCACATGTTACATGAGACACAGTATGAACAAAAATAATGCAGAGCATTCTTCACAATTTATGGCAAAGGCAAACATAATTAACATATTAAATATTAAGTCAAGATCATAAAATGTAGATTGGTACTGATTAGTTGTATTATCCATAATTAGAAATCACTACATCCTTCACCAGGTACTGCAGTGCTTTGCTTATGATTTCTCAACTAAATTAAATGTGTGATTCAGGTTTCACACTGAGTTTTATTTCTGCATTTAATTTAGACCATAACCAGATTCAGAAAAAGCAGGGCACAAGTCATACAGTAGCTGCTAAATATTTGTAGGCCACACTTCTAAAGTAGCTTCTCCCTGGGCTAAACTGTGACTTGAACTGTGCTCCCATGTGCAAGAATAAGAGGGAATAAGGACTCCTCTGATATAACTATACAAACTACCACACCCTTGTGTTTAGGACACAGGAATAAGTGGGCTACTTACCTATTTATACTCTCCCCTCCTCAAGTGGGGGCAAGGAGTGAGAAGTGGGAAAGGAATAAGTAGAGCTTTGGCTATAGCTCCATCCCTCTCTCTGATCAAATTAGAGGTTTTCAGCAGGGATTTACTGTTGGTATAAACTCAACACAAATGGTTTTCCCCACCCTCCACACACATCTCAGGCCCAGGAGGAAATTAGAAGAATCATAACTCAGGTGTATCTCCAACCGTGTTCCACTGCTTTTCTTGTGATAGTGCAGTTTATGCCTCATGCTTTGCTCAGTGCTGTTTCTACAGTCACAATCTGATCCAATAATGATCATTTGCTAAATATCAGCATAGATTTGTAAAGAGAAAATTATGTCAAGCCAATATGATAGCTTTCTTTGACAGCAAAATAAGCCTGGTGGATTAGGGGAAAGTGGTAGATGTGTTATATTTAGAATTTAGTAAGGCATTTGATACAGTCTCTCATTACCTCCTCATTAACAAACTAGGGAAATACAACCTAGATGAGGCTACAATATGGAGATTCATAACTGGTTGTATAACCATTCCCAGAAAGTAGTTATCAATGGTTTGTAGCAGCGTTCCCTCTAAGGTGAACACCTGCACAGGCAAGCACCAAGAATTTGAGCTCTACCTCCTCAGCAGAGCTGTACAGTGGCTATCGTGCTCTAGGGCAGGACCATGTCGCAGGTGGCTGCCCTGCCCCAGGAGCAGCAGGGCAGCTACCACATGGCTCTGGCCCTAGCTTCAGCCCCTCCCTGGGCCTAGAGCTGCCGACCAGGAGAAGGTCAGTCACATTTCTGGCAGCCCCTGCCAAGACCAGAGACAGAGCCACGTGGCAGGAGGCCAGAGGCTGCTCAAGCAGCCAGGGTTGGCCAGAGCTCCATGGTCAGGGGAGGGAGGCAGGGCTGCTCCTGCAGCCAGCTCCAGCCCTTCCCCAGGGCTGGAGTTGTGGCCAGGACTGCATAGTGGCTTCCCAACTTCTCCCTGGACAGGCTGCCCAAAGCTGGAGCCAGGCTGTTGAGCAGCTGTGCCTGGGGCTGGGCCCCCCTCCTCTCTGTTCCCCCTCCCGCACTTCTCTTTTGCCCCTCAGAGCCTCCTGCCTCCCCAGCCCTCTGCCCACTTCCCACTCCCCACATGTCAATGCCTCACCCCCAGCACCTCACTCCCTGAAAACCCAGGGCACTGGTAGTAGCTTCCATCTCCCTTAGGTGTGGACTCACAGCCAGCCCCATGAGGAGCTGCCTGGGGCAATCCCTGCCCTGCACAAAGGCTTCCCAGGGAGCAGCGCTCCCTGAAGGGGCACAGCCCACCTTTTCTTCACAAGGTTGGGGGTCATTACCTAGGAGAGTCTCATGGGGAGCAAAAGTGGAGTCCTGTGGCACCTTATAGACTAACCAAAGTGTTGGAGCACAAGCTTTCATGGGCAAAGACCCACTTCATCAGATGTATCTCATTATGCCTTTCAAGCACGACTATGAAACAGTGTTCCCTCTAACATTTTCAATCCCTGAGTGGAATGAGTTTTGTCTTGTGCACCAAAAATGAGGTCATGTGCGCTTATTCAGATGTGTGCAACTGTAGCACCCACCAGTGGCTTTTCTCCCCAAGAGTGTTGAGTACTGGACATTTTTTTACTGGGCGGGAGATTCCTCCTCCCGGACAGTGTGTGTTCGTATCAATATAGGTTTCAGTCAAGGGCACTCCTTGGCAGCCTCTTGGTCAGCAATTGGCGCATCTCTGTTTACAGCCATACAGGGTCACAGCAGCCTGCATATCCAGGCCTTCTGCCAAGGATCTGAGGGTATGTCTACACTACAGCGCTAATTCAAACTAACTTAGTTCGAATTAGTTAATTCGAACTAAGCTAATTCAAACTAACGCGTCTAGAACTAAAAACTAGTTCGAATTAGCGTTTTGCTAATTCGAACTAGCATGTCCACATTAAGTGGACCCTGAACAGGGCTTAAGGATGGCCGGAAGCAGTGCCGGCAGGGCATCAGAGGAGGACTTAGAGCGTGGAGATGCTGTCTCAGGCTAGCCGAGGGCTGTGCTTAAAGGGTCCCGACCCCCACCACGGACAGACAGTTCTTAGGGGTGCCCCGCTTGCAAACCAGTCCTGGCTTGGATTGCCCGGAGTGCCCACACTGGGCACATCACACCACTTGGCCATCAGCCCGGCTGCACTTGCCGCAGGCTGCCATCTGGGGAGAGGGGGCAATTGGGGGACTGCAGGAGAGCTTCCACCCCCAGAAGCCCACAGAGCCAGCCCAGTCCTCCCCATCGGGGGCTCGTGCCCCATTCCTCCCTCACCTCCTTCCACTTACCCTGCCCTAGCCCCTTTTCTTGATGTACAAAATAAAGGACAATTGTGTTAAAAAATGGAATCTGTCTTTATTGAACAAAACTGGGGGGAGACTGGGAAAAGGAGGTGGGAGAGGGGAAGAGAGAGGCTGGGAGAGGGGAGGGCAACTAAAATGATCAGGGGTTGGGAACAGGTCCCATATGAAGAGAGGCTAAAGAGACTGGGACTTCTCAGCTTTGAAAAGAGGAGATGGAGAGGGGACAGGATAGAGGTCTCTAAAATCAGGAGTTGGGTGGAGAGGGTGCATACAGAAAAGTTCTTCATTAGTTCCCATAAGGAAGGACTAGAGGACACCAAAGGAAAGGAATGGGTAGCAGGCTTCAAACTAGTAACAGAAAGTTGTTCTTCACAAAGCAAAGAGTCAACCTGTGGAACTTGCTGCAGGAGGCTATGAAGGCTAGAACTAGAACAGAGTTTAAAGGGACGTGAGATCAAGTCATGGAGGTTGGGTCCATGGAGTGGTATTAGCCAGGGGGTAGGAGTGGTGTCCCTGCCCAAAGTTTGTGGAAGGCTGGAGAGGGATGGCACGAGACAAATGGCTTGGTCACTGTCTCCGGTCCATCCCCTCCAGAGTCCCTAGGGTTGGCCGCTGTCAGCAGACAGATTACTGGGCTAGATGGACCTTTGGTCTGACCCAGGACCGCCATTGTAAGCTCAGGGCTCAGGGTCGGGGGTCTCAGTGGACCCCCTTGATTTTCATGCACACCTGCTCCTGGGTGGCCAGGCTGGCAGCTCTCCTGCCCTAGACGGCCACCTTCCTGTGCCTAGTGCGGAGATCGTGGACAAGGTCCACGATGTCTGCACTAGACCAGGCGGGTGCTCGCCTCTTGCGGTCCCGGGCAAGCTCCCGGGAGCCGCCAGCCTGGTCCCGGGAAGAGGGGGAGGGCTGGGGGGCATCGGGTGGCTGGCTCGATCCGTGCCAGGTGCAGGGTCTGCTGGCTGGGTGATGGCAGGCTTGCACCAGGCACGGGCACCGTAGCCAGCCTGTGCCCCTTTAAGGGGTCCGGGGCCGGGAGGGGGGCATAGAGTTTCCCTGGTGTTGGCCAGAGTGGCCACCAGGGAAACCTGGGAAGCCTTAGCTTCCCACTAGTTCGAATTAAGGGTCTACACAGCCCTTAATTCGAACTAGCTAGTTCGAACTAGGCTTAATCCTTGTAAAATGAGGTTTACCTTGTTCGAACTAAGCGCTCTGCTAGTTCGAATTAAATTCGAACTAGCGGAGCGCTAGTGTAGCGCCTATTAAAGTTAGTTCGAACTAACATCCGTTAGTTAGAACTAACTCTGTAGTGTAGACATACCCTTACTGCTCTGTGTGCCCTGTATGCTTCCAGGCAAGCAAAGATGGATGTTACAGGGGGGTTCCTGTCTGGCTACATTCCACCCCCGATATGACACACCACGTCCCAGGATACAAGATGGCAGTGATGCCAGCACCTCTTCCCCACCTTGGGGGAATTAAAAGTGCCCAGTGGCCGGAATAGAAGGTTCAGGATCTAGGAATTGGCTAGGGTCCTTTCCTAGTGCTGTATATCAAATGTGCACAGATGAGATAGCTACATTAACTAGGTGTTTCACAATACATAGAGTTATGCAAAAAATGATTACAATTACTATGGTTAGAACAGTGGTTTTAATGGAGTGTAGGAAAGGAGTTAGGGAAAATCCCAGCTGTTGGGCTAACCAATTTAGCCATGAGATGTTTACATTCTTAGTTACAGCATGTCTTACCCCATACCGTCCGTTGCCACTTTCCTTGCCTCCCCCCAAAGTTATTTTGAGGATTGTGGTAGTCGCTGTCATCTAACCACACCAGTCCCCATTGGAAGATGTCACTCTTGTTCCACCAGTCATTTGGACTGAGAGGGACAAACTCGATTCCCAGTCCAGTAGAGGAGTCAAGTAAGGTGTTCTGGTACAGCTGTAGCAGTTGGGATGAGGAAGAAGACCATGGCGAGTTGGAGTACCATGTCTTGCTTCAGCTTAGTTTTTTTTTCCATAATTCAGTCTATAACCAGCAACATTGATTGCAAGCGCTACAACAGCAAGTGGTATATATACAAAAAGTTCATGGTGGTTTCCCGGATTCACACCAGCGTTGGGAGGGATCCATCCCACTGGAGCACTGTTTGGTGCTATTGCCTCAGTTTCCTGTAATAAAACATAAGGTTCACTGGTCTTGGATACAGTCCAAGCCTCAGTAATGGTTATTGGTGTCAGCCCAGTGTCTGCAGTGGTCCAGACTCCTTTTCCCTTGTAGGAGTGCAGTACGTGTGTTTGTGTTCCCAGGCTGGGGTGTTTAATTACCACAGTGTCTCAAGGTGCACATATAGAATCTTTGAGTGGTATGGTGAGGCTAGGAGGGGTTCTCCCCGCAGGAAAGAATCCCTTGCTGATTGGACTGCCCGTAGGGGTCTGCCGGTTGTTTAATCTCTGCACCACAGTATCTAATCTGTTTCCCCATTTGCCATCTGTGGGCCCCAAGTGGGATTTCAACAATCCATTCCAGCATTCGACTATGCCATTAGACTGAGGCCGAGATGGGAGGTGAAAAGTCCAATGGACTCCGTTGCAGAGGGCCCACTCATTTACCAGCTCATTTTTAAAATGTGAGCCATTGTCAGACTGGATTTCTTGGGGTGTTGGAACAAGGGCTATTAAGCAGTTCAGTCCCATGACTGTAGATGATCCTTTTGCCACTCGAGTTGGGTAAGCAAACCCAATTCCTGAAACAATTTCTACTCCAGTTAAAACATACTTCCACCCCTGCTTACCAACAGGAAGTTGACCAATGTAATCGACTTGCCAGGTCGCCCATAATACCTTTCCATCTCTCAGTCTGGCAAACCGTTGTCCTTCTGCTATATGTTTCCTGGGCTCAGCACACAGGGTGCAAGCTTGGACCAGATCTCTGGCCTGTTTGTGGGTGATAGGCCACCCCCTGGCATGTGCCTGCCGTACTAGTTCATCGCTTCCTGTGTGTCCCAGGGTTTCATGTAGCCAAATATACAGGTGGTTCCAATCCACCTAAACAGCAGAGATCTGTGCTATTGCATCTGCTAGGTTATTTAGCTGTGCAGTCGGGGTGTTATTCTTTTGGTGAGCTGCCACATGGCCTATGCTCAATGCATGTTGGGTTGCATGCTGGTATATCCATTTCCAGTATTCCACTCCCCAAACAGGCTTTCCCCCTATTTCCCAGTTATTATTCTTCCAGTTAGTTATCCACTGGGTGGCTTCCACTTAGGAAGAAACAATCAATTGTACACATACAAAATGAGAAATGCAGGACAATGTAGCACTTTAAAGACTAACAAGATGGTTAGATGATGAGCTTTCGTGGGCCAGACCCACTTCCTCAGATCAAATAGTGGAAGAAAGTAGTCACAACCATATATACCAAAGGATACAAAGTTGTGACTACTTTCTTCCACTATTTGATCTGAGGAAGTGGGTCTGGCCCACGAAAGCTCATCATCTAATAAACCATCTTGTTAGTCTTTAAAGTGCTACATTGTCCTGCATTTTGCTTCAACTACCCCAGACTAACACGGCTACATTTCTATCACTATTCAAAATGAGAAATGACTGCCTGGGAAGGAGTACTGTGGAAAGGAATCTAGGGATCATAGTGTGACACAGTTGCAAAAAAAGCAAATGCATAATTCTGGGGTGTATAGATAAGAGTGTTGTAAGAAAGACACAAGAAGTCATTCTTCCACTCTGTTCTGTGCTGATTAGGCCTCAGCTGGAATACTGTGTCCATTTCTGTGCATCACATTGCAGAGAAGAGGTGGACAAATTGGAGAAAGTCCAGAGAAGAGCAACAAAAATGAAAAAGAGTCTAGAAAACATGATCTGTGAGAAAAGATTGAAAGAATCAGGTTTATTTGGTCTGAAAAAGAGAAGACTAAGAGGGGACATGAAATTGTTACAAAGAGGAGGGAGAAAAATTATTTTCCTTAGCGTCTGATGATAGAACAAGAAACACTGAACTTAAATTGCAAAAGGGAGGTTTAGGCTGGACATTGGGAAAAACTTCCTCATTGCCAGGCTGGTTAAACACTGGAATAAATCATCATCAAATCTCCATCATTGGAGATTCTATTTTTAAGAGCAGGTTAGACAGACACCAATCAGGAATGGTCTAGATGGTGCTTGTTCCTGCCATGAGTGCAGAGGAATGGATTTGATGACCTCTCGAAATTCCTTCTAGTTTTATAATTCTGAGTCTATGATCATGTAACTGGCCCTGATGTTTAATGATGTCCTTTGCAGTAATAACTCCACCTTAATTTCGTAGTTGACTTCAAATATGAAGGAATGTAGAAAACCTGGCAGGAATGTCATAGTTTAAAAAGTGGAGGGAATGTTTTATCTTCAAAGAGTCACTAATGTTCAGTTTATGCCTTTAGTACTGTTTTTCAGTGAATGTCCCTGGATATGGTCCTTGCATGGGATGTAGTTTCTGGATTTTTCAGAGTATGTAGACTTCTGAGCTTTGTGTTGGGCACTTGAGAGTCTGCACTGTGTTACAATTGACAAACATGTGAGAGGAGATTGTGGGGACCCAGGAAAAGTTAAGGTATACGTCTAAAGATCAGGTGGCACTGTTTGAACACTGCAGGGATAACCCCTGAGTTCTGGCCAACATTTCCCCTGGTATTGAAAAAGGTTCTAATGTCCAAGTTTGTGTGAAAGCTATTGTTCAGCATATAATGGCTGCACCGTTTGCTTGCACAGTCACTGAACTACCAGTATTTTGCTCTTTTCTTTTTTACAGTACTTTAAGATACCTTGAAAATGAAAGTTGCTATATAAAATCAAAATCTATTCTGTTCTGACAATCAGAAGCAAGCCAGCTGTGCCCAGTTGAACTCTACCACTTTCCTTGATAGTTCTCTAAGCTGAGGAATCCCAGAGGGAACATTGCAAGATCTGTTTGGAGCCTGCTGGCAAACAGTCAAAGAAAGGAAAAATATACAGTAGCAATTTTTCTTTTCTAAGTGCAAGCTTAGGAGGCAACCTAGAGAAGTCATGTCAGTCTCTCTACAATTAGCATTCATTGTTGTTTTTTGTACTTAGTAGTAGTAACTAAGGGTACATCTATACTACAGAGAAGATCGAAGCTGCCGCTGTCAGTCTTCCAGGGTTCGAATTAGTGGGTCTAGTAAAGACACTAACTGAGAGGGGGCACCCTGGTTGATGCCAGTAGTCCTGTGTACGTAGGAAGTTTTGTAAAATTTGGATGGATAAGGCTCGCCAACCAGATCAGAATAAATCTAAATTCGTCCTTTATCCCAGATTACAATTCTGTGGAACCACAAGACTCCCCCTCTTGAGGGTCAACAGGCGACGGACAAGAACCACACCTTAACTCAGAAAATGAAATAGAAAACAGTTTTAATGCTAATGGTATAATGATTATGATCACCACAGCAAAAACTATAGTAAGAACACAAATCACCTGAATTCCTTCCCAAGATGTCATTAACACAATTAACTCCAAACTTATTAAAGTGTACAAAGAGTAATAATAATAATAATAATTCCTACACACACAAGGATCCCAAGGTTGGAAGGAGAGGAGTGGCTTCCCTTCCCCTAGAAGACCTGGGAGCAAGTGTTAGTAGGATTCCTAAAAGCAGGCTTAAGCAAGAAAAGAAAAGAAAAGAAAAGAAAAGAAAAGAAAAGAAAAGAAAAGAAAAGAAAAGAAAAGAAAAGAAAAGAAAAGAAAAGAAAAGAAAAGAAAAGAGATAAGTCCTAAGCTTTCTCTGACCTTATAGTCACACACCCCAGGATGGACTGCTCTCTCTCCACTATGCATCAGATTGCAACCCTGATCTCCCAAATCACTAGGCCTAAATACTCCTTTTGGGCACCAAAGCATTTTGGATATACCACCCCTTTTCCATAACTGGGCCTAATGCCCTAAGACTTCTGAGGGTATCATCTTTGATTGGAAGAAATCTTTGGGTATCTTATGAATATTCATTATGGGTGCCTGATGACTTTTTGGACACTGTCCCTATACCACACGAAAAGGGCGGGAAGCTATAAGGAAGCTGCGGTCTGCAAGATTCCATCTGCTTATGATTGCACCAAGAGATTGAAACATACATAATTGTCATGTTAGCAGATTTATACCATAAATTCCGGGTAAGGCTCAAAAAATAAACTTGCCCTGACTGCAGACTCTTTCTTCACTCCTTTATGGAAAATTACAAACACAAGGCATATAGTTCCCCACTTATATCTTATTGCCATCAGCCATCTTACAGAACCTGGATTCTGTAGGCCCCTTGCAATACCAGCATATTTCAAATCTATATTAAAGAGATATAAGGATAACCAGGGCTCGATGAACTGCGGCAAGATCTACTTGCCAGCCCCACACCATGCATGGCGCCAGACCAACACTGCACATGCACACAGCACCAGTTAACGGGGCAACCGGCTGAAATCTACTCTCCACGGGCGAGTAGATATAGCAATTTGTTGAGCCCTAAGGATAACATAAGAACTATTACTTAACTAAAGTGAATATCATATTAATAGGCCAAAATAAGGCAAATGACAATTAATAGGCTATACCTGCTTCCACAAGGAGTAAGGGAAGTCGAAGGGAGAGTGTTCTCCCTTCAACTTCCTGCAGTGTGGACAGCGCCAAAAGTCAAGTTAAGATACTTCAGCATCAGCTATGCAATTAACAGAACTGAAATTGCGTATCTTAATTCGACCTTGTCCCATAGAGTAGACATACCCTAACAGCTCAGAAATGTTGTTACTGTAGGTACTAGGCCACATGCTTAGTTGGTATTAAAGAGTGTAAGCATGGAAATCTGCTGGTTTGCACCAGCTGAGGATCTGGCCTCAAATACACTGTATGCTATGTTAAATAAAACCCTGGAAGGTAATGTAGCTATTGTTCAAACTGGGTGAAAGTATTGTGTTGTACTCCAGTTTTAACTTCCCCTGCAATTGGCAGAGTGAGACAGAATCAGGTCTCGGTCCAGGACTGATTGTATCAACCAAAGCAAGATGGAGTATAAGGATGCTGATACACAGAAATAGCATACTGATGGTAACAACCCCTCTGCTCTCTCTCTTGCTCTCTCTCACTCTCTTGCTCTCTTGGATCCAATTTTTACATTTTTGTATTAAAGCGAATTGATCTTGATATTTATATTTAGAACCAAGTTTTGACTTTCAAGGCCGGCAGACAGCATCCCCTGGGCATGGGTCTAGTTCATGATTCTAATCACCCTCGTATGTCCTCCCCCTCTTTTTGTGTGGCTTATACTATGAGTGGCTGGCAGAGGCAAGTGGTACCTGTTCTCTCCAGGCAGCATGGAGATTGCCATCAGTGAAGTCCTTGTGCATCCATACAAAGTGGCAAACTTCTTGCTTGTCCCTGGGCAGCTGGGCACAGGTGTCTCATGACTATGTTCTTAAGTAACACAGTGTTCCAACAGATGTCTTGTATATAGATGCCCTATATACAAATGCAAGAAGTATGGGGAATAATCAGGAAGAACTTGAAGTGCTAACAAATAAACACAATTATGACATAGTTGGTATCACAGGGTATGTCTACACTGCCACCCTAGTTCGAACTAGGGTGGCTAATGTAGGCATTCGAACTTGCAAATGAAGCCCGGGATTTAAATATCCCGGGCTTCATTTGAATGTTCCCAGGCTCCGCCATTTTTAAATGCCCCGTAGTCCGGACTAACTGCCCACGGCTACACACGGCATGGACTAGGCAGTACGAATTAAAGCTCCTAATTCGAACTACCGTTAATCCTCCTTGCAAAACAAGCTAAATCTAGCTAGGGGCATAAAGGGCTACAAGAAGATGTTCTACAGGTATATTAGGAGCAAGAGGAAAACCAAGGACAGGGTAGGCCCATTGCTCAGTGAAGATAGAGTAACAATAACAGAGAACTTGGAAATGGCAAAGTTGCTTAATGACTTCTTTGTTTCAGCTTTCATCAAGAAGATGGATGGTGATGGGATGCCTAGTATAGAGCATGCTAGAGGAAATGGAGTAGGTGTATAAGTTAAAATAAAAGAATGAGTTAAAAATCACTTAGAAAAGTTAGATGTCTGCAAGTCATCAGGGCTTGATGAAATGCATCCTAGAATACTTAAGGAGCAGATAGAGGAGGTATCTGAACCATTAGCTATCATCTTTGAAAAATCATGGCAGTCAGGAGAGATTCCAGAAGACTGGAAAAGGGCAAATATAGTCCCCATCTATAAAAATGGAAATAAAAACAACCTAGGAAACTACAGACCAGTCAGTTAAACTTCTGTGTCAGGAAAGATAATGGATCAAGTAATTAAGGAATCCATCTGCAAACATCTGGGAGATAATAAGGTGATAGGTAACAGCCAGCATGGATTTGTAAAGAACAAATCATGTCAAACCAATCTGTTAGCTTTCTTTGATAGGATAACAAGTCTTGTGGATATGGGAGAAGCGGTGGACATGATATACCTAGACTTTTAATAAGGCATTTGACACAGGCTCGCATGACTTTCTTATCAATAAACTAGGGAAATGCAACTTAGATGGGGCTACTGTACGGTGGATGCTTGACTGGCTGACCAACTGCTCTAGAGAGTAGTTACTAATGATTCCAATCATGCCGGAAGGGCATAAGAAGTGGAGTTTCACAGGGGTCTGTTTTGGGCCCAGTTCTGTTCAATATCTTCATCAGTGATTTAGATGATGTCATAGAGCAGTGGTTCCCAATGTGGTGCCAGCGGATGTCATGGCGCCTGCCGGGCCATTTCTGTGCGCCCACTGAGTGATTGGCGCACGGCGCATGGTTAGCGCCGGCCCCTACGCGCATGGTGTATGGGCAGCATCAGCCCTGGGTGCGCAGCACATGGGCAGCCCTGCCCCTGGGTGTGCAGCGTTTGGGTGGCCCTGCCCCAGGGTGTGCTGTGCAAGGCCTGTGCTGGCCCCGGGCGAATGGCATATGGGCGGTGCCGGCCCCAGGCACACGGCACAGGAGTGGCGCCGGCCCCAGGTGCGCAGCACATGGGCAGTGCCGGCCCTGCCCCCAGGCGTGTGGCGCATGGGCTGTTCCGGCCCCAGAACACGGCATATGGGCAGCCCCACCCCTGGGTGTGCGGCACAGGAGTGGCACCATCCCTGGTAGTGCGGTGCATGTGTGGCGCCAGCACTGGGCACGCGGCATATGGGTGGCCCCTCCTCCAAGCACATTCGCGGCCCCGCCCCCAGGTGCATATGTGGCCCTGCCCCAGGTTCCCAGCACGTGAGCAGCCCTGCCCCCACGTACTCGGCAGCCCCAAAAGGTTGGGGACCACTGGCATAGAGGATATGATTATTAAGTTTCCAGATGATACTAAGCTAGGAGGGGTTGCAAGTGCTTTGGAGGATAGGGTTAAAATTCAAAATGATCTGGACAAACTAGAGAAATGGTCTGAGGTAAATAGGATGAAGTTTAATAAGGACAAATGCAAAGTACTCTACTTAGGAAGGAACAATCAGTCTCACACATACAAAATGGGAAGCAATTGTCTAGGAAGGAGTACTGCAGAAAGGGATCTAGGGGTCATAGTCGACCACAAGCTAAATATGAGTCAACAGTGTGACACTGTTGCAAAAAAAAAGCAAACATAGTTCTGGGATGCATTAACAGGAGTGTTGTGAGCAAGACACGAAAAGTCATTCTTCCACTCTACTCTGCATTGATTACGCTTCAGTTGGAGTATTGTGTCTAGTTCTGGGCACCACATTTCAAGAAAGATGTGAGGAAATCAGTGAAGGTCCAGAGAAGAACAACAAAAATGATTAAAGGTCTAGAAAACATGACTTATGCAGGAAGATTGAAAGATTTGGGCTTGTTTTGTTTAGAAAAGAGAAGACTGAGAGGAGACATGATAGCGGTTTTCAAGTACCTAAAAGAGTGCCACATAATAGAATCGTAGAACTGAGAGGGACCTCAAGAGATCATCGAGTCCAGTCCCTTGCCCTCATGGCAGGACCAAGCACTGTCTAAATTATCCCTGACAGGTGTCTGTCTAATCTGCTCTTAAATATGTCCAGTGAGGGAGATTCCACAACCCCCCTAGGCAATGTATTCCAGTGTTTAACTGTCCTGACAGTTAGGTAGCTTTTCCTAATGTCCAACCTAACCCTCCCATGCTGCAATTTAAGCCCATTGCTTCTTGTCCCATCCTCAGAAACCAAGGAGAACAATTTTTCTCCCTCCCTTTTAGATACTTGAAAACTGCTATCATGTTCCTGCTCAGTCTTCTCTTTTCTAAACTAAACAAGCCCAGTTCTTTCAGTCTTCCCTCATAGGTCATGTTTTCTAGACCTTTAATCATTTTTGTTGCTCTTCTCTGCACCTTCTCCAATTTCTCCACATCTTTTTTGAAATGTGGTGCCCAGATGTAAGCCTAGCTCTGTCTGTGTCTGTTTATTTACCTCATCAGACTATCCAATTGCCAAATGTTCCTGCTGAGAAATTGGGATGAAAAAGAAAAAATAATGAAAAATGAATGGAAATAGTTATATAAGACCTCCCTTAGAAAAGTAAGTTCCCATATCATAAAGTATTAAAAGGCAGCTGCAATTACATAACTGCTCTAGGATCTGTGCTTCAAAACTTCATAGTCCCACTGCACCTTAAAGTACCAACAGCTAAAGGAATGGATTTTTGAGACAGGGATTTATAAACTCTTTTACTCTGCAGTGTCACCTCTGTTTTCTCATGCTCTCTTCTCTCTCAAACCTAGATATTTTTTGATCTCACAATCATCAGCTACTTCTGAGCTAAGACTTTTCCCTCTTGTTTAAATTAAACCTCTGAAAAAGTTTCTTACAAATTCTTAGTCTGTCATTTATTGAACATAAATCCCAGCATCTGGTTTTCACATAATAGACAATAGTACTTTAAGACCATTATCTACGTGAATGACTAATACAGGTGCTGGTAATCCTAACTCCCAACTGGACAGGATATTCAAAGTTGTCATTTGAATGATCCAATATGTTTGTCCACCCAGATCACCAGTACCATGGCCAATACCATATTGATACTGTGAAGACCACCGCTGGGATGCCAGCATTTTAGAGATGCAGGACAAGTTAAATTACTGAAGCTTGCAGTACTCATCTTATATAAAACAGAGAGATGGTTTCAGGGGGGGTGTTCAGTCTCCAGCATCACAATGTGGAGAGTGAGAGGAATGCTGGTGGGCTCTCATCACCCTCACAAGCAAAGGGCAATACTTCTAGTGCTTGCCTCCCTGTGGAGGCCAGGAAGGCTTTCAGTGGGACCCCATTAATCTGTTTAGAATCCATAAATTCTCAAGAGTGAAGGACTCAACCTGTATGTGCTGAATCGCTGCCTCTCCTGAGTCTCCTGGCCATGCCCCATCCCAATCAGTGTTGTAACAATAGCCACTGGGGTTAGCGGCTAGTGACCCAAATCAGCTGACAGGGTTTTTAGCCTTTAAACCATGATCAATGTCAGGTGACTTTGGCCAGTAAACCCTCCTCTCCCCCCCCCCCAAATTCTCTTTCCAATAATTTTGTTACACGAGGATCATATTGTGTCCTTATACAAGTATCTGCAGACTGCACTGATCCCCGAGAGAGGTGACACTGGAAAGTTATGGCTGATTTGTGTCACCTCAAAGTTCCTCTGTCTATTTTCCACCACTGGGGACTTTAGCAGCAGCTGGGATAAACCAGCGAAACCAGCTAAATGTCTGCCTTAGGTGAGATGTAGCTTTTAAATTGAGAGGACAGCATGAAGGCTGCAAGATTGAGTCTCGTGGTATTAATTTTGTAGATTAATTTATTGCTCATAGAAGTGAGAAATTAGAATTGTTAATTTATTTTTGTCTGTAAGTTTCCTTAATACTTTCCTTTGTCATCATCAATTTTTTTCTGTGAGAGCATTAAGCAAATCATGTTGGTGTGTTAGGGAAATTGCTGTGAATCTTAAGCATTTACACTTGTCCTCTTCAGAAGGTATCTTCAGTCAGGTCATATGAAACAACAAAAAAGCTCTGAAGCTGAACAAGACATAAGCACCCTCACAGATTAAACTTTTGAAAAGAAAATAAACTTTTGAAAAGAAAGCTCTACTGTGAGCTCCATCAATTTTAGCAGCCAACATATTTATACTTATGTATTTATTTCAGGACATATTTCAAGAATTGTGCAATATATTTGATTCATTATTGATAGGATTTTAGAAATAATTATTCACTAGATATTGATCTTGATTTTGAAAATGTTGTGTTTGATTTGATAACATCTAGATTAATAAGAAATTAATTTTAACATATCTAGATTAATAAGAAATTAATTTTAGTCAATGCACATATTTGGTTCACCAAGTAATGAATATAATTCAGTGGTTGGTTAGTATGATTTGTTAAGTTTTTCTCCTATTTTTGTGGGGATAAATTCAACAGATGTCTTTATTTCAGTATGAACGGAATCTTATTCCTTGTGCATTGCATCCAGTCATTTCAGTGTGTAACAGATCAGGTTTCAACAGTAATAAATGTTTCAAAATGTAAAGCATTAATTTCATTGTGTAACATTTCTACACATTTCTGAAGAGTTCAATGAATAATTTCTCATACAGAATAATTTTTACACAGAAGAAAGTGAATACAATATTTTTTTAATTTCAGAAATGGAAAAATGAATACACTCTGTGCCTTTAAAATATTGTGGAGGACAGGTAATACATTTTGTCTGGTGAATAGCCCACCCCTATAGAAGGTTCATTCTGTCAGCATTTGTTGCATTTTTAATGAAAGCCATGCAGAGAAATATTGGACGATGAAAGGAGAACATGTTAAGAACCTTAATGCTTCTCACATAATAGGCTTTTATTTTACTTTATTTCTGTGGCATAGTTTCTCTATCTTTATGCAGCCACCATTAATCTAATCAAGGTCAGATATGTTTTTTCTTCTTCTTGCCAGTCCCTAAAGCTCAAACAGCTTCAATCTACTCTCTTGTAATCAAATGTTTAGTGCCTGCCATTTGGGTTAATTAGGATGCATTTTTCATTGCTCTGATAATAGTTGCTACATAATCAGTTCATTGGCAATTAAAGCATTTTTTCACATTGTTTTTCCTTTAAAGCAACAAACATTCAAATTCACAAAAATCAAACCACTGTTTTCCTTTGATTTCAATCTATTGCTCAAATTACAATAATATCAATATTTCAAGTTCCATAAGATAAAAGCATCACATACATTAATTGCAACTCCCAAACTAAATACTTTCCAGTGTCTTGAATATATCTGAAAGGGAAGGAATTATTTGGACAGGAACATGGAATATTTTTGGGGAAAGATACTGGAAGAAGAGAAGATCCACAGATTATCACCTGCTGATTTAGAAACATGAATTGACAGGCAATGAGAATTCAGGACCATGATCCATACTATGGATAACAGAGCTTTGTGGCTCAGGAAAAAAAAGTAAGAAATGGAACAAATAATTTCCCTAAACAATATTTTTCATCAACATGGGATTTTTTTTAATAGAAGGAAAAAATCTGCTTCTTAAATGTCAAGCATTTGAAAGACTAAAAATAGATCACTGGAATAAATAAACTAACCCAGAAGACAGGATTGATGCTTCACAGGCATCAGGGATTAAACACATTCACTAAGTTAAAAGTAGTTTTCTAGATAAGAGTCCTTTGTACTACAGCATGTACTGCTTATTGATCAGCGGATTGTGGTGCTAGGCACTCTTGGAAAACGTGCTCTACACAATGTCTCTTAATCCAGGAATACCAGCCTGCTTGCTGTGTGATGCATGATACTAGTTTATAGTTATTTTAATTTAGTTTGTGCCTTAATTTTCTGAACTGTGTCTGTCCCCTTGTCCACCTGCTACATGGCTGCTTCCGTCGCTGCATCAGCACTTCATGAGGTAGCATTTCCTCTGTGAGGGACAAGATGTACTTCGATTTTGCAGGACAAGGAGCAGACTGCTAAATGAGAACAAGTGGGATGTGAGCCAGGTAAATCTTAACTAGTTGTCTTAACCTTCATAGACAGATAAGGCCTGAAGACCTCTATTTTCCTTTAAGTTTTGTAATGGCAGGGGGGAATAATTAAAGAGATGCTGTTTCATGCTAAATTTTATTCTCTGGGTTCTTCTACTGCCCTTATCACTTGTAGTGTCTGGACTCCTTCCCTATATTAAGTCCCAGGACTACACATCTGTCACATGCAGTTTGTTCTTTCTCCCATTCTGTCTCCAGGGCTATAGTTGTGCAAGAGCATCACAGCATTTAAAGCCAAAGGCGATCATTAGATCAACACATTTGACCTCCTCTATATCACAGGCCATTGATGCTATCCAGCGCCCACCCACTACACCCAATAACCAAAACGAGACCACAGTATTCCAGCCCACAGAAGACTAGACTCTCATGTGCCACAAACAGAGGTAAGGAGAATTCAAGGTGCATCACTTCCCAGAGCCCCACAATGGCAGGGAAATGACTGATTGAGATACACCTACGTAATCCTGGCAATTGACCTGCACCCACAAGCTGCAGAACAAGGCAAAAAACATCCAAGGGATGTATGGTGTAGGGTTTTGGTTTGGTAGGGTTCTGAGCTTACATTTGAGAAGCTACAATGAAGAAGTGTGCCTTGCCCTTGGAGCAGAAGGCAGTGATGTCTTTTAGTTCCCTTGGGCACTGGTTCCACAGACTTGAGCTGGCCCTAGGGGGCTCTGTCACTTGCACAGACAAGCTTTGCTGTGTGGTAGTAAGTTCCAATGTGCCTGGAGACAATGGTCCTCATTCCCCAGCGCTGGGTAAACTTTTAGCTATCCCAGGCCATGGAGTGCCTTGGATACAAGGATCAAGATCTTGCCCTGGACTCTTTTCTGTGGGAAGCCAATAGGGACCAAGTCTGTTGTACGTGCAGTAGCCTGGGTTGCTGAGAAGATGTGCTGTAGTGTTCTGTGTTAGCTGGAGTTTCCTAAATGTTGATGGCTTGGTGTATCACATTGTGATAGCCCAGCCAACAGGATAAAAGCATTAAGTCCTTGCCGTCCAGGACAGGGTGAAGGCCCTTAGCCAGCCAGAGATGGTAGTAAGAGTTACTTGCACACGTTGTTCTGTGAGCATCCAGGAGTACCCTTAAATAGACTGGTTAGTGCTTCCTTAATTTCCATTATTATTAGAAGGTGTAAGCTTACTTCTGATATGTGATTACTAAGACATGCAGTATCTACAAACATGAATCTACATGTTGAACATTCACCCACAACCTCAAGCATTCACCCTTTAATTGCAAACTAGACACACTAAGCATCCCTGATGTGACACCACTGCTCATCACAAGATCTGCTGTCACAAGCTGTGTAAGAGCTGCAGCACGTATAAGAGCTGCAGCATATGATTGGACAAGTCTTGCAGCCTGCATTCTCCACAGTATATTGAACACTTTTCTTTCTTGCTTTGAGAGATTTTATGCACAATACAATAGGCAGATTCTGACAGACACATTGCTAATGACACAGTCATATATTGTCACAGTGATGGAGCTAGTGATACCTCTGTCCCCTTCCAGGTCTCACTGAACACACATCCCCCCAGATGGTAAGCCTCTTGCCCAGAGGAGAAAGGGAGCGGGTGTGCCCTGATAGGCGGCTCCCACAATAGCTGGCTGAACTACAGCAAGAGCTGGAAGGGAGTTATCTAAGCAGCTGGCAGGGACCCAGGTTGCCATAGGACAGTATCTGCAAGAAATGTTAAATTATTTTCACCATTGCTCTTGCCCTTATCTTTCTTGGGACAGAATCTCTCACCTCTTCCAGCATTAGGAGAGGCTCTATGCATGTAGCTTACCAACAGCTTATTGCCCTGCAGGTCTGAGTGAGGTTCAGACACGTGCATTTCCTCCCATCAGAGACTTGCAACCAGTGAGCAAGCTTGAGCAAAATCCACTTTAAAACCAATTACTTATTTAACAGTTTTATTTATAAGATTTTAAAACAGAAACCAATCTACATGTATAGTTAGTCCTCTAGTCCTATGTTTCCCTGCCAGCTTAGAGAGATAGGCTTTTTGTGTGTGTTACAGGAATGGAACTGAACAAAATCCTAAATAGCAAACAGGAACAGCTAATAGGGAGTTTCATGAAGGAGTTCTCCAGGGGAAGGAGGAGCAATTAGGGGCTTTTGGAACTGTCTGTAGTGTGTGTGTTTATGGGTTACATGCTGGTTGCCTGAAAGTTGCTGTGTGCTGAGTTTGTGTTTGTCTGTTTGTTTGGAGAGCCATGTGCTGAGCTGTTTGTTTGAAGGACTGTGTACTGAGGCTGGCAGTTAGAAGCTGTGAGTTTCTTAACAAGGATTTGAAAACTAGAACCCTCTGTTCATTGGTCAAGAGGATGGGGCTATCAGGAAGGCTAGGGCTGTATAAAGCCCACTAGTGAATGATCAGGGAGCTAGTGACCAGGGGCAGCTAACAGGGAGTTTAGAGGGGGAGTTGGAAGAGGGCTAGATACACCTGGTATTCTTTAAAACTTTTAAACTAAACTAAAACCAAAACTAGTGATTTAAATAAAAACCCTATCAGTAATCTATTTCTCTGTAGGAGAGAATGCAGGCAGAAGCCCAGCAGCAGTCTAGGGGTTATCCTGTTTATTGCATCCAATGTAGCATGTATGATTACCTGCCATATGGACAGGTGGCATATGTGTGCATTCAATGCAAAGAGCTCCTGGCCCTCAGATACAGGCTTTGGAGGCCAGAGTGGCTGAATTGGATGATCTAAGGCAGGCAGAGAAGTACATAGATGAGGCTTTCCAGGACATTGTAGAACTGTCCCACCTTTAGTCAGACAGGCCCTGTGCTGTTAAGGAGGGTGAAAGACTCAGGGAAGGAGAACATTCAACTGGAGCAGAGGGACTCTCCTTCCAGATGATGTTGTAAGATCCTCTCACACTGAGGATACATCCCTGGGAGAGGGGACCCCAGCCATTAGGAAAGACAGGTTGTAGTAAAGGGGTGTAGGGGTTAATTGCAGAAGAACTTTGTAAGTGCAAGTTTAGGGGTGGTGAGGCCTGCATTCTTTCCCCCCTTTCCCTTTTCCCTATATCTGATGAACCAGAAGCAAGTCTTTTGGAACATACGCCATTTAAGATAAGCGTTCTTGCCAGTATAACAAGAACAAGTACAAGATAAGGGTAAAGGGCAAGAACGCATAAACAATTCTGTTTACCCTAACATACTGATCATGTAAACAAGGCCAAAGAACAAGTAGAACTAGATCAGAACCAGATCAATAACTAACAGTTACATCAGCATATAATGAGTAACCCCTGAAAATTTCCAAACTGCAAAACAAGGCAAGAGAACTGTATTTAAGGCTGCACCAAAGCACAGCAGTTTGGATCTTACTGATGGGCTTTGGGTACCGGTGCCTCAGAAGCTGAGACAACCTCCCACTTCATCTGCAGCTGCCTTGGGATCCCCAGCTAGCAGGAAGGGACGTAAGATATGCCACTTCTTTGTTATGTTGCCCTTCTAGTTAAGGGATGCAGCTGTTAGCTATCAGGAAATAAACTACTTGTGTTTGACAGATACCTGTGTAGCGTCCTTTGCACTTTGAGAGCCTAGTGTCAGACATGAGACTTACTCTTGCTGACAACAAGGGGGATTCGATGATTAGAAATATTGACAGCTGGGTTTGCAATGACTTGGAGAACTGTTTGGTGACTTGCCTGCCCGGTGTGAAGGTTGCGGATCTCTTGAGATAGCTAGGTAGACTTATGTGTAGTGCTGGGAAGGATCTGCTGGTCGTGGTAAATGTAGGTACCAATGATACAGGTAAGGATATGAGAGAGATTCTGGAGGCCAAATTTAGGCTGCTAGGAAAGAAATTGAAATCCAGGACCTCAGTGGTAGCATTCTCTGAATCTATAGTGGTAGCGATAGTGACTATGAAATGCTAAAGGAGATTAGAGAGTCTATCAAAATTAAAAACTCAATAATAGTGGGGGATTTCAATTAACTCCATATTGACTGGGTACACCTCAGAACAGGATGCAGAGAAAAAAATTATTGATACCTTAAATGACTACTTCTTGGAGCAGCTGGCTCTTGAACCCACAAGGGGAGAGACAATTCTTCATGTAGTCCTATATGGAGCACAGGATCTGGTCCAAGAGGTAAATATAACTGGACCACATGGAAATAGTGACCATAATGTAATAAAATTTAACATGTCGGGGGGGGGGGGGGGAGACACCTCATCAGCCCAATGCTGTGGCATGTTATTTCAGAAAGGGGAACTACACAAAAATGAGATTAAACAGAAATTAAAAGGTACAGTGACAAAAGTAAAATCCCTGCAAGCGGCATGGACACTTTTCAAAGACACCATTACAGAGGCCCAACTTAAATGTATACCTGCAAATTTAAAAACACAGTAAGAGAATCAAAAAAGTGCCACTGTGGCTTAACAACCAAGAAAAAGAAGCAGTGAGACATAAAAAGGCATTGTTTAAAAAGTGGAAATTAAACACTAATGAGGAAAATAGAAAGGAACATAAACTTTGTCAAATTAGGTGTAAAAGTATAATGAGAAAAGCCAAAAGGAGTTTGAAGAACAACTAGACAAAAGCTCGAAAAGCAATAGTAAAATGTTTTTTAATTGCCATCAGAAGGAAGAAGCCTGCTACACAACCAGTGGAGCCACTGGATGATCAAGATGTGAAAGGAGCACCAAAAGACAATAAGGTCGACAATAGAGTCATTGCAGAGAAACTAAATGAATTATTTGCTTTGGTCTTCACGGCTGAGGATGTTAGGGAGATTCCCAAACCTGAGTCATTCTTTTTAGGTGACAAATCTGAGGAATTGTCTCAGACTGAGGCGTCATTAGAGCAGGTTTTGGAACAAACTGATAAACTTAACAATAACAAGTCCCTGGGACCAGATGGCATTCACCCAAGAGTTCTGAAAGAACTCAAATATGAAATTGTAGAACTATTAACTGTGATTGTAACCTATCCTTTAAATCAGCTTCTGTTCCTAATGACTGGAAAATAGCTAATGTGACACTAACTTTTAAAGGGGCTCTGGAGGAAATCCTGGCAATTTCAGACTGGTAAGTCTAATGTTAGTACTGGGCAAATTAGTTAAAACTATAGTAAAGAATAAAATTGTCAGACACATAGATTAACATAATTTCTTGGAGAAAGTCAACATGATTTCTGTAAAGGGAGATCATGCCTTACTAATCTGCTATAGTTCTTTGAGAGGATCAAGAAACATGTGGACAAGAGGGATCCAATGGATATAGTATACTTAGATTTCCAGCAGGTCTTTGATAAGGTCCCTCACCAAAGGCTCTTAAATAAATTAAGTAGTCATGGGGTAAGAGGGAAGGTCTTCTCATGGATTAATAACTGGTTAAAAGACAGGAAACAAAGGGTAGGAACAAATGGCAAGTTTTCAGAGTGGAGAGAGGTAACTAGAGGTGTCCCCCAAGGGTCTGTCCTGGGACCAATCCTATCCAATGTATTTATAAATGATCTAGAGTAAAGGGTAAACAGTGAGGTGGCAAAAACAGACTGTGAAGAGCTTAAAAAAGATCTCACCAAACTAAGTGATAGGGCAACAAAATGGCAAATAAAATTTAATGCTGCTAAATGCAAAGTAATGCACATTGGAAAAAATAATCCCAAATATCCATACAAAATGATGGGGACTAATTTAGCTACAACTACTCAAGAGAGAGATCTTGGAGTCATTGTGGACAGTTCTCTGAAAACGTCCACACAATGTGCAGTGGCAGTCAAAAAAACAAACAATGTCAGGACTCTTTAAAAGAGGGATAGAGAATAAGACAGAGTGCATCTCATGGCCTCTATATAAATCCATAGTAGAGAAATACCTGCACCTGAATCAGAATGGCTAGGGTAGATACAATGAACCTCTGGCACTTTCAATGGAGAAATCCTGCCACGTAAGTGGTTCAGATCTCTAGCGTGGACTCAGGCTATTGCAGAAAGGAGCTCTACCTAGTGGTGTGCACAGCAATTACTCTGCCTTGGCTATTACAGAGCAGAACCAGAAATATAATTGAAGTATATCACGTGCATTTGGCTCTAATACACAGGGTTCCTGTATGCATGAAAGAGTGCGCAGACTTCAAGATAAAAGTCCTATAATGGCCTAGTCAGGAATGTTCCAGTGACCTTTGGGCACCTCACTGGCTGTTTCAGTAAGTAATAAACTTAAAAAACAACAAATAGTCTGGTAGTACTTTAAAGACTAACAAAACATGTAGATAGTATCATGAGCTTTTGTGGGCACAGCCCACTTCTTCAGATGAAACTGACTGATTTTTTATTAACCCCAAATCAGCCTCTTAGTCTGAAAACTTACAACCGCTCATATATAACCTTGCCTCCTGATGATGATCAATACAGCCTGTATTTTAACACCTAGGACTCATTAATATTTCCTGCAGACTGTTGAGTGACTAGAAAATAAAGCGGGAAGTGTCCCAGATGTTAGAAAGAGAAAATGGAATTATTCATTGCTTACTAATGTCAAATGCTAATGGAAGAAAAGCATCCTTGAAGAGAACCTTGACGAAAATTCATTAGAGTGATATGAAATCACCAGCTTAATTATGCATTTTTGAAAATGTATTTATTAGGTCTGATTCTGATCCATTTATATCAGTTTTATACTCTTGTGAGTCCACTGATTTCACTGGAATTGTTTCTGATTTGCACTGGTTCATGTCAGATCAGAATCAGACCTTAACTTTGTCTCTATACCACTTCATCTTTTTGTCAACCTCTGTCAAATCTAACAGATAAAAGAGATTGAGGCACCCATCATTTCCAGACTATGTCACTAAACCCATTAGGTTAACTCTGAAAATTCCTCTTCAAAGGAAATGAATTCTCAAAGGGTAATTTTGTGCAAACAAGTTATCCTCAGTTTAGGAATACAAGCCTTGAGAAATAAACTAATCTTTTCTGTAGCCCAAAAGAATGACATGTTCACTCAATAGATAAGCCAGCCATAAATGTTGCATTTTAACACAGGATTTAATGAATTGCTTTATCATGTTACTCTAGTGTAATTTGCATCTATTGCCATGGTGTCATGAGTCATGATGCATGCAAAACAAAAAGTTTTAAAACCCAAGTTATTGTGACATGACTCTAAGTCATGTGTTCGCTAAAAGAATGATTGAGTTTTAAACTATTGCTTATTCTAGACCTGATCCAGAATGAGTAGGTCTCCAAGGGACGGTTACTCCCCACGGCATGAATGTGTGATTAAACTAAATGTATTCCATAAATGCCTTGATGACATTAAACTAAATTTTTTAAAGAACAGATGGAGAAAGTTAATAAATATTTCATTCTGTGATATAAAATTCACTTCTATATTCACAACTTCAGGGATCCTTAGTTTTGTAGATATCAATAAGTCTGATGGATTTCTTGCTGCATGCTCGTACTTCTGCCCTGACGTCTCTTACGGGCTCATCATTTCTGCATGCTTGGATTGTTTTATGGGATCAGCGAAAGGCAAGTGACTGTAAATCTTGACCTCTCCTGCTCCCAGATTACATACTTTTATTCTTTGTGGCCATAAGTGTTCAGCTTCACATTGAATAGATAATTAAATGACAAAAAATATCCAAAGAGAGACAATTTATAGTGAGAAATTATCACCTGAAGAACCAATGGAGCATAGGCATAACTCTAACTGATATAATTAAAAAATCCTTTAAAATTGACAAATAAAACATTTAAATATCTGTGTATTTCTGAATGTCACAAAATTTCTATTCACTGGAGTAGTATAAGATATATCGTTCATATCCATCCTTATTCAAACAAAGCTCCCATTAATGGGGATCAATGAGAGCTTAACATAAGTGAAAATTACAGACTAAGTCTGTTATTCAGATGAAATAAGTATTCTTTACACTGGAATTACAAATTACCATGCTATACATTACATACCATGGATTTTGTAAATGAGTAATTTGAACTTGCTCCATTGACACTCGTAATATTTTAGAAAGTGAAATAATACATTATTTATACCTTTGACAATTTTCACTGTATTCTACAATAGATTTGCATTACATTATTAACTACATATAGTCAATAGCATAGCATATAGCTTAAAGATATATGTTTAATACAAACAATGGCATTCATGTAGTAAGCACACAATTTTGTGAGTTTGTTTCAAACATTATGCAAATCATTGAAACAAGCAAGGACTAAGCAAAACTTACTTCAAAGCATTGAGATCAAACCCTAAACATATAAGCTACGTCTACATTGGTATGATCTTGCGCAAATACTCTTTAACGCAAGAGTTCTTGCGTTAAAGTATTTGCACAAGAGAGCGTCTACACTGGCATGTGCCTTTGCGCAAGAGCATCCGTGCCAGTGTAGACTCTTTTTTGTGCAAGAAAGCTCCGATGGCCATTTTAGCCATCAGGCTTTCTTGCGCAAGAAATTCATGTTGCCTGTCTACAGTGGCCTCTTGAGCAAGAACAGTTGCGCAAGTGGGCTTATTCCTGAGCGGGAGCATCATAGTTCTTGTGCAAGAAGCACTGATTTCACACATTAGAACGTCAGTGTTCTTGCGCATGAACTCCCCGCCAGTGTAGACAGGCAGCATATTTTTGCGCAAAAGCAATCGCTTTTGTACAAGATTGCACCAATGTAGACACAGCCATAGTGACAGCACTAAATCTTATCATTACTCCAATTTTTTACAAATCCTCACATATAGTACAAATATAAACTAGTTTGCCATTTGAATCTCAACAGTCTTGCATATAGTGCATTCAAATTAGCATGTTTTATTGTTACTAACTTGCAAATCCTATGCACTTGAGTATTTCTAGACACTAAAATCTTTTATCTTCTTATTTGGGACTGTTCCTAATTCTGTTTGTACAGAGCCTAGCACAACGGTACCTGTTCTCAATTGGCCTCAAGGCACTACTAAAACAAACACACACAAATAATAATATTTTTGTGCCCATTCCCATTTCTCTACATTCTGTCCACTTCTTTGTCCTTGAACTGTGAAATCTTCATAGTGACAATCTTTTCTTTAATGTTTGTTTGGAAACACCTAGCACACAGTGGATAATACTGTAAATAACTGATAAATGATAGCAATCATATGATTTATTATGCATGTAACAGATGTAACAGTTCACATGTTTAAAGTTCAGTATATGCATTTGTATTTGCAGGTTTGGGACCCTAAAAGAGCCAAAAAGATCTTGTACCTCCTGATACATCATTTTCCTGTTGTATTTGAAAGCTTTATTTTAGTTGTTCTTTAATGTTAATGAGCGCTTGCATGCTCAAATATCATCCTAATTGATTTTCACAAATAGACATTACAGAATATATCATTGCAGCCAGATTTTATTACATTTAACAAGAAATGAGGTGCTAGAAATTTCAACATAACATCCCTATCTCTCTGAATAAACATTGCAGCCCACAGCCAGTTTTTAGATGTACTCAGTCTATTACAAAATGAAGAGTATTATATTGACTTTTAAGCGAGAATTGAACCATCACTGCAAACTTTGGGTTTGAATCTGAACATTTATGTTTTTATAGGTCTGCATGTTTGTATTTGGACCTTTGGTCTTTCCCGTGGTAAGGATAGAAAAGATATTAAGTCCACATGCACATCTGAACAGCTAAATTTGGATATTTTGGCAGTGGGGTTTTGGTTCAAAATCATCTCTATCTGAAATGACTGGTTTTATATTTCCAGTGTTCCTAATCATCATTTGACCATGCACCTAAGCTACAAAAATTGTCTAGTCCCCAGAACAGTTATGTCCTCGCTTTCAGGTGGTTTCAAAGATCTATTCAGAGGGATGCTCAGCCACACAGCTTGTTTATTCCATTGCCTGCAGAATGCTTCGGCCAATAAGATAAAAGAGAAGTCCAGAAAGTAAAACCAAAGGCACTCCAGCTGCAGCAAACATAAAAGACCATCCATAGTACACAGTTACAGGGACATCTACCATACATTTTTCACTTCTTTCCAGAAGTATGTATTTTTGGAGATCAGCTGCAAACTCCTTCCACATCACAAAGAGAAATATGAGCAGGAAAAATAAGCCTCCTGAAAAGAGACAAAGATCAATTATTTTTAAGTGTGATCAGCATATGCATTAGTGAAATTGACAAAATGTTGTCTGAATCTGTACTGGCTATACATCTGTGTTTGTGTTTAAATAAACTGAATATGAAGAACTGGCATCTGCACTTATCAAAAAATACAACAAATTTTGTAAAGATTTTCTTTTCTTTTAAACAGTGTAGAATTTTATAAAAGAGTATATTTATTTTTTAAGATTATACGATTTTATAAGAATTAATCATGTTTCATAACAAATATAAATTCCCAGCAATGTTTTTACACTGAATCAAAGGAACATTTACATAAAGTCACCCTCACCACTGAGTTCTGATCATTCAGGCCACACTTTTTGGCTCCTTTATATTGGAGAGTATGGTGCTGGATGAGATCTGAGCCTACTCGCCAGGGTGAAATTCACCTCTGTGCAGAGCATCTTGTAAGTGATGCATAATATGGTCTTCCCATTTAGGTTCAATCATTGACATTGCCAGGCTCTTATTGATTTCAGTGGGAATAGGATCTAAAGCCATGTTATTTTTGAGAAATCAGTGCATTTTGTAATATTTTATCCAAATTTGGAAAATGTGTACCTTTTCCATTTTCATTAGAGAGTTTTATGTCTGGCAAGAGTGGAATGAAACATGGGCCAAGATGAAAAATAAATACTTCTTTTTATCGTCTGAGAGGAGGGAAAAAATCAGACATTGCAGGCAATACTGACTCTCCTTTTCACAAAAAAAGCAAAAATGCAGGGGTATGAATTTGAGGATGGTGAGATTCATTGTGTATAACATTGCTCTGTCGTTACTTCAGAGACCAGCTTGAGCCAACAGAATTCATGGTGGTTAGACAAGGTGCAGTAGCTTCTGAAACTCTGGTGAATGGCCTTTTTCATCCTGTGCAGTGTTTCACAAAGTGGGCTCTGGACCCACTTTGGGAAAACTGCTAATAGGCCCATGCCACTTTGTTCACCTAAAGGGTCCATAGCCATGGAGCCTCACATCTCCAGTTCACTGTTTCAAAAATATCATAGAAACATATTACTGATGTTAATATAATTAGGGCAGTGGTCCCCATTAGACAGTCAACATATCACGCAGAGTTTTGTAAAATATCACAGATTTGAAATAACCTACACCACCACAAATACTGCTGTATGCTAACTGCAGTAAGTGGTGCTTTTTCAATATAATAGTTAGAATAATAGGTAAAAGAATTAAATAAATAAATGTAAAGAGTCAGATTAAGCTTCGGGGATTTCCTGTATGAAAGCCTAATAAAAGGCCTATATGAAATATACAGGAGCCAAAATAATCTTTGGCTAAGTCATACTGTGTGTGTGTGTGTGTGTGTGTGTGTGTGTGTGTGTGTGTGTGTGTGTGTGTGTGTGTGTGTGTGTGTGTGTGTGTGTGTGTGTGTGTGTGTGTGTGTAGGAATGAAAGCTAAGTAGATAGAGTTGTCTTATTTTTATTAAAATTGCAGGCCAATCTCTCCAGGATCTGAGAATTATACTTTATGAACATACTGTATGTCACATTGTTCTATTTATTCCTGATGTTTTAGACTTACAAAGAAAAATTCCTACGTCTACTGGGAATGGATGTCAAGGAGTTAAATGCTATCTGCTCTAATACCCATATGTTCATTATAATTTTTGGTAGCACTTTAAATTAAGTGTCGCAAATAAGTAATTTACATGTAATATGACAGTTTATGCTTAAAATACCAATTATCTTGCTATAAGGAAATTGCTGTATATATAAATTAATAGTCACACATTCTTCACAAAATACAATATATTGATAAGAATGTAATTAAGTCTTTATTGCTAATGTAATTTAAAATTAAATTAATTGGATTGCAACTGTACCTCAGTAAGCATCCTTCTTAAGATCAATTCATACCTCATTAACATGCAATATCTACCCTAATACACCTAAATAAAAAAATATATTCCTGAAGAACATAGAACAATGATATGATAATATGTATATTTAGATCTGGCATGTATCTACTCTCTTTTATATATATAAAGCTGAAAGAAAAGAACTATCAAACTATCACCACCACAGGAAGGAATGAGAGGCCAATGAAGAGGAATGACTTCCAACATTCAGGTTCCCAGAGTGATGAACAGGAAAATGTCTTATTAGGCCTCACTAGAAAAGCCACCAGCTCTTCACACTTTGGGATTTGTTATTAAACAGAGTACTGGAAATGATGGCACCAGTGTAACAATGGAATCTAAATTAAGAACAATTTCACACTCATTGAATGTGACAAAAATTGAGTAAAATAAGCAATTTCTCCACTAGAATAATTACAAGTGAGATAGAGAAGAGTCCTGGCATTTACACCATCACAGGTGTAAATGGAAGAGGACAAATTGAATAGGAAAATAGAAGAGGAAGTGCAGAGAACTGAAACAGGAGTTAATAGCCCTACTTCAGGA
Source organism: Pelodiscus sinensis (assembly GCF_052426305.1). Lineage (NCBI taxonomy): Eukaryota > Metazoa > Chordata > Testudines > Trionychidae > Pelodiscus > Pelodiscus sinensis. The sequence continues at coordinate 32,606,935 of NC_143064.1, read as the reverse complement.
TGGCATCAAAAGGTCCAGCAGGGTCATGGGGATATTGAAGTTCTAAGATTTTAACTGGAATGAATAAAAATTGATCAAACTCTTAGTCCCTTGATATTTATGCAAGTGTCTATAAAACACTGTATGCCTCTTGCATAACAAATGAAATGAGGCACACAGCTATGCACTGGAGTGAGCAAAGGACCCACTTTGGGGGTTAGGTTAAGGACTGGGGATTGCTTTGTGCTGTTAGGGTTTTTGTGAATACAGTAATAGCTTTGTGGAGATGGGCTGGCAGAGTGCAGGGGGAAGAGATTACTAAATCAAACCATCTTCCTGCTTACATATATGGTTGTGTTCTTTCTGCTGTTGTGTATTGCGTCCTGGTAAGTATAAGCAACATGCTTGTCAAATGAGACAGTCTATATATTCTTTCTAATAGCTCTGTGGTTTCTGCTGGCTAGAAAATTAGCAGAGTGATCGTTTTCTTTGTCACCCTGTCTCCATCTGCCTCTATTCATTAGGCTGGTATGGAAAAAATTAACTGTGAAACTCAGTCGCAGTACTGATGAGGTCAATGGCATCTTCTGGGGAGTGGCTAATTGCAAGAAAATTGAACTTGTGGCATTAAATCTTTCTCCTTCATACCCTGATGACACAAGCTAGGGGCTAACTGCAAGACAACTAATCCCTCACTCTGTCTTCCCACTCTAAAGGATAGTAGCACCTTAATTGTGAGTAAATTGAAGTCTTACTCTGTGTCTTTCCTTCTCTTGTTTTATATGCTTGTGACACCTTTATAGCAGCTAATTGTAGGGGCAGATGAATGAACTCAGTCTCTAACTTTTATTCCTTGGAAGCTAAAGAGTCTTGTTCACCTTCTAGACTACTAGCTTCTTAAAGAACCTTATTGGAAGAAAATGGAGTACTGTTGACTTTCACCTGTCTTACATGGTATATTGCATTTATAAACAAAATACCTGGTGATTGCCAAATGTGGAGCTGTCATTTTGGAAAAAAAGGGATTGGAGTATTATATATAAAGAATTGTAGCCATAAGATTGGCATAGAGTTTGTCCTTAATTTTGCAAGAAGCTAGTACAGATTAATAAAAGCACACACACAAAACCTCAGACATCCTGTTCACAGCAGAACTATCTTGTAACATTGGAATGGTTCCTCTTAATTGTAGTCATTTGTAGAAATGGTCTGCTGTTAAAATATTCAGATCTGAAAGGGCATTTGTGTAAAAATGTACCAGGCAGGAATCATACAACAACATTTGGAATGGAGAAAAATGCAGACATACTAGATTATTTGTGTGCTGTTATGGAAGAGCTGGTATTGGCTCCTATTTTTAGGGTGCCTAATACTTTCCATTATAAAGTATTCCTAGTCTTTTCTTTGAGAATCTCAATTCTATTGTTTGCAGCAGGTCTTTGCTATTCCCCCAACAAAGCCCTCCTTACCTCTCCTCAACTCGACACATGGTCAACAGCCAGGTCACATGATCTCTTAATCCCACCATTTTAGAGCCTGATTCAAAGCCCACTACAGTCAATGGAAAACCTCCCATTGATTTCAGCGGCTTTGGATCAGGCCCATGCATTCTTACTGTTAAGCTTGCTTGCTAAATTATACATGGGAACTGAAACAGAAGGGGACACAAACACAGTCAAAGTCAATTCATTTCAAAACATAAGCAATGTTTACACAAAATATTTTTCAGTATTCACCCAGCCCCAGTAGTGACACAGTAATTATAATTAATTATATCATTGTCTGACATTCACTGAAACAAGTGAAAATTAGCCATTGGTTAGTATTTTTCCCATAGGATGCCTTTCAACTATCTACAGCATGTCAAATTCTAAAAAGAAAGATGATATCCTGGCTAGCTGCTCCTGTGGTTTAGTCATTTTTGGAAGCAGGTTGGCAAGGACAACTGGTTACTTGTGGGGCAAAGATCTACAAGTGAAACTAGCAATAAATGTCAAGTAGTTTCCGATTCCACCTACTGAGTTATCCTTCAGAATAAATCAAGCAAAATGAGCTGGTTCTTCTGAAAGAGCTCTAAGAATACCACCCACAGAGCACAAGATTTGTTATGGTAGCTGGCAGGCTATCAGACTCGTCCTCTAAAAGTACGGTAAATAATGAGAGGCCGTTCTTGGAAAGCTAACCCTAGGTATCCAATGGGGGGATAAAAACTTCGCTCTGTAACACTGAATTTCCCCTGCAGTGGAGGGGGATGCAGTCTGCTGGTGCCAATGGAATAATTTAGAGATGGGGCTTCAACTTCAGTGTCAGCACTATCCTCAAAGAAAACAGCAAAGCCATCCTGTATGTTCTCTTTCCTACAATGAGTATTTTGAAGTATAGCGTGCAGTTCTGTCGGTGATACTGATCATGCAGATTCCATTTTCTATTAGTTGTTAGGGGTATCTAGAATGTGGGACAGTTACCTTGGCTTTTATAGTCCTGTCAGTCTAAATAAATAATAAATGTACATAATAAATTCTCTGCTTTCCAAGGGAAATTTAGAAATATCTAATTTACAAAAATGTGCTTCCAGCATATTTCTATCTGTTATGTTAGGAATCTTCCAGGAAAGACTTTCACAGTGCTTTACAACAAGCATAAAGTAAGCTTCACAATGCACCTCTGAGGTAGAAAATTCTTATCTGAGTAAACTGAATATCACAGAGGTAAAGGATTAAATAATAACTTTCCATTAGTGGGAAAGGCAGGAATAGAACTGAGGAGTCCTGATTTCTAAACTCAAATCTAATCACTAGACTACATTCCTCTCTATAAATTACAAAAGATTTCACACTTCCGAGAAGAGGTAGCATTTGGGGAAGAAGGTTAATTAATATTGAGCTTCAGGCCACAAGTAGAAGGCAATGCCAGCTTCCTCTTAGATCATCAGACCAAATCCCACCATTCAAAGGCTAGAGAGTCAAAACATAGGGTATTTTCAGAAGAGATTATATTTTATGGAAACAAAGAAAATAACTACAGAGCAACGTATTCCAAATAATTTAGAGACTCGGTTTCAATACAAATCCAGAAATTTGGATGTTTATCAAAAACCATCTCATGAACTGCTGAGTAAATCTTTCTGGAAATATCAAAAGAATGATGATTTTTGCAAGATTTCCCATTTTTTCTATTCTTGTTTGTATCAAATATATAGTGATAATCGCTTAACAAGATATCTTCTTACCTAAGATAGCCGCCAAGGAACGGATTTAGTCTAATGATAGTTAAAAACAATGACTGCTACTTAAAATAATGACAGCATTAGCACAAATTTTATTCAATAGGAGCACCTTTGGCTAAGGCCAAGAGGTTATGTGGTGCACAATTGGGTATTTTAAGAAGTATGAAATTCTATGTTCTGTTTTTTAATTAAAAAGTTGTAAAAATAAAGATTAAAATAACACACCATTAATTAAATGTGGTGACTCAGTTTTATTCTTCTTTTTTAAGTACAGAACTTTATTTCCATGAAACCCACTGAACTTTTTTTTTAAACAGTGTATTTATCAATGACTTCAAATGGCTACTTGCTTCAACTTATGCATGTGCTTAAATGTTTTATTGAATTTGAGCCTTAAAAAGGTGTCCCAATTTAGACAGTTCCACTGTTTTTCCCTGATCCTACGAGTGACATACATATATTAAAAAAGTTAACCAAACTTTTGTTGATCAGGTTCATGTTTGGTTACAAGATTTTTTTATTTTTGGTCAAAGGTTTAAAACAATTATTTATTTCACTTAAATAAATTTACCAATCCCAATAAATCCCCCCTAAAATAATCCCACCAGTATCAAAAAGAGAAAGAAATAAAAAAATGAATTTTAATTCTAGGTGCTAATAACACTTCAGTGGAGTAACTAATAAGATTATCATGAAAGATGAATAAATGGATGTTTCAAGTTCATTTTCCTGACTTGATGACCCTTTATATAATTTTCAGATTTGACTATTTCCCTTACTTTTTACTTCATCTAGGCTCAGAAGTCTTTTTCCAAGTGGATTGCATAACAAAATCAGAGCCTTCCACAAGAAAAAGAAATGCATTTCTGAAAAATAAAGCCTTTTGTGACTAAGCAGTATACTTCTAAAACTTAATTTAAAAAAATTCATTTTTTAGATGGGAGGGAAAATAGAGTTTCTCCAAAGTCAGTGCTTATATCCTCATACATAATTTACCAGAGCGCATATCTTTCTACTGTTGTTCCTTATGGTTAGAGTTCCTATCCTTTTCACACACACACACACACACACACATATATACAAAGAGAAACTTGGTTTCAGCATTCCAGGCACTAGTATATCCAATTACCATGATTTGGCAGCTTACCAGATATGATGAGGAATCCACCTCCCACTTTATAGAATCTAGCATTGAAAAAGGGCGCACCACACACCAACAGGAATCCCCCCACCAGACTGGCAGCGACAGCTAGTATGATGAATGCAGTCCAGAAACCTCTGTACACTGAACAATAGGAAAGAATAAAGTTATAGGAAAGGAACGGAAAACCACATAATCAGATCAATTTTCAGAAGTCTGTGTGAAACTAATGCAAATAACTCCAACAACTCAGCAACCATAAAAATAATAACCTTGCTGTAATGAATACCAGGATTATGAACAATTTTAAAATATTTTGTTAGACTTACGGAATTGGCATACATGTTGAGAAGAGCTGTATCGGGCATGTTACTAACTCCCTAATATGTCCTCAGGTATACAATATGGCTGTGTCTACACTGCACCCCTTTTCCGGAAAAGGGATGCAGATTAGACCAGTAAGGATTACAAATCCGCGGGGGATTTAAATATCCCCCACGGCATTTGCATTTACATGGCTGCCGCTTTTTTCCGGCTTGGGGATAAGCCGGAGAAAAGCGCCAGTCTAGATGCGATTCTCTGGAAAATAAGCCCTTTTCAGGAGGATTTCATATTGAAATCTTGAAAGCAGGAATAAGAAATCCTCCAGAAAAGGGCTTATTTTTCGGAGAATCGCGTCTAGACTGGCGCTTTTCTCCGGCTAATCTGCATCCCTTTTCCGGAGAAGGGGTGCAGTGTAGACACAGCCTATATGACCAGCCCTTATAAGGATCACAGCCCTTATAAGGATCAGCTTCTGGGTCACATACATCATACCATAAATAATAGTCCTAGGCTGAATAGCAGAACTCTGATGTGTGTGTCAGGAAGGCATGACACAAAATGGTTCTGATTGCCAGGGTAAAATATGACACAAGCTGTCTGGGAAAAGCAACAAGCTTGGGGCAGGAAATATGCCAAAACTCATCTCCTCTTTTCTCTCCCTCCCACCACTTCCACTTAGTGATTGTTAAAAGTGCCCCAGTCATGAGTCTGGAGAACTGAGTTATATTTTACTATAGTACAGGTGAAACACAGAAAGCAGTAGTGCAAGTTTTTCAGTGTTCTAGGATGCCTTCCCTACTGACCTAGAAGGATCACAACTAGTGAAGGGGATTCAAATTCTTTGGCCCATTGAGTCTTGGATTTTCTGCTATGACTTCAACCAACAGGGCCAATTGGTATCAACTGTGTGTGGTGAGCACTTTCCAGCTAAGACTGGGCCTGATCACCAACTTATTTCACTGAACATTATCTGATGAGAATAACTTTCTGTGAACATCACCAACATGGGCCATATTCAAATGGGTGAAAAGGCTCTTTACCCTACCCTCAGTCTCTTCAGCTACCTTGGCCCCCTCATGATATCATCTTCCACTTTGTGTGTCAGGTTCATGATTCTGGAGAACTGAGTCATATTTTCCTACAGAGCAGGTGAAATGTGTGAAGACTCGAGCATGGGAAAATGGGCAATTATGTCATGATTCACATATGAAAGAAAAATTATATATGGCAGACACATTTTATTCATTTTAAACCAGGCTGACAAGGAATCCATTGAGTAAAAGAAGCTTGAATCTTTCTAGAAAGTCCATGATGCCTTTACATATCTTAACACCACATAATGGGGCCAAATGTTGCCTTTAGTTACATATTATTGACTATGATATGGTCCATAGTGAGTAACTCTTTCCTTGGGCATCCTCCTCTCTAAGATATTTTACATTTGAAATAATAATATTTCAAATAATATTTGAAATAAAACAACAATACTGTGCACTTTCTGTGTGCAGATCTTAAATATTTCAGAGTGAATTAATGTAGCTTCCCCAAACCCTTTTGGAACATAAGGTTTATTACACCCTAATAGGAATAGTGTTGTAAACCTGGATGTGAGTGGTCATATAATTAAGGCTAGCTCTACAGACAAGCAGAAGTGGAAGGACTTTGTTGCTGCCCTATGCGCCATTGGCGTAACGGGCAGTAAGTAAGTAAGTAAGCTACAGACAAGCAAGCAGTAATGGAGTGGATACTAAAGAGGGGTTAAGAACTACAGGGTTTGGGTTAGCGATCTATGCAGAGAACGTCCCCATACCACCACTCAAGCATTATCGCTGTGTCTCCTACAGAACAAAATGAGCTTACAGGCTCTGTGGAGGGTAACACATTCCTTTCACATAGGAGAGGGTATTTTTTCATATAACTTTTTGCTCACACATGGCACTTTAAGTAATCTAATGGCCTTTCAGAAGTCAGTCTCAGGAAAGATTCATAAGAGGCAGCTGAAAGCGTTTCATAGCAAGGACTGACAGGCAGGAACAGATGGCTTGAGAGCCCTTTATTTAGCTCAGAAAAGTTAGCCTGTTTATTAGTAAAATCATTCAGAAACTGGTAACCGTGACTGTCTCTTATAAGTAAAAATCCCTACTATTGCTGAACTAGCTCTTGCAAAATGTTTTTTTATACAGAGTCTATACTGGAGCTTGAAATATGCTACTCACTTTACTGTCAACAAACACATCATATCCATTTTATACCATGGTGTACTCCCTGGGGCAGAAATCATACACAGCACAGAAAAAAAGACAATTTTTAATGAATTCTCCATAAAAAACGACATTGCTAAAGGCTAAGGAAAAGGTCAAGATGTTTGTTTGTACAGTACACCTGCCCCAGGTCCCACGAGGCAAAGCAGAGTGATGTGTACTATTTAAAGAAATCAATTAATTTAAAAAAACACAGTGGATTAATTCTATTCGTTGCCATCAATTCAATTAAAATTCCAAATGGCAGCTAATTCATTGCAGAAATCCAAAAATATATGGAGGTGGAAATCAAAGGAAAACACTGGTGGGAATTTGAATTAGTTGATTTAACTGACTTTCTCTGCTTTAATAACAAGCTGATTTTGCTTTGCCAAAGTAGGCCTTTTAAGAAGTGTTTTTAGTCCTTTTTCTTTGAACAAAACCAACCAAAAACATGACAGCCTTTCACTCAATGGTAAGTCAGACACTTTGAGAATCATCCAGTGCTAGACTGGCATAAGCCCCACTGGCAGCTCTCTTGGGCAGAGCCCCCATCTCTCTCTCTCTTCTGACTGGGATTTTTCCAGGCTGCATTTCCTGGCCTACACTGTGATGCACCCAACAAGTCAGACTGCCTAACCAGCCCAGCACTTTGCTCTCTCTTCAGAGGCCACAAGCAGCATAATTTCCCACCGTTGTGAGTTGCCACACAACTCTATGCCAGCACATTTATTCCTAAGCAAAATGCATAACAGAAAAAGCATGTTAAAAACAATAAGAAAGAACCTACCCTCATGCCAATCACCTTACCAGAGATCACTACCCCCATCTCCCCAAAGGCTCTGGGAGGATTCATTCCTTCTAACCCCAAAAAGAGGTTTTCTGTGGTTACAAATACCTAACAGTGTTAGGCAGTGCACACCCATGCTTACGTTAACTTTGCCTTTAAATAACTCGGGTCTTTGAGCTTCACACTCTGGGAACAGGTAAGGTGGAGCTGCCAAATGCTGCTTTTTTGCATATCTGGAGGTGGAGAATTTGCATAGGGGGTGCTAGAGATTCCCCAGGCAAACCACTTGACACTTTGTCCAACAAGTCCCTTTTTGTCTGGCCCACTGCTCAGTGTAACCCTTTGAAATTCATAACACTTTGCAGGGCTCACATCCCACATCCTAGAGTGTCATATATAATCCTGAAACAAAAAACAGGACTGTGTAGCACTTTAAAGACTAACAAGATGGTTTAATAGGAGATGAGCTTTCGTGGGCCAGACCCACTTCCTCAGATCAAATAGTGGAAGAAAATTGTCACAACCATATATACCAAAGGATACAATTAATCCTGGCCCCCAATAACAAATGACCTTTGCATTTAATATGAGGGACTGTAATGATGCCTAAACTTAATTCAACATAATTCTTCAGAACTAGTGAAATTGCCCTGTCTGTCACCAAGGAGGACTAAAGTGCTCTGCATAAAGGGGTGCAGTATTTTCTCCAGGGGGAACGGGGAGAGGCAGCAAGTGGCTAATAAGTGATTCTCTGTCATAAAGTTCTTGGCCTGCTTCTGGAACAGGTCAGTGACAGTTGCCTGTCACCATGACTCAGAATGGTTCATAAAATCATGGTCTAACCCTCAGTCCAGATTCAGAGCCTTCTTTCTAAGGAGGCCAGCATGACCCAGGTCTACAACAGGCTCCCACTAGTGGGAGTTTGCTCCTAGGGGCTCAGGAAAAGTGTGCAAACAAAACAACAAGCTGCTCTTTTGTTGCCTGCATTCAGTTGCACTTCTTTCATCATGAATTCTAATAAACAACAGACAGTTTCCAGTGACCTATCCAAGTCTAATCTAGTGTACTTTCTACCATGGTGTGTTAGATTATCCCTGGTAGAGTTGAGGGATTAACAGCAAGAGAGCTAAGTGCCTACAGAAAACCCCCTTCACAAAGGAGGGCTAGATAATGATTTTATCATGTAAGACTACTAAGGCTTTTGTAACAGTGGGTGTGTATCCATGAAGCCACAGTTGTACTGGAAAGAAGTAATTTACTCAGAGCCTTCCTTACACATACACAGAATATGCAGATGTGTAGAGCGCCCAAAAATTTGGGGCACCGCTGGATCTTAATGTTCCCCACCTTACTTTTCCTATCCCTGGTCTGTGACTCTGCTTCCTGCAGAGAGGATCTAGTGAAAGTGAAAAGTCAGCCAGACCTTTTAGCAGAACACTGAACATGGGAAAGAGCCATTCAAGTAGGGTTGCCAGGTGTCCAGTTTTGAACCAGACAGTCCAGTAGTTGAGCTTTCTGTTCAGGAAACAAATTGAGAAAATAGAAATGAGAAAATATAAATGGCCAGTATTTTCTAAATAAGATATAATGTAGATTGTGATGTAATGTCAAGAGTGTCCGGAATTTTTGTTGAAACCATCTGGCGACCTTACATTCAAGTGGTAATGAAGCCATTTAACAGGCATTTGCCAACCCCAGGTATATACTGTCAGTATCTGAATTTACTGGATTAGTCTACAAGACTTTCGTTTAAAATTTGTTTTAAAAATATTTCACTAGTGTGTTGCTAAAGATTATAAAATCACATCTCTAATAAATCATCATCCTTCCAAGCTGCCATCATGCACAGGGACACTAGTTTAAGGATGGCCCGACATTTATGACACTCCATTGAAGGGTGTAGGATAGTTGTGCAGCATGCACATTCTTGCTGTCAGAAGGAAGCATCTGGAGAACAGTCCCCTTTGCTTCTTTCAATTGTGAGGCTGCAGCTCTGCCCAGGATGCATACAAGGTCTACAAAGGGGAGTGTGTCCCTCCTTTCTCTTATGCCCTATGCAAGTTTGCAATGGTTGGAAACAAAATCAAGGTTACCAAGGTAATTACAGTACAGATCCACACAGCACAGCACTCTATTGGATCCCTGTGAAAAGAAGAGGTGAACACAACTGGTAAGGTACCAACCTGCAGTTGCATCATAAGAAGGATGTGGGGAAGGTCCAAGAGCAATGGGCATAGGAAACAGGTAGCCATGCATGCAATATTTGGGATGTGCTTGGCTAGCTGAAAGAAAATAGAAAATAGATAGTATTTCACTTTTATTTTATGCAAAATGACAACCTTTTTACTCAGATAAAATGTACAATCCTGCAAAACCTGCTCATTGGTATTAAAGGGGACATGAAATATAAGTTGAATATGTTTTAAATGCAAAATGAGATAGACAGCTGGATTTGAGAACATTACAAACATTAACTTGAGCCAGACCAAATCATAGAAATAAGAATTTATTCAAATTAGAATAATTATTCCCATGTCTGAGTTGTTTCCCATTCTGCCTAGAAGTGACTGAAATATTTGGATACTAGAGCTACCTACCATACAGCATCTCCAGTTTCTGGGAGAGTAAAGCACAATTACAATGGAAGTGTCACATCCGTATTAATACCATTGAGGCTTATCAAGATTAATTTAAATAGAATTAATGTTAAATAAATTAATTAATGATTGGCCACTTATTTTTAAACATTCCCCAGTTCATAGGATAGTTTAAATAAGTGAAGACTAGTTCATGCTAAATTAACTATGGAATATCTATTGAATTAATTAGTAGATCCACAATAGCAGCAAATTAATTTGCCATGATCAATCCAATTATAATACCTAAAGAAATAATACAGATTTGCTAGTTATCTAATAAATGTTATTAAAATTATTCTAAATTATTATTAATTTCATCATTTTACTTCACATAACATCATATTACATAGTGAATCTCCATATAATGCTAATGGATATTAAGTCTTCGCAGGACATTTTTTTGACCAAAATAGTTTAGCAAATACAAATTTTATAATGGAGACAATCCTATCCTAAAATACGCAGTAGTTTTCAAAGATTAGGAATCATCTGAAATATTGATCATCATGATGTAAATTTACTGTGGGCTCCTGTCAGAGCTGAATTGTCAACATTATGGCTATATGGTAAATTTGCTATTAAGTGATTGCATTTTGTGGTGACCCCCACCATATGTAGTTTAGAGAGGGACAGCCATAAGACTCAGCACTTCAGGAAATATCAGGCACAGATGAACACTGAATAACTCAACTGAAAGTTGGTTGCCTGTTTTGTTGACTCTTCTGAGCCTTTGAATGCCAATCAGTTTCATTTTCTCTGATGTTATTCCATAATCCTAATGCAGTACTCCTGAAAGTGATACTGCTGACTCAGAAACAGACAGGCATATCTTGGTGACATTCGGTGCTTAATTGGTAAAGAAAGTGGTGCCACACCTTATAATGGTGTCTACTACACAGCATGACCCCTCACACACTGTACATGCCAGGTCATGCCTTGTACAGTACTTGAAGAGCTGCCAGGGCTGTGGTCCGGCAAGAAAAGAAGCCATCCAGGAGTCAAACACTCATAACTGCTCATCTCAGCCATTTCCTGAGCTCCAGCAAGCCACCACATGAATGAAGGTCTGGTGACATCACTGCCTGAGGGTTTGCCATCCAAGCATAGATATCACAGAAAATGGTGGACTTGACAGCCATAAGACCCATCACTACCAGAATAAGTATCATTTAGTAAGGCAGGGATGTGAACAACAACAATGTGGATGATTGGGAGACCTTAAGAAGCCTGGCTTTACACAGTACATAGATGTTTTACAGAGATTATTTGAGTGAACTCTTGTTAGTGCTTATCTAAGGTTTTGAAAGCTTCTAATTATTTACAAAGCAGGTATAACTGGGGCATCAGCGGTAGAAGTACTGCCACACCAGTGCAACCCAGTCATCTGTAGGAAAGAAAAAACAATTCAGTTTTCATGTTCCATTCAGTCCGTAGCAACTCTCCTGTTAACAAAGGGGGCTAGTATCAGCTGTGATGGCAGTTATTTCAGTTATTTGTTAGTTATTTGTGACTGAGACCACTAAATTCACTTCACATGGACCACCTCACAGCTATCAGACAACCTGGATTCTAACTGGCAAATCAGAGGTTTGCAAGATAAGACTTTACCATTCTGCTTAAAATTGTTTTCTAACAAATCAGCGTACTTCCAAAAAAGGGGGATTTCACAATCATCTGTGTTTACTAATAGTGGGTGTGCTGATTCTCCATAAAAAAGTGGAAATAGACATTACAGTAAAATAAGTGTCCTGGTCGCATTTACACACAGATTTACATAAGTCTGATCCTACTTAGCACCTCCTACATTGGCCTGAGTGCCTCCCGCAAACACCCTTCCCCTCCGACCCCCCATTGTAGTCAATGAAAATTGAGGGCACTGGACACCTCTTAGGATAGAGATGTTAATAGGGATAAAATGGGCAAAAAGCCACAGGGCTGTAATCTAGCAGGCCCTTCTGGTGCCTACATGAAGTAGCAATAAGGCTATGAGTATACAATAAGGGTATGCTATTTTAAAAGAGAAAAAACGAGTGAGTCACTACATTTCTATAACGTTGTGGGAGACCATCTGAGACCAAATATTTCTGAGTTAAATGGGGGACAGAATGAGCTCCTGATCAGGGAAGTGTGGGATAGTATTGGTTTTGTCCTATTTTAAAATGGCCAAGCAGATCCTGTGAAACATAATATAAATGTAAAGCCAGCTTGCTCCTCAGTTGGGAGGGACCTCCTTCACTGACTTGCAGCCCAGATTTATTTTTATAGATCAATTATAATCTGGTAGCATTAGAGCTTTATAACAGAAATGCTGACACCAACCTAATCGCAGCAATGTGGACACCATAATAAACTATCAAGGCTGTTGGATCCATCTCCTTCAAGCATTTCTAAACAAAGCTGTAAAATGCATTGATAACACTCACTAAACCAGAAATTCCATATGGTCTCCTTATAATCCTCGCCAAAGAACCAGCATCTCCAAAAGAAACCTTCATGGTGAAACGTAAGGATTTCTTTCCTGAACTCTCTTAAAACCTCATCCTGTAAGAGAATAAAGAACAAGTCTATAAAACTGGAATACGTCTTTCCTATTAGCTTAGTTACTAGCAGGCTTTTTCGTTTGTTTTGCCTTTTCTTCCTTTCTTTCTTTCTTTCTTTCTTTCTTTCTTTCTTTCTTTCTTTCTTTCTTTCTTTCTTTCTTTCTTTCTTTCTTTCTTTCTTTCATTCTTTCTATTTTTGCATTGTCAAAATTACGAACAAGAGTAACTCTCTATCTAGCACTTTGAATTGGATTCCATTAACACAGGTCTCCTTGGCTATGCAGAATACCATTGACAACAAGCTTTTTTCTGGGGTTTCTCTAACTTTCTGATAAGTAGAAAATTTCTTCAAGTCTCTGAGAAGTTAAAATATTATTTATCCTGTGCAGACCCCATCTTGCAGTCTTTCTGTACCCAAAATTACTACCATTTCTAACTCTCGCATTAATTAAACCCTTCTACTGGATGACCCTAAAAGCTCCCCCTCCTGGTCAAACCAATGTGAGCTGTGTTTAATTTCTCAGACAGAAGTTACGCCTTATCTATATCAATCTCCTCCTGAGCTCCACTATGACTGCTGAAACATACCTGTCTAATTTGCAACAATTTCTCATTTACAGTAACTTGCATGAAAGTTCTGCAGACATGAGGCACTAGTCACATTAGGAGCACTGTGCTGTCTATGATGTGAGTTAACATGTTAGGAAATAATTAAAACTAATTAAAAATATCTATCTTTATCCAGTACAGTTTGATGGAGAAGCAATATTACTGCTAAAGGGCTCACACCTTCTGTAAAGTATCACATGCACTGGGAGTTGAGGCACTCAGCATCTCAAAGATTAGCCGTTCCCCTTACTTCAAGGAGATGAAGATAGTTGTGGCCCAGCAGAGAAATATCAAGTCATTTTGAATTCCAAAATGCCAATACATGGTGTGACTTTGCTCTCCCCCTCCCCTCATGTCCATACAAAATACATCTTGTAACATATCATTAGAAATGTGATTATTTGTACTGAATGAGTATATTTTATTTGGGTTCATGTGTCATTCCTGTATTGAAGTTAGAAATATGAAGTATAAACCTGTTTACTAATCTAGACTTGCTAAGTGGTGGCCATTAGTAGTAATCAAGGAACTTAATGGCCTGGTACATTGATTAATGAGCCATGAATAGTCTTGTTTTTCCTTCAAGAAATGTGGCCAGGTCACCAGATGCTGGAACCCATTTTGGACGCTATACTTTTCTACTGGAAACATGAAAAGTTTAAGCTGAACACAAAGGATTCCCACCTTTGGCAAAAGAAAGATAAAGATGGAAAACCAAACAATAGGAGTGGCTGCCAGACACCTAGACACCTCTGCTTAGCACCCAAGATGACTGCTGGAAAAATCTAAGACTGACCAGGAAAGATCAGGCCCAAATTAAGAGACTTCCCAGCTCATGAGAAACGATTATTAGAATATTGTTAGAGTAAGAAATTGCATGAAAGAGGTTTTTGGACTATTAGGCTTAACTGGTATTTTTGTTTGATTATTGACTTACTTTGATCTGCTTGCTATCACTTGAGACCACTTAAATTCTACTTTTTATTCTTAATAAAATCACTTTTGTTTATTAATAAACCCAGTGTATATAATTGTTACCTACGAGGTAACAACAGCTGTGCATAGCTCTCTTTCATTGATAAAATTTATCACATAAATCATATCATCATAAATTTGACAGAATTTATAAGTTTGCTCTGTATAACACTTTATATATCAGAAGATGGATTTATCTGGGGATCTCCATAACCAAACCCGTTACACGTAAGTCCTACTGAGTTGATCAAAGACACACTCCACTGGAACATATGGAAGAATTGCTTCTTTCAGAATCAGAGTTCAGCCTTTGACTGCCATGATATGAGAGACACACACCTCATCAACAGGATGCCTTTGCTGACTTGCTACATGTATATTAGTTTTAACTGCCAGTTCATAGCTAAGATACAATTAAAATGCTCAATGGACATATGAGGCAGATCCTGCCAATTTAAAAATGGGTAAAGATTGTGTCTGTGAGTGGAATTGTATGCAGCATAGAGCTGGGAGCAATAAACTATCAAATCAATTATTAAAAAACTCAAAAAATAATAAATGCTGCTCCAACAGGTACTTTCAGGACCCTGTATCTGTGTCCTATGCTAGACAGAGAGTTGGCCTAACTACATATCTCCATATCCCTTCTAGCCTGGATCCTTTTTTCATATTAGAGAAAACAGAGTAACTTGAAAATATTCTGAAAACTCCCATATTTATACTTCATTTCTAAGTGCAACAAAATGGAGCTGGACTTTTGTGTGTGCTAAGCTTTTGCTCTCTGCCCTCTTCAGCCTTATTGTACTGTTTGATACACAGAGGACTTCTGCTGGGACGTTTGCTTTCTGTATGAAGAGTCATCTGTCAATATGGCTTATGTAGCCAGAAACCTATACTTTATTTCAAAACCCTGGGATCAAGCATACTTATTGTTGACACTATAAAATTTTCCAGAAATAAATCACTAAACAGAAAAATCAAACATAATTGTCTTGGACTTTATCATAAAGAGAAGTATGAATAATGGAGGAATATTTCTTCAAAATGTTAATACCATACACACTGACCAACAAAAAAAAGAATTTTTAAGAAGAATGTAAAGAATCAGAGAATTGATCCAGCTTTCATTTCATAGGCTTTATTGAACAATTTCACGAGAAGCAATTTCAGCTCAAATCAGGATTTTGTAGGAGCTATATTAGAAGTTAGTGATAAAATATCAATTCTAATTCTATAAAACTCAGCATAATAGAGTTTGTCTTTAGTGGCAGATGCAGGTATCAGCAAATACATTTTCACTTTTCAACTTTCTGCCCCATAGCTGTCAGAAGACAGAAGTGTTTCCTGTAATGGGTTCCTATGCCGATTTTGCTTCAAATCTTTCATCAGTGATACCCTTCATTGAGATGCAGGTTGTGATTTTATAGTTTAGGCTGAGTTGAGCTCTTATAGATTGAATGTATATGCAAGAAGTACATATTACCATAGGCTTAAAACTATCAGCACCAACATTTGTGTCAGTTTTAAAACATTTCTATAATAAGTTATTTTTAAAGTGTATTTTTTCTTTGCAGAATATTACAAGATTTCGGGGTTTTACCTCTGTGGTGTGAAGAGTTTTATTTTCAGGTTCAAAGATTCCACATGTCTCTGTTGCTAGTAGCCAATAATCTGTCCCAAAAGCTATGAGAAACAGTAGAACACCAATGGCACCAAGAATTCCTGCTAAAAAGGCTGGCATTCCAGCCTTCATGGTGGAACAACAATAGGTAGTAAACTTGAAACACAGAAAAGAAGAAAATCACTTAAGTGTCCAACGTTTGAAAAGGCGACTGAAAGGAGGGGTATGAAGAGAGGATGCTATTTTTGGACACGGATTAACATCGTTTCATGATTGGTTAGAGTTTCATGACTGGTTTGAGTTGCAGTAGCAAAAGGACTAATAAAAGCAGATGAGCTGGCACAACCAAACAGCTGTGGTATTATAGAAACATAATAACAATCTATAGAGATAAGGTATGGAGATTCCCAAATAAACACATGGGCATTCATTTTACAAAAGCAATGTGGAGAGTGAAAAAAACAGTGATTGGACTGGTGTCAAGCAGCTTCTATGAACTGATTACGGAAAATTGTCCAAGTTACAAGTTATTTTTATATGTGCGGGGGAGGGGGGAGACAGGCCATTTGAAAGTGGCACATCCACTATTTCCCAAGCTACTCCTTAATTCCTTCTGCTCTTGCCTCCTCTCCTCTTATCTGTCTATTAAAATAAACCACAAGTTTTTATTTCAGATGGAAAAAAAGTAGAGATCCACAAAGTGGTATTTACAATTCAGCTCATAGAATCATAAAATCATAGAATTGGAAGGGACCTCGAGAGATCATCGAGTCCAGTCCCCTGTCCTCACGGAAGGACCAAGCACTGTCTAGTTCATCCCTGACAGGTATCTGTCTAATCTGCCCTTAAATATCTCAGTGAGAGAGATTCCACAACATCCCCAGCCAATTTATTCCAGTGTTTATTCCAGTGACAGGCAGGAAATTTTTTCTAATGTCCAACCTAAACCTCCCTTGCTGTAATGTAAGCCCTCTGCGGTAATCTGCAGAGGCCAAGGAGAACAATTTTTCTGCCTCCTCCTTGTGACACCTTTTTAGATACTTAAAAATTGCTATAATATCCCCTCTCAGTCTTCTCTTTCCTAGATCATGTTTTCTAGTCCTTTAATCTTTTTTTTTTTTTTTTTTTTTTTTGCTCTTCCCTGGACCTTCTCCAGTTTCTCCACATCTTTCTTGAAATGTGGTGCCCAGAACTGAACACGATACTCCAACTGAGGCCCAATCAGCATAGAGTAGAATGGAAGAATGACTTCTCATGTCATCTCTTTTAAAGTTTCTGTGTTTCAGAGACAAAGCTGCTCGTACAACCCTCCTGTTGTGAGCATGGTTAATCATGCCATGTAGTTACAGTAAGTCAAACCATAAACAGGCATTTAAATCAAGTACAAATGGAGAGATAGCAAAAGGGCTGTCCTTTTAGGTGGGTTTGAAAGGACATTCTCTTCTCTACTTTCCCCCCACAGAGGTGTACAACTACAGTGTTTGAGTTTGCCTCACCAACATCTAACTGTACCTTGAGGGAAATGTCCCCTCAGAAATTGGGAAATCCTTAATGAGCAGAGATTTTATTCTCATTTAGATACTGATGTTTTTTGTCTTCTTCTGAAGCATCTATTATAGGCCACTGCCAGGGACAGGATGAGAGACTAGGAGAATAATAATTTCAGAATGGCAATTTCAGTACGCCTGTGACATGCCAAAAGTGCTGGCACAAAGACCGAAATTCATTTTACGGAGAAAATTCAAGCTATCAAACCTTTCAAGTATATCAACACTAGTTCACTGTCTTCTGTCTGATACTCAGTAGTAAAATAGACTCCTCTCATATGGAACAAAACAATATCTTTATACTTAAAGTAGTGTGTGATGTCAGATTAATTTGAGAATCTGTTTATTTAGTCATTAAATTAAGTGCTGAAGGAGAAACTGAATTCATACTAAGAATCTAGGGATTTCTTAGTAATTTATTTTTTTACTGGATTTAGCCATTCCATAAGCTATATGGGCAAGTGAGGCCATCTCTTCTGACTTCTTTTAGGAACATGGTAATTTTTAAATGATGATAGGCTCTGTCATTGTTATTCCTTAAATATTTCGTGCAGAGTAGCTCTTAAATCACAGATTGGATATTTGTTCCTGGATGTAAAATTTCAAGAGAGGTGTCTCATTATAATTATTTATGCCTAGCGATACACCAGTCCCATTATAGAAACCAGGAGCAAATAGGTCCTTGCCCAGAAGAGCCCACATTCTAGCTAAAGACACGGCGGGCTACAAACATAATAGGAAAGTAAAGCAGGTTTACAGAAATGAGATGATGCACTAATTAGAAAAAGCCATGTGATCCATACCTCCATCATTAATTCTCCCCTGGCTAGTCTGTGGAAACAATGCTGAAGAAATACGCTTTTGGAGAGATATGAAAGAGATAAAGAAGTACTAAAAGAATATTTCATAGCTGGGGTATTAGGAAGCAAGAGGGAGGTGATGTGAGTGGGGCATAGTGGGTGGGTTAGCAAAGTGGTCTGAGCTGTAGCCTGGAGCTGATTGAAGGTTGTGCACATAAGATTTTTATTTGACAAGTCTTTAAAAGGCTTGGATGTCTTTTTGTAGTGATAGGATGATGTGAGTGTCCCTAACAGAAGCAGGAGCAAGATGTGATCAGCAACTACAAAGCAGTAATGTTGGCTGTCCCCAGACACATGAAAACATTTTACAAGATAAGGCCTTAAGTCATCCCCTCTACCACACAGCTTGGGAGGTCGGGGTGAGAGGAAGATGAGCCTCAGTTATACACAGAAAGGCTAGACATGTTGCTTCAGGTGAAGTGAGATCTGAGGCCATTGCATTGTGTTCCCTGCTCTGTCACAGCACCACTTTCCCAGCATGCCAGTCAAAGGGGAGGAAGAATCAGGAACACACCACCCTACATGATATGATCCCTGCCTAAACCCACAGAATTTACATTGCAGTGTGATGCGGAAGTGAAAATCAGCTATGTGCCTTGCATACCCTGTGAGGTCACCATGGACCATTGGTACTATAGGAATCACTAGCTGCATGGTAGAGTTAGCACTTCTGAGTCTGCTGGAGATGAGGATTCTGGAACTGTACAAAGGATATTCCTACATGGGCAGATTTTTGCACCCGTTTTGCTTACCACATTTGGTGGTGGCTCTGTTGTACCCCATGCTCCCCCCCACACGCACACATATTTCCTAGCCCACCATGCAAGTGAAAGGATGGATAACAGAGGGCTGTTAAAAGCCATATCTGTTCAGTGTAATTTCTGTCCCTCAGTGCACTCATCCATGGATAGCGATGCTTGTGGGCCAGTTACTAGATACTTCATCAAGGGTACGTCTACACTACAGCGCTAATTCGAACTAACTTAGTTCGAATTAGTTAATTCGAACTAAGCTAATTCGAACTAACGCGTCTAGAACTAAAAGCTAGTTCGAATTAGCGTTTTGCTAATTCAAACTAGCGCGTCCACACTGATTGGACGCAGGGGGGCATTTAAGGGCGGCTGAAACTGGTTCTGGCAGGGCATCAGGTCAGTAGTTGCTTTGTGTGGCTGCTGTCTGAGGCTATCTGAGGCTCGAGCTTAAAGGGACCCCCCTGGACAGCCGGTTCTCAGCTTTTCCTGCTTGCTTGCCAACCTCGCCGAGGGACAGCAAAGCGTTGGTCTCTGTGCCCGTCTGTGTCGGTGCTTCCCTTTGGGGGGGCCGCCGCAGGTGGCAACATGGAGCCACAGCTCGCCCTGCACCTTCTGGTGCACGTTCTGGACTTGCTGCTGCAAGCCTGCCAGCAATGGCTCGAGGCTGCCTGGCACCACCTCGTGAACGTCAGCCCCCTGCCTCTCCACCTGGCCGCCCTGGGGGCCGTGGAGGAGCCGCGGCGGCGCCCCGGCACTGGCGTGCCCCGCCGCATCTGGCGTCTGGACACCAGCACCGACTGGTGGGACCGCATCGTCCTGGAGCGCTGGGAGGACCGACAGTGGACCCAGAACTTCAGGATGAGGAGGAACACCTTCCTGGAGCTCTGCGAGTGGCTTGCCCCTGCCCTGCAAAGAAGGGACACTCGCATGAGACCCGCCATCCCCCTCCAGAAGCGGGTGGCCATCGCCCTCTGGAAGCTCTCCACGCCGGACAGCTACCGATCCGTCGGGAACCAGTTCGGCGTGGGGAGATCCACCGTCGGAGCGGTGCTCATGCAGGTACGGCACTCGTCGGCCACCGAGCCGGGGGGGAGGGGGCCTGCGAGGAGGGGATGGGCCGCCCAAGGGACAAAGAGGGGGCGGGAGGAGGCGAAAGCGCCCTGCACCGGAGGGGTCGGGCTGTCCCGGCCGTACTACACGCCGCCGGGGGGGTTGCTTCCGGGAGTGGGGCGCGGGGCACTGCCAGGGCACGCACGCTCCCAGCCACCCGGGCGCCCCACTGATTGGCGCTTTGCTGTGTCTCTCTCCGCAGGTGGTCAAGGCCATCAACCGGGTGCTGCTCCGCAGGATGGTCCGCCTCGCCGACCCGGACGCCGTCATCCGGGGATTCGGCGCCCTCGGCTTCCCCAACTGTGGGGGGGCCATCGACGGAACGCACATCCCCATCCGTGCCCCGGAACACCAGGCATCCCAGTACGTCAACAGAAAGGGGTACTTCTCCGTGATCCTGCAGGCCGTGTGTGACCACCGGGGACAGTTCACGGACATTAATGTGGGCTGGTCCGGCAAAGCACACGACGCATGGGTGTACCGCAACTCCTCCATGTGCCAGAGGCTGCAGGACGGGACCTTCTTCCCCGACCGCCACATCAGGGTCGGGGACGTGGACATGCCCGTGGGCCTGGTGGGGGATGCCGCCTACCCACTGCAGCCATGGCTGATGAAGCCCTACACTGGGCACCTCAATCCCTCCCGCCAGGCCTTCAATGCCAGGCTGACCAGGGCCCGCATCGTGGTGGAGGGGGCCTTCGGGCGACTGAAAGCCCGCTTTCGATGCCTCCTCACCCGTCTGGACCTGGCCGAGCACAACATCCCTCCCGTGGTGGCGGCATGTTGTGTGCTCCACAATTTGTGTGAGCGGAAGGGGGAGGCTTTCCTGCCAGCCTGGATGGCTGAGGCTGACCGCATGGCTGGACACTACGGTCAGCCCCTCACCGCCGCCGTCCGGGAAGCCCAGCGGGGGGCCATCCGGATCCAGGAAGCCCTGCGGGAGAGCTTCCAAGTGGAGGAGGACCTCTCCCTTGCATGCCCCACTGGGGCCTTCTTCCACCCTACCCCCCTTCCCCTTTCCCCTCCCTATCTACTGTCAAATAAAGACACCTGTTTTTCAAACAAAAACGTCTGTTTATTTCACATAACTGGAGTGGGGGGAGGGAGGAATGAAGGTGGGAGAAGGGAGGGGGAAACCTGGGACAAGGGAGCTGGAAGGGAAGGGGAGGGAAGGGAGGAAGGGAAAGGAAAGCTCAGGGGTGGGAGTCCGGCTGCCTCTCCCGTCTCACCACACTGCGGGTCCGGGGGCGTCGGTGGGGAATGGTTGTGGAGGGGGGGGCAGGAGGGACAGGGGGTGTGGAGGAAGCAGGAGCAGAAGCAGGAGCGGGAGCAGGGGGAGCAGGGGGAGCAAGAGGGGGAGCAAGAGGGGGAGCAGGGGGAGGAGGAAATGGGAAGCGGTCCAGCAGGCTCTGAAGGTGGCCTCGCAGGGCATGGCCCTGCTCCTCCAGGGCCTCCAGACTCCTCTGGCGCAGCCTGAGGACCTCCTGGACCCAGTGGTCCTGGAGACGGAGCTGTTGATCCAGGAACCGGAGATGCTGCCTCTGGTAGTCCTCCTGGTTCCTGGCTGTCCTGCTTGCCCAGGCACGGGCAGCTGCTGCAGGCGGTGTGGTGCGCCCTGCAGTCCCAGGTGCTGCGGCTGTGGTGCAAGAAGACCAGCACTCAATTACCCCAGAGGCCCAGGTGTGTGAAACCCAGCTCCCCTCTGCAAGGCCAGGGCCCCTGCAGGATCCCCAGCTGCTGCTCCTTGGTGGGCAAGGCCCAGGCGCACGGTCCCGGGGCTCCCTCTTGCCCCGGCCCCCCGTACACATAAGGGGAACACGAGGGTACTCACAGGTGGACGCCTCCCCGGCCTCAGACGACACAGGCGAGCGGCTCTGTGGCGTGCCTCGGGGGTCCCGGGTCCTGGGCAGGTTGGCGGCAGGCTCCTGGCTCTCAGAGCCCTCTTCCTCCTCCTCTGTGTCCAGGAGAGGTCCCTCTGCCCCGGGGTCAATCACGTCCCAGGGGGCAGGGATGGCATGAGCCCCCAGGAGGCGGTCCAGGGCATAGAAGTGGGGGCAAGCCTCCGGGTCGGCCCCTGGCAGGCAGGCCCGGGAGTAGGACTGCCTCAAGTCCTTAATTTTCCAGCGCACCTGCTCCTGGCTGCGCTGGTGGCCCCTGGCGGCCAGGCTGGCAGCCATGCGGCCGTAGACGGCCGCATTCCGGTGGCTAGTGCGGAGATCGTGGACATTGGAGGCTTCCCCCCAAACCTCGATGAGGTCCACGATCTCCGCACTTGACCAGGCGGGCGCCCGCCTTTTGCGCCCCCGGGCAGGCTCCCGGGAGCCGCCAGGCTGGTCCTGGGGAGCAGTGGAGGGCTGGGAGCCCTTGGATGGCTGGCTCATCCTGTGGCAGGTGCAGGCTGTGCAGGCATGGGTGCTTGCAGCCTTGCAACTGGCACAAAGTGTGTAGCCAGCCCGCGGCCCTTTAAGGGCTCCGGGGCCAGGAGGGGGGCAATAGAGTTTCCCTGGTGTTGGCCAGAGTGGCCACCAGGGAAACCTGGGAAGCCTTAGCCTCCCACTAGTTCGAATTAAGGGTCTACACAGCCCTTAATTCGAACTAGCTAGTTCGAACTAGGCTTAATCCTCGTAAAATGAGGATTACCTAGTTCGAACTAAGCGCTCCGTTAGTTCGAATTAAATTCGAACTAACGTAGCGCTAGTGTAGCGCCTAGGAAAGTTAGTTCGAACTAACGTCCGTTAGTTCGAACTAACTTTGTAGTGTAGACATACCCCAATTCACTAGATAAAGATTGCTAGTCTCATGTAGACCACAGGGACTGGGACCCAGGAACACTCAAATCCAGCAACATGCATAATATCAGAGTTTTCTGAAGAAATTCAAAATAAGCTAAATAGGTTCCCCACAGAGTTTAAACTAAGTTATGTGGTCCACCTCGAGATGTATGTAGGACATTCCCATGCAACAGGAACTATGTGCATGTATCTGAACACAGGGATAAATAGAATATTTCCAGCCTGGTTTTAGATCTCTCATCAAACCAAGCAAGTTAAGTTTTCAACTGAGAGCCCTGTAAAGCTCTAGCCATCTGACGCATGAGTCTGGTTTGAAGAAACAAAAATGCAGAGAAATGAACCATAGAATAATGTACTGTACCTTGAAGGAACCTTGATAAATTATCAAGTCAAGTGTCCTGCATGCATGGCAAGACAAAGAAGCATCTAGACCAGTGTTTCTTAAACTTTTTGAGACCACAGAACACCAAACAATAATATTTTTTATGCGGAACACCTATGAAAATTTTCTTCAAAAAAAATTGTCAGATAAAAAAAGACAATAACAAAACCACAGAAGAGGCCGCAGCACATCTGCGAGTTGTTCACAGAACATCAGCATTCAATGGAACATAGTTTACGAAACACTGATCTAGACTATGCTAGACAAATATTTATCTAACCTGCTCTTAAAACTCTCCAATAGATTTTACAACCTCCCTAGGCAATTTATTCCAGTGCTTAACCACCCTGGGTATGTTTACACTACAACGTTAATTCGAACTAACTTAGTTCGAATTAGTTAATTCGAACTAAGCTAATTCGAACTAACGGATCCAGACTAAAAAACTAGTTCGAATTAGCGTTTTGCTAATTCGAACTAGCATGTCCAGACAGAGTGGACCCTGAACCGGGGTTAAGGATGGCCGGAAGCAATGCCGGCAGGACATCAGAGGAGGACTTAGAGCGCGGAGATGCTGTCTCAGGCTAGCCGAGGGCTGTGCTTAAAGAGTCCCGACACCCAGCCCGGACAGACAGTTCTCAGGGGTGCCACGCTTGCAAAGCAGTCCTGGCTTGGATTGCCCGGAATGCCCACACTGGGCACATCACAGCACTCGGCTATAAGAATGGCTGCACTTGCCACAGGCTGCCATCAGGGGAGAGGAGGCAATTGGGGGGCTGCAGGAGAGCTTCCACCCCCAAAAGCCCGCAGATCCTGCCCAGTCCTCCCCATCGGGAGCTCGTGCCCTATTCCTCCCTCACCTCCTTCCACTTACCCTTCCCTAGCCCCTCTTCTTGATGTACAAAATAAAGATAACGTGTCTTCCAAAATGGAATCTGTCTTTATTGAACAAAACTGGGGGAGACTGGGAAAAGGAGGTGGGAGAGGGGAAGAGAGAGGGTGGGAGAGGGGAGGGCAACTACAATGATGAGGGGTTGGGAACAGGTCCCAGATGAAGAGAGGCTAAAGAGACTGGGACTTTTCAGCTTAGAAAAGAGGAGACAGAGGGGGGACAGGATAGAGGTCTCTAAAAGCAGGAGTTGAGTGGAGAGGGTGCATACAGAAAAGTTCTTCATTAGTTCCCATAAAGAAGGACTAGAGGACACTAAAGGAAAGGAATGGGTAGCAGGCTTCAAACTAGTAACAGAAAGTTGTTCTTCACAAAGCAAAGAGTCAACCTGTGGAACTCCTTGCTGCAGGAGGCTGTGAAGGCTACAACTAGAACAGAGTTTAAAGGGAAGTGAGATCAAGTCATGGAGGCTGGGTCCATGGAGTGCTATTAGCCAGGGGGTAGGAGTGGTGTCCCTGCCCAAGGTTTGTGGAAGGCTGGAGAGGGATGGCACGAGACAAATGGCTTGGTCACTGTCTCCGGTCCATCCCCTCCAGGGTCCCTAGGGTAGGCCACTGTCGGCAGACAGGCTACTGGGCTAGATGGACCTTTGGTCTGACCCAGGACAGCCATTGTAAGCTCAGGGCTCAGGGTCGGGGGTCTTACTGGACTCCCTTGATTATATTGCACACCTGCTCCTGGGTGGCCAGGCTGGCAGCTCTCCTGCCCTAGATGGCCACTTTCCTGTGCCTAGTGCGGAGATCGTGGACGAGGTCCACGATGTCCGCACTAGCCCAGGCGGGTGCCCGCCTCTTGCGGTCCCGGGCAAGCTCCCGGGAGCCGCCAGCCTGGGTCGGGAAGAGGGGGAGGGCTGGGGGGCATCGGGTGGGTGGCTCAATCCATGCCAGGTGCAGGGTCTGCTGGCTGGGTGCAGCACGGGTAGTGGGAGCAGCATCTGTGCGCTCCAGGATGCAGCTTGCTTTTCATCCCGTTACCCAGATGCTGAGGGAATGTCTACACTGCAGAGTTTTTTCAGAAAAACAGCAATTTTTTTGAAACAACTTCACTTACGTCCACACTGCAATCACATTCTTTTGACAAAAAGTTGAAAGAACGGGAGGGTTTTTCTGACAGCAGTAAGCCTCTTTCTACGAGGAAGAACACCTTTTCTGAAAGACTCTTTCGGAAAAAGGCATGTATGGACAGGGAAGAGGGTTTTCTTTTTAAAGAAGAGGCCTCCAAGAAATAACATAGGTGCCCTGGTGGACACTCTTAAAGCTCGTAAAGCTGCAGGGACCCTGGACAAGCCTTGTGGCAGGAAGCTGGCCCTGGAGCAGCACCCTGACCACACAGCTCTCCTTGCCACAGGCCTTCTGACCCATGGGACAGCCACAAGCCCCCTGAGACCTACCTGGCCCTTGCAGGGAGCATGACCAGGGCTCCCAGGACCCATCAAGGGGTACCAAGTGTCAGGCCTGGAGCGGAGATCCTGTCCCTCCTCGAGCTGTGGGGGGAGGAGGAGACACTACAGGATCTCCACTCCAAACACCGCAATGCCAACAAATTTGGCCAGATGGCTGAGGCCCTGGTAATGTGAAGGAGCCCCACTAGGGCTATGTGGGAGCCAGAGAACGCAGCTCGTGCTCCGGGCCAGGACCCCAAACCTGCACCTATTACCAGGAGCTCCACCAGATCATGGAGAATGGGGAAGCCCTTTCCTCACCTGTGCTGGTTCACTCCAGCCTTCACATGCCCATCATTGCCCGGCCGGAGTTTGTGGAGGAGGAGAAGGATGAGGGACAGCAGGGGCAGGAGGAGGAGGATGACTGTGACGGGGCGGCACTGCCCCGCACTCAAGACCAGGGCAGCCACCTGGTGCCGGGGGCGGGGAGGGCTCCACCCACACAGCCCTACTAGGCATGCTCCCTGGGGAACGAAGGTATAAAAGCCTGCTGGCCTGCTCCCAAAGGAGACTGCAGTCAGAGAGGGAGCTAGTGCCCCACTGCGCAGACCGGACGGACAGAGAGGGGGTCGCCAGGCCTGCTGGATCCACCACCGCCCGTCCCTAGCAGAGCTCGACCCTGACGACGGAGCCGCCAGCCGACCACCCTCGCCGTGACCCAGGCACCGGACCGGCTGCTCCCCAGCCCCGACACAGACCGGGGACGGGCCACGACCACCACGCGACCAACGCCGACAGGTGGGACGCTACGGGCCGGGGGCAGGGGTAGGAAGCGACCCAGGGCAGGGAGCTGGAAAAGCCCCTGAGGGCTCGGCGCGTTGCAGGGAGGAGCCCCCACCGAGCCAGGGGTGGGAGCCACCCGCCACTACTAGGGCCCTGGGTCGGGGCCTGGTGGAGAGGGAGGGCCCGGGCCCCCCTCCCCCTGCTGCCCTGGACCCCGGCCAGTGGGGGCGGAGATAAAGGACTTTGGGATTAGGCCTCAGGGCCTGCGTATTGAGGACTAGGCCGGGAGGCCGTATTTCCCCTACTGCAGGGGCAGTGGACTTTGAGACTAGGCCAGTGGGCCATATTTCCTCTAAAAAAGGGGCATCACACTTCGAGCCTAGGCCCAAGCAGGCTGGATTATGCCCCAGATGAGGGCGGCAACCCCGAGCGTGAGGGGTGGCCCCCGACAATGACATAGAAATGTAGGACCATAGAGCTGGAAGAGACCTCAGGAGGTCATCAGGTCCAGCCCCCTGCCCAAGGCAGGACCAATCCCAACTAAATCAACCCAGCCAGGGCTTTGTCAAGCTGAGATTTAAAACCCCTGAGGGATGGAGATTCCACCACCTCCATAGGTAACCCGTTCCAGTGCTTCACCACCCATAGTGACGCTGTCCCTGGAGCCGGTACCGGTGAGCCTGGACATGTTGCAGGCATCATCTGATGCCGGGGAAGGATCTTCAGGTGAGTGCTCTCAGTTTGTCTCACACACAGGACAAGGGAGGCGGGTTCAGTGGGGATGGAGTGTGATCATTGCTCAGCCTGCTGGGACTGGATATGGTGCTGCAGTCAGTGCACACGGAAACACATGCAGTGTTATCGTGCACCACGCAGACTCAGTAAGCAGCCCCTCAGCATGACCACGATTCTGCTCACAGGCTGTGGGGAGGCCCCACACACATCTGACCACTGAGGTGGGGATGGCTTCCCACCACCAGACATTGCTGGAAGCGGGCGGGGGACAAGGGCACAAGCACAACCGCATGCACTCCGAGGAATGCTGCACATAGCACACGACCATGCCTGCACGCTCGAAGGACCATCTGCTCTCGCAGACAGCGCTGCTAGGCACAGGTGTGTGTGCAAGCCCCATGGAAGGCCAGGCTGCTCCAGGTCCCTCTCCTGCCCTTGGGATGCCACTGTGGCCAGATACTTCCCTTGCCTGCTTATCCGTGGGATGGGGGAGAGGAGGAAAGCATGGTCCCCTGGGCACCTTGGGGCCCCTGTGAGGCAGGACCTACTGTGCAGGCCACACATGGCCTTGCTCATGGGACATCACTGTCCTTGGCTCCGAGGACTGTTGCTCACTGCTCACACAGGAGGGCAGTGTCTGCATGGATGACTGACCGCCTCTCCCTCTTTTCCTCCACAGACGGACCAGCCATTGCTGAAGGGCGATTCATACTTCAGAGGCAGCCACCAGACCCTGGAGGAACTGCAAGAACAGGAGGGTCCACAAGGACCTCATAAGGGAGCACATGACCATCCTGCGTGACATGCAGCAAACCCTGGCCCAAAAGATGATGCTGAGTGACACAATCACAGGTGGGACCAGCTTGTGTGGCAGGGTAAAAACATGTGTGCCGCCATCCGGGAAGTGATGGTATACCCAGCTCCTGTCCCCATTCTAGCCCTCCCCACTCCAGCTCCTGCCCCCACTCCAGATCCCCCTGCCATGGCTATGCCCCCTCCCCTGGCCATCCCTGACCTTGCTCCAGCCCCCAATCCTGCCCACCTCCCTATAGTCCCAGGCCCCAGTCACCCCCGAGTTTGCTGAGGTCCCCGGGTACAAGGTGGCTACCAGCTGCCCTACACACCACTCCCAGCCCTGAGTCCCCCTTCTCTCCTCCTCCCCCCCCACTCCAGGTTCCCAGCCCCCTCCTCCCCAGTTACTTTTATTAGAAAAAAATATATATATAAAGACTGGTGACTTTATTAGGAGCATAGGGAAAGAGGCAAGGGAGGGTTGTGCTGAGAAAGGTATAAGGGGGCAAGGCACAGACCCCTAGTGGGGAGGCCCTGAGGAGAGTTACTGGGGTCCTTGAAAGAAACTCTCCCTTAGGGGCTCCCAGATGTGCCTACCAGCCTGATGTGCCTGGTGGATGGCAGCTATCCTTTGCGTCCGGCCTCTGCCTTCCACCCCAGGTGGGAGGCCTCCCTCTTGCTCTCCATAATGTTGTGAGAATATAACACGCCGTGACCACCTCGGGGATGTTGTGCTCTCTCACATCGAGATGGGTCAGAAGGCACCTGAACCACACCTTCAGGCACCTGACGGTGCATTCCACCTGCATGTGGGCCCGGATGAAGTGTGCATTGAATCGTTCCCTGCTGGGGTCTAGGTGGCCAGTGTAGGGCTTCCTGAGCACCGTGGAAAAATAACCCTTCCTGTTGATGTATTGGGCTGCTTGATGATGTGGTGCACAGATCAGGATGTGGGTTCCATCAATCACTCCCCCATAGTTGGGGAACCCCAGAGCAGCAAATCCTGCAATGATGGAGTCCAGGTCTCCCAGGCTGATGACCCTGCACAGCAGGACAGAGTTGATGGCCCTCACAACCTGCAGAAGGAGACAAAGAAACACACAAAACAGAGAATGAGAGGGAGTGCCTGAGCCCTTGGGAGGTGCCTGCCTCTCCTTCACTCCCTCTGTCAAAAAACCCAGGAGCCACCTCTATGAGGCTGCCCCCCCAGCAGCAGGGCTGTGTGAGGGTGGAATGGCACAACCTCCCAGGGATGGGGCTTCTCCCCACCCTCAGGGCATCCCTGTACCCCCCCTCCCTTTTCCCTAGGATCCCCCTTTCCAGTACTTCCTCCCCTCCTCCCTTTAAGGGACTGCAGCTCGAGCGTGCCTTACCTCCATGAGGAGGGCCCCGACAGTGGACTTCCCTATGCCAAACTGGTTGGCCACCAACTGGTAACTGTCGGGGTGGCGAGCTTCCAGACAGCGATTGCAACCCACTTCTCCAGGGGGATGGAAGGCTGTAGGTGGGTGTCGCATCCTCTGAGGGCAGGGGCGAGCCAGGCACACAGCTCCATAAAGGTGTCCATCCTCATGTAGAAGTTGTTGGGCCACTGCTGGTCATCCTACCGCTCCATGACCAGCTGGTCCCACCAGTCGGAACTGGTGTCCAGTCTCCAGAATCATTTATCAGCTGTGGGGAGAACATGAAAGGGCATTGCTCCTGAACCCAGGCAGAGTGACTCACTGATGAGCTCGGAGTCGGGCTGGGGCAGGACCATCAAGAAGGTCTGAACAAACTGCTGCAGAATGTGCAGCATAACAGTTTGGGGCCATTACATGCCCAGAGTATTGTTGTGGCATCCAAAAAAATGGGCAACCAAAACATGCACCGCAAATGCTTTGCTCTCCGTTGTAGAGGTAGGCAAGCATGCAGCAGAACATGAGAAACAGCTGTCCAGGGGGGTCCCTTTAAGTATACATCTCAGATAGCCTTAGACAACAGCACCTGGAAAAAACTGCTGACCTAATGCCCTGCCTGAACTGGTTCTGGGTGGTCTTATATGCGAGAAAGCATCCAATCAGTGTGAATGCTAACTTTCAAAAAAGCAGATCACTTTTTTTGATATACTTCTGCAGTGTAGATGCTCTCTTTCAGAAGAAAATTCCAGAAGATCTTTTCTGAAAGAAGCCTGCAGTCTAGATGTAGCCTAAGGGAGTAAGGGGAAAGTGCTTGCAATCTGTGCATGCCTCTCACACCAGCCAGGTGTAAGAGGCATGCACTGATTGCAAACATAGTTCCCACTAACGTGCGTGTCTAAGCAGCCCTGCACAAAAAAATCTTCCCCCGCCCACCGCCTCTGGAGAGCCACACTGCTGCATTTGTGTAGCCAGCAGCTGCTCTGGAGGGTGGGGCCAGCTGAGAAGGTGTGGTGAGGGAGCTGGTAGGGTGGGGGGCCAGGATCTGCTGAGGCCATGTGGCAGTGGGAGAGGCCTGCTCCGGTGGCCAGGGCTGCCACAAGGCATGGGTGGCTGGGAACAGGACCTGCTGCATGGTGAGGGGAGGGAGACGGGGTCTGCTCCAGCGGTTGGGAACATGTGTGTGTGTTTTAATAAATTGGGTACTACGGTGGCACATATCCAAAACAGCACACATGACCAAAACTCACTCTGCTCATGGTTGCAAAATCTTAAAGGGAACACTGATTGCCAAGTTTCCCCTCACTCCCTTAGCATCCGGGGAATGAGATGAAAAGCAAGCTGTGTCTAAGCACACGGCTGCTGCCTCCCCTACTCTCCTAACATGGCACCCTTGTAGGTACAACTTAAACTTCTTTATTTATTCTGTCATCAGAAGTTAAGGAGAATAATTTTTCTCTCTCCTTGTTATAACCTTTTAGGTATTTGAAAGCTGTTATATCCCCTTTCAGTCTTCTCTCTTCCAGACAAAACAAGCCCAGTTCTTTCAATCTTCCCTCACAGGTCACATTTTCAAGACCTCTAATCATTTTGTTGCTCTTCTCTATAGATTCTCCAATTTGTCCACATCTTCCCTGAAATATGGTACCCAGAACTATACATAATAGCCCAGCTGAGCCCTAATCAGTGCAGAAGAATTACTTTTCATATCTTGCATACAACACTCCTGTTTATACAGGAAGACTGAGGAAGGATTTGATAGCAGCCTTCAATTTCCTGAAGGGAGGTTCCAAAGAGGATGAAGAAAGGCTGTTCTCAGTAGTGACAGATGGCAGAACAAGGAGCAATGGTCTCAAGTTGCAGTGGGGGAGGTCTAGGTTGGATATTCGTAAAAACTATTTCACTAGAAGGGTGGTGAAGTACTGGAATGGTTACCTAGGGAGGCGTTGGAATCTCCATCCCTAGAGGTTTTTAAGTCTCTGCTTGACAAAGCCCTGGCTGGATTGATGTAGTTAGGATTGGTCCTGCCTTGGGCAGGGGGCTGGACCTGATGACCTCCTGAGGTCTCTTCCAGCTCTATGATTCTATGATCATGTTTGCTTTTTTTTACAACACTGTCACACTGCTGACTCATATTTAGCTTGTAGTCCATTATGACCCCTAGATCCCTTTCTCTGGTACTCCTTCCAAGATGTTTCAGAGGGGTAGCAATGTTAGTCTGTAACTGGAAAAACTTAAAAAGCAACAAATAGTCTTGGAGCACCTTAGAGACTACCAAAAAACGGTAGATGTTATCATGAACTTTTGTGGGCACAACACACTTCTTCAGTTGAATGGAGTTTAAGGAGTCAGTTAAACTCCAGTCATCTGAAGAAGTGGGTTGTGCCCACGAAAGCTCATGATACCATCTACATTTTTTGTTAACTTAATTTGAAATAGTTAATTCGAATTAAGCTAATTTGAAATAACGCATCAATACACAAAAACTATTTCGAAATAGCACGTCCACACTGAGTGGAACCTGAACCAAAGTTAAGACTGGCCGGAACCAGTGCTGGCAGGGCATCAGGTTAGGACTTAGTGTGTGGGGCTGCTGCCTGAGGCTAACTGAGCTCCATGCTTAAAGGGATCCTACCCCCATCCCAGACAGCCAGTTCTCAGGGTTCCCCGCTTGCTTGTCTACCTCGATGAGGGACAGCAAAGCAGTCCTGTCTTGGAGTTCCCTGAGTACCTACACTCGGGAAACCACAGCACTCGGCCACATGGAGCCAGAGCTGCCCCTAGGCATGCCGGTGCGTCTCATAGGGTCGTTGCTGCAGGCTGCCATGCAGCGGGGTCCACCAGGGGGATATCAGGATCCAGGAGGCCCTGAGGGAGAGCGTCCACCCTGAGAAGTCCTCAGAGCCTCCCCGGTCCTCCCCACCAGGGGCTCGTGCCCCATTCCTCCCTCACGTCCTTCCACTTACCCCTCCCTAGACCCCCTTCCTGACGTCAAATAAAAGACACGTATGTTCAAAAATAGAAACTGGGTTTATTGAACAAAACTGGGGGGATGAACCTCTGGGGAGACTGGGGAAAGGAGGTGGGAGAGGGGAAGAGAGAGGTTGGGAAAGGGGAGGGGGAAACCTGGGAGGAGGGATCTGGAAGGGGGAAGCAAGGGGAAGAAGGGGGAGGGGAAGTTCAGGGCTCAGGGTTGGGGGTCTCGCCAGACCAACCTGACTTTCATGCTAACCTGCTCCTGGGTTTGCATGTGGCCTTTGGTGGCCAGGCTGGCAGCTATCCTGCCATAGATGGTCACATTCCTCTGTCTAGTGCAGAGATCATGGACTTTGGGGGCATCCCCCCCAAACCTGAATAAGGTCCATGATCTCCACCCTGGACCAGGAAGGCGCCCGCCTTCTCCAGTCCCTGTCAGGCTCCTGGGAGCTGGAAGACTACTCCTGGGGAGCGGTGGAGGGCTGGCTGCCAGTGGCTTGCTGGCTCATGTTTTGGGGCCACTGGGTTAGGGGCCCCGGTGGCCACTGCTGGCTCTGGGCTGGCAGGCTTGGAGCTGACACAAGCACTGTGGCCAGGGTCTACCCCTTTAATGTCTCCGGGCTGGGGGAGAGGAGAGTAAGCTTTCCTGATTGTGCCCAGCGTGGCCACCAGGGCTCCCTGGGAAGGGCTGGAGGCCCCCTATTTCAAATTAAGTGTCTATACAACACTTAATTCCAAATAGCTATTTCGAATTTGGCATTACTCCTCATGGAATGATGTTTACCAACTTCGAAATAAGGGCTCCACTATTTCGAATTTATTTTGAAATAGCGGATTGTCTGTGTAGATGCTATTAAAGTTAATTTGAAATAACTGTTGTTATTTCAAATTAACTTTGTAGGGTAGACATACCCTAAGAGTACATCTATACTGCGCGCTTATTTAGAAAAAAGCTATTCTGGAAGAAATACTCCAAAATAGCTTATTTCAAAATAACACCTCTACACTACAGGGTGAGAATTAGTCTGAGGCTGCTTCCCTAATGTGGATGTGCTACTTGGATTTAGAACCCCAGGAGGCACTGGGGAGTAATTACTTTGAATGGCCTTGGGGAGGAGCTATTTCAAAATAGCAGCAGTGGAGCATCTACACTACTGCTATTCCAAAATAGCTATTTCAAAATAGATGTTATTCTTCATGGAATGAGGTTTACAGAAGTCGGAATAAGCCATCGGTTATTTCAAATTTATTTCAAAATAACGGAATTGCTGTGTAGATGCTCACATCGCTATTTCAGAATAATGGCCATTATTCCAAAATAATACTGCTATGTAGATGAACCCTAAGGTGCTGCAAGACTATTTGTTGTTTTTAAAATCCTTCCTAGATTGTCTTTTCTCATTTTGTGTGTTCCTTCCAAAGTGGAGTACTTTGCATTTGTCTTTATTGAATTTCATCCTATTTACTTCAGACTATTTCTCTAGTTTGTCTATACCATTTTGAATTATAAACCTATCCTCCAAAGCAGTTGCCATCAGTAGCATTAATCTGATAGTGTCCTTTCTTTTCGGCACCAAAATAAACTTCTATCAGCCAACCAACTCCCCTTCTTCATCTGCTCCTTATAAAGGGTGGGACAGCTCGCTTAATCCACAACAGCTGGGCCAGCCCTGCTACGTTTGCAATTCTGTCCTAAGCCACATAATGGTAGCTTTTCCTTTCCATTAACCCTGTTCCTAACAGTTCCTAGTCATCCATCACACACATGCACACTTTTAAATAGTTGTGAACCCAGCAAAATATCGTCATCTTAGAATTACCTGACTAGTTTGTAGGCAACAACTATTGCAATTAGATTAACTCTTTAGATTGCACAGAAAATAGTTAATTAAATAAAAAATGGTAAGTATCCATCAATTAATCCTCAATAAATGTAATTTAAATCAGTTTCCATTTACTAATGTATAATACTGGCTAAATCTGTTTTAAGTGACAAGGAAAAGCAGTTCCCTTCAGTATTAGTGACCTGTTGCTTAAAGGTGAAACGAACTGGTTTTAGAAATCTTGGGGATGCTTTAAAAAGCTCAGTTAAGATATGAGTTTGGATTGCAGATGTGAGGTCCTTTTTGTAGATTGCCTTATATCTCAATAAATAATTATCTAAGATCTTTAAGTAAAAACAAAATATGGGCACTTGTTCTTTTTTTTTTAAAGGGTGCTAATGCATTTTTCCATAGTTTTTTGTATGCTTTCTAGTCAATAGCATGTGCTTTGAATTTTGAATGCTAAAACATAGCTGCAATCTAGTTCTTCCATTTGGAAAATTTCCTGGTTGAAACTTAATCCCTTTGGCAGAAAAATAGTATGTAAGTGAGAGAAATCATTGTGAGCACCCTGTCCTTGCTCTAGCTTGATTGTTATGCGCACAGGCATTTCCCAAATTCTTAACATACAGAATAGGAATTATTTTTAGAATGTCAAAATGTCTCTGTTTAATTAGCTTCCCTTTCTCCTCAGCACGCCCCATACATGCATTCTTCAGCATTAAGATCAGGAAAAAATCCTGAACCTGATAAACAACAAAACTCTGGGCTAGACTTCAGGCCCTCATTTACACTACGGTTCATTTCAGTAGAAAAGAAAGATTTGTGTTTTCAAACTATGCTTCTTCATTCATGCTTAGGACTCTAGTTGTTTTGATTTATCCATGGGATAATTAGAAATACTGAATCAGAATAGGGCACATCCTACATTTATATAGGGTCTGATTTTCAAACATATATATTTATATATATATGGATGGGATTTTCAGCCATTCCTAAGTGAGTTAGGAATACAAGTTAATCACTAGTCCCACCAGCAATCAATGAGATTTGTTCTCTTAACTCACTGGCATGTTTGAAAATCATACCCTATATAAATATATATATATTTACAGGAATTTCAGAGTTTGAATTCATTTTCCTCCCTTACTGTATAGGGATCATCTCCTTATCGATAAGTGCTTTGCAGAGCTGCTAGAAGAAGTTAAAGTTGTAATAGTTTACATCCTGGTAATAATTATGATGTCTCCAAA
Organism: Pelodiscus sinensis; assembly: GCF_052426305.1. Taxonomy (NCBI): domain Eukaryota; kingdom Metazoa; phylum Chordata; order Testudines; family Trionychidae; genus Pelodiscus; species Pelodiscus sinensis. The sequence goes on along the minus strand of NC_143064.1, from coordinate 32,571,319 downwards.
AAACGAGACACCAATAAAAAAGAAGCCCCAATTCAGAGACCCATCTTTATGAATTAAGAAACTGGTTCCTGATTCCTAGAGCAATTAGTGTGAAAAAATGTACAGACACACTGTCAAAAGCAAACGCTTGCACTATGTGCTTCAAAGTTTTGGATGTCAAGGAAGGTGTCTTGTGCACCCAAGAAGGTAGGTACCAACATCAGTGGCCACTTTTGAATATTTTGATCTTTACATTTAGAAGACTTCTCTACATTTTCTGTGTAAGCCAAAGAGAAATAACTCTATGAACTGCTTAGGGAATCAAACTGTTACAATTTATTTCCAAAAAGCCATGAAATATTCAATGATACAGTGAATCAATGTTTTAAACACTTTTTAAAGGACTAAAACTCTGCAAAGAATTAATTAGCCATGCACCGCAGCCCAGGCATTTAACAGTTTTCCATTCAATTGTTAGATTTCAAGACCACCAACACTGGATGTGGGCAAAGATTGCCAAATGTACTCTAGGCTGGAATTTATATTGGCCATAAGGCTAGGGCCACTGAGCAACTGGAAAATGCTTCATGAAAGCTTTGGCTCAGCTCTTATGCTTTGCTTAAAGAAGCTTAAAAATATTCCATACTTTCTGAAAGGTTAAATTAGGGGCATAGTGAATCATTGGGAAAATATGCACTGTATAAAATACTAGTGTTGCTCGGTTCCTTAATGTGATTAATTTTGTTTTTTAGATCATAGAAGGAAAATGTATATGATTTATTTAAATGATTATATTTTTCAAAAATGCAGTGTTATTTTTTGTAGTTAATTTTTATTTTGGATTTCTAAAAAAAAAAGGATTGTTAAAATGTGTCCATTTTTTTAGTAATTTTTTAAAATGGGAATTCCATCAAGTGTATTTTTTCTTAATCCCTATAAACTCCTTTCATTCACTATGTTTTATTTAAAAAGAGCTAAAGTCAATTTGGTTTCCAATAACATTTTCAGACCTTAAGAATTGAGTTAGCTATGCCAAAACAGAAAACTACTACAAATTTCTCTTTTCTGAAAGGTTTATTGAGGAGTAATCCTAGTCCAAGTTCATCCTCTTTTTCTGGCTCATCCTGGTGCAGTGTCTTTTCACATTTGCTCAGTTATGTCAATTTTGAGAACTGGACTTAATTTGGTGAGTCTGTCTCTTTTCTGTTTGGTTCTATGAGAAACAATCCAGTTCTAGGCACATACCATTTTCCTGGCACAACCAAACCCTGAGCTTGCTTTAAGTTATGATGAGAGGTGATGCTAGTTCTTACCAGCTGGGAGGATATCTCAATCAAATAGAAAAACAGATAAGATCTCTAAAACAGTGTTGGACAACCTGTGAGAATGGGCTACATGCCGCCCATTGGGACTCCACCTGCAGCTTGCATGTCCCCTGTCATCCCCTCTCCCTCATATATCTCTAGCACACTGGGGCACCAGAGCCCCACACTTCCCACTCTTTCCCCTCCTTTCCAGCACTTTCAGAGTATGTCAATGCACTGATTCACCCTCTGTTCCCACTCCTCCTCCTCCCTCCCAGAGCTGAAACATTGCGAGTCAGCTATTCATGGTTGTCCAAGCTCTGGGAGGGAGGGGAAGGAGCGGAGGCGGGAATGCAAATCACTGGATTTATATGCTCTAAAAGTGCTGGGAGGAAGGGAGAGAAGTAGGAAGTGTGAGATTCTGGTGCCCCAGTGCACGAGAGAGGTATGAGGGCCAAGGGAAGGTAGTGGGGCCGAGGGGCCACAGGTGGCACCCCAGTGGGCTGCAGGCGTCTACGGCACACTGAGGTGAAAGAGGGCCACTCAAGTGGCCCATTCCCTATTCTTGGTTGCCCATTGCCGCTCTAAAATATTTTGGATTGTCTTTTCGGCAGATCACACAAAATGTTAACACAACAGAAATCTGTTTTACAGCCCCAGTCCTGCAAAAGTGTCTAGCTCTTGTGGCTCTGGTGAAAGCTTCAGAATGCGACCCCTGTGTACTCTAAAGCAGGGGTAGGGACATTTTTTTCTATCCAGCGCTGATGAGGGGTTTCAGTGCAGGAGGGGGCCAAGGGGTTTGGAATGTAGAAGCAGGCTCTGAGCTGGGGCAGGGGTTTGGAGTGCTGAGTCTGTGGCAGTTAGACTGTGGGAGGGGGGTTCAGGGCTATGCCAGGGGTTTGAGGTGAAGGACACAGTTCAGGCTCTGGCTTGGTGGCACTTACCTTAAGAGGCTTCTGATTGGCAGGGTAGCAGGGCTAAGGCAGGCTCCCTGCCTACCTTAACTCTACACTGCTCCCTGAAAAAGCTGGCATGTCCCGCTACTGGGCCAGTGGATCTGTGCAGTGCCTGGCCAATGGGAGCTGAGGAGCTGGCAATGGGTATGGGGGCCCCTGCACCCAGGGGCCATAAGGACGAGCCTGGGGCTTTTGGCCCATGGCACAGAAGCTTGCTGCAAGCCAGATGAAATGAAGCAGCGGGCCAGATCTGGCGTGCAGGCTGCAGTTTCCCCACCCCTGCTCTAAAGGCTCATAAAGTAGAAGGCAAATAAAAAGAACATCAAAACAATTATTTTGACATAATCTCATGATTTTAAACCCAATCTCCTTATTTTTGGTGAGCCTGACATCATTTTTGAAAACTTGAGGTTAGTGATACTAGTGAAATAATAAGCTTCATTTACTCCTTTAAAGAGAGAATACCAGCAGCAGGCCACATTAACTAGAGTTAACAATTACGTCAATTCAAAACAGAGCATCAGGTTGCTTTATATTAAAATAAAACAAGTTTATTAATAGAAGAGCAGAGGATAAGTGATGCCAAGTAAGAGAAATAAAGGCAGGGAGGATTAAAAGCAAATAAAAGTGAAAACCATCTCTCAGTCAGTACCTTCCATAGAACTACAAGATACTGGTTTCCTTTCTTATCTTAGGGTACGTCTACACTACAGCGCTAGTTCGAACTAACTTAGTTCGAATTAGTTAATTCGAACTAAGCTAGTTCGAACTAACGCATCTAGAACTAAAAACTAGTTCGAACTAGCGTTTTGCTAGTTCGAACTAGTAAGTCCACATTGAGTGGACTCTGAACAGGGCTTAATGATGGCCGGAAGCAGTGCCGGCAGGGCATAAAAGGAGGACTTAGAGCATGGAGATACTGTCTCAGGCTAGCCGAGGGCTGCGCTTAAAGGGTCCCGACCCCCACCCCGGACACACAGTTCTAAGGGGTGCCCCGCTTGCAAAGAAGTTCTGGCTTGGAGTGCCCTGAGTGCCCACACTGGGCACATCACACCACTCGGCCATCAGCCCGGCTGCACTTGCCGCAGGCTGCCATCTGGGGAGAGGGAGTAATTGGGGGGCTGCTGGAGAGCTTCCACCCCCAGAAGCCCGCAGAGCCAGCCCAGTCCTCCCCATCGGGGGCTCGTACCCCATTCCTCCCTCACCTCCTTCCACTTGCCCTTCCCTAGCCCCCCTTTTTATTGATGTACAAAATAAAGATAACGTTTCTTCCAACATTGACTCTGTCTTTATTGAAAAAAACTGGGGGAGACTGGGAAAAGGAGGTGGGAGAGGGGAAGAGAAAGGCTGGGAGAGGGGAGGGCAACTAACATGATCAGGGGTTGGGAACAGGTCCCAGATGAAGAGAGGCTACAGAGACTGGGACTGTTCAGCTTAGAAAAGAGGAGACGGAGGGGGGACAGGATAGAGGTCTCTAAAAGCAGGGGTTGGGTGGAGAGGGTGCATTCAGAAAAGTTCTTCATGAGTTCCCATAAAGAAGGACTAGAGGACACCAAAGGAAAGGACTGGGTAGCAGGCTTGAAACTAGTAAGAGAAAGTTGTTGTTCTTCCCAAAGCAAATAGTTAACCTGCGGAACTCCTTGCTGCAGGAGGCTGTGAAGGCTACAACTAGAACAGAGTTGAAAGGGAAGTGAGATCAAGTGATGGAGGTTGGGTCCATGGAGTCCTATTAGCCAGAGGGTAGGAGTGGTGTCCCTGCCCAAAGTTTGTGGAAGGCTGGAGAGGGATGGCACGAGACAAATGGCTTGGTCATTGTCTTCGGTCCATCCCCTCCAGGGTCCCTAGGTTGGCCGCTGTCGGCAGACAGGCTACTGGGCTAGATGGACCTTTGGTCTGACCCAGGACGGCCATTGTAAGCTCAGGGCTCAGTGTCGGGGGTCTCAGTGGACCCCCTTGATTTTCATGCACACCTGGTCCTGGGTGGCCAGGCTGGCAGCTCTCCTGCCCTAGACGGCCACTTTCCTGTGCCTAGTGCGGAGATCGTGGACGAGGTCCACGATGTCCGCACTAGCCCAGGAAGGTGCCCGCCTCTTGCGGTCCAGGGCAAGCTCCTGGGAGCCGCCAGCCTGGTCCCGGCAAGAGGGGGTGGGCTGGGGGGCATCGGGTGGGTGGCTCTGTGCCGTGCCAGGTGCAGGGTCTGCTAGCTGGGTGCTGGCAGGCTTGCACCTGGCACGGGCACCGTAGCCAGCCCGTGCCCCTTTAAGGGGTCCGGGGCCGGGAGGGGGGCATAGAGTTTCCCTGGTGTTGGCCAGAGTGGCCACCAGGGAAACCTGGGGAGGGCTAGCCTCCCACTAGTTCGAACTAAAGGGCTACACAGCCCTTAGTTCGAACTAGCTAGTTCGAACTAGGCGTTAGTCCTCGTAAAATGAGGTTTACCTAGTTCGAACTAAGCGCTCCGCTAGTTCGATTCAAATTCGAACTAGCGAAGCGCTAGTGTAGCGCATAGGAAAGTTAGTTCGAACTAACGTCCGTTAGTTCGAACTAACTTTTTAGTGTAGACATACCCTTAGATAGAAGATAAAGATGGAGTCTCCCCCTGGACCTTACAGTCCCAAAGAATTATCTTTATTCTCAGAGTTAGGAAAGTCCTCTGTCTGTGTATTACTTTTCCCTAAGGTAGGCTGTCTTCTTACATAGGTTCTAGTAAACTTATATAGGGAACATTCATTACCTCACATATAAGATTAACACAGGGATTGTACATTATACTAATGACAAGCACGCTGTTAGTTTTCATATACTACTTTACAAGGACTATTTTCTGCAGACATTATTAGAATAATGTGGAAGGTGTGAATACAGAATCACTTAGATTCACACCCTCTGAAACTTCTGGCACTCACCACTGTCGGAAGACAAGTGTTGGGTGAGGTAGGCCATTGGTCTGAATCAGTATGGCCATAGTGATGTTCTTAACCAATCCATAATAAAATATTTTATTTAGATATTTCTGATGGCAATGAATTTGGGGGGAGGGGGAAGTGACCATTTCCATGGAAAATTTTGATTTTCAAAAATTGAATTTTCTGAAAAAAAATCATTTCAACATAAAATTCCTGACTAGCTCTATTCACCATATATTGCAGCTTTGCAAAGAAATCCAAGCAGGTGGAAAAAAATTCCCATTTCATAGGTTTCTTGTCCAATGAGAGTTTATTTGACAAGATATGAAACCCATAATTTAAAAGAAAAAATCATTTTTATTTCATATACCAAAAATATGCTAGTACAGTCATCAGTACAGATACCATGAGCAAGAAAGACATGAGCCAAAAACACAAAACCATCAATTAGCCAAGGGGTTAAAAAAGTTTCCATTCTTTCGTTCAAAAATTTTTTCGCTCGATTACTGAATTCTCTGCATTTCTGCTCTCCAGCTAAGAAATCTGAACACATCCATCTTTGTAAATCTGTACATAATTATACATACCATGTAAAATGTAAACAGTAATTTAAACAATAAAAAATGAAACTATAGGTAAATAAGAAGGTGGGACTCGCTTTTCGTTAAATATCAGTCACTAATTAATCAAAAAGTCATAAATGGACAAGCTTCCTTCAAAATATTAGCTCTCTGATTCTTCTTATCTCACGTGTACATAATTACTAGTGTCAATAAATAATGTAATGTAGTTGTAGCCATGTCAGTCCCAGGATATTAGAGAGACAAGATGGGTGAAATAATATATTTCATTGGACCAACTTGTGATGAGAGAGACAAGCTTTTGATCTTACACAGAGTTCTTCTTCATGTCTGGAAAAGGTCACAGCAGAATGCAAGGTGGAAGAGTTTGCTCAGTACAGGCAGTCCCCGGGTTACGTACAAGATAGGGACTGTAGGTTTGTTCTTAAGTTGAATCTGTATGTAAGTCGGAACTGGTGTCAGCCGCTGCTGAAACTGATCAGTTTCAACCGCGGCTGAATCTGGATGTCAGTTCTGACTTACATACAGATTCAACTTAAGAAACCCAGGCGTCCCCAAGTCAGCTGCTGCTGAAACTGATCAGCGGCTGATTCCAGGAAGCCTGGGGTAGAGCAGCTGGGGTGCTGCTGGGTTGCTCCAGTAGCGCAGCTCCTCCGCGCTACTTGAGCAACCCAGCAGCACCCCTGCTGCTCTGCCCCAGGCGTCCTGATTCAGCCGCTGCTGAAACTGACCAGCAGCAGCTGAATCAGGATGCCTGGGGCAGAGCAGCTGGGGTGCTGCCCGGTTGGTCCGGAGCAGCGCTGCGGGACCAACCCGGCAGCCCCCAGCTGTTCTACCCCATGGGTAGGCAAGAAAAGCCTGGTCTGCTGGGGGGGCACTAGCTGCACCCTCCCCCAGCAGACCAGGGAGACGGGGGTGGCGGGACTGCCCAAGTTCTCCACGGCTTTGCTCCGTCTCCCTGGTCTGCTGACCTGGGAGACCCGGAGCAAAGCCGCAGAGCACGCGGGCAGCGGGACAGTCCAGGCGCGCCGCGGCTGTCCCACTGCTGGCGTGCTCCAAGGCTTTGCTCCCCATCTCTCTGGTTTCTTGGTCAGACCAGGGAGATGGGGAGCAAAGCCGCAGAGCACGCCCACAGCGGGACAGCCCAAGCGCGCCTGGGCTGTCCCGCTGCGGGCGTGCTCCAAGGCTTTGCTCCCCGTCTCCCTGCAGACCAGGGAGACGGGGAGCAAAGCTGCGGAGCACGCCCGCAGCGGGACAGCCCGGGCGCGCTTGGGCTGTCCCGCTGCGGGCGTGCTCCAAGGCTTTGCTTCCCGTCTCCCTGCAGACCAGGGAGACGGGGAGCAAAGCTGCGGAGCACGCCCGCAGGGGGACAGCTCAAGCGCGCCCGGGCTGTCCCGCTGCGGGCGTGCTCCGCGGCTTTGCTCCTGTCCCCCTGGTCTGCTGGGGGGGTCCAGCAAAGCCGCTGGACCCCCCCAGCAGACCAGGGACAACAGAGCAAAGCCGCGGAGCACGCCCGCAGCGGGACAGCCCGAGCGTGCTTGAGCTGTCCCCCTGCCCGTGTGCTCTGCAGCTTTGCTCCGGGTCTCCCAGGTCAGCAGACCAGGGAGACGGAGTAAAGCCGTGGAGGACTTGGGCGGTCCCGCCACTCCCGTCTCCCAGGCGGCGGCTTTGCTCTGGTGTCCCTGGTCTGCTGGGGGGGTCCAGCGGCTTTGCTGGACCCCCCCAGCAGACCAGGGAGACCGGGAGAAGCTTTTCTCGCCCTGGAGGACACGGGTGGCAACCCGCCGCCCGTGAGCTCCGGGGCGAGAAAAGCCCCGTTCGTAAGTGCGGATGCGACATAAGTAGGATCCGCGTAAGTCGGGGACTGCCTGTAGAAGTAGTTATAAGGAACTATTCATGTAGCCTGTAAACACTCTGCATACTAAAATCTGTAACCTGCTAACTTCCTCTTTTTGTCCTAAGATTGCAGATTCCAGCTACATACACACACACACGGTCTATATAAAATAAAATGGAAAGCAGATCCTTTTTTAAATTAAAGTGTCAGATTTTCATTTGCATTAAGGCCATTTTATACTGATCTGGCAGTGTAAAAAGAGGGCCTTAAAAGGCTTAGTTCTAAGGCCTATTTATGTCTGTTTTCAAACCTTTTCAACTGCCAGATCACTATGGAAGGGTGTTAGTGTAGAGAAACAGGCCCCAAATTTTTGTAAAGTAATTATAATCAGTAAAGTGTGATTAGCTAAAAATTGAATTATGCATCTGCTTTAGTGGTACAGTGTTACCCAGTGGAATATTACTGTACATGGAGGATAAAGGCTGTGCAAATCCATTGTATCATGTAGAAGAGGACTGAGGTCTTTGGTACATTCTTTATTTTTTTATATAGAGGCTCTATTTATTTATTTATTTATTTGTGTTCTGTTAAACTCCCCCTACCTTCTATCATGCAGATTAATAGGCAGAGAAGGAAATGGTTGATGTTAGTGATCGGTGAATTTAACATATTTAGAGATTTGGTTTGACTTGGTAAAGCAAAATTCTGAGGTTTGGATGCATATCTAGAGTTTCTAAGAATTAACCAAAATTATTTAGGTTTCCCACTTGCTCGATCCTCTTACATCCTGCCCCTTAATAGCTACCTGTGCTAAGAGGAGGACATTCTTCCTTCCTTTTAGGGGAGTCTCTCTGAGGACTTGTCTTCCAAAAAATCTTTTGAAAAGAGCCTCCTCACTCAAGCTTTCTTTATGTCTCTGGACCTCAGGAACAGAAATATTCTGAGGGAGGCTTTGCCACCTTGCCTCCAGCAGAAACACACTAGCCTAGCCTAGTGATTGTGCTCTGTTTTCTCCTGTTACTGATGCAGGATTTGGAGCTCCCCAGGTGCTGTGAATCATAGCTGGAAACCCTCAGATTTTTACAGAACCATGACCAAAAGGAAGAGGAGAGAGACTTCTCTCAGGGGAACGGTCCAGGTTTGCTTCATGGACAGATAAACTCTTGGATTAGTTCTTATTTCACCTTAAGCAGGTTTTTGGACCTGTTCTCAGCAGACGTGCAGTAGTTGTGGGGGGGGGGGGGGGAAGAACCTCAGTCCAGCAAACTTCCTTCTCTCTCTATCGCTCCTTTGTGTATATTTCTCTGCAACAAATTTTTTATTTAAAAAAATCAGTAGTATATATAACCAGAGTTTTCTGCAGGAAATATTACATTGAATTCAGTAAAGCTCCCACCCTCCCAACCCCCAAATACATTAGAAAAGCAATAAAAATAACTTTGTTCAATTTCAACCCTGTTGTGTTAGATTCCCTTTAATAGTTTTGTGTTTGCAAGACTTGCCAGTCCAGTAAGACATAGAGCCCGACCTTCAGGACACAGCTAGTCTTCAAATGCTCCAGGACTGATTTTCTTAGCGCTGAACCACTCAGTAGGAAGTACTGCTCTGAGTAGGAAGTGCAGTCCCCCATCTCATCATTGCCTCCCTTGCCAGCTTCTTCCTCTGCTTAATGAAACTCTCTCTTTAGTTCTAAAATTATTCTTAACGTTTAATCTAAATCTTCCCTGCTGCTCGTTGGGTCCCCACTGACTCAAGAGAATAACTGATCCCTATTCTTTTTCAAATATCCATTTCTGTGCTTGAAGTTACAGCCTTTTTCCCTCTGCCTTTTTCTTAGACTAAAGATGCTAATATTTCCTGTTTCGCTCTGACTTTTATTTTTTGTTAGTACGGCTCTCTGAATTTGCTCAGGTTTCTTTATGTTCCTTTAAAAATGTGGTGTCCAGCAATAAAATCTGTTCTAACAGAGAGCCAAATGACACAGAGCAGGTTGCTTCCCCTATATATGATATACCTATTATTACAGCCCAGTATATGCCTACTCTTTTTTACAATTCACTTAGGGTACGTCTACACTACAACATTAATTCGAACTAACTTAGTTCGAATTAGTTAATTCGAACTAAGCTAATTCGAACTAACGGATCCAGACTAAAAAACTAGTTCGAATTAGCGTTTTGCTAATTCGAAATAGCATGTCCACATTAAGTGGACCCTGAACCGGGCTTAAGGATGGCCGGAAGCAGTGCCGGCAGGGCATCAGAGGAGGACTTACAGCGTGGAGATGCTGTCTCAGGCTAGCCGAGGGCTGTGCTTAAAGGGTCCCGACCCCCACCCCGGACAGACAGTTCTCAGGGGTGCCCCGCTTGCAAAGCAGTCCTGGCTTGGAGTGCCCAGACTACCAACACTGGGCACATCACAGCACTCGGCCATCAGCCCGGCTGCACTTGCCGCAGGCTGCCATCTGGGGAGAGAGGGCAATTGGGGGGCTGAAGCCCGCAGAGCCAGCCCAGTCCTCCCCATTGGGGGCTCGTGCCCCATTCCTCCCTCACCTCCTTCCACTTACCCTTCCCTAGCCCCTCTTCTTGATGTACAAAATAAAGATAACGTGTCTTCCAAAATGGAATCTGTCTTTATTGAACAAAACTGGGGGAGACTGGGAAAAGGAGGTGGGAGAGGGGAAGAGAGAGGCTGGGAGAGGGGAGGGCAACTAAAATGATCAGGGGTTGGGAATAGGTCCCATATGAAGAGAGGCTAAAGAGACTGGGACTTTTCAGCTTAGAAAAGAGGAGACGGAGGGGGGACAGGATAGAAGTCTCTAAAAGCAGGAGTTGGGTGGAGACGGTGCATCAAGAAAAGTTCTTCATTAGTTCCCATAAAGAAGGACTAGAGGACACCAAAGGAAAGGAATGGGTAGCAGGCTTCAAACTAGTAACAGAAAGTTCTTCTTCACAAAGCAAAGAGTCAACCTGTGGAACTCCTTGCTGCAGGAGGCTGTGAAGGCTAGAACTGGAACAGAGTTTAAAGGGAAGTGACATCAAGTCATGGAGGTTGGGTCCATGGAGTGCTATTAGCCAGGGGGTAGGAGTGGTGTCCCTGCCCAAGGTTTGTGGAAGGCTGGAGAGGGATGGCACGAGACAAATGGCTTGGTCACTGTCTTCGGTCCATCCCCTCCAGGGTCCCTAGGTTTGGCCGCTGTCAGCAGACAGGTACTGGGCTAGATGGACCTTTGGTCTGACCCAGGATGGCCATTGTAAGCTCAGGGCTCAGGGTCGGGGGTCTTGATTCTCTTGCACACCTGCTCCTGGGTGGCCAGGCTGGCAGCTCTCCTGCCCTAGACGGCCACTTTCCTGTGCCTAGTGCGGAGATCGTGGACGAGGTCCACGATGTCCGCACTAACCCAGGCGGGTGCCCGCCTCTTGCGGTCCCGGGCAAGCTCCCGGGAGCCACCAGCCTGGTCCCGGGAAGAGGGTGAGGGCTGGGGGGCATCGGGTGGGTGGCTCGATCTGTGCCAGGTGCAGGGTCTGCTGGCTGGGTGCTGGCAGGCTTGCACCTGGCACGGGCACCGTAGCCAGCCCGTGCCCCTTTAAGGGGTCCGGGGTCAGGAGAGGGGCAGACGAGTTTCCCTGGTGTTGGCCAGAGTGGGCTAGCCTCCCACTAGTTCGAATTAAGGAGCTACACACCCCTTAATTCGAACTAGCTAGTTCGAACTAGGCTTAATCCTCGTGGAATGAGGATTGCCTAGTTCGAACTAAGCGCTCCGTTAGTTCGAATTAAATTCGAACTAACGGAGCACTAGTGTAGCGCCTATGAAAGTTAGTTCAAACTAACATCCATTAGTTTGAATTAACTTTGTAGTGTAGACATACCCTTATTCTCTTAGGGTATGTCTATACTGACACCGTACTTCGAACTAGGGTGACCAATGTAGGCATTCGAACTTGCAAATGAAGCCCAGGATTTAAATATCCCGGGCTTCATTTGCATCTTTCCGGGCACCGCCATTTTTAAATGCCCCGTAGTTCAAACTACCTGCCCGTGGCTACACGCAGCACGGACTAGGTAGTTCGAATCAAAGCTCCTTGCAGGAGAAATAACGGTAGTTCGAATTAGGAGCTTTAATTCGAACTACTTAGTCCGTGCCGCATGTAGCCGCGGGCAGGTAGTTCGAACTACTGGGCATTTAAAAATGGTGGCGCCCAGGAAGATGCAAATGAAGCCTGGGATATTTAAATTCCGGGATTCATTTGCAAGTTCGAATGCCTACATTAGCCACTCTAGTTTGAACTAGGGTGGCAGTGTAGACATACCCTTATTTACATCACATTGCTGACTCCTTTCGAAACTAAGGTAAACAGTTTTTCATCTACACAGCCAGGAAACAGAGTCAGACCCCTTGGTAGGAGGCCAGAAGCATGGCTATATTCTTACATTTCTGCAAGTGACCGTTTTTCTGTTTCTTCTTCCTTAAGCAATTCAGTGCTACCAGGCTGTAGAGGTGAGCTGAAGGTCATAGACTTTGATCGGCTGCATTTCAGATCAGGTACTTTTTCTGGATCCCTTACTGTGAGAGGAGGAAAACAGAGACTCTTTTGAGAAATTTTTCAGTCAATGGTAATGAAGAAATATTTAAAGCTAGTTTAAATTATTACCTGTACGTTGGACTGAACTATCCAGTTACAATTATTATCTTTAGTTACAAAAACAATTAGCAGGCAAGAAGCACTGTTTTGATAGAAAGAAAAATACAATCTTAAAGCTGCTTTGAATTTTGAAATATGTTATTTAACCAGGAATCAAATACAGTAATTCTTTTGTCAGTCCCCACTAGTAACCACTGAATACTTAGTCAGTGTTGTAAGACCCGTCATTCATGCCAATGAGTAATTTTTAATGTTTTAAAGGAACAGATCATCTGTACAAAACGTATGACACATAAACAGTTCATGTTGGGTGCCCCCAAAACAAGCCATGTTCTATGGGAATTTAGAATTTATGGACTGAATGGAATACATTCTCTCAGTCACTCTCAAAAGTGGCCATCATGGCTGCGGGTGGCCTCCGGAGGCTTTTTCTTGGATGGAGGGAAAGCAAAGTTGTTGGGCCCCCTTTCTCCCCCCCCCCCCCCCGACTACTCCCCTCTGGAGACATGTGGGCACAACGCCAGAGGCACAGGCAGCCAGTGAGTTCATCAACAGCCCTGGGGCAGTGGGGCTCAGGCTTTGGGCTTCAGCCCTGCAGTGGTGGGTAACAGGCTCTAGTCGCACGACTTTGGGATCTGACCCTGGGCCCTATCCTCCACACCATGGAGCTTTGGGTTCTAGCCACAAGGCTTCAGGCTTCAGGCTCCAGTCCCCTGCCCCCCATCACCAATGACCCCCCATCCTGAGCTTAATTTACCTCCAGGCTTTCCAGGGCTGAATAAGTCTGCTGTGAAAAGTGATACTTATATGCTTGTTAATATCACTTTTCACAGCAGACTTACTAGCTAGCAGTAAATTAAATTAAAATGATTTGGATGTGTAAATGTGCATATCTATTCCTTTTTTCCTAAAGCTAATTAAGTATTTTAGACAAAAATGTGCAAGCAGACACCAAGAAGAGTTGGTGGCCACACTCGGTGGGCACCAAACAATTTGTCCCAAGAACCTGACCTATATCTATTGTGCATGTATTTGCTTCAGGCCACTATCTGACTTAGTGAGATAGCTGGGAACAGAACTGAGAAATTCTAGTGCCTACCTCTCCAGTCTGATCACTAAACCACATCCACATTTTTTCTGGGGAACAATGCTGCTTGAATAACTAAAATAAGCTACAATTTAAAATGCCTCCAGGATATAGTGACTGCACCAACTTTTCAAAGCCAGGCCTTCAAGTTAGTCTCCTACAGACCCGCACAATAGGCTTTTAAATAGGGCAGAGTACATTCTCACTCCTTTTCCTGTAGACTTTTACCCCACAATGAAGGGGACAATACGAAAAGCAGTAGGAACTCCTGGAACACTTAGCTATGAGTGAACATCTACTGCCCCACCTTTTTCATATCTGCCCTAGCTATGGGCATCAGAAGCAACGTTGCCTCATCTCTATCCTTAATCCCTCTCCTGTAACCCAGAAACAGTGGAAAGCTAGATTTCTGGTGTCTGTATATTTTAGCTGATAGTGCACATGGTAAGTCTGCATATTTTATTTTCCGATCTCTAATACATTAGGACTATATTTACAGCCCCCACTTTGCTTATGTGTACAACAGACTGTGACCAAAAAAGTGGGCATGTTCCCAACTTACATGTGAAAAACCCACATCAGCACATACAAGCTGGGTAGGTAATTGACTGACTGCCTCATTTGTGTGTACTAATAACTGTGTGTGCATAAAATAGCTGCCCACCCACTTTAGTAAGTGCAATCAGTTGCTCAGAGAAAAGAAGTTCCATGGGGTAGCCAAGTTAGCCTGTACAGGATAAACTTAAAAAACAAAACCTGGTCTGGTAGCACTTTATAGAGTAACAAAACATGTAGATGGTATCATGAGCTTTCGTGGGCACAGCCCACTTCTTCAGATGACCGGAGCTGTGCCCTCGAAAGCTCATGATGCCATCTACGTGTTTTGTTAGTCTATGAAATGCTACCAGACCAGTTTTTGTTTTTTAAATTTATCAGAGAAAAGAATACACTAACATGACAAATGTGCCCCCAGTGCACTAATGAATCCCAGCAACCAAGCCAACAAATCACTGATATAACACAATTTATTCTTCTTGAATATACCATAAGGGAAAACCACCATGGTCACTCATATGATTTCCCACTTACCAGTTAAGGACCGGCATAATTTAGGCTTTGTCTCAAATCTATGATGTGCAGAATAGGAGTCATCCTTCTGTGATTATGAAAGAAAGCCTGTAAATCTATAATGTATTATCTCCATAAAGGTCCTAAAGGACACTCATATTTGATAAATAAGCCATTCACAATCCCCATGCACTCTGTTTCCATTTGTTTTAATTTTTCCAGGAGAATACAAGAAAAACAAAAAGAAATGCTTCTACATATAGATTAAATACCTGGCATAGATTTCTGGGAGGAAATGTTTACAGACACTTATTTGTTTCATGTTGATGAAAGAGGCCTGAACTCTCAGGGAGTGATTTAGCAGATACAATCTGAAAGCAGCAGATCTGGAGTGATGAGGACCCAGCCAAGTATCTGAGCAGAAACTTGGCAAGGCCACATACATTTATTCCCTGGGTTTATGCCAAGTAGCCAGTGGAAAGCTTGCTAGGTAGTGAGCTCATGCTAATGAGTGCTCTCTCATTTTGCTTCAGCACTAATCTGCACTCCTGGGGAATTTCTATTAGCACAATGCAGCTAGAATTCTTTAGTATTGTTTTAACAGGAAGTAAATCCTTTATTCAACTATGATTTGGCTTGTAGGTCCAGAAACCCATGCTGCCAAATCTCTTCTGACCACCTCCCAGCCCAGTTTTCTTTTGTTGGTGCGGGGAGAGCTTCATTTTTCCCTTTAACCAGTTACCTGATGCCCTCAATCCATTGTCTGCAGTTTTGTTGATTATTTTAGTAACAATGGCTTCCAGGGTTGAACAGCAGTAGCCTAACTCCCTGGAAAACAATCCTCAAGGGCATCCAAGGACTCTCAGAGTATGCTCTTTGCAGCCCCTCTGACACATTTACTAAAGGCAATATGTAATTTATGGCCATGCCTCACAGGCAGCACCAAATGAGCCACTTAAAGGGGAGAGGGCACTATATATGTGTCGGCAAAAAAACAGAGGGAAGAATTAGTGTAAATTTACAGGGCTACAAGTGCAAGTGTTTTTTTGGGAGCTGAATAATAATTATGTGTTTTCTAATGCTCTGAAATCACAACACAAGAATTTTTAGGTTGGATCATAGCTCTCGTGCAGTATAAAGAAACCCAAAACACGCACAGTAATATAGAGTGTGTATTGTGATACATATCTATAGCAAATGGTAATAGGAGACCTTATCCCTGAATTGTCAGCTCTCTTGAATGATTCTTTCCCCTGAAAGAGGGGGTAACTAAGATCTGAAATTGAATTTTTTTTTAGAAAAAGGATGGTTTTGGGGTTAAGCCACTGATCTAGCCCTTAGAAAGTCTGGGTTAAATTCTTAGCTGTAACACAGACACCTGAAGTGACCTCAGTTAATCTCTCTGTGGCTCCACTCCTCACCTGTGAAATGGAGTAATTAAATTTCTTTTCTCCATCTGGCTGTCCTATTTAGACTGTAAACTCTCCAGGGCAGGGTTCTTATGTATAGTATAGTATAGTATAGTATAGTATAGTATAGTATAGTAGTCAAGAACAATGGGACCCGGCTCATTAGCAACTACTCACATTAAAAAAAGGATTGGTAGAAACTTTTTGCATGGAAAGTGTATTGTAGAAAAAAAATAGCCTTTACAAAAAAAAACCCCTTGACATTACGGACATTTTACATTTTTCAAGAAAATTTCCATTATATTTTAACCAAAATGTTTTCAGAAAATTTTAGTTAAATCTATATATATATTTGTGTTTACCAAAATCCATATTTTGTTATTAAAAACTGGGTTTTTGGTCAATGAAAATTTTTTAGAATGATCTCAGATACTATTATAATTAAAATATTGCAATAAATTCAGGGGAAAAAATAGAAAATGGGTCAACTTTAAACTCTGCCTGTCAAATAGATGCATCTTTGAAATTTTTCATTAAATTTTTCACCTGTTTTTAAACAGCTTTAATGAGTAATTACTTTTGCATGTATTTGCCTTTTATTTTTTCCTGAGAAAGGTGCCAAGTACTTGAAAAATGAGGCTCCTAAGTTGTTAGAGCTGAGGGATATAATTCAAAGTTAATTTTCCCTAGTAATGTTTCTTTGCTATGTGACACAACATATTGCACCAGCAATAGGGATGGTAGAGTGATCACTTGTACTTTGCTCCTAATTCTCTCTCAATTCTTCAGATTCTTGCTATCAGTCAAAGGGGATATACAAAACTAAAGTTTATTTCAGGTTTCTTTGATTTCAGTTTAGGTGTGTGAATATAATTGTAATAGTTCCATCTTGTGGTAAAATGCAGAATAGAACACTGCATGGAATAAGAGCACATACTTTTCTCTGGTATAATGATCTATAAACTGTCTCAAATAAAATCCTCAGGGTCAAATTTTTCCCCTGAATCTACATAAAGTAGAGAATGTGATCCTTACTTACACTTTAGTGTTCCTAAGTTCCAGCTAGACTTCTACAGAGTTTTCAATACTGGATCCCCTTTGAAGGAACATGGACCATGTGTATCAATTTGCCTTGAAACTCAAAGCCTAACTGACATAATCTGAAAATATTTGGCTTTTTAATCCGTTTTTATCAATGCATTTTAAATTTAATCCAACCAAAATCTACATTGTATACAATAAAATGATCACTCCATATCATTCCAAGTTAATATACTGAGACGTCTTTTAAAACATATTAGACATCTTCCCAGAATTTTCAGACATTAATCTCATTTCCTTCATTTCTTTTGCTATAAAAATGACATCAAAAAATTACCAAGAAAAGACCTTGATTATGCAAACAGTTACATAGGAGAGTATTTCTCTAGTGTGCAGAGTTACTCACCTGTGTGTTTCTAGCATCAGGGCCCAAGTATTTACATTTGTTCTCATTACAAAATCCAAAAACGGTGCAGTTAGCACCAAAACACGGTGATATGATAATTACTTTAACATAAAATTAACATGTTGTTAACTTTTACTTTATTAAATACTACTGCTAACTTTCAGATAGTTTTTTGTTACAATTAGCATAATGTAAAGGTATGTGTTGCAGTGCTACAGGCTACACTGAAATATGCATACTGTGCCTTGTGTCCAGTAATAAGATCTATCTACATAAATCCCATTGTGGAATTAGTGCCTTAATTGTATCTTGAGGTACCTCTTTCCCTCACAAAATTGAAATATAAGCATAAATATAGTAGAAGACATTTTGTTGATTTGACCTATCACTTACTCACCAGGTACGACACAAGTCTGAGCACATAGCAGAGTTCAGTCACTTTAAAGACCCAATACAATAATTTAGGGAAAGAATCTTCCCAAGTTTAATATCATCTGCACTGCAATATCTAACAGGCACAACAGGGGATATCTATGATGGTGTGAAATGGTTAATCCCTGAACGTCCTTACTTAAAATAAGTCATCTTGCTCACATCATTCGCATTAGTTTACTGTACCTCTTTTTAAATTTAATTATATGTACCAAATGTTCTACAAGAACATGCCATGTTGTCTGCTATCTATTTTGGATTATAAGCATCAACCAGCTTGTATATGATTAAATTAAATCTTTTCAGTTGTTTGCTTCTGCAGCTAAAACACCTTTCTATGAATGAAGGACTAAATATAGAGGCTTTTGGTACATTACTTGATACCTTGATTGGTTCTGCAATGACAGGTTTTTCAACAGAGATCTGAGTGTGGAGTAAAGCTCATGAAGGTTTAGAGCTTCCTATGCTGTGCAAGAAATCACAAGCTAAATAAACATTAATCATTCAAACACCATACTTTTCCCCTCTGTTACATAATTGTTTTATTAAACACATTAAAGCTGCAGTTTGCCTTGGACATTTGACAGCAATTCTACAAAGCACTGAAGCATGTACTTAAAGCCCACTGAACAAATGCTACATGCTCTTTTTTCAGTGGATACGGACTGCAGAATTGGGGCTTTGGAAGCTAAATATTTTGGGCCTGATCTTGCTTGCATTAGTCAGTGGAAGTAATGGATGCCATGAAGTAGTCACAGGTGTTTGAATCATGTACAGCAACTAACAAAGTGAAATATTTTTTTTTAAAATTCAGAACATGAAGGCTCATGAAGTTATGCCAATGATAAATCTGGCCCTAAAGTTGGCTCTTAGGAATTATTTTTTATTTGCTTTTATTTCTTGAAGACTTCTCAAAACTTGCAAATAGTTTTTAAAAAATAATGGTAAAGCTCTGATATAAAAGCCTTACAAAAATTATTCTGACTTTCTGAAAGAGTTGTAAAAATATTTACAGTACATCTGGCAACATGCATCACAACAACTTGTATCCCAAAATTTCAGCCTGTTATGAAATCCTATCAGAACTCCTCCCTCTTCCTATGAAAAACAAACCCTTATAACAGAAAAGCCAAGTGTTAAAACGGATAAGCAAACAATCAACACTGATAAAATATATGATAGTACAATTCAGTTCACAGTTATATAGAGGATTACTGCTCGTTTATTTGCCAGGGATCTGAATTTTTCAGATTACCCTAAGAATTTCATAATCACTAATATTCAGTACAAAAGTGAACAGACACCTTTGTTAAAAGGTACCAGAATCTCTTTTCTTTAAAATAACAACTTTCTGTAGTTTGGTGATGAAACTCCTCACCAGTCACCGCTGCATACACAAGAGAGTGAAAAGTAATCATGCATCATGCCTCTTTACAATGAAAACCTTCCCCAGCTGTCCATACCTCCTTTCTAGAGTGATCAGAGTCGCTTCTGTTCATATGGACTCGAAGGCTCCTGTGTCTAAGAATCAGGATTTCCTTTGCCTGCTCTGCTGTCCCACTTTGTCCAGGAAGGTTATGCCTGTTATATGCTGGGACCTGCTCACAGAAATCAGAAAACATATAGATCCAGCATCCACTGAAGTCAATGGGAGTTTTTCCATTGAGTGGGCTTTGTATCAGCACCATATGTCACAAAAATAAATTTCCCACATGTCAACTCTATTTTCACTTCCCCTGGTGTAGACATTGACTATGCTGGACATAATCCTGCTTCAGATGGGTGGCAAAAAACAGACCTTGACTCTTTTGTACCTGTTTTTAATTAATTTCCCCCAAAATCTTCTCTTGTTGCCTTTCTCAGCACAGTAACAAGACAGAAGGTGGTAGCTCTGTGCCAAGACGCCCACTTTTGCCCCACACCCCTACCAATTTGGTACTTCATGCCCAAGCCAAGAAAGCAAAGGCTTTAGTTGCATTTATGAAATCAGGCTCTACATACCATATAATCAGTGCTGGGCTGGGCTAGGGTAGGGTAGTACAATTGTTCTGCAAGGATTTCTCATACACCCAAGGGTGAATGTTTCATGGCAAAACTATTGAATATCTTTAAAATGTTATTATTATAGGGTCATTTAATTATTACTATAGGGTCATGCATCACTTGCTGAGGTCTTTGCACACACCAGGGGCTCCCTGCCCCTCCTCTGGTCCTCTCTCCACTGATAACCATATGTACCACCCATTCCCTTCCCTTTGGGGCTCCCTGAAACCCCCCACCACCTACTCCTTCCATGGTTCCCTCCCCTGACCAGAAGTTGTATTTGCTCCCTATATCCCCCACTTCTGAGTGCCCCTCTATTGCTCCCTTTGCCACATACCAGGGTCTGTGTGTTCTCCATGCCCTCCTTCCCCCACACTACAGTCTCCTAACCCAGGCCAGAGGCTCTGTGTGCCCTCCCATTCCCACTCTCCTCTCTATAGCTCCCTTCCCCCCACACCATGATCCCACATTCTCCCATCCCTGCTAGGGACTCTGCATGCACAGACATATTCCCTTCCTCGCCCCCTTTTCTCTCTTTCACGATGCCAGCATTTATAAATTGTATGGAGAGGGTGCACAGAACTAAAGCCATCTCGTTACACACACAAACAGAGAAATGCCAACAAAAGGAGTGTTTATCTTCACTTTGTTTAGAGGGAGACCTTTAGTAGCATATCCAAATCATCTCAATATCAGTGCATGCTGCTGAGAGTCAGAATAATATTTTACAATTCATATAACTGCTATATTGTAGCATGAATGGGAAAACCTTACTGTTCTTCTTATTCGGTATAGGTTTCTTGACAATATTTTCTGTATATTTTCCAGCACATCTGGATTCATAGAGTCTGATTCTTTGACCACTACGGTAGATCGGTGGCTGTCACTGCAAAGAAAACACCTGTGTTCTTCATCAATGCTTCATGAATGAGGTAAATTCCAAAGGCACGTAAAGAAGCTGACGTTACAATTAGCAGCTTGTTTGCTGAGCTGATAGACTACTACAAGGAAACTGGGCTGGTGAACAGCAAGATGCATAGTAGAGTAGAAATGTCAGAGTAGAGTAGAAATGTCAGGGGGAGATGGAATCACAGTCCTGTTACTTTAACTTCTGACATAATTGCCCAGACTTGCCATTATTTTCTCCATAATTTTTGAATGATTTTAAAGTTTGCCACCAAATGCATGTAATCTGTTCAGGTACAACATTGCGCACAACTTGCTGGGAGTTACACACACATGCTTGCCAGGAGAAAACTGTGAGTTTAGCTCCTCTGGCACAGCAGTGGGACAATTCACCAAAAGAACTTTCTTTACATCTGTCTAGGCTACATCATTTCTTCTCATGGAGCAGCCAGTAAGCAGGGGCATAAAGGGCAGGGAATTCATTAACTGTTCCGTCCAAGAGGATGGGCTATGCAGGTGCAGGATCCCACCCCCCCAAATCCTGAGTATCCACTGGGAAGAGAAAGTTATCCCTCATACAATGGATGCAGAAGCATTTACATTGAAATAAGGGTCAACATAGCTCCCTCAACATCTGCCCACAATCTGTGCTGATTAGCTATTAGGCAGCTGCGGCAACTGCAAACCATTGAGCTTCAGGTAATAATGCTGCTTTAAGATTTGATGTGTGAGGGTCCCCTCCCCTGCCCTCAGGTTATGTATAGCAAACCTCTTTCCTCCACCACACCCAAAAGTGAGATTAACTGTCTATGTTAACACCCCAAGCAGACAACAAACAAGAGCTGGTGACCCAGCTACTCTATGGAATCATGCGACAAATTCAACTTTCATTAGGAAATTTACATAAATTGATAAATTGATATTCCATTAGGGTTCTGATATAAAGTTATTGTACAACCATCATGTGCCAGGGGACTGACTAGCACTTTCATCTTTCAATGGGCGAGTCGCACAGAATGGATAAACCAAACATGGATTAACTGAATCTGGTTCAAATGGTTAAACAATAAAACTTTTACAATTTTTAAAAATATTTCTTTTAGTAATCTATATTTTACATAATGCCATGGACATGCCTCTGTCTGTGTTACAAATGGATACCAGTGTGCCTGTAGTCAGGATCCCCAAGCAGGGAATCAACCACCCATCAGCCTTTGTAATGTGAAGTGATTTGTGTGTGTCACTACACCAGGCCAGGGAAACAAACACTTACAGCAAAGATGTATGGGATGGCTCATGAATTAGCTGCCCTGCTTCCACTAGCTCAATGGCATGTTTCCTCTCTAGCTTTTCATAGAGCAGCACAATACTTGATTTTGGCTGGTCATACTCTCGGAGTAAGAACTTCTGAAGATATTTGCTGTTGAAATATTCCAATCTGTTCAGGAACAAAAAATAAATAAAATAAAAACCTCTGCTGTACGAATACTGCAATGCTCATGACTTGAAGGAAACAAAAATAAAACACTACTGTGCAGAACCTGCAATACTCTTGGAACAAAATTGCACTCTCTCATTCTTTCTTTCCCATGTCCCAGAACTGGTTCTGGCACCTGGCTGCTGTTCCTGTACATGCCTCATTTCCAGCAACTAGTGGGTCAGGAGCCCAACCCTGCCCTCCCTGCTTTGTGGGTGTGCAGATAATGCAGGGTTGTGCCCCACATGGACTAGATAGTGCAGCACATGAAGTTACAGCGTAGGTTATGGGAAGAGAAGAAAGGAGTCCTCTGTCAATGAAGTACCACCATGCATGACATCCCAGCGGAGGGAGGAACAGGAACAATCTGTTCTGATTTGGTGCCCAGACTACCTGGTCCCACCTTTTGAATTTAAGAAAAGAAAAACAAAGCTGTCCCTCTTTGTTTGTGGCTGTCATCTGCTTTACGACACATGGCTGAATGAAGCTCAGATATCCCCCAGTGGAACCTATGGAAACAGAAACCAGACTCCTTTTTTTCAAACATGTAAGCAGTTGTATTTTTGGCAAATCCTTACTTGTCTTTCCAGTAATACTGTCCCCAGTGTCCAGATATATCTTCTATGCCAGCCAGCAAATGATCCAAGAACTAAACAGAAAAGAGGATTTTGCTATACACTGGTGTATTATTGCATATATGACGAACTCTGTTAGATAACATCAAAAGCCAGCAGAGGAAATAGGGGACATTTTCAGCTACGTATAGTAAACTGTAAACAAGAACAGGAGCTGTCTACATGATTCCCCATTCAAACATCTATGCATATTTCTTGGTCCTAGAATACAGTGAGCGATTTGGTTTCTTTCTTTGCACAAGCAGAGAATAATCACTGAGAGGCATGTATCTGTTCTATATGATGCATGCAAGTTAGCCCATGTTCTGCAGAGCATGATTTGATGAGCTCTGGAAGCTTCATCATGAATTCTTGGAGAACAATGTGTTTCAATAAAGAGACATATTTGGTGTATAGGTGCTGACTACATAGGACTAGGTTCTACTAGACAGAGTAATAAACAGCTACTAAATAAAAATCAATGACTATATTGCATGTTAAACTCAAACAGCTTAGGTTTGCGTTACAAATTTTGAATGGGGAAATTTTCAACTTTAAAAATGTCTGAATTTCCCAAATTGCCTTTCCAGCTATCATCCTCAGTACAACAGGCTCTGCTAGGCCACTTTTTGTTCCTGTGCAGCTTCATCCAGCTGTAGTTAGAGAAATCTCCTTTTGCAGATAGAAACATACCAGGCTTTCAGCAAATAGCTGTTAATCCTGTGACAGTGCTCTCCAATCAGTCTCCTCCACTCTGACTTGCCCTGCAGCTACTACACTGCAACCTAACATGGCTTCAGATTAGGGTTGCCAGATGGCTGAAACAAAACTACCGAACACGCCCCTCCCCCTGCATCGGGAAAAAATTCTGTTGAAGGGGGGAAAAAAGGGGAGGAGACCAAAGTTGCTGAGCAAAAAAAAAATTTAAAATAAACCAGCATTAAAACCAGCATGTTCCCTTTAAGTGCAGGGATAGGAACAGGGGAGTAGTTGAGCACTAAGACCCATGCTTACCTGGTTCCCCTAGGTCTTTTGGCCAGCAGCCATTTTGTGCCAGCAGCCTTAGGGAACCAGGTAAGCATGGGGACTGGGGGTGTTGGAGGCCAGGCCCTGAGTGTTTGTAGGGTTGCCAGGTACCCGGCACTTTCGCCTCCTGACCAGGGGAAAATTCAGAAAATACCGGACATTTTAGGTAACCTACTTCAGATTTGTGTTGGGCTACACCTTGTCACAGTAAAGTAACTCAGCTGAGCTAAGAGAACTGAAAATCACATTCTTTTTGCCCATCAAGACGGGGTCTTTAAAAAGTGGCTTAGGAGGTGGAGTCCAGGACATGTTATGCCACAGAAGTTTTTTTTCTTATTTCTCTGTTACATTTATAGGGTTTCATTTTTTCCCTTAACTAGGTAATAAATACTAATAAGACAATACTTGGTCTCCCAGGCTGAGGTTAGTTTGAGTAACAAATACCCAACCCTTCTTTTTTGGATAAGTAAGTGAATTAGGTCAACCATGTAGCTATTAAAAGGTAGGGGATGCCTGCAGATATTACTTTTCTAACCCGCCCTCACTTTTTCTGCTTTCAAATCAGCAAGGATCAGATGCCACTGACAGGTATGTATTATTATTATTTTATTATTATTATTATTTGTACAGCACTAGCAGC
Source organism: Pelodiscus sinensis (assembly GCF_052426305.1). NCBI lineage: Eukaryota > Metazoa > Chordata > Testudines > Trionychidae > Pelodiscus > Pelodiscus sinensis. Next base: position 32,546,967 of record NC_143064.1, on the reverse strand, counting down.
GTGGTGCTGGCAGGCAATTGATTCCTGTGTAGGGTGGCTACAAGCCATTCTGTACTTCATCTGGAAAAGTTCTGGGAGGGGCGGAGCTGGCAGTTCTTTCTCAAAGGGTGCTGGCCTAGATGTCTGTGAGAAGTTAGAACTAGCAGGGAGGAAAATAGGGATTGGACTGTGCATCACCTTTGCGGATGGCTCACATCCATTCTCAGCCTCTGTCACGGATTCCCCAAGGCAGTAGGTCGCACATCTACTCACATTCATGGGAATCCATTTTCATTTTTGCAGAGGCAAAAGTTCCAGCTGTTTAAGGGCTGCAGAATCAGAGCCACTCTTTCTAACACTAACACAACAAATGTTTAGTTTAAAAAGTCCTAAACTGAATCCTTCAGTCAAAATGGTAAAGTGGGATCCAGATGGAGTATTACAATTAGCCCCTCTGAAAAAATAAAGGAAGAAAGCTTCCTTTGGGTTCCTGTGTGCCTGCTTTCTAGCTACCTTGTGTTGTTATCTTGTCTACTTAATTAGTACATAGCAGTTTGCAGCTCAAGTTACCCAATAAACACATCTTAAAGATGATTTAGTATTCATGCGCTAACAAAAGAAGGAAGTGTTTCCTGTTTGCTATAGGAAAAGCCTCTTCAGCCTATTGAACTGTTCCATTAACCTTAGACAAAGCCCCATAACACATACTAACTGGGAGAAAGCCAGGCTTGTTTCCTACAAGTGCTTTCAAAGCAAACACCTGTGTTTTCATTTTGTTTGTTGTTGGTGCCATCATAAAGAGAGAAAATATTCTTTAGGAATCAGTACTCAGGTAAAAATGATTTACCACAACAAAAAAAATCTATTCATAACTAGCACTTTAACTTTGACAAAATGCTTCAACGGACACGGCCTAGTAAAAAATCCTACTATCATGATACCCGCTATTGTTTCAAGCAGGTACTCTGAACCTCTGCTAAACTGTAAGCAGAGCATTTCTCTAGCAAGCTGGAATTCTCTGTCTGCCTATCTGGTGTTGGCAGCTCTACATCACCCTTCCCTGGCCCCACAGCATAAGGGCAGATCAGAAGTGCATGGGCACTTGTCCAGAGCACACTGCATTCCAGCAATTCCAGCTGGCCTAACAGCCCATAAGGGAATTTAGACCAGCCCTGAGACTGGGACAAGTATAAAGCTCCCAACCTTCATTCCCTGCTCTCAGCTGAAATTTGCCTCAGCTGAGAATGAAGCCCATTTTATCCTGGAGGCAGGAGAAAAAGGAATTGGCCTGGAAGTTTAAACATACGGGCATTACTGATGACTCTGCCACTACAGAGTGACTATGGGCAAGTCATTTAGCCTCTCTGGGCTTGTTTTTCTTTTGTTCAGGTAATTGTTTAAAAGTGGTCTCGGGGAGGCTGTGTCTGGAATTCTAGTGTGTTCACTGCTTATATTTTAGAGACTGTTCATATTACACCATATCAGATCTACCAATGCTGAAACACACTAAATAATTTTTTTTTTCAGTTACATGCAGACTCTATTGCTCACCACAGACATGGCTGATATCTAATCTCAAATAGGAAATGACCCAAGTCTACCAAATTGAATTAGTTTGGAAGTCTGTACCAATGTGTTGGGGAAACTGCATACACTGGCTTTTTAAGTGTAATAATCCCTTGCGGTTTGAAGCTAAAAACTAATATCCAATTAAATTTACCACTTCTTCAAGGCACAGCCTTACTCTGGGACTCACATGGCAACTTTTTGCAGGCTACTTGTGCAGCACTTGTGAAGAAACACAGACAGCAGGTTTGCAAAAAATGTTGTGGTGCCCAGAATTCCCACAGCCCACTCTGAAACTCAAACTCTCCCTCCCCTCCACCTACCTAAGGCCGTGAGAGGGAGTTTGGGTGCTGCACGAAGGCTCTGGACTAGAGCAGGGGATTGAAGGGCAGAAAGGGGCAGGCTCTGGGAGGGTGTTTGGTTGTAGGATGGGTGATGGTAAAGTTCTGTGGAGGCTTGCGTGCAGGTATGGGTCTGGGGTGCAGGCTCTGAGAGGGGATGTGGGTGTAGGTCTGGGGTGCAGGCACTGAGAGGAGATGTGGGTGCAGGTCTGGGGTGCAGGCTCTGAGAGGGGATGTGGGTGCAGGCTCTGAGAGGGGATGTGGGTGCAGGTCTGGGGTGCAGGCACTGGGAGGGGATGTGGGTGCGGGTATGGGTCTGGGGTGCAGGCGCTGGGAGGGGATGTGGGTGCAGGTCTGGGGTGCAGGCACTGGGAGGGGATGTGGGTGCGGGTATGGGTCTGGGGTGCAGGCGCTGGGAGGGGATGTGGGTGCAGGACAGGCTGAGAGGTTCAGGCTCTAGGATGGAGTCTGGGTGCTGGCTCTGGCCTGGGGCAGGTGGTAGGATTCTTGGGTGCAGGCTCTAGGAGACAGCTTGGGGACAGGACTGGGGCTGGAGGAAGAAGATGCAGGCTCTGGAGGGAGTGGGGTGCATAAAAGGGTTGTGGGGGAGTTGAGAGGGTGCCCACTTACCTAGGGACACCCCTCTGACAATGGCTTGGGGGGGTCTCCAAGTGCTGCTGGCCCACATGCTCCCCCAGCCCCACTGCTCCTGTGCATCTCCCAACCTCACCTGCTGCTCCTGGGTGAATTAAAACAGAGGGAGCCACCACCACTGGCAGGGCAGCAGGATTAGAGCAGCACACGACACACAGACCCCCCACTCCTGCCTCCTCTTGGCCACAGGAACACACATGTCGGCAGTTGGGGTGAGTGAGGGTACGTCTACACTACAACATTAATTTGAACTAACTTAGTTTGAATTAGTTAATTCGAACTAAGCTAATTCGAACTAACGCATCTAGAACTAAAAACTAGTTCGAATTAGCGTTTTGTTAATACGAACTAGCATGTCCACATTAAGTGGACCCTGAACAGGGCTTAAGGATGGCCGGAAGCAGTGCCGGCAGGGCATCAGAGGAGGACTTAGAGCGTGGAGATGCTGTCTCAGGTTAGCCGAGGGCTGTGCTTAAAGGGTCCCGACCCCCACCCCGGACAGACAGTTCTCAGGGGTGCCCCGCTTGCAAAGCAGTCCTGGCTTGGAGTGCCCGGAGTACCCACACTGGGCACATCACAGCACTCGGCCATCAGACCGGCTGCACTTGCCGCAGGCTGCCATCTGGGGAGAGGGGGCAATCGGGGGGCTGCAGGAGAGGTTCCACCCCAAAAGCCCGCAGAGCCAGCCCAGTCCTCCCCATCGGGGGCGTGTACCCCATTCCTCCCTCACCTCCTTCCACTTACCCTTCCCTAGCCCCTTTTCTTGATGTACAAAATAAAGGACAATTGTGTTCAAAAATGGAATCTGTCTTTATTGAACAAAACTGAGGGGGACTGGGAAAAGGAGGTGGGAGAGGGGAAGAGAGAGGCTGGGAGAGGGGAGGGCAACTAAAATGATCAGGGGTTGGGAACAGGTCCCATATGAAGAGAGGCTAAAGAGACTGGGACTTCTCAGCTTAGAAAAGAGGAGACGGAGGGGGGACAGGCATGAGTGGGGTGGAGAGGCTGCATACAGAAAAGTTCTTCATTAGTTCCCATAAAGAAGGACTAGAGGACACCAAAGGAAAGGAATGGGTAACAGGCTTCAAACTAGTAACAGAAAGTTGTTCTTCACAAAGCACAGAGTCAACCTGTGGAACTCCTTGCTGCAGGAGGCTGTGAAGGCTAGAACTAGAACAGAGTTTAAAGGGAAGTGAGATCAAGTCATGGAGGTTGGGTCCATGGAGTGCTATTAGCCAGGGGGTAGGAGTGGTGACCCTGCCCAAGGTTTGTGGAAGGCTGGAGAGGGATGGCACAAGACAAATGGCTTGGTCACTGTCTTCGGTCCATCCCCTCCAGGGTCCCTAGGGTTGGCCGCTGTTGGCAGACAGGCTACTGGGCTAGATGGACCTTTGGTCTGACCCAGGACAGCCATTGTAAGCTCAGGGCTCAGGGTCGGGGGTCTCAGTGGACCACCTTGATTTTCATGCACTCCTGCTCCTGGGTGGCCAGGCTGGCAGCTCTCCTGCCCTAGCCGGCCACTTTCCTGTGCCTAGTGCGGAGATCGTGGACGAGGTCCACGATGTCTGCACTAGCCCAGGCGGGTGCCCGCCTCTTGCGGTCCCGGGCAAGCTCCCGGGAGCCGCCAGCCTGGTCCCAGGAAGAGGGGGAGGGCTGGGGGGCATCGGGTGGCTGGCTCGATCCGTGCCAGGTGCAGGGTCTGCTGGCTGGGTGCTGGCAGGCTTGCACCTGGCACGGGCACCGTAGCCAGCCCGTGCCCCTTTAAGGGGTCCGGGGCCGGGAGGGGGGCAGACGAGTTTCCCTGGTGTTGGCCAGAGTGGCCACCAGGGAAATCTGGGGAGGGCTAGCCTCCCGCTAGTTCGAATTAAGGGTCTACACAGCCCTTAATTCGAACTAGTAAGTTCGAACTAGGCTTAATCCTTGTGGAATGAGGATTAGCTAGTTCGAACTAACGGAGCGCTAGTGTAGCGCCTATGAAAGTTAGTTCGAACTAACGTCCATTAGTTCGAACTAACTTTGTAGTGTAGACATACCCTGAGCGGCTGGAAGCCACTCTAGCCCCGGTTATGCTGCTGGTGGTGATGGCAGGGCTCCCACGCATTTTATATCGCCCAGGATGGCAAGCAGGGGCAGAGCACACAGAGCAGCAGGGGGGCTGGGGGATGCAGGGCCAGGCCACGAGTTTTGAAGGAGCCCACTCCAGGAATATTTACCAGCTCTGAACACAAACAGGGTAACAAACAGCATGGGAGTGTTCTTCATAAGCCAGGTGAGGAGACCCTGTCTGTGAAGCCTGTAAAGTGAGCATTTCCAGTGAAAGAGGGGGCATCTGTGCTTATGTGGGCCCATATAGAAAACCATTACACAGCAGCCCTTCTTGGAGTCAGTAAGATTTTCATCCCTAGAACAGGATTAATTGCTCTTATTTCTGTGGCTTGAATCAAATGAGTCTGTCATGATTATGAGGGTTAGCCAGCAGCCTGGGGTATAAGAGGTTAACTATACCTAACCAGGTGGAGTGGCCAATAGGAATGAAGGTAGGAATTTCAAACTGGGGGACAAAGGAATTTGGGTTTTTCCCTCCTTTGGCTCTTGGTGAGTTCTCTCCAGCTATTGAGGGGAACAGACACTATGGCTACGTCTACACTGGCCCCTTTTTCGGAAGGGGCATGCTAATTTTGAAAGTGGGAATAGGGAAATCCGCAGGGGATTTAAATATCCCCCGCGGATTTAAATAAACATGGCCGCCGCTTTTTTCCGGCTTGGGGAAAAGCAGGAAAAAAGCGTCTAGACTGGCGCGATCCTCCAGAATAAAGCCCTTTTCCAGAGGATCTCTTATTCCTACTTCAAAGTAAGAATAAGAGATCCTCCAGAAAGGGCTTTATTCCGGAGGATCGGGCCAATCTAGACGCTTTTTTTCCGGCTTTTTCCCAAGCCGGAAAAAAAGCGGCGGACATGTTTATTTAAATCCGCGGGAGATATTTAAATCCCCCGCGGATTTCCCTATTCCCACTTTCAAAATTAGCATGCCCCTTCCGAAAAAGGGGCCAGTGTAGACGTAGCCTATGTCTCCCTCCAAGAAAAGACTCTTTCTTCACTTTCTGTAAGTAACGTAAAGTTTAGGTTAGGTTTCTTGTTTTATGGTTTGGGTTTGGGATCTGATGTCTGTACACTGTGTAAAAGATGTTTTGGCTTTTCTTTGTAACTAAGTTCTAGACCCATGGAGTTCTCCATGAGTATATTTTGTTACCTTTCCATCTAGTCATTATGCTTGCAACAGGAATATTGTTGTAATAATAAAAGTTTTCTCTTTTCTTTTTATTAACCTGGCATTGGTTAATGGTGGTGTCCTGCTTTTTACGTTAGGGGTGAGATTTTCCCAAATGGTGTGTCCCCTGGTTTTCTTTATTAATTTGGGTGCTGGCAGCGGAAGTTTTATTCCCAAAATCTAGGTTTTAAGATTTTGGGGGGAAGTTTTATACCAAAACCTGGTAGATAAGGTTTTGGGGTATACTCGCTGGCCCCCACTTCTGCATTTATCATGCCAGAGTGGGGAAGGAGCCATGACAGAGTCTTTTCACTGACTTCAGCAGGGTTTGGAGCAAGCTGATGCTGAGGAATTTTAGCTGAGAGATGTAACTGCCAAGTATATGAATATTATATACAAAATACATTACCGCTAGACCTTCTATGATGTCCCAGACAGCCCCTGCAGCTTAGCCCTCAACCCATGTTTGGAGCAGTGTTTTCTTTTGGTGTCAGCTCTCTTCTGTTGGCGGCTATCCTGCTAGCATTTGGTGGCAGTTAGTAGCCAGCGAGAACACCCCCAAGGGCCCTAGCACACTGGCACCCTGATCAGCTTCCTGCGTGCTACTGCAATGCAAATAAGAAATAATACGAGGGCTTACTGCCTGCAACTGAACCTGAAAAGGAATCTGCATTCACAACACCCCACTGAACTCAGTAAACTCTACAAGGGTGGAGGGGTCCTCACCGGCAAATTGCTTTGCTCATAGGCCCTGATCCTGCCAAGCAAACTGAAATGCTATAATCACACATATCCTTGGGCTGGGCATAAAGAGCTGAACCACTTACCCGGATGTGAATCTGTTCCCCCACAGTGGGTGCACTTTCTCTTTTTCTCTTCACATCTAATAAGTCAACAAGAGGACGGATGGTCATTCCCTGCAGCACAACAACACGTAGACAAATCAGGCTGTCTTCACATCACATCAACTTCCAAAGTACCAGGACATTTTCTAGGTACAGATCTTTTTTGATCTGTGCTAAAAGTTTGCTGTTGAACAGCATCCCCAAGTCACCACAAAATTAGCATAACAACTAGGGTTGCCAGATGTCCAGTTTTGAACCAGACAGTCCAGTATTTGAGCTTTCTGTTCAGGAAACAAATTGAAAAAATATAAATGTCCGGTATTTTCTAAATAAGATGTAGTATAGATTGTGATGTAATGTCAAGTGTGTTCGGAATTTTTGTTGAAACCATCTGGCAACTCGAATAACAATCCAATACTTGCTGCAATTAATCCTGACTTGTTTGCAGTGAGAGGAGTTCTTTGGGCCATTCTTTCTCCTCAACTCTTTTTCATTAGGGCTATGTCTAGACTGCAGGCTTCTTTCGAAAGAGGCTCTTTCGAAAGCATCTTTCGAAAGAGCCTCTTTCAAAAGATCGCGTCTAGACTGCAGGCGGATCTTTCGAAAGAGAAATCCGCTTTTTCGAAAGAGAGCACCCAGCGAGTCTGGATGCTCTCTTTCGAAGACGGCCTCTTTACATTGAAGAACGCCTTCCTTCGAAAGAGGAACTTTCGAAGGAAGGCGTTCTTCCTCGTGAAACGAGGTTTACCGCCATCGAAAGAAAAGCCGCGTTCTTTCGAAATAATTTCGAAAGAACGCGGCTTGAGTCTGGACGCAGGGGAAGTTTTTTCGGGAAAAGGCTACTTTTCCCGAAAAAACCCCTGAGTCTGGACACGGCCTAGGAAAGAAAAATATGTGAAACCGCCATCAGCTTGAAAATCTGTTTACAACCCAAACATTTTATTTACCAACAGACAAGCTATGTTAAGTGATCCCAGGCCTACCACACTTTCATAGATTTTAAGGCCAAAAGGACTTGCTTTACCTCTTACATTATACAAGCAACAGAACTTCTGCCTCAAATCTACTAAAACTGCACAAAAAATTGATTTTTCAGTTTGGTGGCCAAACTGAAAACTCAGAAAAAATATCTGGAGTCTGAATTTTTTCTTTTTCTCTCAGCTAAAGAATTTTTAAAAAATCATTGCAAGGCAAATTAAACATTTTGTTCTATCCAATTTTTTTCATTTTATATGATGTTACGTTTTCAGGTGTGTTTTTTTAAACCCTTTTCAAAAATTCAAACAAATCTAGCTAAATTTAGAAAGAATACGTCATTTCAAAACAAAAAGTCAAAATATGATTTTAATAACATCTAAAACAGTTCATTGCAACTTAAAAAAAACTGTTTTTTATTTTTATTCAGCCAAAACTATTTGCCAAATTCAACCTGAATTCATTACACAATTTGGTCACCCTGAATCTTCATGTTGGGGTGAATAAAGTAGTCCAATGACAAATTCCACTTCTGCTTGAGCAAGAGCATATCTTGTAGAAAGAGCTCTATTTGAAATATAAAAACATTAATTGACAACTCTGCTAGTAGCACCTTGCAGGAGGGACTCGACATCTTGCAGAGCCATGCTAAGTGTTTGTTCATTGTGAAGTTAGTGACATCTTGATTTAGTGTCTCTTCCATTATTAATCTTTACTGTCAGTGTCTGTGATCTATGTGAATAACTGGTGTGGGGATGAGGGAGTGGAGTTTTTAAAAAACATTTCCATGACCTCCTGAATGAGAAATTCTGAAGTTTTGCTCTGATTATAATCCATTATATCTCTTACATTTTCCATTTTATTAAATGATATTCCTTTGCTATGCCTATGCCTGCAGTAGAAATGCTACAGTAGCTGATGCTCATGACTCACTTGAATGTCACAAGAGTTGGCACAGAGGACAGCTTTAATTGCAAGAACAATTAATGTGTCATTTTAACCACTAATGTCAATACAGAATTCATCAACATTCAGTGTAAATAATATAAATCTTACAAATTTAGAAATAACACATATTGCAAATTAAGTGGTGCCTATGTAATTTGGCCTCTTGTCTTTTATTGGGGAAAATCAGCTGGGTTTGTTTTCATTTTAAATTGACAGTTCTGTGACTATGACTCCCAACTTCTCGCATACAGAGAGATTTCTACGGCTCTGATCCTGAGCATTATTTTATGTGAGCAGGCCCCTGTGCTTGTTCAGAGTCCCACTGATACCAACAGAGTCTGGAGAAGTTGGAGAGGGGAGAGGGAGGGAAGACTCCAGTAGCCACATGAATAAACTTGCCAGATTGTAGCCTTAGTTAGTACTGATTGATGGCTGTATATAACCTGAGTGAAATGTATTACTGGTGTCAATCCAGTTGCTTATGGACAAGTGTACACATCACACAAATAATCCACAACAAAAACCTTCACAATTTAACAGTTCCTTTTTAGCAATTTCATCAGGGAGTCACAGTCTGAAGAGGCAGAGAGAGTGAACTATAAATGGAGAACATAGCATTTAGTTTTTTAAGGACATTGAGAGAAAAAACAATAAAGCTCCTTTGTGGCATTCAAGGAACAAACCAAAGGCCTTTTTGAAGACTTTATGGTGCAAGTGACCTATATCACGCCAGTCTAGAAGCACTGAGCACCTGTCAATTGCTCAAAAAATTTCACTAAATTATTGATCACTTCTGCTGTTACATTTAGGAATGTTGAGGATATTCTTTCCCTACATTCTGAAAGAACAAAATAGACATTGTGACTAGATTACATATTATATGGATATAACCATGCATGGTCAAGCCTACAGCTTAAATGTAGTGTTTTATGTCTTGTAAAGACATTGCCAGATAATAAACTGTGGCTTTCCAAAAGAAAGGAACAATTTTTGCTCCCTCAAGATTCCTTGCACATCCCTTCATCCCTCTGCACCAGCATCAGGGCCAACCACACTATGCTCTGCAGTTTTCACTCAGTCTTTACTAACTTGTTCTCCCTGAGCTAAGGATTTGCACCATTATTATTACAATCCTTTATTTCTCCCCCCTTCCATCTAAGGTAAAATGCATTATGAAAAATGCTGGGGTAATCATTCCAGGCCCAGTTCTGCATCTGATATAAGCAGTAACACTGGGTAATGTCGGTTGTTTCTTGAAGCAAATTTAAATATTTCTGAGTCTTTGGGCTATCTCTGTTCCACAATGCCACAGGTACCCAGAGTTTGAACCAAGCTAGTCTTCATGAATACTAAGTTTCTTCTGAATGACTCAAGGTCAAAGAGTCATTCTGTTGACACATACCCACAGGAGACTCCCATCCTTTTGCATGGAGATGACATCACCATTTGAGCTCTGAGGTTACACAAAAGCCCTTCCATCCTCCTGAGAATTAGTTTCTGTGGAATGGAACCGCTGCCTTAGAGCAACCTTTGACAGGGACTCAGAGTCTCTCTGCAGGAGCAGTCCTGCCAAGTGACCGGATCTTTTCAATTTCTGACCCACATTTGCATCTTAAAACTTGTAAACCTGAACCCTGCTTCTCTTTTCCTACCCCCTGGCCTCCACTCACTCCATTCAGTCTGACAGACAGGACAGAAAATTATGCTCCTTGGTTGAGATACAAATCTAGCTGCCTGTGTGACTCAGCTTCAAGTCCACTCACACTGGTATTTCAAGATCATTACTGGTTTTGCCCAATTGATCATATCAAATATGAGGAGACATGAAAGCTTGGTTGTATGGGGTCAATTATAAAACATACCAGCAGGACTGAATTTACAATGGTGTCATGCCCATGCTCAAATGGGACCCCGGCCTGACCCACTCCATTTGTGCTTCACCCTGAGCTGTTAGCTACTCTGCACCCCCCGACCCTTCTCCCCACCCACTCCAATGCTCACTCCTCTTGCCCAGCTGACCCAGGGTTTCTTCCCGCCCCTACCCTCTGCAAGCACGTCTTGGCCAGAGGCCAGTTGGTCAAGCACTCTCCTCCACTCCTAAGTGTTAGGGGTTGAGAGGAGCCTTCAGCAGCTGCTGCTCCAGTGACTGTCTGCTTTGGGCTACCTGGGGTGTGGCCTGCTTCTTCCTGCCACTCTGCAGAAGAGCATGCTGGGAAAATTGGTGGCTGCCTTGCCCCAGGAAACAACTCCTCTCTGCTGTGGGCACCAGCACTAGGTGGACAGGGCCACTCTGTGCTCCAAAGCTTCCTGCTCATATGTTGGAGCATGTTCGCGCTCCTCGGTTTACTAGTAGTTGTCGAGGGTCACCAATTTCAGGGGTCCCTAGGCACATTGGTGGGCCAGGGGCTGCACAAACAATGCAGCAGGAGGCAGTGGCTCACTGAGGTAAATAGGATGAAGTTCAATAAGGACAAACGCAAAGTGCTCCATTTAGGGAGGAACAATCAGTTTCACACATACAAAATGGGAAATGACTGTTTAGGAGGGAGTACCGCAGAAAGGGATCTATGGAGTCATAGTGGATCACAAGCTATATGTGAGTCAGCAACGTGGCACTGCTCAAAAAAAGCAAACATGATTCTGGGGTGCATCAAAAGGAGTATTGTAAGCAAAATACAAGGGCTGTGTCTAGACTGGCCAGTTTTTCCAGAAAATCAGCCGCTTTTCCGGAAACGTTTGCCAGCTGTCTACACTGGCCGCTTGAATTTCTGCAAAAGCACTGACTTCCTACTGTAAGAAATCAGTGCTTTTTGCGGAAATACTATGCTGCTCCCGTTCTTTTGCGCAAAAGGGCCAGTGTAGACAGCAGAGATTTGTTTTCCGCAAAAAAGCCCCAATCACGAAAATGGCGATCGGGGCTTTTTTGTGGAAAAGTGCATCTAGATTGGCCATGGATGCTTTTCTGCACAAAGTGCTTTTGCGGAAAAGCGTCCATGCCAATCTAGACGCTCTGTTCCGAAAATGCTTTTAACTGAAAACTTTTCCGTTTAGACTGGCATGATTTTCCAGAAATGCTTTTAACGGAAAAGTTTTCCGTTAAAAGCATTTCCGGAAAATCATGCCAGTCTAGATGTAGCCAAGAAGTAAATCTTCTCTAGTCTATGCTGATTAGGCTTCAGCTGGAGTATTGTGTGCAGTTCTGGGCACCACATTTCAAGAAAGTGGTGGACAAATTGGAAAAGGTCCAGAGAAGAGCAACAAAAATGATTCAAGATCTAGAAAACATGACCTATGAGGAAAGACTGAAAGAACTGGATTTATTTAGTTTGGAAAAGAGAAGACTGAGACCATGTCTATAGTACGAAATAAGGTTGAATGTATTAAAGTTGACTTTTTAGCACCCAATTTTGTAAAATAGAAGGTGCATGTCTTCACTGTGCACAATAATTCAACATAGTTCTATGTACCACATCCCCAGTAGGGTGGCTACTGTCGACTTTGAGAGTGATACACTGTGGGTAGCTATCCCACAGTGCCTGAGCCCCTTTGCATTCTGGATTATATTCCCAGTGCACACTGGGACCAAACCTGTGCAGCAGGTGGTTCTGGGTACATGTTGTCTGCAGACTATAATGCACTTGTTTCCTCCCTCCCCCCTTCTTGAGAGCAATGTCAAACACCCTTTTCACATCTTTTTTTCCCTTGGAGACACCATTGCAACATAAGCATGGAACCCATCATGGATCACATTAACCTAGGTGTGCCTAATGCTGGCGTATGTCCAAAGCATACCTAGCATTCACAGGAATGAGGACAAATCTCAGGAGGCAGTGAACAATGCAAAGCACTTGAGTAGAGCAAATTACAAATGCTGCCAGCATTCAATCCTCTGGGCACAGTGGAACGCCGGTTCTGGTGCCATCAGACAAGCATAGACTTATGTGACTGCATTGTGATTCAGGTATGAGACGAGCAACAGAAGCTCGTCCCTATGCGTAAGGCTACTTTCATCAAAGTTTGTGAATTGCTTTTCCCTGTCCTGACGCATAAGAATACCAGAATGAAACCTGCTCTGACAGTGGAGAAGTGAATGGCAATTGCACTGCCAGACAGCTACTCATCCATTGAGAATCAATTCGGAAATCTACTGTGGGGGTTGTTGTGATCCAAGTAGCCAAGGAATCAGTACCCTTCTTCTATGGAGGGTAGTGACTCTGGGAAAGATGAAGCACATAGCAGGGGGTTCCCTAACTGTGGTGGAGTGATAGATGGAACGCACATCGCTTTTTTGGTACCTGACCATCCAGCCAAGAAGTACATAAACTGCATGGCTCTCCCCACACAGCAATGAGGTCCAGGATCTCCTGCACACTACATGCTGGTGCTTGTCTGTGAGCCTGGGAACTCATGGAGCTCATAGAACTCATGATCAAGTGTGCTGCTCAGGTGTGCTGGCTGCTCTGAGGTCTGCTTGCCATGCTGGCCACATAGGAAATGAAATTCAAATTTTCCCAGTGCTTTTCCTATTCACCTGGAGAGCAGTAGAGTTGGAAATCATGGACAGAGCTGTTACCTTGCGGCATTGTGGGACATCTCCGGGAGGTCAAGAACATCGACTTTCCACGCGCTGCATTTGCACTACCATAAAGTTGACCATGCAAGGTCAAATTTAGCAGTTACTCCTCCTAAAAGCTGCAATACAGAAATCTGTTTTAACGGCCCTGAAAGTTAACCAAATGGGCTTGGTGATGTGAACTCATTGTTTAGAAAATTGACCTAATACAGCTAAGATCAACCTAAACTCCCAGTGTAGATCAGGCCTGAGAAGGGATATGACAACAGCTTTCAAGTACCTAAAAGGTTAGGAGAAAAATTATTCTTCTTAACCTCTGATGATAGGACAAGAATCAACAGTCTTAAATTGCAGCAAGGGAGGTTTAAGTTGGACATTAGGAAAAACTTCCTGTCAGGATGGTTAAACACTGGAGTAAATTGCTTGGAGATATTTAAGAGCAGGTTAAAGAAACATCTGTCAGAGATGACCTAGACGGTTCTTGAGGCCAGGGGATTGGGCTTGATGACCCCTCAAGGTCCCTTCCAGTTCTAGAATTCTATGATTCTATGGTTCCAATGCTGCCCAGATGATTAGCAGAGTGCCCACAGCTGGGTTTGTGTTTCTCCTGGTAGTGCACATTCACACATGCCTTGGTGCATATAACAAAATGCATTCTGCACACAGATGGAAAAAATCCACAGAAAGATGGAAATAATTAGCAGAAACATTAGTGACTCCAGCAGTCAGACTGCCTGTGGCAGTTCCCTCCAAGGAGATCCCTGCTCTGCACTGGCTGCCATGTCTGGGCTGGGATGCTGCCAGCAGGATCCCACAGTCTCGTAGGCAGCACTACAGTGACATGGCAGAAGGGGGACACTGGCAACACAGGGATAGATGGGCCAGTGTGTGTCTGGTGATGGCTCGTTTGTAAACAGGACCCATAGGCTGGGGTGCAGGCCCCCCCTGCCATGCTCTGCCCTACTGGCCCTGGCTGGCCCCTTGCTCTAGAAATTGATCTCCCCACACCATGTTTCTGGAATCTGTATGGACCTTGTGCACACGGGTGCAAGTTGTACATGGAGTTGTACAAAATGGTGCCACCCTTTACACCGACCTTACAGCTACATGCAGCAGAACTGCCCTGGGATCCATGGAGCTGCTCTTCTCAGCCAACTTTGCCAATGGAATGGAGTAAGGTGGGAAGACAAGGCTAAGTTCATACAAGGAAGCAAGAGTATGTGCTTTCCATAAGTGGTTACACAGAAATAAAGGGTCCAAACCCAACCTTGTACTTTTAAAAACAGGGTATTTTAGGGATGCTTCTCTCTTGGGAGTACCTTGACCAGATAACCTGGACTTGCATCACCTTGGGCTCTGACCTGACATACCAATTTTCAAGCTGAATTAACTACACACAAGTGCATTTAAAGGAGGTCTGAAATTTGGGCTTTTAAACAGGAACCCTGTTGCAATCATGGAATCACTACTGAAGCATGATGACAGTACAGGATGCAAGGCAGCAGAGAATCAGGACCAAAATCTTTAGCAAACTAAAAGTGTCTAGCAATATTTTAACCACTAGATGGCACTTAAATGCCAAGAGATGTTCTCAATGTGCATTTTTCCTTAAAGGGAAGCACACAAGTTATAAATGGGCACCACAATCAAATAACATACAGTATTAGCATACAACTAAAATAATGGGAAATCTTTCACCTTCATTTACATATAAGAAAGAGGAAATAGGATTCATTTTAAAATAAATAAAAAGTGGGATGTTGTAAGAAGAGAGAACAACATATAGTGAAACAACAGAAACATAGAAGATATAAATGCCATGATTTCAAAACTCTAACTTTTTTAAAAAGATTGCCATTGGAATCCCAATGTAAAATTAGATCATTTAACAGCACACATGCTTGAACTGGGAATGGAGAGGGAGAGGGAATTCTGCCACATCCTCTGGGCTTAAAGTGGTTTCCCTTGCTTAACAGAAAAGCCATTTGCTTACTGTTGAATTCTAGGGGCCTCCATTGATTTAAATAGGTAGAATCCTCTATGGATGAAAGTTTCTATCTACATCCGATCTGCAATCTGCAAACATAGTCCATGGATATCTGTATCCAAATCATAATGTGGCTATCCACAGATTTGCAAACTAACTTCAGTGCATGAAAACTAATTGCAGATTCTCTAATTTACCTCATTTTAAGTAAACATGGAAACAAATTTTGAACCTAAATCAGAAGCATCTATGATTAACAGAGATTAACAATTGTGCAGTTAAGCTCACTGAATCCTTTTTCCTTATTTCATTTCTTATTACAAAACATGCAGGCTACGTCTACATTGGCAAGATTTTGCGCAAATACTTTTAACGCAAGAGTTTTTGCGTTAAAGTATTTGCACAAGAGAGCGTCTACACTGGCATGTGCTTTTGTGCAAAAGATGTGCTTTTGCGCAAAAGCATCTGTGCCAGTGTAGATGCTCTCTTGCTCGAGAAAGCTCCCATGTCCATTTTAGCCATCGGGCTTTCTTGCGCAAGAAATTCATGTTGCCTATCTACACTGGCCTCTTGCGCAAGAACACTTGCACAAGAGAGTTTATCCCTGAGTGGGAGAGTCATAGTTCTTGCGCAAGAAGCACTGATTTCTTACATTAGAACGTCAGTGTTCTTGCGCAAGAACTCGCAGCCAGTGTAGACAAGCGGCAAGTTTTTGCGCAAAAGCGGCTGCTTTGGCGCAAAATCTTGCCAATGTAGACACAGCCCTATATAAAGTCTGAAATGCCTGCAAAGTCCGTTCAGTTGATGAAGTTTCTATCTTTTTATCTTACTAGAAAACTAATATATTTGAGTCACCTTGGTCTGTTAGACGAAAGTATTTGGCAAGCGTGTATATTATTTGTCACATCATTCTTGAGG
Source organism: Pelodiscus sinensis (assembly GCF_052426305.1). Classification (NCBI taxonomy): domain Eukaryota; kingdom Metazoa; phylum Chordata; order Testudines; family Trionychidae; genus Pelodiscus; species Pelodiscus sinensis. The sequence continues at coordinate 32,530,913 of NC_143064.1, read as the reverse complement.
AATTACATTTTAAAATCTACTCTTTCCACAACTGGGATGTAATAAACCATTATTTTGTTTGCTTATGATGTTTATTACTGATATAATTAGCCACACCTCCGCTCCTTTTTCAGCACAGGACAATATGGCAATTTAAAGCTAAAGGGTGGGGCCTTCATTTTATGAAACTGTCATCATAAATGCTAACACCTGCCCTTTTGTATGCATGTGAAGCTATTTCTGACATACATACCAAAGCCAAGATTTTTCAGTGACATGATTTTGATTGCACCAGTTGTGAGCATCATAGAGAGGCCTGATTTCCAAAAGAAACTGAGGCTCTTAAAATCAGGCCCTTCTAAGCTTTCTCATACAAATCACTAGTCTCTTTTTAAAATCTTGCCGTAAGTGGTAAGTGTGTTTAGAATGCTTCCTTTGTTCTCTCCCCTGGTGCAGAGAGAATTGACCTCATCTGGAGGAAGGTTTAACTAAAGTTCAATCTTACTACAAAATCCAAATCCAAATATGCTCCCTTTGAAGAGGGAGGAGGCTAGTGCACCTGCGATGGATCACTGATGCTCAGAGGGCTTAAGAGAGGGCACTTGGGTGAGTCAGGGCAGATTGGGGCTTTTGCTGCCTCAGAGAAGCAGAAAGTGTCTGCAGGTGCTCCCGGAGAATAGGGAGACAGAGCACTAGCTGGGTGGCTTGGGAAATGGGCGAAGGCACCACTAGAGAAAGAGGGAGCCTTGGGGAATGCCCCTGTTGAACAAACAGGCTACGTCTACACTGGCCCCTTCTCCGGAAGAGGCATGCTAATTACAAACTTTGGAATAGGGAAATCCACAGAGGATTTAAATATCCTACTTTTAGGTAGGAATAAGAGATCCTCCGGAAAAGGGCTTTATTCCGGAGGATCGCGCCAGTCTAGACACTTTTTTCCGGCTTTTCCCCAAGCCGGAAAAAAAGGTGCTCCCATGTTTATTTAAATCCCGCAGGGGATATTTAAATCCCCCGCGGATTTCCCTATTCCAAAGTTTGAAATTAGCATGCCTCTTCCGGAGAAGGGGCCAGTGTAGACGTAGCCACAGAGATCTGGGAAAAGGCCGGGAGTGATGTGAGACTTTCATTAAGCCCTGGAAAGGTCCGATAACTTCATGTCCAATTAGAGTCCACACTAAATCTAAAGAGTATCAGTGCCAAGCAGGTATTGGGAACAAAAACATTGTCAGGCACCGTGTAATATGTGGACTGGTGTAGGCATTCTGCCATATTGATAGTAGTCTTACCTGTACAAACACAGTGAAGAGAATAACTACAGTTGTGGCTGCAATGAAGAGTTTCTTCCTAGGAAATTCAGGGAGCAAGAAAACCAGAGAGAAACAGATGGCACCTCTAAGACCCCCATAGGCTATAATAAACTGATCTTTGCTGGTAACAGTGTTCACATGTAATCTGTTCACGAAGAAAGTCAATACAAGAACCCCTGTAAAAGCAGGAAGATAGAAAATTACCAAGCAAGAACTTACACAGCATTCATAATGGTATGAAACATCTTAAAATAAGTGTCTACTAAGCTCTGAACAAATTATGCATCAGTCGTAATAGAGTAAAAAATAATTTGGTAATATATGAAAGATTTAAGACTAGATACACTGGGTTTCTATCTGTCTGGTACTGGCCCCAGAATAGCAAGTGTATTAATATACTTATTTTGACAGTTTAAAAATTCTTTTAAAAGTCACCCTTGAATATTAACAGACAGTAATGCAAAGGTCCAAGAATTCATAGTCAACATTATAATAATGTGGAGTCTGACTCTGGGAATTGACCTAAACGGTAGTTGACTCATTCTAATTGGTAAGTAATTATTGGATTTTCTGGGTGATAAATACTCTCTCCAGTGCAAACTGGCAATGTGGTTTATTTTAATAATTTAGTTACAGATTACCTTTTGAACCTCATTTTCTTTTAAGCACAACTCAAACTAGAGCACAAAATATTTTATATATTTTGTAATTGCATAAAATTTGTGTATTTAGCAGTCTCTAATGCATAGACTTTTATACTATGTGAACTTTAAGTTTCTGAAAGGGTCCACAGCAATTGCTGCAATGTATAATCATTTGCAGTTTAACAGAGGCAAAAATCACAATAGGAGAAACTGACAATATCCCTGTTATAGAGATGAGAAAGAAACATGCATGTGGATCTAAACTAACGGCTACATCTAGACTGGCAAGATTTTCCGCAAATGCTTTTAACGGAAAAGTTTTTCCGTTAAAAGCATTTGCGGAAAAGAACGTCTAGATTGGCACGGACGCTTTTCCGCAAAAGCACTTTTTGCGGAAAAGCGTTCATGCCAATCTAGACACGGTTTTGCGCAAGAAAGCCCCGATCGATGGCGAAAATAGCGATCGGGGCTTTTTTGCGCAAAACAGTTTTTAGCTGTCTACACTGGCCCTCTTGCGCAAAAACATTTCTGGAAAAGGGCTTTTGCCCGAACGGGAACATCAAAGCATTTGCGCAAGAAGCACTGATTTCAGACAGTAGAACGTCAGTGTTTTTGCGCAAAATCAGGCGGCCAGTGTAGACAGCTGGCAAGTTTTTGCGCAAAAGCGGCCACTTTGGCGGAAAAACTTTCCAGTCTAGATGCAGCCGTAGTGTCTGAGTCTGACCTTATTAAAACTGCTGAAAATAAGGCCTTATTTCACTTATGCCAATGGAACATGTACTATGAGATCAGAATCAGGTCTTTAAAGTCTGAAACAGTGACTATAATTAAGCAATAATAACAGAGACCCTAGTCATTTCACTTCTTCATTAATTCTCATCTGCCACCCCAACATCATTGCTACTTTTTAAAATATGTCTTAAAGACATCATCTACCTTATTTGTTGGAAATTAAATTTTACAAACAACAATATACAAACATCTCCCCACATACTTCTAGTAACCAAAAATAACCAATTTCTATCACTCAGAAGAACAATATGGAAAAAACAAGAAATCTTGGAATATTCAGGAATAACAAACATGATTAACTGGAACTGTAGCAATAATCTTATCAGCCTCTTGCAACTTGAACAATCTAATTTACTATTTTTTCCTCCCCCCCGCCTTCCTTTATTTATTCTTGGAGCTGGACTTTTAATACTCCAGTCATCTGAAAAACTGGGTTGTACCTATGAAAGTTCATGATACAATTTACATGTTTCATTAGTCTTTAAGTTTCTGCTAGACTATTCGTTGTTTTTTAAGTTTTTGTGGCAATAATATATTCCCAGCTCCAGAAGCACTAAGGAATTGAGGCCAAGAAAAGCAGATGATGACAAGAACTCCAGTTTTCATTTCAATGTTCTATCTAGCTGTCAATAATACGTTTCATTTAAAACAATGCTACATAGAAATGTATTTCAGAACCAAACACAGCCAGTAGTTCACACTCATAGTAATTTCAAGTGCCATCTTTAAATAGGAATGGTTTCTAATAAATATATTTTTCATTCATAGAGTTGATTATCATTTATGTCCCCTAAATTAACTCCAGGTTTGTTAGATTGAAGATGTAACCTATGATCAGCTATTTGGGCCAAACTATTTCTCCTTTTGGAGAAGCACCATAACAAAACAGATAGCAGAAAGCTGTAACTTGAAGAATGGCAAAATATTGGTGTCCTGGGCGCTGCAATCACCCATTCAATTGCTTCATTTTTCTGAACTTTTCAAACCACCTCCAACTTATGCCAGTGCAACTCTGCTCTGCTGGCGTCGGTGGAGTTATTCCTCATTTAGTGCAGTATAAGCGGAAGAATCAGAGTGGTTCCACTAGTGGGATGAAGTCCCAGAACTTGGTAGACATGCTCCAATAACACCAAAAACCTCTTGCCACAAAGACCTTTTCACAAGAACGTTATTCTCAGATTTAGGGCACATCTACATAGCACGGCTAAAGTTGAATTGAACTACACAACTTCAGTTATGTCAATTGCGTAGCTGAAGTCGAAATAGTTTAATTGAGCTTTTGGTGCTGTCTACACAGCAGGAAGTCGGAGGAAGAACACTCTTCCTCTGACTTCCCTTACTCCTCGTGAAATGAGGGTTACAGGAGTCAGAGTAAAAAGTCCTCCAGCTCGCCATTATTTTGAAATAATGGCTTGCTGTATAGACGCGCTCTTTGTTATTTCAAAATAACGTTAATTATTCCAAAATAATACTGCTGTGTAGATATACCCTCAAAGTCCTCAGTTTGCAATAAAACACAGCAACAAGGGTTCTTATAGAAAAGAAAAGAACCGTGAACAGTGATAAGTAGCAGGAGGGGCTAGCCCAGGGCTGGGCAAGATGCTGTCAGTGGGCCAGATCCGTCCTGCTTCGCACTTTCATCTGGCCCATGGCGGCTCCTGGTTCCGCCACTAATGCATTGCCTGGGAGCTGCCAGAGAGGCATGAGTCCTTTCAACTCCTGCTATTTTAAGGGCTTGTGCCTTCCAGGCAACCACTTGACAGGCACAAGCCCTTTAAATAGCAGGAATTGAAAGGGCTCACACCTCTCCAGCGACTCCCAGGCAACACATTAGTGGTGGGGTTGGGAGCTGCAAGCTCTTTCAATTGCTTCTATTTAAAGGCCTTGTATCTGCCAGCCAACTGCTACCACATTGCCTGGCAACTGCCCAGAAGGTGCAAACAGCTGGCAGTTCCATGTGGTGCTATGCACCCCTGGCAGGGCAGCGGCAGAGACAAAGACTTCATGTGCTTCCCCAACCCCAGGCCAATCAGGGTTTGTGGGATGGGGAGCATGCAAAGTCTCCTGGCTCCCTCCTCTCCGCCCGAGGCCCCGTTCCTTCTGGAGCAGACCACAACCACTTCCAAAATTCACAAAGTGTCTCCTCCCCTTCAAAAATTATTTCCCACCCCTGGGTTAGCCACTCAGCCCTTATGGGTAAATATCTGGGTTGCTAGCTTGAGTTTCTACCTACGTTACCTTGGCTACACTACTATTTTTAGCATGCTAGCTTGATAAGAGCTAGCACAAGTGAATCTCTTTGGACTGGGAAGAAAAGGTTACTCACCTTGTGCAGTAACTTCTGTTCTTCGAGATGTGTGTCCCCGTGGGTGCTCCACTACAGGTGTCGGGCTCGTCCCGGCGCCGCAAACCGGAAACTTCTTCATAGCAGTAGCCCCCTCCGGAGGACCGCGCGTGCGCAGTGTGTCCCGCGGCGTTTGCGCCTTTTCTGCGTCGTGCGGTCCGACCCGCCAGTTCCTCCTAGCCGGAACATCTGCAAGATACAAGAGAGATCTCCGAAGCAGGGAGGAGGGCGGGTCGTGGAGCACCCACGGGGACACACATCTTGAAGAACAGAAGTTACTGCACAAGGTGAGTAACCTTTTCTTCTTCTTCGAGTGATGTCCCCGTGGGTGCTCCACTACAGGTGAGTATGAAGCAGTCACCCTCGCACTGATTGTGCTTCGGATTTACTTGTGCACGGACGAAAGGACTGCTTGAGCGACTGCTGTGTCTGCCTCCTTGAGACGGTCAAGGGCATAGTGTCTAGCGAAGGTGGATGCGGACGACCATGTCGCTGCCCTGCATATGTCTCTAAGTGATACATTTTTCATAAAAGCCGTGGAGGCAGCCATACTTCTGGTTGAATGCGCGGTTAGCGGACAGGGCAGAGATTTCCCCCTGAGAGTGTAGCAACGGGTGATGCAGTTAACTATATGTTTGGAAATACGTTGGGACGACAGCTGATGACCTTTAGAGCGATTAGCGAGTGATAATAGCAAACGCGGAGACTTCCGGAATGGACGTGTTCTGTCAAGATAAAATGCCAATGCCCTTCTAATGTCCAGAGTGTGCCAGCGGGCTTCCTCCGGTGTAGCGTGTGGTTTGGGGTAGAAAGTAGGGAAGATTATAGGTTCATTGACATGAAAGGACGAGTTGACTTTTGGCAAGAAGGATGGATGACATCTCAGTGAGACTCCCTGCTGAGTGAACATCGTGTATGGAGGGTCCGCTGAAAGTGCTGCAAGCTCTGAAACTCGCCGAGCTGAGGCTATCGCCAGGAGAAAGGTAACCTTAATCGTGAGAATTTGTAACTCACAAGTCGCAAGTGGTTCAAATGGTGGGCGGGTAAGGATGTCCAGTACAAGGCCAAGGTCCCATGGCTGCGGGATAGGCTTGTGTGGTGGACAAATATTGGAAATTCCCTTGAGAAATTTCTTCGTAAGTGGATGAGAGAAAACAGAAAAGCTCTCTATGGGAGCGTGAAAAGCCGAAATAGCTGCCAAGTGTACTTTTAGCGAAGCAGCGGCCAATCCTTGGGAGTGTAAATGCAGGACGTAGTCCAGAATACGCTGGATCTGCACATTTAGGGGGTTAATGGCTTGTGGCTGGCACCAGGCTGAGAAGCGACGCCACTTATAGATGTACGATCGTTGGGTGCTGTGGCGTCTGCTTTGCACGAGTACATCCATGACCGCTTGGGAGCAGGTTAATTCTAGGCCCTGGAGCCAGTTAGGAGCCAAGCTGTCAGGTGCAAGCGGTCGACATCCGGGTGGAGAAGGTTGCCGTTTTGTTGTGAGATCAAGTTGTTGATCCGTGGAAGACGTTGAGGTCTGGACACCGACATCTGCATGAGTTGCGTGAGCCAAGTCTGGCGCGGCCAGAAGGGAGCCACCAGGATTACTGTCGCCGAGTCTGATAGTATTTTCTGTATTACCCGCGGTATCAGCGGGATTGGGGGAAAAGCGTAGAGGAGATGGTACGCCCCCCAATTGAGAAGGAAGGCATCCCCCAAGGATTGGTTGTCTATCCCCGCTCTCGAACAGTAATAGCGGCACTTCTTGTTGTCGCGAGTGGCAAAGAGGTCGATCTCCGGGTAACCCCATGCCCGAAACAGATCGAGGGCTACCGAGTGAAGGAGCTCCCATTCGTGTTGGGAGTGGAATGATCTGCTGAGCGTGTCCGCAATTATATTGGTTTTGCCGGGGAGATAGGAAGCTATGAGCGCGATCCTGTGGCGGATCGCCCAGTTCCACAGGCGCACTGCTTCCGCACACAAAGTCCTGGACCGGGCCCCACCTTGCCGGGTGATGTAGTAAACCGTGCATATGTTGTCGGTAAGGACTTGTATGGTGGTCCCCTGTATGTGGTGGACAAAGTGGCGGCATGCGTTGAAGACTGCCCTGAGCTCCAGGAAGTTTATATGGAGTAGGGATTCCTGATGGGACCACAGTCCCTGAGTCCGGTAGTGCAACATATGCGCCCCCCAGCCTATTAGGGACGCGTCCGTGGTCAGTTGAATGGATGGGGGCTGGATCCGGAATGGAACGCCTGCTAGAGTATTGGCAGGTAGAGTCCACCAAACGAGCGATTTCCTGATTCGGGCAGGGATGGTTATGAAAGTGTTGATATTGGTAATGCCCGGTTTGTAGGCTATGAGGAGCCAATGTTGCAGACATCGCATGCGGAGGCGAGCATGGGCTATGACGTATGTGGTAGAGGCCATGTGGCCCAATAGTTTCAGGCAGGTAAGGTAAGGGACCTTCGGGGCCGTGAGCAAGACGTTCGATAGGTCTCGAATGGTGTCGGCTCTGTCCGTAGGCAGATACGCCATAGCAGTGGTAGAGTCTAGTCTGGCCCCAATGAACACGATGGACTGGGCCGGAGTTAGAGTAGATTTTGGCAGATTGATAATTAGGCCAAGGGTCTCGAAGATGCCTTTTGTAGTGGCAACTGCCATCTCGGCTTGTTCTCTCGAAGGTGCCGAGAGGAGGTAGTCGTCGAGATAAGGGAAGATGGTGATCCCCGCTCGACGGAGGTATGCCGCTATGACTGCCATGGTCTTTGAAAATACTCTCGGAGCTGCGGATAGGCCAAAGGGAAGTACCGCATATTGGTAGTGGTCGTCTCCGACGGTGAATCGCAGAAACCTCCTGTGAGCTGGATGGATAGGAATGTGGGAGTATGCGTCCTGCAGGTCGAGAGACGCGAACCAATCCCCCTTTTGTAGTGTTGGAATGATGGAACCCAGAGTAACCATCTTGAATCTGTATCTTCGCAGGTAGCGGTTGAGACCGCGAAGGTCTAGTATCGGCCTCCATCCCCCCGACTTTTTCTCTGTGAGGAAGTATCGGGAATAGAACCCCCTGCGATGGAATTCGGGAGGAACTATTTCCACCGCACCTATGGTAAGTAGGTGTACTACTTCCTGTCGTAACAGATTTTCGTGGGAGGGGTCCCTGAAAAGGGGTGGGGAGGGAGGGTTGGTGGGAGGCAAGGTGGAGAACGGAATGGTGAGTCCTGAGGTTACAATCTCCCTGACCCAGCGGTCTGTGGTGATGGCAAACCAACGAAGGGAGTATGGATACAGACGGCGGTTGAAGAGTTTGGTTACTCTCGCGTTGGGTTCTAGTTGAGGGATGGCCCGCAGACTCTCGATCAGTCCGTCAAACTTGCTGCCTAGATTGTTGCTGGTTGTTGGCCTTGTTAGATTGCTGGCGGCAACGTTGGGGGCGCTGCCTCTGTCTATGCTGGTCGTATGGCCTAAATCGTTGGTTGGTATAGTAGGAAGCCGAAGAAGGAGGCGGCCTCTGCCTGTTATATGGCCAGGCTCTCCTGCGCCTGAAGGGCGGGGTGTACATCCCTAGCGTTCGTAACGTATTTCTAGAGTCTTTTCCTGAGTGAAACACTTGGTCTGTGTTTTGAGCGAACAGGGATGCTCGGTCAAATGGGAGGTCCTCCACCTTAGGGTGTAGATCCTTTGGCACTGAAGCCAGGTGGAGCCAAGAGTCTCGTCGCATGACGATGGACGTCGCGGTAGTGCGGGAGGCTGAGTCCGCGATATCGAGAGATATCTGGAGCGCATTACGGGCCACTGTGTAACCCTCTTGCACTATGGCCTTCAGTACCTCCCTTTTGGAATGTGGGAGATGCTGTATGAGCGGCACTAACTTCGAATAGTTGTCGAAGTCGTGGTTGGCAAGATGGGCGGAGTAGTTTGCCATCCTCAATGTGGCCGTTGCAGATGAATAGACCTTTCTGCCTAGCAAATCCAAGCGTTTGGCCTCTTTGTCCGCGATGGAATTCCTCGCCTGCGCGGATCTCGCCTTTTGCTGTGCTGCGTCAACCACGATAGAGTTTGGAACAGGATGGGTAAAGAGAAACTCTGCATCCTTGGCATCGATAAAATATTTTCTGTCCGTGCGTTTGTTGGTAGGAGGCATAGATGCCGGAGTTTGCCAGATATCATTGGCTACCTCCAATATCGCTGCATCGAAAGGAAGAGCTAGCTTGGATTTACTAGAATGTTGTAAATTTCTGAGCAGCGGATGGTGTTTTGGAGGCGCCCCCGAGGTGCGTAGGTTCTGTGAATCCGCTACCCGTGTAAAAAGCTCATGGAACTGTTTGTAATCATCTGCTAGAGGGGGTTCGTCATTAAACACCGCATCGTCAGGAGAAGAGGAAGCGACATCTGTCGGGGAGGCCACTGACTGGCGTTCCGCCACTGGTGACTGAGTGGTATCGTCCTGTGGGACCGAAGTCGTGGACGCATCTCCCGTAGGCGCTGGTGGGCGTTGAGCCGGTGGAATAGAGCCTTGGGTCGTTGGCGAATATATTTGCTGTCCACTCGGAGACAAGGGTGAGCGCCTCGATATTGATCGTGAACGCTCCGAATGCGGTGAGCGGTGACGAGACGCACGATGAGAGTATTGTGGAGAATAGGACAGAGTGCTCCTATGACGATAATAGCGGGAGCGGGTAGGTGATCGAGGGGAACGAGAGCGGTACGAGTAACGGTACGGCGATCTGGAGTAGTATGATCGGTGATAGTGAGGCGGTGTGATGGACCTTCTCGGGGATCTATAGTAACGGCGTGCAGGAGAGTACTCGTGATAGTGGCTCCGCCGTCTTTGAGGTGAAATCGAAGGTCCAGGCGAGAAGGCTGCCCTGTCCGAACCTGGAGAAGGGGTACGAGGGTAGTGTGTTTTCCTCTGTGCCTTCGTCGGTACCGCTCTAGAAGTATGGGGGACCGGGCTATCTGGGATCGAGATAAGTGAGGCCCCATCAGAGATTTCCCCTGGAAGGCGTGGTGATTGAGGCGCAGGAGGTGAGGAAGGCGGAAGCACTTCTTGTCCCGACACCTAAGGGTGTAAGGTCGTCGGATCCGGTGCCGAAACGGGAGACTGGGACGGCTCCTCCACTTCCAGCGATCGGTCGGTGCGGTGCGGTGCCGACACGCCCTGAGGATGAGGAATGGCTGCGTCGCTAGGCTTTGGATGGGATCTGGGTGCCGAGTGTTTCCTCGGTGCCGTGTCCGGTGCCTTAGGTTGTTGCGGCTTAGGCTTCGGTGCCTGTTTAGGTTTCGGTGCCGGGCCGGCCACCGGTGCCGTCTTAGTCGGGGCACGGTCATGCGCCGACGGTGCCGATTGCCTCGGTGCCGAGGACCGCACCGAATCCGGCTGCGGTGCCGCTCGGAGGCTCGGTGCCGCTGATGATGGTGCCGACTCCGGACGGGTTGGCGGGGCCGATGCCCCAGAGAGTGCGGGGCTCGGCGCCGATGTGCTACGGGCTTTGGAAGGCTTTTCCATCGCCTGTGGGTGGCCCGATGCGGCTCTCGAGTCTGCCGCACTTAGGCTCCTGGACGAAGCGGAGGCCTTTTCTTTGGTCTTGTGCGTACCCTCGGTCTCTCGCTCCGTTGTCGGCGGCGGCTGGAGAGCCTTGTTGAAGAGGAGCATTTTAAGGCGCATCTCTCTGTCACGCCTCGTGCGCGCCGTTAGCTTGGCGCAATGGCCACACTTCTGAGGGATATGGCCCTCCCCTAGGCAGCGAATGCAGCGGAAGTGGCCATCCGACACGGGCATAGCCTCACCGCATGATGCGCACTTCTTGAACCCGGGAGAACCGGGCATGGTTCGCTGTTCGGGTGTAACCCCCGGGATTAAAACAGGGGGTTGAAGTAACAGGGTTTTGTTTTGTTTTTTTAACAATTAACCAATCTACTAACTAACTAACTATATAAAACTGACTAACACTACGTTGGGAAGGGGCTAACTGGGAAAACAACTGAACATATATCTAATTTTTGACTAAACGATTTCTCCTCAGGAGAGGAGCGTGTTCCAGATCCGTCTGCGGCCGTGGACGGTTAGAGGAACTGGCGGGTCGGACCGCGCGACGCAGAAAAGGCGCGAACGCCGCGGGACACACTGCGCACGCGCGGTCCTCCGGAGGGGGCTACTGCTATGAAGAAGTTTCCGGTTTGCGGCGCCGGGACAAGCCCGACACCTGTAGTGGAGCACCCACGGGGACATCACTCTAAGAAGAATCACACATCTAGCTCCAAGCACAGATATACCCTAAATAGTGTAAATAGGTGAGCCAGGGACCCAAATGATTAATAAAATTCAACCTTAGATGAATTTGAACCCACTTAGTGCAGGGGCACCATTTCACATTATGGAGGGGTAGGGCAACTTTAACCATGATCCCAGGGGCTTCTTAGGCACTTAAAAACTCTAGTTTTCTGGCAGATAATTTATCAAGTAACTGACAGGAACCCTGTATCTACTTCCTATATGAAAGAAAGACAAATATTAGACCCACTCAGCTCTCACAATAATATATTCTGTCATCTTGTAGCAGGTCACTTAAGGGACATTGTTAAGTTTACAATTGTAATATATGTCCTTACTTTGTTATAACTCTGTGGAGAGAGAGACCCTGTGATGGATAGGAGGAGTGCTAACCGGCAGCCGGTGATTAAAGGGTTAAACTTAGGTAGCTAGCAAGGGTGTCGAATGGAAGCCAGAAGAACTAATGGGATACGGAGCTGAAATGTGAATTATATATAGATACCTTGCCCGCTCTCTTTGGGTAAAAATTCTAAGTTAATGGCTGGAGGGAGCAGATGTAGTAATCAGAATTACCATGCTTATAAAAAACATTGGACATGGGAGTGAACTGGGCCTTGAAGTACGGATCAGCATGGATTGTGAGTAGAGGGAAAACGTGTGTTTAGTCACAATCAGATTATTTTTCTTTGTTTTGCTGTCTGATAAACCCTCTCTGTGTAAAATCCATGTGCTCTCTCCCCGCCATTCACTATTTAAGCTGCGCCCAGCTCTTTCTCTTAAGATGCTCTTTTCTTAGTTGCTCTGTAACAACTAGCAACCACGTATGCTTTATCAAGTACAGCTTTTTGTTTTGTTAATAAAATCACCTTTTTAAGGCAATTATTTGATTATCGTGTCCTGGAAGGAAACAGGAGGTCTGTATCTGTGTATGCATGCCTAAGGCTGAGAGGTCAGCTACCACAGACTACAATTTGGTTTCTCTTTTTTTCCCAAATTCTCTTTGGTAAAAGAGGCAAGAGCTTGTGGATATCCCTCTGGAAGAAGTCCAAATGCTTCCTTCAAGAAGAAAGGGATCTCTGTTGTTTCATTTGGTGGTGACAGCTATCTCCCAAAGTCAGTAAATGCATGAAAAACTCTGGAGAGTTTCTGTTAACAGAGCCTATAGAGGCAAGGTATGCAAGGTTTCTTGTGGGTCCCCACCTTCTGCACTCAGAGTGCCAGAGTGAGGAACAGCACTGACAGACCCCATCAGAACTCCTGGGTTGTACCACTGTTCTGGGAGGCAATAGGGGCTAGTGTAGGGCTACTCAACACGTGTCCTGTTTGTTTGCAGCCCATGGTGTAGTTTGGGTTTTCGCGGGGCTCAAACTAGGGGGCTGTGTCTAGACTGGCCAATTTTTCCGGAAAATCAGCCGCTTTTCCGGAAAAACTTGCCAGCTGTCTACACTGGCCACTTGAATTTCCGCAAAAGCACTGACTTCCTACTGTAAGAAATCAGCACTTTTTGCGGAAATACTATGCTGCTCCCGTTCGGGCAAAAGTCCCTTTTGCACAAAACTTTTGTGCAAAAGGGCCAGTGTAGACAGCTGAGATTTGTTTTCTGCAAAAAAGCCCCGATCGCAAAAATGGCGATTGGGGCTTTTTTGCAGAAAAGCGCATCTAGATTGACCACGGGTGCTTTTCCACAAATAGTGCTTTTGTGCAAAAGCATCCATGCCAATCTAGACGCTCTGTTCCGAAAATGCTTTTAACGGAAAACTTTCCTGTTAAAAGCATTTCCGGAAAATCATGCCTGTCTAGACGTAGCCGGGGAGAGGATGTTTATTCTGCGCTGATTGCATTTTTTTGTTTCCTATCTTTTGAGTGAAGTACCTGACAATGCTTTCAGGATCATCTAATGATCATTTGTTTACTTTAATAACAAGCCTTTTTGTTTTTTTAATCACCCGGCCTCTGTTTATAAACAAGCTGCCTGTGCTGTTCCAAATTTCCAGATTCATCACATGTCACTCTCAGGGCCTGCTGTAGTTAAGAGCCTGGGTGAGTAAGAGGAGCGGAGGGTGGCTATATGGCTAAATGGTGCCACTGAGACAGTGCCCTTTGAAGTCAATGGGAATTGCACCTAATTATGTCAGGTCTGATTTCTGGTGTCGTCTTCTCTTTGCTCTGTTTACAATATTAAACCCTTTACATTTATGTAAGGAGTAAATAGAGAATTTGAGGTTTGCTGCCTTTTTTGGAACATCAGGTCAGTTTGTTAGATGCATTAATGATTGTTATTGCTATTATTTCTTACTCTCCTGCCATAAGGTATTTTCAAACACGGGAAGTCCAAATGATTCCGAATGCTTTTTTCATTTAATTGAATACAAACATTTTAAACAAAGAAAGCTATTTTCTCATAGTAAGACACTCAAGGATATGTATAATCAACCAATAATTGTGCTTCCAGGTGCATTTAAGGTTCTTTGTTATTAACTGAAAATCTAATCACGTGTTAATAGCCAATAAAACATATCCTGCCATCATGTCTTGTTAATCACTTAAATCCCATTTAAGTAATTTGTTTGATGAGCCTATTAAACTTCAGATTTTAACCACAAGGATATTTCTGGTTGCTTTAGTGCAGGGGTGGAGAATCTTTTCTGGGTCAGGGCCAATGACTTGCCTCAGGGGCCAGAATCAGGCAACCAGGGGTCGTACACAGCTCCTGGGCCTTAGGTTCTCCACCCTTGTTTAAGTAGCTTGTAAACTGATACTCTATGAAGCAGCTTTCACAAATTCTAGGTGCCACCTTTCTTGGCAAAATGTACTGTGCTTGTGACAACTTTGTACATTAATTTAAAGTTAAGTTATAAAAAGCATGCCTAGAAGAAAAGAGAGACAGCACCCGAGCTATGGGCTGTGCTGCGGGGTTAAGTCCCAATATCAAAAGGCCTGATTCTCCACTCCATTATGGGGTCCTTTCTACATGTGCAAAATGGTGGTCAAACACTCCCACCCTCTCGCCTTTGCACACATGTGAGTGACTCCTTGTGGTGCAGAGAGTGGAGAATCATGCTCCCTGAATCAGAACCATTTGCAGCCCTGTACTACGTTCACTCATTTTCCTGACCATTTACAATACTTGAAAATATCATTGGTGGTTGCACCTGCTTACATGTAGTCTGTTGTTTGTCTGGTCACTGTAAAATCTAGGCCCTGGTCTACACTAGGGAGTTATTTTGAAATAATAAGCGGAGCATCCACACTGCCAGGTCCATTATTTCAAAATAATAGGCTGATTATTCTGAAATCTGTACCCCTGCTTTCCTCAGGGAATAACGTTTATTTCAAAATGGTTATTTTGAAATAGCAGTAGTGTGGATGTTCTGCTGCTGCTATTTCGAAAAAGCTCCTCCACAGTGTAATTCGAAGTAATTACTCCCCAGTGCATCTTGGGGCTCTAAGTTGAGGTAGCATGTCCACAATAATGGAGCCTGCCTCTGACTAATTTCAAGGCTCTTCTGTAATGGGAACAAGCTATTTCAATTCTGTTATTTCGGGAGTTAATAATTCAAATTTCGTTATTTCAGAATAATTTCCTTGTGTAGACATGCCTTTGGGCATCATCTTTTTCAGAATTTAAGAAAATAATTTTTCAATTCCAACTGTATTAAGAAAGGATTTTTGTGCCTAGCGCTACCCTCTGGCTAAGAACTTGGACTTGGTCTCTCCACCTGGACTCTCTATTCTCAGGTGTGGCTTTATAAAGTAGTGACAGGGAAAGCAAGTTAGTCCAGTATCTTGTTTAACTTGCCCATTTAAATAGCTACCTTTCAAATGGCATGCTGTTTTCTGGCTGTCGTGCCTCTACATGATAAAAGTGTGTTGTTTCTCTAACAGACTGTATGAATTAAAGCGGTTGTGAAAGGTGCTCAACTGACAAACCCAGAAATGGAAGCCCTCTAACTACAGTTTAGGCAATACCTGTGCAGTAGCAGTGCAAACTTCCTCACTATAAGCCTTTAAGCCACGTTTTCATCCTTAGAATTCTGAGCTGGCGAGACAGCAGCATTACTTAGGCATTGGAAGAAGCTGCTCTAAGTTACAGCCAGAGAGAGCTGCTCTGAACTGCTGTAGTATTGTATACTCCAGCATGCTAGAACTAAGGGACCCCATGCACTGGGGAAATTCTCGCAGTGTTGGCTGAAGGACTTTTTCAGAACAAAGAGCAGCCATAGCAAGAGCAAAATCCCTCCTATGTAAAACACAGTATACCTTGTGCCCAAGTAGGTAAAGAAACAAGAACAAAGATAGTAGAACAATGGGGCAAAATACTAAGCTATATATCAGGGGTAGGCAATAAGTGGCATATGGGCCAGATGCAGGCCACCGAACACTTTGTTCACCCGTGCATCTGCAGACATGGATTGTGGTTCCCAGCCAATGGGAGCTACAAGAAGTGGCATCCTGGTTCAAGCCATTTCCCACAGCTCTCATTGGCCAAGAATGGTGAATCATGGCCCATAGGAGATGCAAACAGCCATACCTGTGGACACCACAGAGGTAAATAAAGTGTATGGCAACCAGCCAGTGATTAAACCCTGGTGAATTGCATTCAGCCTGGGAGCCACTTATTGCTCACCCATGGTATATATTAAGTCTCTATATTTGCACATTACAGGCAGTCCCCAAGGTACACGGATCTGACTTATGTCGGATCCGTACTTACGAACGGGGCTTTTCTCGCCCCGGAACTCGCGGGCGGTGGGACCACCCAGACGCGCAGTGGTCCTGCCACCGCATCCTCCGGGGTGAGAAAAGCTGCTCCGGGTGTCTCTGGTCTGCTGGGGGGGTCCCCAGCAGACCAGGGACACCCCGAGCAAAGCCACAGAGGCGGCAGGGTCCCGCGCCTCCAAGGCTTTGCTCCAGTTGTCCCTGGTCTGCTCGGGGGGTCCCTGGTCTGCTGGGAGGGGTCCCCAGCAGACCAGGGACACCCCGAGCAAAGCCACAGAGGCGGCGGGGTCTCGCGCCTCTGTGGCTTTGCTCTGGAGCAAAGCCTTGGAGGCGCAGGACCCCGCCGCCTCCGTGGCTTTGCTCCGGGTCTCCCTGGTCTGCTGGGGGGGGCGCAGCTACTGCGCCCCCCACCCCGGCAGGCCAGGCTTTTGTTGTGGACGCCTGGGGTAGAGCAGTTGGGGTGCTGCCGGGTTGGTCCTGGGGGTACCTACCTGGCAGCGCCCCAGCTGTTCTGTCCCAGGCTCCAGATTCAGCGGCTGTTGAAACTGATCAGTGGCTGCTTCCAGGAAGCTGGGGGCAGAGAAACTCTGCCTTGGGCTTCCTGTAGTCAGCCCCTGGTCAGTTTCAGCAACAGTGGCTGAATCTGGAGCCAGTTCCGAGTTACGTACAAATTCAACTTAAGAACAAACCTACAGTCCCTATCTTGTACGTAACCCGGGGACTGCCTGTATTTGTTTATATACTGTCTTTAAGACAGCCTGCAAATTCTGGCCCAGGAGCAGGGCCAGATTAACTCTTCTGGGGTCCCAGGACTGTTAGATTTTGTGGGAGCTCCCTAGGTTTTGGGGAGGGGCCAAAAATGAGGGGTTTATGGGGCTGTGGGTTGAGACAAGATGGTAGGTATGGGAGGGGATGAGGGCTCTAACTGGGCCTGCAGGCTCTGGGGTGAGGCTAGTGATGAGGCATTTGTAGTGTAGGGAGGGGTTCCAGAGTGGAGCCAAATGGTTTGGAGTGTGCGGGCAGGCTCAGGGCAGGAGATTGGGGTGAGAATGTGTATGGGATCTGGGTGAGAATTAGTGTGTAGGAAGAGGCTCAGCATTGAGGTGTGGGGTCCAGGAGCGAGCTAGGGTACTGGAGCAGGCTCAGACTTAGGGTTCTGGGTTGGAGTATGGGGTCTGGGAGGGAGTAAGAGTATGGGAAGGGGGTCAGGACTGAGGTGTGGGGCACTTACCTGGGGTAGCTCACCTTTGGTGTTGCTGGGGGGGGGGGGGGGACAGGTGACCCCATGCAGCTCACACTGTCCTACATTCATCTGCAGGCACCACCCCCTGCAGCTCCCATTGGCTGTGATTTCAAGCCAATAGGAGCTGTAGGGACAGAGCCTCCAGACAAGGACAGTGAGTGGACAGAGCTTCCCTCTGGCACTCGCAGTGACATGGCTCCAGCTGGGGGTGGGAAGAGCAGGAATGGCAGTGCACAGAGCTATTTGCCTCTTCCCCAAACCCCCGCTAGGAAGGGCTGGCTCAGAACACAGAGGCTTTTAGTGGCTACAGCCCAGAACTGGGGTGCAGGTACATACCCTAAAAAGGTAATGCTGGGGGTATCACAGGGTTGCTAAGTAAAGAAGTCTACTGTGTTAAAAGTATAAGATGAGAGAAAAAGTAATATGGGGCCTCTACAGGAGAAGTGATCATCCACTGTTTGTTTTCAGTGAATCTCTGTCTGAACACTGCAGTGCCCACCCAGCTCAGTAGCCTTGTTTAATCTTCACTTTTGCTGTTTCCAGGATATGATTTGTCCATTAACATTTCCCAGCTGTTCCTACATGAGAATTTACAGCTGCCGAGGTCTTGTTTCTTGTCATTTCCCTCCGATGCTGCACAATTTGATTATCCTCTGCAAAAAAATATCTTGGTATAACTGCAGCTCCCCTCCATTGCTTATGTTTTTAGAAATGCTAATCCCAAACTTTCCCAACTCCTAGGCTTCTAACATTTTAAGGCCTCCCCATGCTCTTGTATACAGGAAAAATCTGTGTAAAAGAACAGAAAATCCCTGGACATCAGCTCACCGATTTCTTTCAGTTTTCCCATTTAAGGGCAATATTCCTCACAGAAGAAGCCAGGGATTCTGTCCTTCAGAATTGAGTACATGAAGGAGGTGTCTTTATCTCTAGGGTTGTCAGTTTTGATTAGATGTATTCCTGGAGGTTTAATCGCATGATAGAACCTTTAATTTGGGATAATCCTGGAGGGGGCAGAACAACCCCACTTGCCTCTATATTGCTCTCTGCTGCCTTTAGCCCCAGCTACACTCAATGCCTCCTTCTCTGGAACTACCACCGGACTATAAAGATAGACTAAGGGAGGCATATGAAACTGGGGAAGCTATATGAGCACCTAAGATAGAGATATCAATAGATGTAGTGAAAATTCATGGTTATCACAAACCTAATGCTGGGAGCAGAGCAAGCAGCTGACAAGGACAGCGGCATATTCAGAATGCTGATGCATTCCCATAATCTACAGCAGGTGTAAGTGCTTTTGAGGGCCCTCATTAGCTGGCATAAGTTAGAGCAATATAGAGAGTGCCTGAACTTGTGTCAGACACTAAGGCAGCCCCAGGGGCAGGGGCAGGAATGTAAAGTTGACATGGTTCAGTAAGACGGAATGACTGGAGCAAAAATGTGCTCCTCTCTATTTCTAGACAATAAGGAGATTTGCCTCCACAGTAGAACTATTCCAAACATGCTTGACAGGGTTTTACTGACTAAAACTAAAATAGCAAAATGTGGAGCCAGCAGAGGGTGCGGGTGGTGAAATCTGGCCTATGGTATTTATGGATCATACAAGACAAGTCATGTGTTTTGTGGGGTTGGTGACATGGAGGAAGTGACTTCAGAACTTATGCTGCCTGCCAGATTTCACTTCTCCTATCAATGCTGCTGGCCACTGACTATTATTCGCTGGTGAACTTCAAATCCATTGAGGAAAGCAAGCCAGACTGATTCCTTACCTCTAGGTGGACATGAAGGCACAGCCCATAATAAAGGGCAGTGCACAGCTATAAGACTTTCTTCCATAAGGAAGCGCAATAAGCTCCTGGAGTTCCAGGCAGAGACCTTGTGTGCCAGCTGTGACCTCCCTTTATGGGATACAGCTTGCTCCTCCTGCATGGGTGGCCAGCTCTACTGGACAGTGCATGGATGATTGGAGTAATGGATCTCCATCCTCCCTGCCTTTGTGGCACAGAGCAGGAGGGAGGGAGCCGTCCCTATGCTACTGTACGTGCAGGAACTGTAATTCTGTCTCCTGTTACCAAACAAGCAAGCGATGGGCTTGTCACATCCTCTCTGCCCACTGTACTTGTACAAGGGCCAGGAGGAATCTGGTCTGATTTTAGGCATTGTTCCTAATGTAGTTTTAATATAATTCCATCCCATATCTACTGTAAGAGATGACTACATGTTGTGTATAAAGACTCTGGATTGATCACCCAGCTACACAGACACATGTGGAAATTCACATTTCACTACAAAACACAAGCCTCTACTTCTCCAGCTTATAATACAGCTTATTAGCTCAGCCAGCAGACAGAACTGCTTATACATAACATCCAGTCCATCATCCTCCCAGCTATGAGCAATGATTCACATGCAATCAAGCCAATGCGTGACTTATTTCTTTCATCTAATACAGCATTTGCCTCTGAATACATGCTAGAGGAGCTGAGTACTCAGGAATCGAAGCCAATACTGAGGCACTCCTCTCAATCAATCTGTGTCCAGAGACCTATAAACACACTAGGTAAAGCCCATTGGATTCGTGCTTAAGACGATCAGCTCCAAAAACAACAAACTCCCACTAGTTAGCTCAGGAACCAGTTTATCTTATCCAATACAGGAACACTGGGAGTCAATCACATTTTCAAATGAAGGATGTGATAAAGTGAGCTGGAAACATGGTAGAAATACAAAAGGAAGTATTAAATAAGCCAGCAGTTATAATTACAGGTTATGTTCTGAATGCTAGGCAACTGGTACTTTTCAAAGAGTCACTCTCCTCCTCAGCTTAAATGAGATACATAATAAACTCAGAGATCATACATTTCAATCCCACAAAGGAACAGGATTTTTTCATCCTACCTAGTGCTCTCCAAATAAGACAGAAAATGATGGTAAAGCAAATATAAGACCAGCTCCACTCATGGTTGTCTCCAATGGTAGAGACCCCAAGAAAGATGAAGATAAGGGTATCACTAACACTGCTCCACATCTTCAGAAAGTACTTGATTGTTGTGTGAGACTTCAAAGAAATGTTTGCCTCCACATAACGTTTCATGCCCATGGCACAAGCAATAATGCTAAGGAAAGAAAATAAAGCAATTAGACATGGTAGATAGGGTGGTTAGAGGAACACACTAGATAGACAAAAAATGTTTTATAGCCTTTCCAAGACAATGTAAGACTTGGTTTAGGGTACAGTGAAACTCACACTGAGTAGTAGTTTAATTCTCAAGTAATTCAATTGAAAATCAGTGAGACTACTCTATTTGATCAAGGGCATTTGTCTCTAGCGCTTAATTAATACATGCTAAAATATTACTTTTATTGTAAGCATATAGTGACACCTATAGTTAATATTACCCAATGCTTTCCATTATACGATCCTGTTTTCAGCTCCTTATAACTTTGCCAAACTTTAACCAATTAGGCTGAAAATTTCCATCCGGGGTGTCTGTCTCAGGCTGATGTTTTCTGCACAATTTCAGCAAAAAAGGTCCAGTTGTTTCTCAGAATGAGATTAGGGGAAATACATTCGTTTGCCCATGTTAAAGTAATCTTATAAATATTTTATTGAGAAGATCTAATACCTCTCCCTGGGCTACCTTATTTCTGGCATTTCCTACATTTTCAGTGTTTTACTTTGCAACTTGGCAACATTCTTTTAATGTAACATTTTAATATAATTATTAATATATGGAATATGTTCTATCTGTGACCTCTCCATCTTTCACTTCCTGTAATTTGTTTGTCACTAGCAGTGCAACACTAAGGCTATGTCTAGACTGCAGGCTTCTTTCGAAAGAGGCTCTTTTGAAAGCATCTTTCGAAAGAGCCTCTTTCGAAAGATCGCGTCTAGACTGCAGGCGGATCTTTCGAAAGAGCAATCCGCTTTTTCGAAAGAGAGCATCCAGCGAGTCTGGATGCTCTCTTTCGAGGAAGCCCTATTTACATTGAAGAACGCCTTCTTTCGAAAGAGGAACTTTCGAAAGAAGGCGTTCTTCCTCGTGAAACGAGGTTTACCGCCATCGAAAGAAAAGCCGCGTTCTTTCGAAATAATTTCGAAAGAACGCGGCTTGAGTCTGAACGCAGGGGAAGTTTTTTCGGGAAAAGGCTACTTTTCCCGAAAAAACCCCTGAGTCTGGACACAGCCTAACAGATTCTAATCAAGACTTAACTTCAATTTTTGGAATAAAAAACTCATCAATATTAGAAACATATTAGGCCCGTTAGATGATAACCAAATTAATGTCCCTGGTATAGGACTATTCCCTATACACAATACAAATTGCTCCTTGTAGTACCCATTGTTATTTGTATTACCATGGTGCTTCAGGGTCCCAGTTATGGCTCATGCCCCTCTGTTCTAGGCTCTGTAGAAGTACGTAACAAGGAGATAGTGCCTGGCCTGAAGAGCTGCAGTGCAAATGAAAGACCCAAGAAAATGCAGCAAACTGGTTGTAGGGAGCATAAGAAATGAGACAACACTGAAGAGACAGGAATTACAGAAGCAAATTCCAAATCAAAAGTAATTCAACTCACTCAATAGAGTTCACACAAGTATAAATTATACCAGAATCTGGCCTATAAAATGTTGATCCCTCAAAAGCAGAATAGCGAATTAAAAAAAAAAAATCTCGAGAGCTTTTCCAGTGTTTGAGTGTATATCATGTCTTTTTAAAACTCCACCCCATGCAGCCCAGGAAACCAGCTGTAACTCGCACATCTGTACGCCATGTAGGATCATGCATTCTCAGAGGGGCTGTGCTGAGAAGTAGCCTGTGATAAGGAGGACTGAGGAAAATGTCAAGCACAAAAATGTTCACCCAGATTCTACACTGTGCTATGAAGCTTTGGGAACTGTATTCTGGCCCTAAAAAACTGTCATAATCAGCCACAGGGAGATCACCCCAGTTTAGTGGGGCCTTCAGAATACAGAGACTTGAGGTAGCAGCTCATGTGCTGCTGGCATGAGGGGTTTGAAGAGGGCTTCTTCAAATCTGGCTGATCCATGGCTTCTGTGTCAGACTCTCGGGGCAATGGACAGACAGCACAGCACCCAAGAAGCCTGTTCTAAGCAGCACCAGAGACAGCCCGGTATGGGGGAAGCACATTACATCCCCATCTCCAGCCTGAATAGAACTCTACACTCTTTGGCCACAGCTGTGTTGCTGATCCTGTGAATCAGCTGAAGAACTACAAAGAGCTCAGCTCATACCAAAGAAATCTTACTGACCATGCCCTCTAGGCTGTGGGATGAACACAGAGCAGGACTTCAACTGGGCCACCGTGCTCATGAGGAAATTAGAGATTGTCATTGCAGCAGTAACATTTTACCTCTTCCTGTACTGTTCTTACAAGGTTGTTTAAGAAGTGTGAATCACCAATTAAAAACTTTTACCCTTTAATTGTTCATAGATAATTGGTTCTCTAAACTACAGATACATGTGGGTTGCCTAATTCATCAGCTTTTCAAATCAATATAATTTCAACCTAGTGAACTCAGAAGGTCAAAGCAATTGAGGTTTTAAAGCGGGGGCTAATATTACTTGGGCAGAAACATTTTGTACTAAAGGTTGACGTACTGAATGCAAGACAAATATCAGTTTCTTAATTCTGGTCACTAGTGCTCGTTTGGCAACAACTCTCAGAAGCAAAGGGCCTGGTTTTCTTCTAATCTATATCAGTGTAACTCCTCTGAAGCTGTTAGCATTCCACTGAGATAAATCGGTGTGATCTACATAGGATCTAAGGGCATGTCTACCCTAGGAAATTATGTCAAAATAACTAAATTTGAAATAATAACTCCCAAAATAACAAAATCGAAATAGTTTGTCGCCATTAGGGGGAGCCTCGAAATTATTCTGAGGCAGGCTCCATTATTGTGAACGTGCTACTTCAACTTAGTGCCCCAAGAAGCACTGGGGAGTAATTACTTCGAATTACTCTGGAGAGGAGTTATTTCAAAATAGCAGCAGCAGAGCGTCCACACTAAGGCTATGTCTAGTCTACATCCCTCTCTAGACAGAGGAATGAAAATGAGGCACTTCAAAAGTGCCCAATTCTCTTGTCACCAGCCTCCACCCTCCACTTCTACCAGTAAAAAACCATTAATTACAACACAGTTATTCCTGTTTTATGTTACTATTAGCAAGGGCAGAATGAAGCTCATTTTCTTGTGACCTTTCCTCCTCTCCCCCCTCCGCCCCCCATCCACCGCTGGCTCAGCAACAGGTAATTAACAAACCCTGATAGACCCAGCTGTGTAGATATTTACAGAGCAAAACAATAAAGTTAAACTACAACAGCCATGTTTATTTCAAAACACCAAAAATACTGTATGGGCAAAATATTTTCAGGATCCTAACCTGGTATCACAGGCACGAGCATAATACAAAAAATGTGCTTGACCATATCTTTTTGAAAGGGTAGTTGAAAAGGCTTAGAGAACACAAATGAGCCTTAAGGCATCTTTATACTTCTGATAGTTAATTCTTAAAGTATAACATTATTGGTAATCACATTTTCTTATGACAAGAATTAGTTGTCCAAGCAATCATGTTGATCCAGAAAAGAAAAGAAAATGGGCTCCATAATGGGTCCAGAACACTGTGACAGAAGAAAGCGCCATTAAGATTGAATGTCTTCTCTTTTCAGGCTGATTATTCAGCATATTTATTTCACTGTTCAGTCACATGATACTAAAACAGAGCCTTAGTTTACCTTTTCTCATGAACTATAATTTTTTAACAATACTGAAATATTGCTTTGTACTGGCCATTCTAGGAAACAAATGTCTGCAAAGTATAGATGATTCCTCTTTATATAAATCATAGTATCATTGGGTACGTCTAAACTACATGGCTCCGTCGATGGAGCCATGTAGATTTGTTTTTTTGGCAAAGGGAAATGAAGCCGCGATTTAAATAATCGCGGCTTCATTTACATTTACATGGCTGCCGCGCTGAGCCGACAAACAGCTGATCAGCTGTTTGTTGGCTCAGCGCGCTAGTCTGGATGCTACCCTGTTGAAATGAAAGCCTTTTATCGACATCCCCGGTAAACCTCATCCTACGAGGCATAACGGGGATGTCGATAAAAGGCTTTCAGGTCGGCGCGGGAGCGTCCAGACTAGCGTGCTGAGCCGGCACACAGCTTATCAGCTGTTTGTCGGCTCAGTGCTGCAGCCATGTAAATTTAAATGAAGCTGCGATTATTTAAATCGCGGCTTCATTTCCCTTTGCCTACAACACTCATCTACATGGCTCCATCGATGGAGCCATTTAGTCTAGACACAGCCATTGATTTCAAAACAAATCATCCAGATTCTGCTGTATTATTTAGTAGGTGGATGTTTAATGTTTCATTTTCTTCTTATCAGTATAATCATTATTGGAGTTGTCTATAAGGCGAATATCTCTGAAATCTAGTTGCACTTTACAGTCACTAGGGAAATATTAAATATCTTTGCTTTTGTGACTGTCCACACTAGATGGCTCTGTTTCTTGAGTCAGGTTCAGAGACAGCAGATTGCAAACATTTCCAGGCAGATGGACTAGATGACCTCACACAGCATTTTCCATCAATAAGGAGTTTGATTCTGATAAGATAAGATCTCTTTGTCCATTAGAAATAATAGGTCCAGTTTTGCATTTCTTCCTCAGACACAGACACTGATGTCAATGGGAGTTTTGGTATCTTATTCAAGATTGAAGGATTTAGCCCATAGTTAATTATGTTCTTAAAGGCTAAAGTCAGATTCTTAAAATTAAAAACTAGTATCTCTCAATTACTACTTAAGGCTGTACTTAAAGACCCTAGATAGTTAGCTGCCTTTTGAAACCTGTAAAGGAGTTTTGTAAAGGTGTCTCCATTCCTAATATGAATCAGTCTCTTGAATCTTTTGTTAGACTGATACTGAAACTAATGTACAGAAGTGTTTTTGCAATATTTAAACAAAAATAATTTCTGGGTTTTATAAATTGTTGTTAAAGGAGTCACATATTTTAACTCTAGTTCAGACATCAATATTTTGCATTTATCTTCTTGGCTATCAACCTCCAGTATTTCCAGACACATAATGTAGATACAGATAGCTCAACAAATGCCATGTTCCTCCTGAACAGCCTTATGACCTTTCAATATTGCCACTTCTCCATGCACTTTCAGTTATGGAAAAGATCATCTATTTCTATATGGTCAAATGCCTTTTCCACATCTAGAGAAGGTTTCTTCAGTGCCCCCTGCATTGGGATGATCAACTGCAAGTTGAACAACATGCATATATTTATCCTTCAGTTTTCCACTGACAGTCTCAGTGCTGCCAATCCCAAGCATTCAAAACTCACTAATTAAGCCCCCATATTCAAGAAATAGTCTTAAAAATCATTAGATTTTTTTAAATAAGAAATCTGGGGTTCTTTTATTTGGTTTCTGGTTTTTAGGGTTCATGCTTTCAAGATTTACCTACAATCATGGGGATCAGAAACATACTTTTTTTAAATAGCAACTAAGATTGACTCCAGGTGCTGGATGTTTAAAAAAAATCCATTGAATGCCAAGAGACTTATAATGAAATCACAACAGTTGGCAGGTACTTCCACTCATCAGGCTACCTGAGTGGAAGTACCTGCCAAAAAGCCCTAGCTAGGTCAGTATACACTACAATTTCAAACAGACAATCATTTGTTTATACAGCTCTGTAAACTAAACACTGAAATGTAAGTACAATATTTATACTCCAATTGATTTATTTTATAACTATATGTTAAAAATGAGAAAGTAAGTATTTTTTTCAGTAATAGTGTTCTGTGACACTTTGGTATTTTTATGTCAGATTTTGTAAGTTTTTAAGTAAGGTGAATCTTGGTAGTACACAAAACAAATCAGACTTTTGAAAGAGGTACAGTTGTCTGGAAAGTTTGAGAGTCACTGGTCTACATAAACAACTTAATGCACAGCATGATAGTGCCCTAAAGAAATCAAACCCCCAAAGTGCATCATCCCACCACATAGCCACGCCCATAGTTGCACTCATCCTAGGTCATAAGCAGCAGAGCTGACAGCCTCCTCAGGTCCCTGGGCAGTGGGGGGGGGGGGCAGCTCCAATCTCCTGGAAGGGTCAGGGCTAAAGACAGAAGGGACAGGGCTGAGGACTAACCAGAGCACTATGTGCACAGCCTATCACTCCAGTGGCAATTTAAAGGGCCTGGGGCTCCGGCCGCCACTGCTATCTCAGCCCCATACCCCATTTGAATTGCCTGGCCCCAGGGCAATTGCCACCTCTCCTCCCCACCCCAGTCAGAGGACCTGGCTACCAGCTAGCCTTTGCACTCAGTTATGCCACTGAAATCAGGCATAATTTCACTGAGAATGATTCTGAATTTACATCAGTTTAGCTGAGAAATGAATCTGGCCCCTGACATCAAGGTCAGAGTGTGTGTGTGCATGTGCATGTATGTGCACACGAGCGCGCCTGTCTGTCTGTTCATCCATCTGAAGTCAAACTGGTAAGGAGTCATCACACACATTGACACTTCATAATCTAAATGCAGGGGAAACTGGTGATCACAGATACCACTGTGTGGCATCAGTTGGCAAATGTGTTTTGTGATACTTACAGGATGTGAAAGCTTATCTGTGAATTGAGTTGATCTAGAAAAACTACACCAAAACGCAAGGAACCAAATCTTGCCCTGGATAGACTAGGTCACTCTAGGAGAAGAAGATGGTGGTGAGAAATGATCCAGTCACCTGTGCAATAATAGCGCAAGATACCAAACACTCAGTGGAGTGCTATAGGACTGGCTATTGTGCATTCAAGCTCTAAGGGCTGTAGCTCAATGGGCTGCTGGCCAGAGAGGCAGCTAGGTCTTCACCAGGTACCACATATGCTAGAGTGCACACAAAGTGGAGGAAGATGTGCAGTCAGAGAAGCAGTATGCAACCTACCACATAGTCATCCCAATCACCATGAGCAATCCTGCCTTCCTAATCATACCATCAAAAAACAAAGGCAGGGTATAGACCTAAATAAGCTATTCAGTAGGGATGGGCAAATCACTGGGGATCGAGTTAGAATGGATTCTAGCCCAAAACTTAGATCAAATCTAAATTTTGCTGATTTCCAAAGAGTCAAATCAACTATTTAGTGTACATCTTCACATCCTGGTATTGATTGGGACTCAAATTAGAAGTAACAAAATACAGCAAGAAAGCCTGTTCTGACTTGACCAAAACTCAAAGCATCAGAAGTCTCACACATATTCACCATGCAAATTTTCCAGACCCAAGACACTAAACCAAGCTTGAATAAACATCCAGACATTTCGATGCCTAACTGAACTGATGAATCTTTTGACATATGTCCAGAAATATTTATGACTTCCAGTTTAAAAATACACAAGTTGTTCCACTCTCTACACCCTGAAACTTTTTGTTTTAACTTAAGTCCTCTAGCATTTCAACTCATTTAAAGTCAGATGCCATCTGTTCTGTGGGACACTGCTAAGGTCTTTTCTTTATCTTTCAAATCCTCAGATAATGTGAGCGCATTTGAATGCATATCACCATTTATGTGTAACTATATAACAGGGCTCATGATACCATCTACATGTTTTGTTAGTCTTTAAGTTGCTACTAGACTATTTGTTGGTTTTTAAGTTTTTACATGCAGTATAGTTATCGCCCAGAACTATTTCAAAGCCTTTTCCATGTTTTTGTTTTGCTTGGTACATAGATGCTTATCATGCATCTCAGACTAAGCAATGCTGATGTAACCCTGACTGACTGTTTGGAATATAGCCAAAAGCATTAATTGCATGAATAAGGAAACCTATGTGTATACTTACGCTACAATACCAGAGAGATGAAACATTTCTGCAGTGAGATAGGATAGGTAACTGTACAGGAAGACAAAGAGGGGTTCAATTACACGGATATTCTTGGTAAATCGTGTGGTAAAGGCAGCAATCATCCCGAATAAAAGGCCTACCAATACCCCTCCTATTCCAACCACAAAAAATTTCCCAATTCCTGCAAATACATCCACGGTTTTGATTGTTGACATTTCACAAAAGGATCTAAACAGCTTGTACAGCACCTAAAGGGAGATGGGGACAAAAGGAAAAAGAGAAAAAAACAAACATTAGCTAGAGATGACAGCAGACAATGAAATATCATTTCACCACTTGTGCCTATATGGTGAAATACTTCTCTAGTTTTGTGACAATGACAGCCTGTTTTTTTACCAATAGGTTTTGCCTCATAAGTACACAAATACCCAATGAAAACAAAACAACTTCTTGTATCAACATCAATGGGCTTTGACACAGAGCCTGAATAATCCTGAAGTGCGGCACTTTGCAGGATGTTGGACTTAAATATTTTCCTATAAGTTCTGGCTGGTGATTAAAATGGACAATTTCATGCTATTCTACAATCCAAATTTGATGTAGATTTTTTTATTCTCCCTCCCTGATTTTTTATTCTCCCTCTTCTTTACAGGGAAGATAAATTGTTGAGAAATGGACCTGAAATTTGTGTTTTCCTATAATTCTTCTATATAAACGAGAACAGTATGTAGTATAAAAGATACTGTGATAGGCAATGCCTGACTCCAGCTGCAGAATCTTATTTTGAACCCACCAGAAGAAATTGATATTACTGAGTCAGCATACTAGGTCCAATCCTCAATGCCCAAACCTCACACGAAACAAAAGACTGGGCACCTTAGAAATATTAGAGACACTTTAGATAAACTTTATTTATTTATTACAATAATTTATTGAGTGCTGATAGTCTGCTCAGCATTGTACAAACTAGGGATGAAATAATGTAGTCTATTAACTGATTAACCGATAAGCAAAAGTTTATAGGTTAATGCTACAGCCACACTCATTTCCCTCTCCTCCCCTCCCCCCACCACCAATAAATTTTTTAGCAGTCTGGCCACCAGCCCAGCTCAGTCCTAGCTTGCACTAGATCTGGGAGTTCAGACATGCCCTCTAGACAGGGGCTGATGGCACCCCACGCTGCTGCCTCTCTATCTGAGGCAACAGCACAGGGCGACAGGCAGCCAGTCCGTGAGGGGAGCTGGTTTTTAAACTGGCTCCCCTTGCAGACCAGCTCCCTCCTGGCATCCCACGTTGCTGCCTCTGATACAGAGGCAGCAGTGTGGAGTGGAAGGGGGATCCTTGGGAGGGGGGCCAGAGCACACTGGCTGCTGGCTCCACCACCAGGGACTATAGACTAGTCAAATAACCGATAAGAATTCATGAGGTTACTTGACTATTCAGTTAACTGATATTTAACATTCCTAGTGTAAACTACACATATTGGACATTTCCCCTCTCACAGATCTCACTATTCCAGGGCTCAACTGTGCAATCTTTACCCACCCTGGTGAACACTGAAATCAGTGGGACTGCTCTTGTGTAATAGCTCATCACCGTTTAAATGCGCACTGTTATGTGAACCCTCTGTGCTTTCCCGGGATCCGTCAGCAGATCTCTTCCAGCCTCAGGGCTCCCCTGCTGCACCCCCTCTCCTCTGCTGCCAGGGCTCCATGGCTTTGGGGCCGCCAGGGCTCTGCTGCCCCAGAGCCATTGAGGCTCCATCACCTTAGGGATGCAGGGGCCACTGCTTCAGCTCCACTCCCTGCCGCTTGGCTCCTAGAGCTCTGTGGTCCAGGGGCTCTCTGGTCCAGCACCCTCCATGGTTCTGCTGGACCAAAGAGTACCAGACCACAGAGGATTGGGGTTTAGTTCACAGCAGAAAAAAAATGAGAAAGGTGAATTCTAAAACATACCTGTTCCTATTATGACACTGCAGCAAGTGACAATAACAATACTTTAAACAATTATAGGGCCTGCAAGGTGCTGAGCTGGCTCCAAAGAACACTTCATAGATCCACAGTTTTTAAGGCCTGAGGGACCATTACGACTACAGTCTGACCTCCTGCATAATACATCTCTGAGATGGGCTGATTTCAATGGGAGCTGAGGCCACTCAGCACCAGATTTATGTTTTCTTATGTCACCAATAATTACAGCAACAGTATATTTTTGCTTCAGTTCTTTCAATATAGTTTGTTGACTGGAAAGATCCCACTTGCAAAATCTAATTCCCATATTGATTATATTTCTGAAACAAAACCTGTTAGGCTTCTCCGCAAATTTTTTTTTTCTCTCATATCTTTAGTGTCTTCAAGTGTCTATATTAACTGGAGGAGGAAGTTACTGAGAAAAGATTGTAAATATTATATTGTTAATTGTGTGTTTAGAACTGATCCTATTCTATAACCCTTTGCACTGCAGACAGTTAATGAGAAATCTCTATAAAAATCAATGGGCCACATTCCATGGACCTTTTCTACACTAAAAAAACGTACACTACTCTAATCATGACTGCTTCCCTATAAGGTAGAGAAGTGCTATTGTCCCCATTATACAGCTGGGGAGCTAAGGAACAGCAAGTTAAGGGACTTGCCCAAAATCATACAGGAAGTCTTTGACAGGACAGGGAATTTAATGAGGGTTTCTTGAGTCCCAGACTAGCACTAGGGACCATCCTTCCTCTATGCACTAAATACAAACCTAAGGAATAGTACTTACAACTGAGACAGCATCATTTAGGAGCGATTCTCCAAAAACCAAAATGTGAAGCTTTTCATTGACATGTATCTCTTCAAACACAGATAACACCGCTACGGGATCCACTGCAGCAATCAGACTGCCAAACAAGAGATTATGGAGCAACGATATATCTTGCAGGTGAAAGGATTTCACTTGGCATATCCCATACAGTGAGAAGCCAATCCCAAACACATTCCATATAGTTCCCACTACTGCATACAGAAGAATAGTCCCAATGTTCTCAAAAAAGGGACGGCTGGGCATAAAATAACCTGCATCAAGGACTATAGGTGGCAGTAAATAAAGAAAGAAGATATCGCTGTCCATGACCGGTGGGGACTTGTCATTTAAGCCATAGATGATTCCTCCCATGATGAGTCCCACAAATATCAATAAGCAGCTTTCAGGCACAACCGACGGCAGCTTGTTATACAGATGAAATGCTGGTGAAGGATAGAGAGATGACATCATTATCCAGAATCAACATAATACGCTGATATAATCATTTCATTACATTTTTCTAAAATACAAAAGAGAAATCAATCCACTTTGTAACTTTTTAGCAGCAGGTATTGTGGGGTGCGAACAGATGCTGTTAATAATAATAAATGATAATAATAATTTTCCAGGTGAAAAGTTACAGACTTAATACCAGTAGGAATCTTTAGGTGAGCATGAAGTAAATTTTTAAAATGCTTTAAATGTTGGTAAAATGCGAAGTTGATGAATAAATAGCATGCTTTAAAAAACTTAAAAAACCACAAATGATCCTGCAACACATTAGAGACTAACAAAACATGTAGATGGTATCATGAGTTTTAGTTGGCACAACTCACTTCTTCAAGAGCTACAGGACTATTGGTAGTTTTTTAAGTTTATTAAGTAAGGGTACATCTACACTAGACCCCTAGATCGATATAGGGAGCAGGGGCAGCCCGTCCATATAGGTGAACTAGGCAGTCGCCTAGGGCGCCAAGTTAAATGGGGCGCCAAATGGTGGCGCAAAATCATTACGGGGTTTGGAGGTGGGGGCACCGATTGCATGGTTCGCCTAGGGCACCAGTTGCTGGCAGGTAGTCTAGGGCCCTCCCTGCTAAGGAGGCTAATGAGGGTGACCGAAATTGCAAATCAAGCCTGGGATTTAAATATCCCGTGCTTGATTTACATGTTCCCGGCCGGCCACCATTTTAGAAATTGAGTAGCCCAAAGTAACTGCCTGCGTCTACACGCTGCAGTGAAATGGGATTCCAATTTAAAGCCCTAACTCAAATTAGTTGGTATTGCTCCTTCAATGAGGTTTACCAGCTAATTCGATTTAGGGGCTTTAAATCAGAATCCCGTTTCACTGCCGCATTTAGACACGGGCAGTTACTTCGGGCTAGTCAATTTCTAAAATGGTGACCGGCCAGGAACATGCAAATCAAGCGTGGTATATTTAAATCCCGGGCTTGATTTGCAATTTCGGTCACCCTCAATCGCCTCCCTAGATCGATTTAGGGGGCTAGTGTAGACGTACCCTTACAGACTAACACAGCTACCCCTTTAAAGCTTTTTAGCATGCTATAGCACCTTTCATCCAGGAAGATCCCAAAGTGCTTCATAGATGTATATACTCTACTGAAATACAGCCAAATTTTGGGTGAAACCAGCCATCTCATTACATCACATCACTAGACAACCTTCTTAAAGGGAAGGTGAAGAATAGCATAGATCTACTTTGCACAGATCTAATCTAGAGAGATATTCCTACAACACAAGTCATGAAATGACAAACGGAAATAAACCAAACTCAAATGGAAAAACAAGAATTTTTTTTTTTATCAAACATTTGTATTGATTGTTGGTATTACCAGAACTGGGCTCCTAGAGTACTAGGTGGTGTAGAAACATAAAACATAAGACTGTCTCTGCTCCAAAGACCTTACAATGTAAA
The DNA here is from genome assembly GCF_052426305.1 of Pelodiscus sinensis. NCBI lineage: Eukaryota > Metazoa > Chordata > Testudines > Trionychidae > Pelodiscus > Pelodiscus sinensis. Next base: position 32,498,011 of record NC_143064.1, on the reverse strand, counting down.
TAGGCATCAGATATTTCATATTTCTGAATAATTGCCTTAGGTTAAGGGGCTTCTGCAGTACTAATGAAGGGAGGGTGAATGGTGTTCATAGCCTGTATTCATCATTTCCCTTCTGTCACTATATTAGCCTTTTGCCTAAAGTATTCATGGAGATGGGCTGGATCTTTGCTCCGCTCCTCATTCTTAACTCCACTGATATCAATGGGAGATCCATGTGCAGAAATGTGAAAGCAGGCACATAGTGAAGGATTATTATTCCCATTTGTAATTTGTTATTCCAGTTATATAACTGCACAATTCCAACTCCCATTATCCTTACAGGATCTCCTCTCTCCTAGATACAAGTGCACAGTTCTTAAGTTCTCCATGCATAGACTTCAGATAGCTTTGGAAAGTCACTGCCATTTGCACATGTAGTACTACAACCTAACAAGCAATTGTGTGGAGGGTTTTTTTTTCCATTTGAAAACATGGCAAATCAGTGTACAGTATGTGCAAAGAAACAATCAGACCAGGGGGCTCTTTACTTTGACAGCCTGTCTACAAGTAGCCCGACCTGATGCTCCAGAGGTGAGAGGCTTTCCGTTTAAGCAGCTCAATGCCTCAGTGAAAAGACCTTGTTCTCTTCTAGCTAGCCCAAGATTTAAAAAATACTCTTGATAATCCACTTCCCACTGGAGCTTCCCCAGGTTATGAGAAGCTGGCTGGGAAGTGCACGTGTTGACAGACTTTTCTTATCCAAGGCATTTCAGTCAGACATTGGGCAGGATGGAGCACTCAGAGCCCTGGTCTATACTAGGGAGTTATTTCGAAATAACCCCCCTTATTTCAAAATAACAAGCGGAGCGTCCACACTACCAACCTCGTTATTTTGAAATAACAGGCTTCTTATTTTGACATCTGTACTCCTGCTTTTCTCAGGGAATAATGCTTATTTCAAAATAGTTGTTTTGAAATAGTGTTAGTGTGAATTCCCTGCTGCTGTTCTTTCAAAATAACTACTCCCCGGAGTAACTCAAAGTAATTACTCCTCAGTGCTTCCTGGGGCTTTAAGTCAAAGTAGCACATCCACAATAATGGAGCCTGCCTCGGACCAATGTTGAGGCTCCTCTGTAGTGTGGACACGCTATTTTGATTTTGTTATTTTGGGAGTGGATTATTTCGAATTTAGTTATTTTGAAATAACTTCTAAGTGTAGACATGCCCAGAGAGACTCTTGCTTAGGAATGGGAAGGGTTTTAGGCAAGGGCTTTCTACCCTAGCTGGGGCTTAGTGATAACATGTTCAATGCAGGGAACTAGTTCTCAGAATATCCCTCCCCTGTCTGAGCCCCCACCCCCTCCTTCTCCTGCTGCAGCCCAGAAGAAACCTGGCTCCTTACCTATTTTGGCCAGAGAAGCTAGCATGATCCAAAGCGTTATTTCAAAGGGAACCTGCACATGCTGATAATCCAGGGAGAAGAAGACTGTGTGCTCGGAGGATTCATTATTGTGGGTTTCCTGGGACTCCCAGCTGGCATTCTCTGGGCCAGTGTCGTCGGGGGGCAGCAGCAACGGTCCCTGGAGGGCACAGACCACAGGAGCACCCAGCAGCAAGCACAGGCAAGTGCCCAGCATCCATCTTGCTGCAGCCTCTGATGCCAGCCTCTTCCTCTCCATGTGCCCCGGGATCTGTCTGCCCTGGCAAGTTGGGGCTGGCTACTGCCCAGCTCCGGGCTGCTGCTGCTGCTGCTGCTTCTGCTCTGGCCTGAGTGGCTCCTGCCTAACAGGACTGGCAGAACACAGCCTACCCTCCGTGCGTGGGTGTGCATGCAAGCAGGAGTCACTCAGCAGCCCAGCCAATCTCGGGGTTTGCACACAGAGAAAGTCTCGCACTCAGCCGCAAGGTACTTAGTGTCTGCTTCCAGGAAAGCCTTGCAAACATCTGACAAAGTGGTTTTTACCCATGAAAGCTTATGCTCCAAAAAATCTGTTAGTCTTTAAGGTGCCATAGGACTTCTTGTTGTTTTTGCAGATATAGACTAATGTGGCTACCTCTCTGAAACTCCTAGTGTGTGTGTGTCTGTGCATGTATGGGGAGAGGGAGAGAGAAAAGCTGAATCCTTAATGTTTTTAGTTTAAGACACACAAATTCTGCTGCTTAACTGGAGAGCAAGTCTAACTGCTCCTTCTGCACCCTAAAACCCCAGATCCTGAGGCAACAGCAAAACTGGATCCTCCAGCACCCTCTGTGGAAGCCCTAGAATTAGGTGGCTAGGGCCTCAAGCCAGCCACCTCCAAATGGAATTAGCTAGTTTCCAATACCAGCCCCCCCCCCCCCCAGTCTAGTTCCTCCACAGATTGCTGGTGTAGATGATGCCTCTGCCCAATGCATCTTCTCTTTGGTAAACCAGAGAGTTTGGCAAAGCACAGTATCCACCAAAAATAACTACAGCCAACTGATACAATCACTTAACAAAGCATGAAGCTGGAAGGACTAGGATGGAGGCTATCTCAATAATGAATATAAATTACAGCACTAGCTTATTAACGCCTCTGTCTGGAGCAGAAGAGAGAGAGATTTTTTCTGTGTTTCTTTTTATGCAAAGCACTCAGCTACCACAGGGATGAGAGGTGGGGGCATAGAAACTAAAGGGGAGGAGAGAGAGAGAGAGATGTCATTTAAATACCGTCCCTGAACTATGGTTATTGATTTCTTGGCCATTTCTTTTCAGAACAGTGCCTTCAGCTGCAGCAGCCACTGTGGCCACGGAGAAGGATCAGGAATTGGAATCTACTGACTTCAAGGGCTACTCTCCCACCCACTTTGGGAGGCAGTTTATTTGTTTGAGACATTATCAGACACATTAATAATGTGCAGGGTGAAACAAAGAAGGTCAAATTCTGCCATGGTTTAGTTTCACGAAAATTAGGAATGTTTCACCAGGGATAAATTTAGCCCACACATCACAATTAAAATCAGGGAGCCCCAGGCTGCTACTGGTCTAATCGATGACCCATTTTTTTCCTTCAGTTGCCCAAAGGACACCAAACCTGAGCTGCTAATGACATATTGGTGATCCATTTTTTCTGTAATGGAGAGCTGGATAGGAAACCAAAATCATACATGTATGTACCCTTTGTTTGTCAGTGGCACACCATGTCCTAATTTCTGACATTATTTTGAAAGGCAGAATAATAGGAATCTTGGGAAGCAGCGATACATTCTGAAAGCTTTCCTCCTTCCCCGTTTAACATGATTGTCTGCATTAATACTGAGCCTTGCTTTCCTGACTTCTGAGCAAATTGAGATTTCAAGAGTTTTGGCAAAATATTCTCCTTTGTTCAGAAAAAAATGACAGGAAGGAATCCTGGAGCAGGGAAACCCTATTGGGTTCCCTTTGTGCATTTCCCCATCATCATGCCTTGGAGTGGGGAATAAGGCTCATCACACTTTGGAATATATGTGGGTTAAGCATATGTGTACTGTTCCTTTAAATATTGAACAGGAAGTTTGGTGGTAGGGGGCTGAATTGATCTAGGCAGAAGTTTTACAGTGAAACTAAAAAGAGGCAGAAGAGTAAAGAACATGCGAATAAATGTCCTTGTTCAGTGTCGGAAGAAAGTGACCCTGTGATCATTTATATTTTTTCACATGACATGGGATGTTTTGCCTCCAGAATCCACCGAGTCTGTGATAACTCTAGGAGTAGGGTACCCCTAAGTAAAATGAGACACCAGCCTGTGTGGGGCGGGCTTGAGCTACCTGCTCTTGCCACTCGCCTGAGCCCTGAACCTCTTGGGGCTGTGGCTGAGTACCTGAACCCTGCTCTGCTTGTGGCTGGGGCTGACACCCAGAGGCTGGAGCTGGGTCTGACTGCGTAAGTTCCATGCTGCCCAGGGCTGACAGCCCAAGCCCTGCCACCCAGTGCCTTGCATTGCCACTGAGCCCCAAATGTTCTTCTGAGCCCCTTCCTGGAATGCATCCCACTTTTTGGGGAAAAGAGGAGGTTACCTTTAGCAGTGACTAACGCTCTTCGAGATGAGCATGCCTGTGGGTGCTCCCCAGCAGGTGTTGGTACATCCCAGCGCCACAGACCGGATTGTTCACAGCATTGCCTAGGGGGGCCATGCATGCACAGCGAGCAGGGCACGTGGCACCGCGCGGCACAGCTCCCTTCCCCTCAGTTCCTTCTCTACCCAGAAACCCAGCCTGATCCAGGTCTCCAAAGTAGAGGGAAGAAAAGGGAGAATAGTGGAGCACCCACACGGATGCTCATCTCGATGAACATCAGATACTGCTAAAGGTGAATAGCCTTCTCTTTGAGAGAGTGAGACGTCTCTGTGGGTGCTCCCCAGCAGGTAACTGCAAAACAATATGTCCTAAGGAGGTAGGGACTTCAGATCTGGCAGGAAAGCTGTAGATAGCACCGCTTTAGCAACCCTACTTGAGGACAGAGATCCATGAGAAAGTGCACAGTGTTTGGCAAATGTTTGATTAGAAACCCATGTGGCCAGAGCACATATGTCCTTGAGAGGAATCTTGCAGAGACAAGCCACAACCGTGTGCATGGCTCTGGAGGAATGGGCCCGTATTGAGGTGGGTGGCCTTAGGCGATTGTACTGGTAGCACATGCTGATGAAGTCAGAGATCCAATGTGATAATTTTTGAGACGATATCTGTGGTCCTTTGTTGCATTCTGGTATAGATATAAATCTTTGGGCGAAGATCCAAAAGGCCTCGTTCTGTGAATGTAAAAGAAGAGCCCTGTGGACATCCAGGGTATGCCTTTAAAGTATTGGCATGAGGTCTGGGAAAAGATACAGGTGAGTGAATGGTCTAGTTTATGTGAAATGAAGAGTGTACTTTGGGGAGGAACTTTGGATGGGTATATAGTGTGACTTTATCCTTAAAAAGGGGGGATCTTCCATCAAGGCAGCCATCTCTCCCACTCAGATATAATTGTCAGATGTAATATGTCAGATGTAATTGTCACTAAAATCCAGTTTTCATTGATAGATGGAGAAGCTAACGGCGCAATGGGCTCAAATGTAGGCTTGGGGAGAGAGTTGAGGACCAAATGTGGGTCCCATGGCTCATTCGGCAGGGTTATGTCCAGATGGAGGCCTTTCATAAAACACTTTGTCAACAGATGTGCGAAGATTGTGGTATCATCAATTTTTGTATGGAATGTTGTTATAGCTGCCGGGTACACCTTGATGGAGCTGATAGAGAGGTTCAACTGCTTTAATTGCAGGAGGCAATCAAGGATTACAGGTAATGGGGCAGTCATAGGAGAAATGTTGTGAGGGAGAGCCCAATGTATGAAACATGACCATTTGTCAGAGTACATTATTCACGTTGAGGCTGCTCTGCTATGTAAGAGTACATTGCGCACCTGCTCAGAGCACTGTAACTTTATGCTTGAGCACCATCCAGGTACCAAGCTTTCAGGTGGAACCTGAGGTACCATGGGTGTTGGATCTGTAGCCTGGATTGGTATAGCAGCCTGGGATTGCATGGCAGGGAGATTGGCGGAAATAGGGCCATTCTGATGAGGAAAGGGAACCTCAACTGTCTGGGCCTGCATGGAGCTATGAGAATGACTCTTGCCCCATCCCTCCTTATCTTGAGTATTGTGCGGTTGAGGAGGAGAATGGAGGAAGGTGAGGCATAAAGGAAGGGGTGGCTCCACTTGATGGTAAGAGCATCCCCAAGAGAGCCTTTGCCTATTCCAGCTCTGGAGCAGTATAAAGGGCACTTTTTTGGCACTTGTGACAAAAAGGTCTATTAGCGGATATCCCCCATTGACGGAAAATTGTTGCTAATGTCTCCTGGTATCTGCCACTTGTGCCTCTGAGGTAGGGCTCTACTCAGTGCATCGGCAGTGGTGTTTAAGCCACCTGAGGTAGCATGCAATTATGGTAATGCTATGCATGCAACACCAATTCCACAGGGCAATAGCCTCTGTAAGAGAGCATGGGAATGGGCACCGTGCTATCTGTTTAAATGTGCTGCTGACATTGTCGGCATGTATTGGAGCATGCAGTTTGTGGACCAGATCCCTGATTTTTGTGAATCTGTCGAGGAGCAAGGAGACTATCACTGTCCTTGAGTCAAATTGTGCCCCTATAAACTATATGGATTGTACTGGTGTGAGCACTGACTTTGTTTCATTTATTACTAGACCCAAAGAATGGAAACAAATCATAACTATATGGGTATTGTGACAGGAATGTACTTCTGATTTCTACTTGATCAGGCAGTCATTGAGATAGGGGGAAATGATGATATTGACTTTCCTTAGGTAGGCAGTGACTACAGCAAGCATCTTGGAGAAAACCCTTGGTGCCATTGAGAGTCCAATGGTAGGACTGTGTACTGGGAGTGGTGTGTACCTACAACAAAGCAGAGAAAGCACTTGTGAGCAGGATGAATGGAGACATGAAAATAAGCTTCCTGTAAGTCGAGAGACAGAAACCAGTTGCCCAGCTCCAAAGCAGCAATGATGGTGGCCATTGTACCACCGTGAACTTTTGCCTTTTTACGTATTTGTTGAAAGCTTTAAGGTCTAGAATGGGGCACCATCCTCCATTCTTCTGAGTAAGGAAGTAGTGTGAGTAAAAACCACTCCCCTCATATCCCAGTGGGACTGCTTCTATAGAGACCAAACGGAGGAGATGGTCAACCTCCTGTTGTAAAATCTCATTGTGAGAGTGGACCCTGATAGGGATGTTAGCAAGTAGTTGACTAAAGTATCAAGTACACACTTCCCCCCTGCTTGCTGCCTCTATGACAGGCAGCAAGGAGGATGGAGGTGGGGGTGGGGGAACAGTAGCCGGTTCTGGGGGCAGGCAGCAGGGGAGCTAGGGAAAGTTGCCTGTAGCGGCACCCAGCCAGTAATCCAGGAAATACAGGACATTGCACATGTCTGGTATTTTCTGGATTATTTTACTGCACAGAGGGCCCAAAAATTGGACTGTCCAGTAGAATACCGGACACCTGGCAACCCTAGCCACGAACAGGGGCTTCTGGACTCGGCATGAGCCAGGACTGAGCAGTCCCAACTTACGCTGGTTTGGATCATTTTAAAATGCAGAGCCGCAGTGCAGGTGGTTCCCAGAGCTGGCATATGCCGAGACTGCTCAGTCCCAGCTCGAGCCGGCTCATGGAGCTACCTCCACTGCAGCTCTGCAGAGTGGTCCTTATCAACTAATCATGTAGTTGATACAAATTGTGTACTGTTTCTCTAAATATTAAACAGGAAGTAGGAGTCAGGAGATACTGCAGGGCATACACAGAGCTCCACATAGCGAGCCATGACCTTGGCACATCCCCCAAGCACACAGTAGGTCTCAGGTGATTCATATGTGGGGGAAAACCTTCTTCCTGTGACAGATCAAGGTGGGGAAAAGCCCGTGAGGGAAACACCACAGACTTTTCGTTTCCCCTACACACTTTTTGACTTGGAGGGGTGTCTATGACAGCCATAGCAAGAGTGGTAAAGCGTAATCACCATGGTGCCATTGTTCACCAAACATCTCTCTGATAACAAACATGTATTCTCACAGCAAACCTGTGTAATGATTAATTTTGCCCCTTTTACAGAAATGTAAACTGAGGCACAGACAATAAAAAGAGACCTCACCCAGTAAGGCAGAGGCAGAAGTAGGAACAGAACAAACAGACTTGACTGCCGGTCATGCTTTGCCTTATGAGGTAATCTCTAACCAGCAGAAGCTTTTGGTTCTGAAAGGTGGATTTGGAACATGTGGTCTGTTTTTAGAGACCCAGGTAAAAAGAGCTTTGTGAAACAAAAGGATCCCTTTCGATTCTGCTACATTAGAAAATGCAAGAGTCATTTTTTCCAGTTGCACTCTTATTCACCCTAAGCAAAAACAGAAAGGTTTGCATAACAGGGAAGGGGAGAGCTGCAGAACAGAGCTCAATACTGCTTTCTGCAAAATGTTTTGCCAGCTAAATCAATGCCTATTTAATCAATCACAGCAAACAAAAATAGAAGTTAGAATAGGGAAGGTGTGGAGGGAAATATCAGAGGGAAATAATGTTAACATTTACTTGACATGGCTACTTAAAAATAACAAATTATTTAGGCCAAAAGTTTAATACCAGAATCTTGAGGTGTGTGCACAAATTGCAGAGTGTGATTGCTTCACAACTTATACATTTAGAATGACCTAAACTGCACACTAAAAATCTGCCTGTCTGAATAACACAAAGTGTACTGTGGGAAAAAATCATAACTGAGAAAAGAAAGTTAAACACTTTTTGGCAGTATCCCCTGGAGTTTTGCATGAATTTGCTTCACTTGTAATTCTCAGACTGCATGAGATCATGGCCTTGATCCTGCACTGAACTCCAAATAGGCCCACATGAATCCCCCCTCCCATAACTGCCCCTTTGGGGTTTCTGTGTGCAATTAGGTCCTGATCTTGCAAAGGCTGGCACTTGCACTTAACTTTTCATATTGATATCCTCTGTCAGATCACTGCTTTACTTTGGCAAAGCATCTGGAGCTATAATGAAAGGCTCTTCATAATATACAATTTTGGGTATGATCTTAGTGGCCCTTTGTGAGTCTTAGAACTTATTTTAGCATTTCATTAAGATGATGGGTTTGGGTTTTTTTAAAAAAATATTCTATTTTGAAGTTTGATACAAAACAGCCTATCAATTCCCTTGAGAATTCAACTTTTCAGTCTCACCTTTTATTGTGAATAAAGTCAGTCTGATTTTTTTTTAATCTGCAATATGTATATATTTATCCCTCTTGTTTTAATGAGTATTGAACATATTGAACAATTTTTAATGTGGGTGTCATTTTGTAATATATTTATAGAAGTGCTTTTACTTTTTCTGATGTCATATTTTTTCCCTAGATTCATAGGGTTCCAGGTCCAGATTCTAATCCTTTTACTCGCCAGTACTTTGCTCCACAGGCAACTCCACTGAAATTAAATAGCAATACTAGAAGAGTAAAGGACTTTTAATATGAGTATCAGAATCTGGGCTCATGCAATCAAATGTTTGAGTTAAATTAATCATTTTATCAGCTTTTATATAACATTCCTTAATTTCATTAGTGCCAGCTTCTTCTTGTTCCTTACTTTTACAGTAAAGAAAAGAATAGGGGGAGACTTCAGAATTTATCCTTTCTGGCTCTTCATTCTGCTGTTTTGGTAATTCACTGCCTTTAAGTACAGTATTAGGCACAGCTGGGCATATAACACATAACTTCAATTCTTCACTATGTTTATATACACAGCATGTAATGAAATATAAACAGCCTAAGCTACACCATATAATTTACATCAGCTACTGAAATTCATGCATCATATAATTTTGAGTAAAGCAGATATGGTATACATGGAAATGAGTTCAATAATGTGCCTTTTACCTATGCTCCTGGGGCATTCAGATCCAGAAAGCACTTAAACATGTGCTTAATTTTAAGCACATGAGCAGAGCCACAGTAGTCAATGGAATTACTCACATACTTATAGATAGGCACATGCTTCTGTGCTTTGTTGGATCATGGCATTATTACTCAGATGGAGAAATGTGAACCTCCATTTAGGTAGCTATATTTATAGTAGCCAACAGAAGTAAAATGCATGGCTTCTGTTTTCACTTATATTCCTTCTTTCTGTTATATTGGGCCCAAAATTCATTTTTAGTTGGGAAATGATCCATCTGCCTCTCAAGCCAGAAGTGCTAAAGTAAAGCAGCAAAACAAAACGTCCTTAAACTTTGCCTGTGGTTTTGCAAAAATAAAGTCACTATAGCTTATTATTGACCTTCGTAGTATTGATTTTTAAAGATGACTTTTACTTACTATAACAGCATACAACATAGGGGGAAATGTAAGCCCATGCAATCCCCAACTATAAAGTTCTGGAGAAAAGATTTTGTTGTAACACAAATTTATTGTTGATGCTTATAAAACTTTATTTTTTAAACAATTCTTTCCCATGAGAGATTTTCTCTTGTGTGTGTCTTGCTGGCCTTTGCAACCCAGACACTATTGTGTCCAAACTTGTATTGGATGTGCACATGTTGCATTCATCTTCAAAATGAATCCTGTTTGGACCATCCAAAGACCTATACCATTCCTGTTGGCTAGTGATCTCTGATGAGGACACTACAGTCATGGTCCCAAGCCATCCCATCCACAGCCTCCAAGAATGAAATGTCCTCCCAGCTCATAGGAGCCAAGCCCTCAATGGTGCAAAATTAATTCTGCTGGTGCAAAATTAATTTGCCTGCTACTGATCTCATATGCTCCCTGTGAGTCTTGTGGGATGAGTTAATTAATCTACAGCAGTGGTCACCAACCAGTAGAACGGGATCTACCAGTAGATCTTGGAGCCTCTGACAGGTGATCCTGACTGGTTTGGCCAGGAAGCTATCAAGCACTTGCGCTTTAGTTGCCCCTCCATCCACTGCCATGCTGCTTCTGCTCTCTGCCTTGGAGCTGTCCCTCTGGGAGCCTCTTGCTTGCTGTGAAGAGTGTGGGAGGGAGAAAAGTGGTGGTGCTTACATCAGGGTTTCCCTCCTTCCCCCCACTCCTGTAGCCCATCTCCACACAGAGAGCAGGGGGTGGAGGGAGGTTGGCAATGCAAATCTCTGTCACTCTCACACAGTGTGTGTGTCACTGTCATTCTCACAAACACCAACTGTCCTTCACTCTCATCTCCTGACCCAACACATATGTGGGAGTTGTCGTTACTACTTTTACTGCTTGCAGAGTGGGTTTGTTTTTGGTTTTTGACTGATCTGTGCATTTCATAATTTACATTTCTCTCTCATGCTTACATTTAATTCTTTGAGTAGTAAGTTCTAAAATGCCTAACCTGTCATGGCTGGAGTAATTATCCCTATAGTAATTGCTGCTCCTGAAAGTGGCTGGCATGTCCCTGCTGCCCTGAGAGAGGCAGAGCAGGGGGTCTCCACATGCTGTCCTTGCCTGCAGACACCGCTTCTGCAGCTTCCATTGCTCAGTAATGGGAAACCATGGCCAGTAGAAGCTGTGGGCTCAGTGCCTGTAGATGAGGGGCAGCACATGGTGCCATGGAGCCATTGCTGTTCATGCCAGTTGCTTTCAGGAGTGGTGCAGGTCCAGGGCAGGAGTAAGCCTGCCTTAAACCCACTGCTCCATTATCCGGAAGCCATCTCAGTTAAACGGTGCCCAGCCAGAGCCTGCTTCCTGAACCCCTATCCCAGCCCTGAACCTCCTCCTACACCCAACCTCCTGCCCCAGACATGAGTCCCCCTCCACCCAAACTCATTCACAGAGCTTGCACCCTGAAACCTCTTCTGGGCCCCAATCCCTTGCTAAACCCAGAGCCCTTCCCTCACTCCATATCCTTGGCCCAAGACCAGAGCCTGCACCCCAGCCCTCTCCCCAAGCCTGGTGAAAGTGAGTGAGGATGAGGGAGGAGGAGGAATGGAGTGAGCAGGGTGAGGCTTAGAAGAAGGGGTGGAGCAATGGCAGGGCCTCAAAGAAGAGGGGGAAGGAAGCTGGGAAAGGGCATTTGGGATTGAGGTGGATCTTACATTGCACTTACATTGAAAAAGTGATCTTGTGGTTACAAAGGTTGAAGACCACTGATCTCCAGTGACTTTTCTGGATAATCCACACGTAAAGAAAATTTGAACTAATGCAAAATTACGCTGAGCAACCTACAGACTGTTAACAAGAAATGAACACAGAATAAATAAATCAAAGGAGACACACATTATCGGTATACCAAGATTCTCTGATGATCTGAAAGGTGTAAAGATTTTATACTCTGCCCTGACTTTAGGAGCCATTTCTTCATACATTGACAGCATGAGAAGTATACCTGTTGATAATAGCTGATTTTACTTTTCAGGAATTTGGATAGCCAAGTATTACAGAGTGGTATGAAATGTAATGAGATACTTGCTTCTAAACCTTCTTCCTGCCTAGCATCCTGGTCTTTCCCCATGGCCTTGAAATCTCACATAACAATTGGTAGGGTTCCCAGGTATCCGGTTTTGAACCAGACAGTCCAGTAGTTGAGCTTTCTGTTTGGGAAACAAATTGAGAAAATATAAATGTCCGGTATTTTCTAAATAAGATGTAATGTAGATTGTGATGTAATGTCAAGTGTGTCCAGTATTTTTGTTGAAACCATCTGGCAACCCTAACAATCGAACACACCAGTCTGGTTTTGTTCCTCGCTAAGCAGCAGTTCTAATCATACAATACTGTCTTTAAAAAATTCTACAGAGCAAATACAGACTGAATACATTTTAATAAAATGACTTGCAAATGGCCTCTGATATTTATTCTTGATCATCATTCTAGAGAAGATTATAAGTGCAGCTTCAGTAAGGGTACGTCTACACTGCAATGCTACTTCGGGATGCCGGAGTATCAAATAACTATCCTGCGTCTTCACAGCAAGCCCGTTACAGGCAGTCCCCGGGTTACGTACAAGATAGGGACTGTAGGTTTGTTCTTAAGTTGAATCTGTATGTAAGTCGGAACTGGCATCCAGATTCAGCCACTGCTGAAACTGACCAGCGGCTGACTACAGGAAACCCGAGGCAGAGTTGCTCTGCCCCGGGCTTCCTGGAATCAGCCGCTGATCAGTTTCAACAGGCTGAATCTGGACGCCAGTTCTTACATACAGATTCAACTTAAGAACCCCAGGCGTCCCCAAGTCAGCTGCTGCTGAAACTGATCAGCGGCTGATTCCAGGAAGCCCAAGGCAGAGCAACTCTGCCTCGGGCTTCCTGTAGTCAGCGCTGGTCAGTTTCAGCAGCGGCTGACTTGGGGACGCCTGGGGCAGAGCAGCTTGGGTTCTGCTGGGTTGCTCCAGTAGCGCCGCTCCTCGGCGCTACTGGACCAACCCAGCAGAACCCAAGCTGCTCTGCCCCGGCGTCCTGATTCAGCCGCTGCTGAAACTGACCAGCAGTGGCTGAATCAGGACGCCTGGGGCAGAGCAGATGGGGTGCTGCCGGGTTGGTCCAGTAGTGCCCAGAGCGGCGCTACGGGACCAACCGGCAGCGCCCCAGCTGCTGTACCACAGGCGTCCGGAGCAAAGCCCAGGCTGTCCTGCTGCCGGCGTGCTCTGCGGCTTTGCTCTGCTTTGCTCCCCGTCTCCCTGGTCTGTTGGTCTCCAGCAGACCAGGGAGACGGGGAGCAAAGCCACGGAACACGCCAGCAGCGGGACAGCCGGGGCGCGTCTGGGTTGTCCGCTGCCCGCGTGCTCCCCGGCTTTGCTCCCCGTCTCCCTGGTCTGCTGGAAACCAGCAGACCAGGGAGACGGGGAGCAATGCCTCTGAGGACGCTGGCAGGGGGGCAGCCGCGGCAGGTCTGGGCTGTCCGCTGCCCGCGTGCTCCCCGGCTTTGCTCCCCGTCTCCCTGGTCTGGGGAGATGTGGAGCAAAGCCGCGGAGCACCAGGGCAGCGGACAGCCCAGATGCACCGCAGCTGTCCCACTGCCGGCGTCCTCAGAGGCTTTGCTCCCCATCTCCCTAGTCTGCTGGTTTCGGATCCGCGTAAGTCGGGGACTGCCTGTATTTTGGGCTCGCTATTCCAATGTCCCGGTAAACCTCATTCTGCAAGGAATAAGGGACATTTTGGAATAGCGCTTTATTCCAAAATTTGGCACTATGTAGTCAGCACCAGATGACAAAATAAGGCTATTTCAAAATAGTATTGAAATAAGATACGTAATTTGCGTAGCTCAAATTACGTATCTTATTTTGAGTTATGGTGCAGTGTAGACACCCTGTAAAATAGCAAATAGGCAAACTGATCATTTATCTGTGTATGATTCTCAAAAATATTTATATGTCACATAACCCCACAGTTTGAGTTCTTTGAGACACCTCTGATAATTTACAGCAGGTGCAAATGGAATATTTTGAAACTTATGGTGTTCTGGTGAGAATAATGTCTGTCCCTTAAAAAAAATTAAGGCACTTATTTTTCCGCATCTCTTTATTTAAATGAGCACATTATCAAAGGCCCCTATATTCATCCAAATAATGCTTCACTTTAAAATCTTTTGGAAATACAGATAGGTTTAATACAAATGTCTTCTCCTTTTGATCAGTCCAAAAGCTTGTTGTGACTTCAGGAAAACAATGATTCTTTTTCTTTCTACATATTACAGATAGAGGCCCAACTAAAAGAAAAGGGACTTCTCTGAGCTACCATTTTAGTCTCCTTTGTTTAGCCGATGCTTGCCTATTCTCCGAGTATCAGGCTTCTTTACACCACAGTGGCAATGCTACACAATGGACAAGGAAGATACCAATGAAGCTGCAAACTCAACCTCCAACTGAGTCTGACCTGGATTTGAACTAGTTTATTGTGGCTGCTGCCCGCTAGAGTTTTAGAGAGCTAATTATGTATGTCAGGCAACATGCATTGCAACTGGTCCTAAAATTAACACTGTTCATTTGCCAATGTATTCTGTTGCACTGTTCAGTATAACTTTAAGGAATTTTCTTGGATGGGCACATGACCAATTATTTTATGTATTCAACAACGTAAACCATTCCCTCTAACTCTGATTGCTCTTACCATTGTTCTTGGCACATAACAGAGTTCAAAGATGTAAAGTAATGCCCTTGAGGGACATTATGTATCATGCTCTGGAATAGCATTGTCAGGGTGGAAGTCAATAAACAGTGCTGGCACTCATTTTGGGTGCATTGTGGGGGAGATGGGATTCAAATCAATGAGAAGTGCTAATACAGTTTGATGCGTTACGGCTTTTATAACATAACATTACTCCTGCCTGGAACTGTTAGCCAATTATCCTCACATCTGCAAGCTTTGCCAGCTGATGAGGACACGGGATAGCATCTATTTTGAAGTGCCTCGTAATGCATCTTAAGGTATCCCTTTAAGTTTTGATGTTGCTAAAGACTGCGTAAACAAGAGAATGTTGCATTTAAGGTAAGAAGCTTTGACATCAGGACATAGGACGGGAGGAATTGCCACAGAAGGGGAAAGCGGCCAATATTAGGTTGAGGCACACAGGAATGAGACAGCAGGAGGTGAGATATGCAGCTAGTAAAGCAGGGGTGTCACTCCAAGGTTTTGGTAAGTGGTCATGGGCCATGTTTTTCTATGGAGGGGGTGCAGAGTCTGGGACACAGGTGGTGTACAGAAGAGAGCTCAGGGTAAGAGACGGGTGCAGGAGAGAGTGCAGGGTCTGAGAGGTAGTTTGAGTGAAGGAGGGGATTTTGATCTGCGGGAGGCATACCTGGGTAGTCGACAAATGCCTTTGATGTCAACCGCGGAGTGTCCAGACTACCACGCTGAGCCGACAAACAGCTGATTGGCTCAGCGCGGCAGCCCTATAAATTTAAATGAAGCGGCGATTATTTAAATCGCCGCTTCATTTTCCTATGCCGGGTAGTCTAATTTACATGCCTCTGTCGCCAGAGGCATGTAGTCTAGACATACCCACAGTGACCTGGGGCAGGAGGGGATGGTGACTTTAGGTAGGGAGTTGGGGTGCAGGAGGGGTAAGGTGTCAGATGCATGCTTTGGATGGGAGGCACTTATGTAGGTGGCTCCCAGCCAGCAGCCCAGTGGAACCCTCAGGCAGGCTCCCTGCTGCTGCATCTCCAGTCCATTCAAAGCATTTTCAAGCTCATTTCCTGCCAATAGGAGCTGCAAGGGTTATGTTAGGGTTGGGAGCCACGTGCAAAGTCTCCCTCTCCAAAGTCTCTCCCCTAGAGGCACATAGCCCCACCAGCAGGCCACTTTGAGTGTTCTGAGACTGCAGCAGGCAGGAAGTTTGCATGAGGGTCCCAGCAGGTCATGGACTAGATCCAAAAGCTTTGCAGGCACGATCCAGCCCACAGACTGGGTTTTGCCTGCCCATGTTGTAAAGAGTAAGCATGAAGGTAGGAAAAGACAAGACTTGGTGGCTGACAAAATGAGACACCAATGGTTGTTAAGTCAGACAGATCTATGACATGAGCCATAGCTCCTGTAAGTCAATGGAAAGACTCCCATTGTCATCAGTGGGTTTAAAACTATAATGGAAGAGAACTGTATAATCAAACCACAATGGTTACGTCTGGTAAGTGATTCACATACATGTAACAGATTATCTAAAAATGTAGGTACCTGCAGTACAAATCTTTAATTTTTAAAAAAGTAGAAACAATGTTCAAGTCTCTGTTTTTAGTCTGTTTCACAATACTGGGGTTCTGCCTTATTCTCCAAAGCACACAGGACTTACTGTACCTTTCTGCAAGCACACTTCATTAGAAGCAAGATCCCATCCTGCCATGGAATTAGATTTGGAACAGATAGGTACTGTAAGGCTACATCTAGAGCGCCTTTCTGGGATACCAGAGGCCAAATTTCAGAAAAACCTCTTTCAAAAGAAAAGCAGAAAAAGATACATAAATTGCAGTTCGAATTTTGCGTCTCTTTTTCTGACTTTTCTTTGTACTCTAGACGTAGCCAAAGAGAGTGGGTACTCAGCCACTTTTTTCTCTTTTCTGCTTTTCCTCTTTGTAGAATAACCATAAACAGGTGAAAATGCCATTGAATTTATTCATTACATAAAGGGATTCAACAAATTTGTTGGCAAACTGTATGAGATCTGCGGATTGATGGTGAGCCATTTTCAGTATTTGATTTTCAGTCACCGTGCTGAGCTGATTAGTTGTGCTTGGTTAGGTAAGCCACGACTGAGTATGCAAACACTTCTTGGGCAAATACGCATGCATATGAATTTAAAATAATTCAACTTTTGGAACTTTTGCATAAGTGACTGTGAAGTTTGTATTTCATGCTAGTAAAACTTGATTTGCTTAATTCAGCAAACAGGAAAGGGAACACGAGTTGGCTAAATAAATTTATTTAAATATTCATAGAAACTAGGGGGCTGTGCCTCCTACTCACTGTACTCACCAACCTCACCCTCCCTCCTCCCCCCCATCTCTGGGGTAGGCAGGCTTGTTTCTTCCTGCAGCCACCAGGGAGGGGAGGGCCAGGGCCACAGCTTCCCTCACCCTGCCCTGGCCACTGTGGGGGAGGCCTCGCAGGCAGCCTGGGCCTCTGGTGCCCCTCCCCCACAGCCAGTATGGGTCTCTCAGCCCCTCTCTGGCCAGCAGAAAAGGACCGGGGTGGTGCAGGCTGCGTTCTGAGCTAATGGGGTTAGCAGCAGGAAGGAGGAAGGGAGGAAGCTGGGTGGCTGAGAGGGAAGGGGCTGCGAGATGAAGGGTGACGCGATGACGTCACTTTGTCAGGAAAAGGTTTCTTTAATACATAGAGAGATTTGTTTAAGGGATTTGTCCAGCTGTAATAAGTAACACAAGTTTTAATCCCTTTGAAACTAAAGAATGGACTCAGCTGTATTATACTTCCCATCTACACAACAGTATATAGGAAGCAATTGTTTTGCCTTTCCCCTCTTCCCAATCTTCTGAGGCAGAAAAGAACTTGGGACTTATTTACACAGGAAAGTTATATCCGGATAAGCTAAGGTACATTATCCCCATATAACCCCCAGGGGGATATTCATATTCCAGTATCAGAATGGCCTTTTTTAACTTATGTTACTTAGGAAGGGGTTTAAGCTAACAAGGCACCATTATGCATGAATAAGCCATACCTGTATTGGTATAACCAGTCAAACTTTCCTGCATAGAGTTTGCTGGAGAAAGCATCTGGCATGAAAAAGAGAAATAAAGGCTCTCAATTCACAGTTGCCCATATACTGATCTGTGTTGCAAGGGGATGTGGATTGCAACTGCTTTAAACACTAAGGAGAGGGGATCACCACATGGGAGTGTAAAGGATTTTTTATTCAACTAAAACTGGGAAGGGAGGGGAATCTCATTCATACACTCAATCACACTTACAGTCCCAGGCAGGACGATAAGGCGAGCAGAAGGCAGTTCATATTCTTTGATCTTCCCAAGTTGACTCCTAAGCTGGTCCGCTGGCCAGGCGATCCGAGCAGAGGGCGTTCTGGGAGGCTTCACTTGATGGTCACCACCACTGTGTCTCTGTCCCTCTCTCCTTCAAGGATCAGCCACATGCAGCCTCTGAGTCTAGGCCTCTTGGGGCCGTGTGCACACCCTGTTGGGAGCCGTGTGCACACCCTGTTGGGAGCCGTGTGCACACCCTGTTGGGAGCCGTGTGCACACCCTGCTGGGGGCCGTGTGCACACCCTGTTGGGAGCCGTGTGCACACCCTGCTGGGGGCCGTGTGTATTGTTGTTTACTCCTGCTATTTACCTCAGACATTCTTCTGCACTCACTCAGGGAAGGGCTAGGGGGTTAACAGACAACACTCCAACAGTTTAAGGAACCAAATAACATTAACAGGTGAGAAAGAACAACCACCATTTTAACTGTCCCCTTACTTCTCCTTTGCCTCCAACACCCCGCCCCTTGATCTATTGATCATCCCATTAGGTGATGTCGTTGGAGGGCAAAGGTTACCTGTTGAAGGCGTACTACTCTATTTACCAATCTACGAGTATAACAACATAGACATAAAAATACAATAAAGAACACAATTAACAATAACAAGAGTCCCACAATAGGGTGGACCAGAACTCGTAGGATAGATCTGGCAGATCCTGACCACCCTTTAAAAATGTCTCACCAATGATGTTGAGTAATTTGAACAGCCTCATCCCCTATTTCTACAAGGCGTTTACTTTGTTGAATAATGTGTATTTCTTTATTTTTAATTTGTTGTGCCACAGCTTTGGCTTTCTTGAGACTATGTTGGGCATCTTTTTGTAGTTCAGCCCAAACAGCAAAGTTAATGCTTGCGGGGGGGGGGGTCGGTATGACCATATAACTGCTTGTACAGCCAAATTCACAACTGGAGGAGGCAATAAGGCAGGTGAAAATATACCATCCACTACAACCCCGATAACGTTAGATACACAACAAGTATAATTACTGGGTGCACACCAAGAAGCATTGGAAGATGGGGTCCACACCACTGCAGTAGATAAATTTGCTCGAACCACACACATAAATAGTGGACTAGGGGTCAATACCACTACCGGTTCTTGTAATCGCTGCAACACACACATGGTTTTGGCATCCCATGGGGAATAACAGTCATCTTTGGCTGGTGCTTTGGCAGGACATATCCATCGACCAAAGCTTGGGCTTACACACTCTTTGCCTAAATTTAAAAACCCCAGTTGTGGGTGGTGATGGCTGTGAACACTACGGGGAATCCATAGAGACGGTCCTAAAGCTTGGGGCATAGGAACCAGGGTACACAGGGTAAAGTGTGGGGACTTTTGGGGAACTGCCAATAATGACAAAACCCCTGTCCATGGCCCCTTAGGCACATAGGATATACGGTGAGCGTATTTCCAATCGATTTCAGTAAAATGCTGTTGCACCACCTCTGGAACCAAACCCTGGTCTAGGAGGGTACGTTGCTGAAACCAGCTTACAAACAAAACTTGCTGAACTGTTAAACACTGTTCTGCCCAAGAATGATTGACAAAAGATTTTACCAAGGCCGAAAGGGTATTAGTTAACAGATGGAGGGGTAGAACCCCCATTGAGGCAACAAGACTCTGCCCAGCTGCCAAGTCCTCTGAAATACTAGCAGCCGTTTTTTGGGCCTTTTGAAATAGGGACCCTGTGGCAGATAACTTGTTGGCCACTACTTCAATATCTACAGCATTTAAAATGCCTGCTCCCGTGCCCAAACCTCCCAAAACCCACCCTCCCAAATCCCGCTTAGCACGGTAAGGGGGGGTTAAGAGCTAATTTCAACCATGCTTCTACCAGGCGAGAACAATTGGGCCACACGGTGGACACATTAATTAAAGACATGTCAAATTGAATCCGATACAAAACCAATTGAGCCACCGTAACCGCTTCCGCCTGTAGAGAGGGAATTTGGGCACAAATTAGAGGTGACGGCGGAGCCCGCGGGACTATCCGGCCAGGTACCCATCCCCCCCGCAGTTGCAACAGCCATCCTTTAAATCTGCGGTTCTGGCCTCCACAGTTTACATATAAGTTTAGAATACCTTTGACACATGGCTCTATCACTTGGACACTGCTATCCCACCATTGGGACCACAAAATCACCCGCTGCTGTGAGCTCAAGTTGGTGGAAAGAAAAATGGAGGAAGTAGTGGGATCCCACCTTTGAAGCCGGGCTCGAAGCCGGTTGAACCAATCACAAGTTGTAGTTCGTGCAACCATATTAGTGTGCTTACAGATTCCCTCCCACCAGATAGAGTTGCTTGGGTCAGCAAAAGATCCATTGCCATTCTGCCAGATCAGTTGAAGGGTTACTGGGCCTACCCATGGAACCCAAGGTGTACATCGTGTGTGTAGACGAGTATTATAATAATCTCCTATTCTTGATGGGTTCCCTCCCCGATTTGGTCCTAAGTGGCCACATGGGTCAATTATGGGTAAGGCGGTTCCATCAGCAGAGGAGGCAATAATTTGCAAAAAAAAAGGCCTTAAAGGAATGGAGGGATACTTGTCTACTGATTTACACCACAGAGTTGAATTAATGTTGGAATGGTTCACATGCGTGCCTGTTGTCTCATTCCACCATGGAGTCCGTTCTGCAGGTGGTGGGAAAAACTGCAAGTCCAAACGCCCTTGAGCTCCAGGATACTGGCACCATCTGTTTTAAAAGAAAACTCACATAACCAGATTAACATAAAGCATGGTAGTTTTCTTGAATCGCTGACACTCGCTTCAGTTGACCATGGTGAACCAAATGTTTTCTGGGTGAATGATTGTTTGGGCTTCTGCTAAGGAGGTGGCCTGTCTGTGGGTGGTGGGGTAACAAGGGCAGCCTGCTGGACAGCATCCAGCAAGGCTTCCACGTCTGCAGGTTCCCCAGGCCTCCATCTCCCTATTGCCTGCTGTATATACATTGGGAGACTCTGTGCAATTAGCCTTAATTCATCCACAGGTAAAGCTATTTGGACTATGGACGTGGGGGTACCACTCCTTGCTGCAACAGGCACACCCCGACCACACAGACATGCCAGGAGAACCATCCTTTCCACAAACCTAGTGGGGTCTTCCCCCGGTGCGGCAGCTGCTGAAACCAGTTCCACCAGCAATGCTCGTGGTCCCACAGCTGATGTCATTCCCATCAGCATCTCAAATATATCTTTGTGTGTGGTATCACAGGCCTGGTGTCGGGCCACCCCCGCTAAGTCCCCTCCCAATCCGGATGCAGCCTTGAGTACCCGCCGAGCCTCTGTCATATTTAGGCTCTGATCCAGGCACAAAGTCACTAGATCTCGGGACCATCCACTGAACCCAGAACGAGAGGGTCCTCCTAAGGTTTTGGCCAACTCCACCGCCTGTGCAGGGGTCAACTCAGTCTCTGCTACTGTATGCCCAATATTCAGGGCCTCTCCTCCCCCTTGGGGCGTGGGCCCATAAGTCCGGACCACCCTCCGGATCACTGCAACCTGATGTCTGAGATCTGGCCCTCCAGGGTCTGGATCTGGGTGATCCAGGTCACCCCAAGTATCCCCATCCCAATCTTCACCCCAGTCTAGGGATTGATCATTTCTCTTAGGAAGCCCTAAAGCTGCTACTCTTCCCTTAGAAAGCAGCCTTCCCTCTGGCCTACTCTCTCCCAAAACTAACTCCTTGAGACACTGCACCCTTTCACTTAAAGTTCTATTCTCCTCCTGGACATGCTCCTGTTCTTCTTCTGCAGCTGCCACTTGTATGGCAGCAACAGAAAGAGAAGAGGCTTGGGAACTGGCTGTAAGCGCCTGAGCTTTCCATATATCTCGTTCTTTCTCCAGTTCCTTCTTCTGTTCGTTCAACTGCTCCACATCCTGTGCTAGCTGACTCTTAGCTGCCTGCCACTGATGTACTGCCTGCCATAGCAGCCAAGCAGCTGCTCTCTCCTTACCTCCCTTGTCTGGCTTATACAACAACACATATTTTTCCATCATTAGTTCCAAATCAGTCACTGAAGCACCAGAGAGCACCGCCCCTTGAGTCCAGGGGTCAGCCCCTTTACTTTGGATCCATTCCCTCAGGGGTCCGGGCGTAGGTGCTGCACTCCACCCTTCTCCTCCCTTCTGGGAGTACTTTACACCTCCCTTTTCTTTACCCCAAATGGGCATCTTGTTGTCAGGAACCTGGACTGTGTGCCGTGGGTTGCTAGCCTACCACGTAACAACGCACCCCAGTCCCCCAAAGTTCACCGTCTCAACTTCCCGTGGGGAAAGGACTTTTACTTATCCCCTCCTCCCCGGCATCTCCACCAAAAATGTTGCAAGGGGATGTGGATTGCAACTGCTTTAAACACTAAGGAGAGGGGATCACCACATGGGAGTGTAAAGGATTTTTTATTCAACTAAAACTGGGAAGGGAGGGGAATCTCATTCATACACTCAATCACACTTACAGTCCCAGGCAGGACGATAAGGCGAGCAGAAGGCAGTTCATATTCTTTGATCTTCCCAAGTTGATTCCTAAGCTGGTCCGCTGGCCAGGCGATCCGAGCAGAGGGCGTTCTGGGAGGCTTCACTTGATAGTCACCACCACTGTGTCTCTGTCCCTCTCTCCTTCAAGGATCAGCCACATGCAGCCTGAGTCTAGGCCTCTTGGGGCCGTGTGCACACCCTGCTGGGGGCCGTGTGTATTGTTGTTTACTCCTGCTATTTACCTCAGACATTCTTCTGCACTCACTCAGGGAAGGGGTAGGGGGTTAACAGACAACACTCCAACAGTTTAAGGAACCAAATAACATTAACAGGTGAGAAAGAACAACCACCATTTTAACTGTCCCCTTACTTCTCCTTTGCCTCCAACAATCTGGACTTCACTACAAGCTTATATCTGTATAACTATGTTGCTCAGGCGTGGGAAAAATCCATACCCCTGAGCAATATAGTTTCACTGACCAGCCCGCTCTGTAGAGAGCATCTCTCCAGGAGGAGGAAATCTCCCCCTGGGCACTAGAAGATCTCTCCCATCAGCATTCAACATACAGTGGCTTCATTAAAGCATTGCAGCAGGCGCAAGGGCAGCTGTGCCGATGCAGCGTTGTACATGTGGACCTGCCCTGAGTGTGTCATTTACACAACTGCAACATGAGTGCAAAGTGGGTGTAAAACTCTCCCATTCTAATCTGGTCGCATTTTACATGCACTCTGAACTGCTGTGAGTTCAGGTTCAAGTTCAATTCAAAAGTGACTTGGGCATAGAGCAGGTGTAAGTTAGCAGCCACCATTTTGGTCAAAGATGCCATTTTGGACCATAAAACAACAACTAGGAATCCATCTTGATGTCTCTTCTGATCCCTCCTTTCCCATGCTTTCCACCTGGTGGCAGGAAACCCTGGCAGTCATATGGATATAATCTGCCCAGTGACTGAAATCACTACACTAGTTACATCAAAATCTGCCCGACAACTGCAGATTTTATAGGGCTGCCTCTGGGGCAGCCTGGGGCTGCCCACCTGAGTGGCAGAGTGTTGCTGTTGTCTCTTAGAGTGGGTATACTGGTCTCACGCCTAGGGTAGCTGGGTGGGAATAGGCTCGCTTGCATGCAAGAAGTCGGTGGCTATCCACTGCTCCTTATTATCATCCTCATACTTGCATCCACGATGATGCAGGGGAGGGGAGGATAAATCAAGGCTTGTCATTGTCTGTGGTGGTTAGACACCACCACCGTTCCAGCTGCTGCTGTTCCTGGTTGCTGGTTCTGACCCCTTCTGACCATCCGGAGCTGTGTCACAAGAACAAGGGAGAAAGCTGCAAGACATGGTACAGTGTTGGTGGCTCTCTATCTAGCCACCTTCCTGTCCTTTTGGGTCTATCTTGTGTCACAGTTCTGTTCAATGTATTCTGTTTCCTATATTCCTTTGTATCAGTGTAGTCCTTATAGATTTGTATGTCCATCAGTCGTATAGTTAATACTTACCTGTCATACCTTGTTTATCTCCCTTTTCCTGTTAATAAATTCCCTTT
Organism: Pelodiscus sinensis; assembly: GCF_052426305.1. Classification (NCBI taxonomy): domain Eukaryota; kingdom Metazoa; phylum Chordata; order Testudines; family Trionychidae; genus Pelodiscus; species Pelodiscus sinensis. The sequence goes on along the minus strand of NC_143064.1, from coordinate 32,474,037 downwards.
AGTTTACTACTCTTGGTCTGTCTTCTTACCTTTACTACACTGGCAGCTTCTTGTGCAAAAACTCTTTTGTGGGAGAGTTCTTGTGTAAAAACTCTTCCACAAGAGAGCATCTACACTGCCATGTGCTTTTGTGCTAGAGCATCTATGGCAATGTAGACGCTCTCTTGCGCAAGAAAGCTCTGATGGCCATTTTAATCATAGGGGCTTCTTGTGCAAGAAATTCATGTTGCCTGTCTACACTGGCCTCTTCTAGAAGAGCTCTTGCGCAAGAGGGCTTATGCCTCATGGGGAGAGGAATAATTCTTCTGGAAGAAGCCCTGTTTTCCAATGCAGTACTGGAAATTTACTTCTGGAAGAATGCTTGTGCAGTGTAGACAGCCGGCAAGCTTTCCCAGAAGAACAGCTGTTCTTGCACAAGAAGCTGCTAGTGTAGACGTAGCCTTAGAGTAAGGGTATGTCTACACTACCCCACTAGTTCGAACTAGTGGGGTAATGTAGGCATACCGCAATTGCAAATGAAGCCCGGGATTTGAATTTCCCGGGCTTCATTTGCATAAGCGGGGCACCGCCATTTTTAAATCCCCGCTCGTTCGAACCCCGTGCCGCGCGGCTACATGCGGCACGAACTAGGTAGTTCGAACTAGGCTTCCTAGTTCGAACTACCGTTACTCCTCATGGAATGGAATGAGGAGTAACGGTAGTTCGAACTAGGAAGCCTAGTTCGAACTACCTAGTTCGTGCCGCATGTAGCCGCGCGGCACGGGGTTCGAACGAGCGGGGATTTAAAAATGGCGGTGCCCCGCTTATGCAAATGAAGCCCGGGAAATTCAAATTCCGGGCTTCATTTGCAATTGCGGTATGCCTACATTACCCTCCTATTTCAAAATAGGAGGGTAGTGTAGACATACCCAAAGCTATTAACAACCCGATGATAGATGCGGTTGTGGGGACAGGTCTGACTGTTGAGATTCCTTGCAGCCAAGGTTTCTCGGCGAACACAGGGGTCAGCAACCTATGGCACTCATGGGGGCAGCTATGGGGGGAAGAAAACGTGGGGGGGTCCCCCTGCCCCAAAGCTACTTTGGCCCCTGTGTGCCTGGGTCCCTGGCAGGAAGGCAAGGGCACCATGGACTGGACCCCTAAGGGACACTGTCCCCAGCAGGGCTGGACACCCCAGGGTCACCCACCCACCCCCACTTCATCTATTTCCCTGACTCCCCCTCCTGCCATCTTGACCTCAGCCTATGTTTGCAATCCAGCATTGCACCCCCCACAAGATTAGAGCCAGCTTCCTGTGGGGAGGGGAGAAGCCCCAAGGCTCCACGCTGCAGCCAGCTTCCATGGAAGTGCGTGCATGCTGCTCCTTCCCTCCCCACAGGAAAAGCTGGAGCAGAGCCCAGGGCAGGAGACCCAGCAGGGCACACAGTAGAGAGAGCCTCTCTCTTCCCCCCCCCCCCCATCCCTTACCTGGGAAAGTGGTGCAGCCCAGGGCAGGAGGGTTAAATCTTGGCATGCCACTTTGGAAAGGTTGCCAACCCCTGACATAGAGAAATAAAGTCGATGATTTGACAGGCTAGGAAAAGGAGATGTAGAAAGAAACAGAAAGAGCGAGTGGTCATTCAGAAAGCCAGAGGCTTCTCACTTTGGCTGTGTCTACACTGGCCACATAACCCGTAATAGCTATGGAAATGAGAGAAGTCAGAACAGGGAAATGTGCGGGGGATTAAAATATCCCCCGTGGGATTTAAATAAACATGGCCGCCGCTTTTTTCCGGCTTGGGGAAAAGCCAGAAAAGAGCGTCCAGACTGGCACGATCCTCCGGAATAAAGCCCTATTCCGGAGGATCTCTTATTCCTACTTGCAAGTAGGAATAAGTAGGAATAAGAGATCCTCCGGAATAGGGCTTTATTCCAGAGGATCACGCCAGTCTGGATGCTCTTTTCCGGCTTTTCCCCAAGCCGGAAAAAAGTGGCAGCCATGTTTATTTAAATCCCGCGGGGGATATTTAAATCCCCCGCACATTTCCCTATTCTGACTTCTCTCATTTCCATAGCTATTACGGGTTATGTGGCCAGTGTAGACACAGCCTTTATGTCTACACTGCAGAGTTTTTTCAGAAAAAACGGCCATTTTTCTGAAAAAACTTCAATTACATCCATACTACAATTGCGTTCTTTCGGAAAAAAATCAAAAGAACAGAGGGTGTTTTCCGAGATTGGTAAGCCTCTTTGTATGAGGAAAAAGCCTTTTTCCGAAAGAGCTCTTTTGGAAAAAGGCATGTATGGAAGGGGAAGAGGGAGTTCTTTTGAAAGAAGAGGAAAGAGGAAAAAGCACAGTTGCCCTGGTGGCCATTCCGTCCATAGTAATCACAACTTAAATGCGCGATAGCGACCATTCAGTGTGGACACTATCTTTTGAAAAAGCAGATCGCTTTTTCGATGTGCTTTTGCTGCGTAGACACTCTCTTTCGGAAGAAGTTTTTTCGGAAAATCTCTTCCAGAAAATCTTCTTCTGAAAGAATCCTACAGTCTAGATATAGCCCCACTTATTACCACTTTAGGGACTCTTAGCCCCATAACTTTGCCCATAATTAAGCCCATAATCTACCATGACCTGAAAGAAGCTCATCCCACCACAGTATGGCACCTTTTACTTGAGGTTTTCAAAGTACACCTCCAGCACTGCTAAGTCTTTCCACACCACGGAAAGGCAGGTCATTTATCCATTGTATCAGCAGCAATAAACTGCAGTGCAAAGCGGTTAAATAAATATATTGTCCAGGGTCACAGAGTGTTATTTGCAAATCTGGCAGTGGAAAGCAGAAACGCTACGGTAGATTCCATTCCTTTACTCTAACCACTAGCACAGGATATTAGGTAATCAAATTGTTGCACAAAATAAAAGTTTTCAAAGAGAGATTTCAAGGCTCTATGCATAGAAAGTCAAAGATTACATTAGCCTCGCTTGCATTAGTAGCAACTTTACATAATGAGCGAACTTCCACATTCCAGAGGGAACTAGTGAAATCCCCTAATGCAAAACAGAACAATCAAGAAAGAATTGCCATACTTCCGTAACCAGCGTAAGGACCTCACCATCTGCCTGCTCAGAACATGAACTAAAACGTCTTCCAAGCACCCACTCAAGCTAGTTTAATTTGTTAGTAATTTTCCAGAGTAGGGGTGTTAAATATCCGTTAATTGAATAGTCAACTAACCTCGTGAATTCTTATTGGTTACTTGACTCTTCTATAATTCCTGGGCGTGGGGCAAGCAGCCAGTGTGCCAGGCAGGATCTGGTCCACAAGGGGAGCCAGTTTAAAAACCAGCTCCCCTCGTGGACTGGCTGCCTGTCACCCTATGCTGCTACCTCTGATACAGCAGCTCCTGTCTTGGGCGCGGAGAGAGGGGCTGAGCTCCTGGACCTAGCACAAGTCAGAACTGATCTAGGCTATCTTCCTGCCTGGCTCCTAATACACTTTAAATGCAGAGCCACAGCGGGGGTAAGTCCTGGACCTCGCACGAGCCAGGACTGAGCCAGCCTGCTAAAACATTTTCTGACAAGGGTGGGGGAATGCGTGTAGTCTATAGCATTAACCTATAACCTTTTGCTTATCAGTTAATCAGTTAATCGACTACACTTTTGCATCCCTATTCCAGAGATCAATATAATAACTTATAAAGGAGATACAATAGCACTGAATGAATACCATACAAGAAATACCAATTGCATAGTGACCTAAAGCTTATGAAATCTATTCAGCATTTGCAACATTATGGAAACAACAGAAAAAATTGTTACTACCCTTTCCTAACTGTTGTTCTTCAATATGTGTTGTTCACATCCATTCCAATTTAGATGTGTGTGCATCACATACATGGTCATCGGAAACTTTTTCCCTAGCAGCCTCTAGTCAAACTCTCTGAAGTGGTGCCGGTATATGGTGCTATATATGTCCCTGCTAACCCACAGCTCCCCTAGTTCCTTCTTGCTGGCAGAGGAGAAGGAAAGTGGGTATTGGAATGGATGTGAACAACACATCTTGAAGACCAACTGATATATAACATCCCTACTCGGGAAAATTACTAACAAATTAAACGAGTTTGAGTGAGTGATTGGAAGATGTGGCCAAATGAACTCAAGCAGCTCGGGCTGTAGTCATGGGGCACTGGTGTAGCGAGTGCATGAGCCGGCACATGGCCTGTAACCTGGAGTCTGGCAGGGAGGTGCTGCGTGCTGGCAGTCGTGGAGTCAAGCACTGCCCCAATGAACTCTATTCTTTGGCCAGGAATGAGAGTGGACTTATGAAGATGAGAAGCATGCCTAATCTCTGGGATCTGTCCTTGACGAGGCAGACATGTGCCTCCACCTGCTCCTTGGGTCAGCCTCTCAACAACCAATCATCAAGGTATGGATACACCTTCTCCCCTTCTGAGAAGAAATGCCGCCACAACTGCCATGCACTTCATGAAAACCTGGGGGGCTGTGGCGAGGCAGAAAGGAAGCACCATGAATTGGTAATGCATCTGGCTTACCACAAACCAAAGGAACTGGCCATGCAGCTGGTACATGGTTATATGAAAATTAGCATCCTTCCTATTGAAGGCTGCATACCGATCCCATGGATCCTGAGAGGATGATTGAAGCAAGTGAAAGCAGGCGGAACTTCAGTTTGAACAGGAGCTTGTTGAGGCCACAGAGATCCAAGATTGGCCTGAGACCCCCTTTCACTTTTGGGATGAGGAAATAACAGGAGTAACAACCTTTCCCTCTGAGCTCCTGAGGAACCTCCTCTATTGTCCGCACGGTGAGATGCAACTGCACTTCCTGTTGAAGAAGTTGCTCATGAGAGGGGTCCCTGAACAGGGACAGGGAAGCGGGGGGCAGTAAAAAGTGGTGGGGAGTGAAACTGCAGCATGTAGCCTAAGTCTACAGTTTGCAGGACCCAGTAGTCTGAGGTCATGAAGGACCATGCCCAGCAGAAGGAAGATAGGTGGCTGCCAAAACATGGGGAAGGATCCAGGGAAGACGTTGTAGCACAGCCCTTAAGCATCCCATCAAAATCTAGGTTTTGAGCCAGCCTGGGATTTAAGGGGGCTTAGGGTCTGGACCAGTGACTGGGAAGGGGACCTATGCCTGTTATTCCAGCCCCTACACCTCTGGGAAACCTGATGGAGGAAAGAGTGGAATTGGCACTACTGGTACTGCTGTTGCTGTGGTGGCCTGACGGATTTCCACTGAATGGCTGAGATGTGCATCCCCAATGATCACATCATGGCCCTGGTGTCCTTGATGGAGGCCGGAATCAGTTTTTTCAGAGAGCAGCCCCATGCCCTCAAAGGGGACATCTTGCAAGGTCCATTGTACTTCTGGAGGGAGACCTGAAGACTGTAGTCATGCTGACCTTCTCTTAATGATGCCCATAGATAGAGAGTGAGTCACAGAATTGGCCATATCCAAGGAGGCTTGGATGCCTGTACTAACCACCACCTTCCCTTCCTCCACAAGCACTCTTGGCAGGAGCGCCTTAAACTTTTAGGAGGCCTCCCAACTATTGTGCCTGCTGAGAACTGCCTGCTGGTTGGCTAGCCGCAGCTAGAGCCCTACCACAGAGTGCACTTTTCTCCCAAATATATCCAACCACTTAGCCTCTTTGGCCTTTGGCACTGGAGCTGGTTGACCCTGCTGCTCCTTTTCATTTACCCAAGAGACCACCAAAGATAATGGGGGTGGGTGAAAATAATGGTACTTGTACCCCTTAAATGGTACATAGTACTTGCTCTCTGTTCCCCTGACCGTCAGACGAATGGAGGCCAAAGTCTGCCATATGACAAGATTGTTTTTCTTCACCAACTTTATGAAGGGCAGGGCTACTCTCGAGGGCCCTTCTGGGGCTAGACTGTCCACCATAGGGTCCTTGACCTCAGCTACGTCCTCTGTTTAAATGCCCATGTTTTACAGGCCATCCTGCAGAGGAGATCCTGGTGAGCTCTATGATCTATTGGGGGAGGCCCAGATATGAAACCCCTGCCATTGCCTCATCCAGAAACAAAGAAGTGGAAGCCTCTGGGGGAAGAGAGTCATCCTGGACCTTGCCCTGTTCTGGCTCTTGCAATTCCCCTTGATGGCTAGTCGGCAAAACTTGGTCTATGGGTACTTGCACTTGAGGGGATGGATGCAGGTCTTTGTGGGCCAACCTATCTCTTGCGCTAGGTGTCATGGAAACAGAAGCCTCTGGCAAATGAGGGGGTCAAAGAAGGGGCCCTGGGTGGCTTAGAATCATGGGGACCAGAAGTTACTGAACTTGATACCATGGATGAATCTCCCAAGGCTTGGTGGTAAGCCCACAGGGTTCAGAATAGCCACTGTGTTGGAGGAGGCCACTGTGACTGCCACTGTATCTGATGCAAGTGGACTCTCCTTCAGATAATGATGAGGCCAAAGGTGAAGGCTACAGCAGAGCTGATGATGCACTGGGGGTCAGTACTGGGCAGAGGAAGAAGGGAACCAGTGCCACAGTGAGGACTTTGGGGCCCTACGAGACCTCAATCTATGATGCAAGGATATTGGTGCAGTGGTGGGTGCCATGATCCCAACCCCAAGGAGGACAGGTGCCTCACATGCAAAGATGGTGTGTTGTGCGCTGGTGCTGGGGGGAGGATAGAGACCTGTGCCAGAGTTGGAGCCAGAAATGGTGAGTGATATGAGTCTCTCCCCGGTGCCATGGCTTGGTACAGCTCCTGAATCAAGGTTGAGGAGCAGCCTTCTTGCCCCCCAGTGGGACCTCTGTGCCGATGATAGCTGCTGGCCATCAGGTGACTGAGGCCAATGCATGGTTATGTGCTGGTCAGGTGTTGGTGAGTGTCTGATCATCATGACTGGCTTGTCTTGCAAGATCAGGTGTTTCAGTGCTGTTGACCAGGACCCCTCACCCTGGTGATCCCTGAAACCATGTGCTTGGGAGGTGGGGGGCCATGGGAGGAGAGAGAACAATAGTGATGGTAGGAAGGGTTTGGAGACTGGTAAGAGCCTTCTAGGATTCCTGGGCCAGATTGCACAATTGTTCCAGCCAGGAATGGCCTACTGGCCAGTAGTCTGAGACTCCTGATATAAAGTTTGGAAACCTACATATAGAATATCATCAACATGAAAAATATGCAAATTGCATTTACAAATACTAAAAACACGGCTGAATTCTTCTAATTTGTCTCTAGTTTATAAAACTAAAAAACTATTGTTGTAAGGATGCTGCACTCCAGGGGAATGGAATGGGTAGTGTAAGTATTTACTGTAAAACACTTTGAAATCCTTAACTGAAAGATGCTACAGAAAAACACTGTTATTATTTTATTCTTATATGAAATCAATGTAATTAAAAAAGTTAATTTGGAGCAGAAATAAATAATGCTGTTCCTTCAGCTTGCTTCTGTTATGTTTCCTCCTCCGCAAAATTGCCCTTGTATTGATTTCATTTCAAACTCCTTCCCGTTTATGGCTTCAGTATGAATCATTTACATTATTTCCTCATTACCCATACAGTAAAGCTAAGCTGGAAAGGGCATCTCAATACACAAGAGTCATGCTTTCCATTAAACATCGTGTGTCATGCATTTGCTTTACAAAAGAGTACAAATAAACAGAATTCACAGAAAATTACACAAAGGTCTCAATTTAGGTGTTAATAATGACAAAAAGGCAACCTGTAGGAAGAACATTGCGTATAACCACACCAAATCTTCTGTGTCAATAGAGTTACAATTATAGAAAGTCTAGCACTCGGGAGGATTAGCATCTAGTTTAGTGCTTTATCTAAGTGCTAACCTTAAGTGTTTAATGTAAAGCTAATCAAATGTTTTATGTAAGTCAGAATCAAGCAGTCATTTTCAACCTTTGTTCATTTGCAGATCCTACAAAAATTTCAAATGGAGATGTAGCCCCTTTGGAAATCTTGGACATAGTCTGCAGATCCCCAGATTCTGCTGACCACAGATGTATGGTAATGATAACCTTTTGTGGACCCCTTACACATAGCCTGCATTCCCAAGGGATCCACAAATCACAGGTTGAAAACTACTGGATTAGATGATCATAATGGCCCCCTCTATCCTCAAAATCTGTGAATCCAGGAAATAATGCAAAGAAATTATCCTCAAATAATGTATTGAATGCAAATATACAAATATATTATTTTTTTCAAAAATTATCTGCTGGATATTTTCCTTCTGGCTCTATTCTCAAGAGATGGGCTCCCAACACTTTCCTCGAAAACTCTGTTCCATAGGCCCTTGTTGGTGTTGGGCCAAGAGCAGCTGATATGGGCCTGATTTTTAAGGGCATGTAGGCACTGAAAGTTGCAGATAGGTGCTAAGTGGGATTTCCTAAAGGCACCTTAACTTTCTCCAGTGACTGAGTCACAGGGACCGAGGGGTGTTTCAGAGTGGACTTGAAAGTGAGAAATTGAAGTGGGAAAATCCTCTCCTGCATTTCCCATTGGATTTCAGTTTTGCTGGTATGTGCCTACTGCCAGCCAGAAATTCCTATGCTTTTCCCCCTAAAAGTATTTGGCCATGAGGAGGCACTGTGTTAAGCTTTCTTCCTAAGCACAGAGGTGCACTTAAATATAGTTTAACACCTACTGGGGAAAAAACAATACAATAGCAGAAGGCTATCCCAAACACCAGAGCAATCCCCCAGCCAAGGCTACCTTCTTGTTCCAAAGCAAAGAAGCATACATAGGTCTTCTCAAATAAAAGGATATAAGAATGTTTTACATGGGCAAAAAGAATGTATTTTTCCATAAGCTCATTCTGAGAAATGCCTAAATTGTTTTTGCAGACGTTTTCTAGACGAAATCAGCTGGAGACATATACCCAGCATGCTAAATTTAAGCCCAGGAGTACTGCAGAAATAGATCAAGGAATCACAGTGGACCACAAGCTCAATATGAGTCAAAAGTGTGAAACTGACGGGAAAAAATGGAAACATTCTAGGATGTATTAACAGAAATGTTATAAGCAAGATGTGAGAAGTAATTTTTCCATTCCACTCTGAACTAATTAGGCTTCAACTGGAGTACAGTAACCAGCTCTGGGCGCCACATTTCAGGGACGAGATGGACAAATTGGAGAGGGTCTAGAGAAGAGTCACAAAAATGATTAAAAGTATAGAAAACATGATCTCTGAGGGAAGATTGAAAGAACTGGGTTTGTTTAGTCTGGAAAAGAAAAGACTGAGGGGGGACATGATAATAGTACATAAAGGCTGTTACAAGGAGGAGGGAGAAAAAATATTCTCCTTAATCTTTAGGACAGGATAAGAAGCAATGGGCTTAAATTGTAGCAAGGGAGGTTTAGGTTGGACATCAGGAAAAACTTCCTCACTGTCAAGGTGGTTAAGCCCTGGACTAACTTGCTTAGAGAGGTTGTGGAATCTCTCTATAACTGGAGATTTTTATGAGTGGTTAGACAAACACCTATCAGGGATGGTCTAGAAGATGGTGCTTGATCTGCCAAGAGTGCAGGGGACTGGACTTGATAACCTCTCGAAGTTCCTTCCAGTTCTATTATTCTGCATTAAAATTGAAAACAGGATTTTTTAATGAAAAATATTGGGAATCCTTAATTATAAGTGTTGCTATGGGTACAATCTATAATATCACAATGCTTCAAAATATCGAACATCTAATTAAGGTATTAACCACAGTATCGGACATCTTATTAAAGTATTAACCACAATGAGATCCAGCTGAACTTAATAGGAATCAAGGCCACTTATCTCTTGACAAGAAGAAAATCATTCTGAAATACTTAAAAGTATGTGTTTTACAATTTCTTAGTGGAATACTTGATCTGCTCCTAGCCATCCATTTTTCCTCCAAAAAAATTATAGTTCCTGGTGTGCTTTCACATATCGAGACAGATGCTGAGCTAATGTAAATCACTAAAGCTCGGTTGATGACAGTGGAGTGTGCTGATTTACATCAGATGAAAATAAGTTGGCTGCCCTTAGACCGTCCTTGAAGAGTACATTTAGAAATGCGAATTGTACAAGAAATACTACTGTATTGTTCTTGTTTAGGAATATATACATGATCTCAGCACACAGGAAGCCATTTAATCCTTGTGCAAATAGAGGGAAATAGATTTCTTCATCTTAAATTTGCATTTTATCTTTAAAAATATGCCTAATTAATTGTAGGTTACCAAGCCTTTTCTGTGCATGTACAGTGAATGAGAAACTAAGAATAAAATTTAGAAGATAGAAGGTGGAATACAGAAATTTTTGTATACAGAAAGGCTCAATTAGTAAAACAGCAATGGCTAACTGGAGATGTGCTTTTCTATTATCAGACTGAATTTGTACTTATTTAAGATGACAGAGGAGGAGGCGGAAGAGGAGGAGGAGGAGGCGGATCTTGTGATTAAAGCACAATATTAGAAGCCTAAAGATCAGAATGCTATTCCTGGCTGAAGCTACAAACTTCCTGTTTGATCTTGGGCAATTTCCTTCAGGGGAAATGTCAAAGTGCTTCTGTTGGGCTCTCTGAATTGTTTTTTCCAGCAAGCCGTGGGTACTCATCCAGGGAATTGTCAAAGCAGATTGTGCTGTGTTCTTTCAAAATATGCTCTCAGAACATAGTGCCCACGCTGTCTAGACACTCAGGCTATGTCTGCACAGCAGCATTATTCCAAAATAACTAACGTTATTCCGAAATAACATAGTATGTGTCTACACTAAAGCTTGTACTTCAAAATAATGGAGAGCTGGAGGACTTCTTACATTTTATGAAAAGTAAGGGAAGTCAAAGGAAGAGTGTTCTTCCTTTGACTTCTTACTGTGTAGACAGTGCCAAAAGCCAAATTAAGCTATTTTAACTTAAGCTACACAATTGACGTAGCTGAAGTTGCATAGCTTAATTTGAGTTTTACCCTGCTGTGTAGATATACCCTCAAATGCCACAGTTGGACACCTGATCACTTTCAAAACCTCACTGCTTATATGCTGGTACCCTCCAAGCACTGCTGTTTTCCTGGTTCCTAAAGTCCTTTCTATGCTAGAAAAGAATAAGCATTAAGTCTGAGAAGATTCCATGTGGAGAGTGGGTGAATATTTGGGTATCTTCATTTTTCTGAATGTATTTCTCTATGCAAGAGACTGGTTAACTTCCCTTTAGGGAAATAAATAAAACAGGACCCAGCAGCAATTCTGTCAAGATCAGATGATTTATTTCAGTTATTGATAAGAGATAGGTGGGATATTTGAAAAAAGCAGCACTGGTACACAAGGAATTATTTATTAGGGAAAGCAGCTCGGTTAATATTTTATAGTTTAATCATGTAGTAGCCCATGTTAGTCTGAATTTGCATAAACAATGAGAAATCCTGTGACACCTCATAGACTATGGGTGTGTCTACACTAGAGTGTTATTTCGAAATAGCTTATTTCAAAATAGTTATTTCGAAATAGCTTATTTTGAAATGACACGTCTACATACAAAATACATTTCGAAATAGCATTTTGCTATTTCGAAATAGCGTGTCCACACTGAGTGGACTGTGAATCGCATTTAAGGCTGACTGGAACCAGCTCCAGCAGGGCACCAGGTCAGGACTTACTGTGTGTGGCTGCTGCCTGAGGCTATCTGAGGTCTGTGCTTAAAGGGTGCTCCCCCTCTCTCCCCGGACAGCCGGTTCTCAGGTTTCCCTGCTTGCTTGTCTACCTCGATGAGAGACAGCAAAGAATTTTGTCTCTGCATGCTCTGGTTGCCCTCACTCGGGACAACACAGCACTCTGCAACATGGAGCCAGAGCTGCCCGTGGGTACTCTGGTGCTTCTCGTGGATGCGTTGCTGCAAGCCTGGCTGCACTTGCTGCAGGCTGCCATCCAGGAGGTCCATCGGGGAGGCTGTCAGTATCCAGGAGGCTCTGCAGGAGAGCTTCCACCCTGAGGAGCACTAAGAGCCTCCTTGGTCTGCCCCACTGGGGGCTTGTGCCTCATTCCTCCCTCACGTCCTTCCACTTACCCCTCCCTAGCCCCCCCTCCTGATGTCAAATAAAATACACATATTTTCAAAAATATAAACTCTGTTTATTTAACAAAAGTGGGGGGGAGGTATGAAACTCTGGAGAGACTGGGGAAAGGAGGCAGGAGAGGGGAAGATAGAGGGTGGGAGGGGAGGGAACCTGGGAGGAGGGAGCTGGAAGGGAGAAGCAAGGGAAAGAAAGGGGAGGGAAAGCTCAGAGTTCAGGGGTGGGGGTCTTGCCGGGCCAACTGTCTCACAGCATGGCGGGAGGTTGAGGAGGGAGAGGCGGGAGGAGGAGAAGGAGAGGGAGGAGGAGCGGAAGCTGGGGAGGCAGCAGGCACTGGAGCAGCACGAGGCAGCATGCTCTGCACCAGGGTCTGCAGATGGGCACAGATGGCATGACCCTGGGCAAGCAGTTCCCACCAGAACTCCTGTTTGTCCTGCACCCACTGCTCCATGGTGCGGTGCAGGGCTCGCAGGGCCCCCAGCTGCTGGTCTCAGAACCCCTGCAGTGTTGTGGTGAACCTGCTGAACGCTCAGGTGCGGGAGGATGTCTTGGACGGGGTGGTGCGCCCTGCACGCGCACCTGGTGTGGCTGTGGAGAAAGAAGAGAAGGGGCCAGTTCTCCCTGGGGACACAGTGGGTGAAGCCCAGCCCCCTTCTGCGAGGTGAGGATGACCATGCCTTGCACAGAGGCCATGGTCGGAGTGTCCAGCTATCCCCGGGAGTGGGAGCTGCCCGGAAACCACACCCATGCCCCAGTGCTGAATATCGTGCAGCCAAGATGGGGGGATATGTCCCCTGCCTCTGTGTATAGGAAGCTTGTGAAGGGAGGGTGTCCTGCTGTGTCCTGCCCTGGGGTCAGGAACATGTCAGGTCTCTTCACACATGCGTGTAGCTATCAGACCATGGCCCCTGTGTGGGCCCAGGGGTGGCACAGCATGTGCTCGCATGTGTACACGTTGCTGTGTGATCCGTGGTAAGCAAGGCCCACACACGTGTTCCCTAGTCTCCCTCCCTACACCCCTCCCCCGGGAAGGGGACAGTGATGGCACTTACATGGTGTGGCCTCCCCAGACGATGCTGGTGACTCCACTGCTGGGAAAGCTTGGGGGTCCGGCCGGTGTGGCACCCTCCGTGGCAGCTTCTCCTCTGCACCCTGGTCAGGGCCCTCCAGTCCCAGATCACTGCCCCCTGGGGTGGCACAGACCATCTCGCCCCCCATGATGCGGTCCAGGGCGTCAAAGTAGGGGCAGGTGTCTGCCCCTGCTGAGGAGCTGCCCTGAGTGGCCCTGGCGTATGCCTTCCACAGCTCCTTGATCTTCATGTGCACCTGTTCTTGTGTGTACATGTGGCCATGGTGCCAGCTATGCATCCGTAGACGGTGGCGTTCCTCCATCTAGTGCGGAGATCATGGACATTGGAGGCCTCTCCACAAACCTCAATGAGGTCCATGATCTCTGCACTAGTCCAGGAGGGCACCTGCCGTCTCCGGCCCCTGGCTGGCTCCTGGGAGCTGAGGGACTGGGTGGGGGACAGCTGGCTGGCACTGGCTGCCCAGATCATTCTCTGGCCACTGGGTGAGGGGCAGCGACTGCTGGCAGGCCTTGCTCTGGCATACAGTGTGGCCAAAGTCTACCCCTCTAAGGTCTCTGGGCCTGGGGGAGAGGAGAAGAGTTTTCCTGGTTTGGCCCAGAGTGGTCACAAGGGGAAACTGGGAAGGGCTGGAGGCCCCCATTTCAGAATAAGTGTCTACACAGCGCTTATTTCGAATTAGCTATTTCGAATTTAGCATTATTCCTTGTAGAATGAGGTTTACCAAATTCAAAATAAGTGCCCCGTTATTTCGATTTTATTTCAAAATAGCAGGTTGCCTGTGTAGACGCTAGGAAAATTAATTCAAAATAAGGGCTGTTATTTCAAATTAACTTTGATGTGTTAAACCCTATCAGATTTATTGGAGCATAAGGTTTAGTGGGCAAAGACCCACTTTGTCAGATGCCGAAGTCTATCAGGTGCCACAGGGCTTCTTGTTGTTTAGCTTAATTATGCAATTTTTACAGATAAGTTTTTCAACATCATATCAAATTTAACAAGATATTTCTTAAAAGAAGATAATGTCATATAATTTAGCAATAAGACCATTATTTAGTTTTGTAACAAGGCAACAAATTGATCACTATGATTAACTAAGGGTGCATCTACAAAGCACCCTAAATTTGAAATAAGATATGCAATTTGTGCTATGCAAATTGCATATCTTATTTTGACTCTATTTCAAAATAGCTTATTTTGAAATCTGGATCATCTAAATGGTGCCAAATTTCAAAATAACGTGCTATTTCGAGCCATTCCTTATCCCTCCTACAACGAGTTTTAAAAAGTAGCCTTTTTTCGAAAAAACCTCACCTGCGTCTAGACTGCAGCCGCGTTCTTTCGAAATTAAATCGAAAGAACGCGGCTTTTCTTTCGATGGCGGTAAACCTCAATTTACGAGGAAGAATGCCTTCTTTCAAAAGTTCCTCTTTCGAAAGAAGACGTTCTTGAATGTAAATAGGGCTTCTTTGAAAGAGAGCATCCAGACTCACTGGATGCTTTCTTTCGAAAAAGCAAGCCGCTTTTTCGAAAGTTCAATGTGCAGTCTAGATGCTCTCTTTCGAAAGAGGCTCTTTCGAAAGTATCTTTCGAAAGAGCCTCTTTCGAAAGAGGCTTGCAGTCTAGACATAGCCCTAGTGTAGACATGGCCCAAGTGAGTAGTTTAAATACATATATTTTCAACTGAATATGAGCATTAGATATCAAATACTTGCATTCAGCTGAATCATCTAGGCTAGTTTTGATGATTTGTAGAGACTCAATGAAATGAAATTTTTATAAATATCCTAGAAGGTACTGGAGGGGGAAGAGAAGTTCTTTAAGTTAAGGGCTGGTGCTAGCATATGAACAAATTGATATAAACTGGGCATCAATAAATGTAGGCTCAAAGTTAGATGAAGGTTTTAACCATTAGGGGAGTGATGTTCTAGAACAGTCTTCTAAGGAGATTAGTGAGGGCAAAAGACCTAACTTGTTTCAAGACTGAGCTTGATAAAATGTATGGAGTGAATAGCATGATGAGTTTCAGAAGGGTGGCCAGGTTAGTCTGTAACTGAAAAAAACTTAAAAAACAATGAATAGTCTTGTAGCACCTTAGGGGAGGGCTGGGGGGCATTGGGTGTGTGACTCGATCTGTGCCAGGTTCAGGGTCTGCTGGCTGGGTGCTGGCAGGCTTGCACCTGGCACGGGCACCGTAGCCAGCCCGTGCCCCTTTAAGGTGTCCGGGGCCGGGAGGGGGGCATAGAGTTTCCCTGGTGTTGGCCAGAGTGGCCACCAGGGAAACCTGGGGAGGGCTAGCCTCCCACTAGTTCGAACTAAAGGGCTACACAGTCCTTAGTTCGAACTAGCTAGTTCGAACTAGGCGTTAGTCCTCGTAAAATGAGGTTTACCTAGTTCGAACTAAGCGCTCCGCTAGTTCGATTCAAATTCGAACTAGCGGAACGCTAGTGTAGCACCTAGGAAAGTTAGTTCGAACTAACGTCCGTTAGTTCGAACTAACTTTGTAGTGTAGACATACCCTTAGAGACTAACAAAAAATGTAAATGGTATCATGAGCTTTCGTGGGCACAACCCGCTTCTTCAGATGATGATGATGATAAGATTGCCTATAATGGCATATGGTCTATCCATGACAATTATCAAATATGTCTGACAGCCAAAGATGGGACAATAAAAAGTCCTAAGATACTACTGGGTTCTTCAGTGCCCTGAGATACCTCTGGCAAGATCCATCAGTCAGACACTTAGGAAAAAAGTGCTCACATACTCATAGTCTAACTTATCACCATATTTGGGGTCAGGAAGGAATTTCCTCATTGGTCAGTCTGGCAGAGACCTTCAGGGGATTTTCATCTCTCTCTATAGCATGGGCCACAGGGTTTGAACTAGGGTAAATGGTGGAGTTTTTGGAACTTGAAGTCTTTAAATCAAGGTTTGATTATTTCAGTAACTCAGCCAAAAGTTTTGGGCTTCCTATAGTTTGCAGATTATTTGAAACCATGTCCTATAAAAGAAATTGTGTATCCTCCTAATTACACCATCTAGAACTGGGCAAATATTAGCTGAACCAAATTTTTTTTTTTAATAAAATTGTTTTGGATTGATTCAAAATGGATTTTTGAACAGGTTTCTCATAAAAAAAAGTTTTATTTTGGAATTTTAGCCCCTTTTAAAAGCATAAGAACATAAGAAAAGCCATATTAGGCCAGACCAAAGGTCCATCTAGCCCAGTATCCTGTATTCTAACAGTGTCCAATGCCAGGTGCACTAGAAGGAATAAATAGAACAGGTGATCTGTCCCCCATCACCCATTCCCAGCTTCTGGCTCACAAACACTAGGGATGCCATTCCTGTCCATCCTGGCTAATAGCTGCTGATGGACCTATCCTCCATGAATTTAGCTAATTCTTTTTTGAATCCTGTTAAAGTCTTGGCCTTCACGCGATTTTAAAAACAAGCTAATTTGAAATGAAAAGTCAAAATGCTTCATCCTAGAAATGGCAAAATGAAATGGCAAACAATCATTTTTCCAGCCAAATTTATTTGCTAATACAGTTTGCAAATACAATCATACAATTATTTGCAAATAATGTTGTGCTCTGATAACTGTACATTTAAGCCAGTTAATACCATCTCTATTACTATCATGCCATGCTATGCCATAAACTAGTTATGAAAAGAGATACTAAAGAAAATATGGCTCTCATTTTTCTCAACCAAAACTTAAATACACTATTTCTGCAAGTTACTTGATTCCTACAGGCCAAGGGACTGACAATCTTAAATTATAGGCCTGAACCCTTAACTAGTGATGGGAATAGTACCAATGACAATTTGCCTGAGTAAGAGTCTCATCTGATATTGTTCTTGAAAACTTACTGAAATTTTTACTTGTGACTTGCAACAAAATCACTTTTTTAAAAAAATAGAGAATGATGCTAGGTAACAAAGACTTTGGTCTTTGTAAAGTACAGGCAGTCCCCGGGTTACATGGATCCGACCATCGGATCCCTACTTACAAACGGGGTGAGGCAACCCCACACTAGCTGCTTCCCCCCAGCAGACCAGGGAGACGCGAAGCTAGCGCCCCCCCCCCCCCCCAGCAGACCAGGGAGACGCGGAGCGGCTTTTCTCAGCAGACACCTCAGCTTGAGAATAAAGGACTGAGGGAAGTGAGGTGTGGGAGAATAAAACTGAGCTCTGGAGAAATGTTTAGCTAGAGTTTCCCCTACAATATGTACCAGTTCCGACTTACATACAAATTCAACTTAAGAACAAACCTACAGTCCCTATCTTGTACGTAACCCGGGGACTGCCTGTACCAATTAAATAGAGAAGATCTTGATTCACAAACACTAAGGATTTGATAGCTCATTACTTAACATCACATGACCCTTTCCATTCCCTTTGAGGGTTGACATAAATTTAGAATTTCTGTGTTACACAGTTTAGCAGATGTTTCAGAAGCAAAATATTCTTTGATTTACATCAGCTACTACACATTAAATCTCACTGAGAAGTACTAATTTATAAAACAGTGTTCGTGCTTGGCATCTGTAACTCTGGATAAAATGTTTCAGAGGGGTAGCCATGTTAGTCTGTAACTTTAAAAATGAGTAGACCTGTGGCATGGGCAAAACCAACTTCTTCAGATGAAATTATCTTGAGTGGAGAAAGAAGGGGAACTTTCAGAATAAGAAGGGAGAGGGAGAAAAATAATTACTTGTTAATTGTAATTCCAGTGCTAATAAGGCTAATTGAGTGAGTTGGAAGTGTCCCATACTTAGCTTTTGATGTCAATAAGGTGTTGAATGTAAGGAAAGCTGGTGTTATAATATGTTAAACAGTTCAAGTCTTTGTTCAGGCCAAAGGAGATGATGTCACATTTGCAAATGGAGGTCAGTTCTCCACTCTCTCTGTGTAATCATGAAATTCCCTTGTAGGAGAATGGCTACTTTCAATTCTATTAATGAGTGCCCAGTGCAGATTAAAATGTTCCCCTACAGGTTGCAAAATGTCAAATGAAATGTAATGTGGATAAGTGTAAAGTAATGCACATTGGGAAAAATAACCCCAACTATACGTATAGTATGATAGGGGCTAATTTGGCAATGACAAATCAGGAAAGAGATCTTGGCGTTGAGGTTAGATCCATAAAAGGCTATTAGCCAGGGGATAGAAATGGTGTCCCAGGCCTCTGTTTGTCAGAGGCTGGAGAAGGATGGCAGGAGACAAATCGCTTGACCATTGTCTTCGGCCCACCCTCTCTGGGGCACCTGGTGCTAACCACTGTCGGCAGACAGGCTACTGGGTTAGATGGACCTTTGATCTGACCCAGTACGGCCGTTCTTATGTTCTTATGTTTCTGTGTGTTACCATTTTGAATATCTGTTTTGTGCAGTAGCTTTTTGTTTAAAAAAAAAAAGTGCCAGTACTCATTGCTTGAGGAAAGTAAATTTGGAAAATGCCTCTCCCACCTTTCTTCCTGTGTCATGCGCATAAGCAAAAAGCACATTTTTCATCTTGTTGATCCTGAAGGAGTCAGTCAGGCTGGGGGCTGTGCAGGGGTAAAGCGGTGGGTGCGAGTGCTCCCAAGGCCAGCAGGGGGCTGTGCTGGGGGAAAGCGGCGCGGTGAGAGTGCTCAGGCCCAGCAGGGGGCTGTACCGAGGGGGGGGGGAAGCGGTGTGGTGCGAGTGCTCCCAAAAAAAGGTGCCAGTGTGCCATACTGGTGCGTACTGTCACAAAAAAGCACTGTTTTTGTGTCCTATCCATTAATCCTTTGTCATAGAGATTGTCCAGTTTGACCACTATACATGGCAGAGGGGCACTGCTAGAACTCGATGGTATATATCACGAGCATGTGCAATTTTATGAGCCTCTGATGTGGTGGCTTATGATTTCTGGATAACAAGATGTAACTATCAGTACAGCATGCCTTCAGAATGTTTACCATTGGCAGGAAGGTTTTAAAAGGGCCACATTCTGCTAGCATTTACACTGGTAAATCCACTGAGTTCATGATTGGAGGCACAGAACTGCAGGTGCCTCAAATCACGTCATTGATTTTGGTGTGTTGAGGCAGTAAGCTTGCCCATGACAGAAAACCTGCATGTTCAATTGAGATATCAAACTTCGGATAATTTATCACATTATAATATCAACATAGTGATAATTTACAACAAAAGACATTTCCTGAGGATAAATTACCAGCCGGGAGGAAATGATGGCTGCAGGCCAGGTGAATGAATTTTCCTAATAAAATCTGCATGTAACTTTTAGGGTAACAAGAACAAAACTTGCAGTATCTTTGCCTTTCAGTAACATTGCAACACACTCTTAACTTCCTGGGGTCATAAGGATGTATTTTGAAGAAAAACACAAAAAGGGGTTCTGTTTTGAAAATGCAAATGGTACACAGAAGTAATCATTTTATATACCCTGGGAATCTGAATGGACTTTGTTGTATAATATACTACCATATTTAACCAGCATTGCTCAGATCCATACCTTAATTCAGGGGTCTTTTTAAATAAAAGGAAAATGTACATGCTTTATTTAAATGATTGTACTTTTAAAAATACAGTGTTATTTTTATGAAGTTAATTTTTATTTTGGATTTCTTAAAAAAAAGCAGTTAAAACTTTCCATTTAATTTTTTTAGTAAATGTTTTAAAAAGGGAATTCCATCAAGCATATTTTTTCTTATCTTTTGCTATGTTTTAACAAAGAAGGACTATAGTCATTTTGGTTTCAAATAACGTTTTTCTAGTTTTCAAAACTTAAGCATCAATTTAGCTGTGCCAAAACAGTGCTTTATTCCAAATGTTTCCATTTTCTCTCTTTTCTGTAAGATTTATTTAGAAGTAATCTGATATCAGGTTCATCCTATTTTTCCAGCTTAACTTGACTCCGACCAGGGGTGAAAGTAATTTAAATTTCTTACATGGCTAGGGCAAGGTGTGAGAGGGATTCAGGGCACGGAATTAGGATATATATGGATGGGAGCAGGAGTCAAGGCAGGAGGTTGAGGGTGTGGGAACTGTAGAAGTCAGGGTTGGGGGGTGAGAAGAAGCTCAGCATAGGGGGTGGGGGGTGGTGCAGAAATTAGGCCAGGGGGCTGGAGTGTGGGGGGCTCAGGGCAGGGAGTTGGTTCTGCGGGGAGGGAAGGGGTCAAAAGCTGCTTGCTCTTCCCTTCCTGTCCCTGTCAGGAAGCAAGAGCAAAGTGCACAGCTCATCTGCCCCCTGCCCTCCCCAGCCAGAATGAAAGGAATGCAGCAAACTGCGCACTTTTCCTTTGCTCTGTGACAGTGATGAAGGTGAACAGCCAGCAACATCCCCGTACGAATCTGACGTCCCCATATGTTCTCCCTAAATTATACCTATGCTGGGCAGCTCAGAGCTGGGGCAGTCCTGGACGGGGGCAGGAGGGCCCCCACCCAGCCCCTTTAACTTTCTCCTTAGTGTGGCAGCTTGTACCGGAGCCCTAAGAGCGAGGTTGGGAGTTTGCACCACCTTCTCCTGCAGCCGACCACCCCAGTCAGCTGGCTCCTTACTGGAGCAGTGCACCCTGGTGCACGCTGGCTTACTTTTACCTCTCATTCAGTCTCCTTCAATATTGGCTGAATTATGTCAATTGTGAGGACTGTACTTGATTTGATTATTCTTTTTTCTGTTTGGTTTTATGAGAAGCAATCCTATTCCAGGCACATCCCATTTTCCTGGCACAACCAACTCCTTATGTTGCAATAACTCTAAATCTGAATGTACACAGGTATGGGTTCAAATTTATGGACTGATACAAAGGCCACTGAAATTAATATGAGTCTAAGCATCAACTTCATTGGGCTCTGGATTAATTTTTTAGGCACAGCCTTACCAACATTAATACATGTGACTTACTTTGGCTACATAATTACTAGTCCTATGGTATAATTATTCACATACTAGATGTTGGCAGGGCTGGGCTCTTAGAAGCTGTGCTTAGGCCCCTTTGAAAATGTGATTCAATATGATTTTGTAAGAAAAAAATCATTTGGATTACATTCAACAACACAAAGTCACATGGTCTTTACCTCAGTTCAGGAACAAGCAAGGAATGGCACCACAACGTGTGGCTTAAATGTCAACATTTATTTTGAAAAGTAAGTAGTGTCTAATTCCGATACATTTCACAAACTAGTCCTGAAAAAGAAGAGATGGAAGCTAAAGATTAGGCTGTAGCTAAACAGTTCAGTTATGATTTAAAATGTGGCCGGAAGCTCCTTCTCTTGTTTAATGAGTTTGAGAACTGTAAATTTGGAGTGCTAAATTCAGAACTGTTTCCACTGGCAGCATTGCGGAAACTAAACAAAGCTAGAGAATGTAAGAGTAATTCTCTAGCTTTAGATGTTTCTATAATCTGTTCTTGGGAGATCTGAAGGCTTATCTGATTTATGTTATTCATGATCAAACTGGATGTCAAGAGGTTTGTTACAGAACCACATCTGGTCAGGTTTTCTTCAAAAAACTGTTTATAGAGCTCTTCCACTTTTGTATCCATGTAGTTGTTCAGCACAGAATTTGAAAGAGGCTGCTTGTGGAGCGTCATACTCCTTTCTCCACCGTCATCACCATTCAAGGACTTTGTAGCTGATTTTTCAAAATGCTCATTTAGAGAGGAATGGCCTAATGGAATATCTCCTGACAGTAAAATAGGGCCCTCAACAAGTTCATCACTTATATGGTCCATAACGCAACCTGAGTCGCTCATATAGTCTCCTACATGATCTCCTCCAATATGTAAGTCAGGATAGTTTTGATAAATACTGTGGCATGACCAGGATCTATACAAATCTGGCTGGTTTTCATAATTTTGTTCTCTTCCTGGTATATGTAAAGCTGTAGATATGGTTCCTTTAACATATACTTCATGTTCTTTTGCAGGTAGCTCTTTAGATTTCCATTGAAGCTGTTTATTATGTTCAGTTTTGCTACCTTTTGCAATGGTCTCATTCTGCTTCTCAGATTTTGAAGCAAAATCTTTAATTGCTGGTGTACCTATAAGGTGATCTTTCCAGGTTTTCCTTTCATCTTTTCTGTTCATGTGACATTTGTGGGGTTTATCTGTGTTCTGTTTTCTTTCTTTGTATATGATTCCAGTTAGGATGCCTTCTGCCAACATGTTGATCAGTGCTAGAGACTCAGTAACACAGAGAGTTCATTAATTCCTGCAATCACAAAGAAGCCATGTAAGGTAATGCAAAGTAAGTGTAAGGGTTGTTTTATCCTTAATTGGATTAAAAAGTTTTTTAAAAAGTATGTTTCATGCAGACTGTAATGTGTGAAAGGTTATTTTAACAAACAGTAATTAAATTGCTTTTTCACCAATTTCACTTTTATAACCAAAATAAAGCCATCATTTCAACAAAAATAAAATTTGATCCTTAATGTTCTGTAGCATCTAAGTCGTGGACTCCTCTTTTGAATTGAGATAATTGTGCTACCTACACATGACTTGTTTTCAGTAAGACTTAATCAATGAAGTCTTTTCATCAGGTGACTCTCAACAGGTATAAAATCAGCATAGTTCTACAGAAAGCAACAGCGCAACACCTGATTTCACCATCTGAAGTTCTGTCTGATTATGTTAATCAATCCTCTACAGACTTTTTTAAAGCAAACTAAGGGATTTCGTGCAAAGTGTTGAACTCTCCTGTGAGATACTGAGTGGTGTCAACTTTTACTGCCTTCACTGTGAGCGGAGGATGGTCATTGCCTCCCAAGAGTGCTCAGCATCTTGCAATACCACATATTACATAACAATGTTGTTATGGGTGTGTCTCTGAACTATTAGCCAAAACGTAAGCAGATACTATAACGAGCTCTTGTATTACTAAGATTCCATAATTTTACTAAATTTACAGCATTCATCCACTAGTACAGTATGAAACATTATCATGAATAATTAAAAAACAACATATCACAAATGAGTTAGTTACTACATTCTGTAATGCCTTCATCTGTAACACCGTAATTGTATTTGCTCTCACAGAGCTCAATCCTGCACTCTTTGGAGTCAATGGCAAAATTTCAGTTTATGGAGCAGGATCAAGCCTTTAGGGCTTGGTCAAGCCTCCCACTGAAATGAAGGAGTCTTTTCATTGACTTCAGTCGGAGGTGGCTCTGAACCACATTGGCTAAGGACCACATTGTAGCTGTTCCTTACGTGGGAGAATAAAGCGGGAGAACACCAAAAGTCTCTTCTTCACTCTAAATACTTTGCAATGTTAGCGCTGCACAGCAGGGGGATTGCTTCTTTTGTGCATCTCTAGAGCACTCAGGATTTGTCTACATCACCTCAGCTCAGAGTTGATAGACTAGGCTAGCAGGGCTCACACCAGCACTTTAAAAATCCATTTAAATCAGAGAGTAGCTGTTTTATATAAAGAGACACTTCTGTAGAGCAGGTGTGATGCCAAAACCAAGCCTTAAAATAAAATCAATTCTGTATTGGAAAAGGTTAAGTACTCCACATATTAATATACACACTCTAATTCAGATGTCATAAGACTGGCACCAGGACTCAAAACCAGCACAATACACTGATCCTACAGACCTTAAAATCATTTAATCATTTACTTTATCTTCAATACCTTTCACACATGCAAAGATACAGCATAAAATTTTTTAAAAAAATTTTAATTTTAAAATTGCCTCCTCCTAAGTGCCACTTTCAAAAGAGGCACAGGCACTTATGAGCCTAAATCTCATTAAAAGTCAATGGAACTCAGGTAACTATATGACTAACTCACTTTTGAAAATGGGAGGTAAGCCCAGATGTGTGAAGATATTTAGGCACCTAACTTCTGTTGAAATCAATTGGAGTTAGGTGCCTAATAATTTTGAGGATCTGGGCCTAAGTTATTTATGAAAATTGTGCCTCTAATGTTTGGTAACTGTTCAAAGTGTTAAATCAAGATGTCAAAAATATGCAAACCTTAGAAAGTATTCTTTAAAAATCAATACATATATTTTAAGTTATTTAAGCAAAATAAGAGTGACTCTAAATTCTGGAACAAAAGATAAGCTGAGACAAACTAAAGAAAACCAGACTTACCCTTTCAGAATCAGTATAAGATGTGGATAGTCATACAGTCTAACATTTCACTACTACAACTGCAGCAAACTTAGGATAAATTCCTTCTCTCTTTATTTACTGTAGACAGTCTGAGCATTTACTGGAGAACAAACAATTTTATTCCTCTTTTTGTACTTTTAAAACAGAAGTACCGTCACCAATGGAAAACCATGTGGTCCGTCAACAAGCAGTGACAGCAAATCCAAAAGAGGATGTAAAAATGGGTATGGCTAGGATGAATTCTGATGTAATGTTTGCAACTACCATGACAGTTATTTAATTTTGCAATAAGTTAACTTAAAATTAACTAAGATTACAAAAGGCTTAGTGTGTCTAATGTATTTCTGTTGGATAACTCTAGCCATGCTCGTAATACATTTCAAAATGCAAGGATGCAATCAAGCATTCTATTGCTCATTTCCATCTACAAATAACTGAATTTAGTTATTAAATTAGATACGTCTCTGATTTTTACAGGCAAATGTTGTCTATATGTGCAAGTTTCTTGATTTGCAGATGTAGGACATGCATAAGTGAGAGGAAGAATATAATGATTGTTTTTTAAAATGTAATGCTCAGAACAAGGTCAGTAGATCACGCTGCTCTGTCCCTCCTTGTAGACAGAGTGCACACAGCCAACCAGCTGCTGGCAATTTGCAGTGTCCTAATGTTATCAACTGTAACTTGGGCACTGACAAACTTGGGCTGGGACATAATCTGGGATTTTCACAATAATCAAACAGCCCATGGTTCTGGCACTATTGCTGATGTTTCTCTGAAGTGGATCTTTCCCTTCTTTCTCATTTTTTGTAACCTTTGGTAGAAGCTTTTTATCACAAGATGTGTCCCTTTAAGAGGAAACAGGACCAGTCCCCTGGAAATAGGTAGCTGCTTCTGAGTGTGGATGATCTCTCCCATTTGAGTAAACCTGGACTAATTCAACTGGGCTATTGTCTCAGCTGAGAAAGGAAAGAGTTCTTCTAAGGACCTAAGGGCTTAAACAGAGTTCATGCTTTTGAAAATCCCACTAAGTACTTATCTAGAGAGCCCTGCACAGATACAAAACGAGTAGTCCTGTAGCACCTGCATCTGCAAAAATGGTATTAGGATATCTGCATTGACAAACACGGATACAGATACCCACAGATATAAAAAGGATATCTGCAAATTTGCATGATTCTAAATCCAAAATTTGTGTCTACAAAAGTAAACCATGGATAACTGCACCCACATCTGCAGATCCACAGATATAAAGCAGATAACTGCAGATTTACAGATTTGCAGGGCTCTGCTTATTTGCATCTTCAGCTGCTTAAATACCTTTGACAATTTTTTCCCAAGTTCTCACAATCTATTCAGAATACAAATTCCTTAGGGAAGAAAGTTTCTTTTTGCTTTGCATTTGCACAAGGCCTAGGAAAATGCTTCATGAATGGGGCTCTAATGTGCTGCCATAATACAACTAACATATTCTAATAGTAAGAATACCAGTTTCTCACATGGTTTCTGAAACTCTTACCCAATGAGAAATGAGTGCCATTGGAGCTATCTGTTTAGTACTTTACTAAAATTGAATGCAAGCAAGTTATCTAAATAAACTTGCTCCCTTCCCATGGTCCTCCAAGTAAATAAAATACAAATATAAAACCAAGGGTTAATATACAATTCTCCATTAGGTTTGATTCAGTAGGAACAGATTGCAATTTGTTGTATGAAACTGAATAGCACTGGCGTGCGTACGGGGTGTGCCGGGTGTGCCGCCCCCCCACCCCGATCTCCCCCGGCCAGCCCCCGACCCCCCCCCCACCAGCTCTGCTTCCCGGCCCCGCCTCTTCCTCCCAGCCAGCCCCGCTCCCCTCCCGGCTGGTCTTTCCTCCTGCCTCATGAAGCGTGTCCGGTATTTTTTTTTAAGACTACCTGGTAACCCTATAGGCTGTGTCTACACTGGCGCGATCTTGTGCCTAAGTGGCTGCTTTTGCACGAAAACTTGCTGCCTGTCTACACTGGCCGTGTGTTCTTGTGCAAGTAAACTGACGTTCTACCGTATAAAATCAGGGCTTCTTGCAGAAGAACTATGATGCTCCCGCTCAGGAATGAGCCCTCTTGCACAACTGTTCTTGCCCAAGAGGCCAGTGTAGACAAGCAACATGAATTTTTTGTGCAAGAAAGCCCTATGGTTAAAATAGCCATCAGCGCTTTCTTGCGCATGAGAGCGTCTACACTGGCATGGATGCTCTTGCGCAAAAGCACATCTCTTGCGCAAAAGCACATGCCAGTATAGACGCTCTCTTCTGGAAGAGTTTTTGCACAAGAACTCTTCCACAAAAGAGTTCTTGCGCAAGAAGCTGCCAGTGTAGACGTAGCCATAATGTCTAAAAAAAGTGGCTTTGCATTTTAATTTAATCGCATGGTATGCTCTTTTAGTTTTAAAGTATGGATTGCTGTATTATGCAATAAGCGCCGAATTGCACATGTAAAAAACAAACTAAGAAGTACAATGTCCCATACCTAAGTTTGTATTTTTTAAGTAAAGGTTAACTGTTAATTTAAAAAAATTAAGTTGAGTTAAGTTTTAGTTTCTTTAGTTTGATGAATAAAAATAATGTCCTTTATGATTGAGTATTCAATAAATATTTGCCTTAAAAAAAAAATTCCCTTGGTGCACACCCAATGAAATGTGCTGCACACGCCTATGCTGAATATCCAAGTGTTAAACTTCAAATTTTCTTGGAAATGAGGTTCCTATTGTGGAAAATAGAGGGTCCTTCCTACAGCATTTCCATTTATAACTGGATTATTGTACAGATGACGCTAGCCCTATCATTTAATGGACTGTGTAGTATGTCGTGTATCTTAAAGTACACAATAAATTCATTTGGCATAACCACGATAGACTCTCCAAAACTAAAATTTAATAAACTCATTGGTGGATCAGCTCCTCACATTTTGTTCCATTTACCTACATTACAATGAGTCTCAGAACCATATGCAAGAATTCCTGTGGGAAGAGGGGTGCATTTTTTGTAAATGTGGACCACAAGGGTGTGAATGCACCCCTCCCCATGGTCCTCCAAGTAAGCAGGAATATCAGCCTCAGCCTTCCCCCAACTGGTCAGAGCATGAGTCCAGCAGAGGGTCCAGCGGCAACCAAAATGATTAGGGGGCTATAGCATATGACTTATGAGGAGAGGCTGAGGGAGTTGGGTCTGTTTAGTCTGCAGAAGTGAAGAGTGAGGGGGGATTTGATAGCAGCCTTCAACTTCCTGAAGGGAGGTTCCAAAGAGGCTGGAGAGAGGCTGTTCTCAGTAGTGACAGATGGCAGAACAAGGAGCAATGGTCTCAAGTTGTGGTGGGAGAGGTCCCGGTTGGATATTAGGAAAAACTATTTCACTAGGAGGGTGGTGAAGCACTAGAATGGGTTACCTAGGGAGGTAGTGGAGTCTCTATCCCTAGAGGTGTTTAAGTCTCATCTTGACAAAGCCCTGGCCCGGTTGATTTAGTTGGGATTGGTCCTCCCTGGAGCAGGGGGCTGGACTTGATGACCTTCTGAGGTCTCTTCCAGCTCTATGGTTCTATGATTCTATGATCCTGCCTTCTTCTCGCCGGCCAGAGCTTGCTTACTTTTAGCAACCATGCGGGGGGCATCTCCACTCCCACATATGGGCCTAGTCTCCAGATATAGAAAAATGAGACAGGAAATTGGGAAATGTCTGTGCTTCACTATCTTAGTTACTTCCCTTTTCTTTAAATTAAAAAGTGCTGTTTTACAAGAGTTCAGTGCTACTTTATTTGCAGACCTAAGATTATAGTGCTAGATTTGTTAAATGAGGAAAGTGCAAAAAAACTAACAAAAGATAATTCTTCCCATGAAATAGTACAGAACAATACATAAAGTGCCATTAGTCCCAAGTCACAGAACAAACAAGAGTTCATGAACTGCAGAAGACTAATGTAGTTTTGGTTTTCAAATCTGTCAGTGACCAGCTGATATGACTGGTAAATCATGTGCATTTCCAAATAGGAAAGCTTTCTTTTTTAAATATAGGTACTTCAAATAAGTACAATGCTTTCAAGTACTAGTTAATAAATACACAGGCATTGAAAGAGTTTTTGGTTGGTTTGCTTAAGTTTCCTTCCCTTTGGCAGAAAATAAGAATTTAATGGTCTTGCAAGTACAGGCAGTCCCCGACTTACACGGATCTGACTTATGTCGGATCCGCAGTTACAAACGGGGCTTTTCTCGCCCCGGAGGATGCGGGCGGCGGGACCGCCCAGACGCGCCGCGGTCCTGCCGCCCGCGTTCTCCGGGGCGAGAAAAGCTGCTCCGCGTCTCCCTGGTCTGCTGGGGTGGCCCCCCGCAGCAGACCAGGGAGACGCAGAGCAAAGCCACGGAGGATGCGGGTGGGACCATGGCGCGTCTCGGCGGTCTGCCGCCCGCGTCTACCTGGTCTGCTGGGGGGGGGGCATAGCTAGTGCACCCCCCCCCCCAGCAGACCAGGCTTTTCTCACCGACGCCTGGGGTAGAGCAGCTGGGGTGCTGCTGGGTTGGTCCAGTAGCGCCAAGGAGCGGCGCTACTGGACCAACATGGCAGCACCCCAGCTGCTCTGCACCAGGCGTCCCCAAGTCAGCCGCTGCTGAAACTTACCAGCGGCTGACTAAAGGAAGCCTGAGGCAGAGTTGCTCTGCTCCAGGCTTCCTGGAATCAGCCGCTGATCAGTTTCAGCAGCGGCTGACTTGGGGACACCTGGGGTAGAGCTGCTGGGGTGCTGCCGGGTTGGTCCCCGCAGCGCTGAGGTGCGGCGCTGTGGTGACCTACCCGGCAGCGCCCCAGCTGCTCTGTCTCAGGCGTCCAGATTCAGCCTCTGTTGAAACTGATCAGCGGCTGATTCCAGGAAGCCCAGGGCAGAGCAACTCTGCCTTGGGCTTCCTGTAGTCAGCCGCTGGTCAGTTTCAGCAGTGGCTGAATCTGGATGCCAGTTCCGACTTACATACAAATTCAACTTAAGAACAAACCTACAGTCCCTATCTTGTACGTAACTCGGGGACTGCCTGTACTAGAAAAAAGTTCCTAACAGTATGCTGATGGAGGTAAAATGTCTAAGTGAAACACACAAATGCTATGTAATACATTGGACATTGTGAAAGCTCTCCTCTTGTGCAAAGTTAGTCTGATTATGTGTTATGCATTACAAATATTCAAATCCAAGTCAATCCAAACTCCAAAAATCGTATCATGTAATAAATACATGACAACTACAACATTTCATAAGTCCCTATCCTGAAAAAGTGTGGGTATGTCTACACTACAGCACTAATTGGAACTAACTTAATTAGAATTAGTTAATTCGAAATAAGCTAATTCGAATTAGTGCATCTAGACCTAAAAACTAATTTGAATTAGCGTTTTGCTAATTCGAAATAGCATGTCCACATTGATTGGACCCTGAACCGAAATTAAGGCTGGCAGGGCATCAGGTTAGGACTTAAGAGTGTGGAGCTGCTGCCTCAGGCTAGCCGAGGGCTGTGCTTAAAAGGACCCAACCCCCACCCCGTACAGACAGTTCTCAGGGTTCCCCGCTTCCTTGTCTAACTCGATGAGGAACAGCAAAGCAGTCCTGTCTTGGAGTGCCCTGAGTGCCCACACTCGGCACATCACAGCACTCGTCCATCAGCCCGGCTGCACTTGCCACAGGCTGCCATCTGGGGGGATCAATTAGGGGACTGTCGGAATCCAGGAGGCCCTAAAGGAGAGCTTCCACCCCGAGGAGCCTGCAGAGGCACCCCAGTCCTCCCAATCAGGGGCTCGTACCCCATTCCTCCCTCTCTTCCTTCCACTTATCCCTCCCTAGCCCCCCTTCCTGATGTAAAAAATAAAGGACACGTGTGTTCAAAAATAAAAAAAACTCTTTATTTAACAAAACTGGGGGGGGGATTAACCTCTGGGGAGACTGGGAAAAGGAGGTGAGAGAGGGGAAAAGAGAGGAGGGAGAGGGGAGGGGAAAACCTGGGAGGATGGAGCTGGAAGGGGGAAGCAAGGGGAAGAAGGAGGAGGGGAAGTATAAAACTATGGTATGCCATATCTTCAGTGCTGTGTACAGATGTGGTCTCCTCACCTCAAAAAAGATATTATGGCCTTGGAAAGGGTTCAGAAAAGGGCAACTAAAATGATTAGGGGTTTGGAACAGGTCCCGTATGAAGAGAGGCTAAAGAGACTGGCACTTTTCAGCTTAGAAAAGAGGAGACTGAGGGGGTATATAAAATCATGAGTGGTGTGAAGAGGGTGAATAAAGAAAAGTTCTTCATTAGTTCCCATAATATAAGGACTAGAGGACACCAAAAGAAATTAATGGGCAGCAGGTTTAAAACTAATACGCAAAAGTTCTTCTTCACACAGCACATAGTCAACCTGTGGAACTCCTTGCCACATGAGGAGGCTAGAACTATAACGGAGTTTAAAGAGAAGTGAGATAAATTCATGGAGGTTGGGTCCATGGAGTGCTATTAGCCAGGGGGTAGGAATGGTGTCCCTGGCCTCTGTTTGTGGAAGGCTGGAGATGGATGGCACGAGACAAATGGCTTGGTCATTGTCTTCGGTCCATCCCCTTTGGGGTATCTGGTGCTGGCTGCTATCAGCAGACAGGCTACTAGGCTAGATGGACATTTGGTCTGACCCAGTAAGGCCATTCTTATGTTCTAAGCTTAGGGTCGGGGGTCTCACTGGACCAACTTGATTTTCATGCAAACCTGGGAAGGGCTAGCCTCCGACTAGTTCAAATTAAGTGGCTACACAGCCCTTAATTCGAACTACTTAATTCGAACTAGGCATTACTCCTCATAGAATGAGGTTTACCTAGTTCGAATTAAGCGCTCCGCTAGTTCGATTTAAATTCGAACTAGCCGTTTGCATGGGTAGCCCCTATTAAAGTTAACTTGAACTAACGACTGTTAGTTCGAATTAACTTTGTAGTGTAGACATACCCAGTTTTAGGAAGAAATGATATTCATAACAGAACAGCTATGGAAAAGAATTCTCAACTCCAACATAAGGAGAATTCTGGCCTCCTTGTATTTGCCCACTATCAGCTACTGCTAGATGTAGGGGGAGAAACAAACGTGATCCACTTTTGACTATGTGAATCTGCATTTGCAGACCCCAAGAATCAGCTATGTTCCTTTGTCAGTGACTTGTCCATTTCCTCTTTCTAAATTCCTTTGAAGAGTTTCACTACCTATGTCATGTGCACTGCTTTCATGAGGATTTGAAGATACTTCTGTATAGCTCCTTCATTGCTTTGCCCCCCAATTAGCAGAAATGAGTACTTCTGCTGTACCATTTATTAGGGATGTTAGATATTATTTCTTTTAGTAATCGTGTAGCTGCAATAAGTTTTAGCAGTTACACGATTACTAAAATGTTCCCCTCCAAGGGTGGGGCTGGGAGTCAGTGCACTCCCGGCTCCATTCCCAGGGAGCCCCCTACCATCCCATGCCGCTGCCTCTGAATCAGAGGCAGCAGCGTAGGGTGGCAGGCGGGGTCAGTCCGCGAGGGGAGCTGGCTTAAAAAGCTGATACAGACAGTGCAGGGCAGGAGTAGCCCCCTGAGCTCTCCATGGACAAAGGCTGTTTCGACATCCTGCAGAGCAATGTATCAGAGGCAACAGGGCAGGGCAGCAGGCAGACTCTCCACATGGACCAGCTCTCACCTGCCACCCCGTGCTGCTGCCTCTGTGTCAGAGGCAACAGTGCAGAGTGGCAAGCGGCTCCCCTGCGTGCTCTTCATTTAAAACGCAGATCAGCGGGTTGGGACTGAGCCAGTTTGCCAGTCCAAGTTTAAACTGAAGATTGGGGTGGTTTGCAGTTAACCAGGACTGTTAACAATAAGCAGAGTTTCACTACCTATGTCATGTGCACTGCTTTCATGAGGATTTGAAGACACTTCTGTATAGCTCCTTCATTGCTTTGCCCCCCAATTAGCAGAAATGAGTACTTCTGCTGTACCATTTATTAGGGATGTTAGAATTGCTTATTGGTTAAATGGTTAGCTGGCTAGCCGCTAACACCCCTACTATTTATTCCCTTATCCACCCTTACTGTATTCTAAGTGAATATAAGAAACACACTTAATAGAGAGCTGAGTGCAACTAACTCCATAAAAATCTAATATTTAAAAGTTATTTTAGATAATTATTTCCGCAACATCATTATGAATGAAATTATCTTTCTAAGCAACTGAGTCAGTGCTAATAACAATTAAACATTTTTCCATTTTCATCAACCTTGACTTGGAAGAATCAACTTTGAGAGCAGATAGTTCAAATTCTATACAACTTACTCCCTGGCTCCTCTACCAAAACTACTAAATTAATGTCAATTGCAGTAATGTTGTTTGTAAATCAGAGCCACGCAATACAGGAATAACACACAGACAACCAGATTAAGGATGTTAAGGAATAGTTGACTAGTTGATTATCTGATAAGCAAATGCTTATTGGATAGTCAAGTCGACTAGTCAATATCTCCCCTCCCCCTTGCTGTCTCTATCAGATAGAAGCAGCAAAGGAGGGGGAATAGGATACTTCAAAGCGGTAGCGCCGCACAGAGTCCGTACTCAGGCTCCATGCGGCGCTGCGACTTTGAAACACCATGGCGGTGTTTCAAAGCCGTGCAGCACAGAGCTGACCCTGGGCTTCATGAGGCGCTGCCCTTTGAAACACAGCAATGGCATTTCAAAGGGACAGCACCGCACAGCTGAGCCCAGGCTCTGTGTGGCGCTGCCCCTTTAAAAAGCCACTCGGCATGGAGCCCAGGGTGGAGCTCCATGTCTCCCGCTGACCCAGGGCTCCAAGAGGATGTTTCTGCTTTGAAATGCACAAGAGCCCCCGCGGGGGACTTTTGGACATTCCAAAGCTGGCACACCATGTGCAGCCCGGAGTCAGCGGGACTCCCCGCTGGCCCCAGGCTGCACGTGGAGTTCTGGGGCTCTTGTACATTTCAAAGGAGGAATGCAGAAGTGCCTATTGACTAGTCGATAGAAATTCCATCGACTACTCGATTAGTAAATTTCTCGATATTTAACATCCTTAAACCAGATTAGGTAAAATAATAATATGGGAGATAATAATAATTACATTGTCTATTAAAGTGTGCCAAGAAGCCAGTAGCACAAAGAGGAGGGAAGAAAGTCTTGAATGTTGCAGCCTCGACAAAGGCCCAATATTTAAACTAAAAAAATGTAGTAAGGGAAACAACAATGGTAGCTGAAAAGGTGAATGCAGATTACAAGTGGAAGTGTAAACAGAGAAAGTCACAAATGAGTTGGGTAGGGTAGTTAAGTGTAGATCTCTGAATTACATGTCTAAATCTTTAAATAAAATGTACAAGATAGAGCTATTTTATAAAGTATGACTACATAACTCACCTAAGAAAAATTCAATACAAAATGAAGCCTTCCTCCTGGTCCCATACCAAGACAATGAGCAGGTAAGCAGGCCTATCTTATGACCTTCCTCTGTTGAGACTCATTCTCCCATATCTCTGACTTCACCCACTATTTATTGTGATCTTCTTCAGTATTATGACTTTTTTTGATTATAAGCTACTTGAAGCAGAGACCTCTCATTATTACTTATTTGTAAAGTGCCATGCACACCAATTGTGCTGCATTAAAAACAAGTTAGAATGAGTAGCAGCTAAGGGTAAGATTTAACCTAGTATTTTCCAAACAAGTCAAAATATATCCCATATTTCAACTCAGACTATATCTTGTATACACATACCAATATGAAATAGAAATTGATTAGCTGATTGATTTTTCAAACTTAACTGGTGTAATTCTGTCTCTTTTAACCCACTTCAGCAACATAGGTTTTTTGCAATACTAACTTCTTTCAGCTCCTCAAATACATCTCAGATCCTTGCAGCAACTGTTATCTCATCTGATACTGTGCCACCCTGGTGCCGCTCTTGCCTGTGACTTCAGTTTCCTTGGCCCATGTGCTGGTTCCTAATTGGAATTTCTTTCCTTCTCAAGCCTCTCCACTATGAAAGGAGGCTACAATAAGGTCAACCACGTAGTGATCTGTCAAGATCGCAGCTCTCTCCACACAAGCCAGCTGAGCTAGTTACATGCAGAACATGAGCTTCTCTTACAGCCTGATGAAGGGCTGTGGTTTGGTGAAACTTCTGCACTCCTGGAGCCAGCATCACTAGCTGGGGCACAACTGCTCCAGGAGTTCCAGTGGAAGCTATTCGCTTTGGCTACCCACAATATGGAGCAGTGTTTTAAAAGAACATCTGAGTCCATTACTTCCACAAGGATAGTAATAATATGAAAACTACAGTGATCACTTTTATAAAATAAACCTATGCAGATGGCCTCCCCTGCTCAGGTCAGCATAAATATAACTATTTGCTCATGGAATATTTAGTTGTGCTACAGTATCATGTCTCCCTTGCACCATCTACTGACTGTACTGCTTCAACTCCTGCAATTGGTCATTAACTTTGGGGCCTACTTGCATTTTTCACAGATAAAATGACATTTCTTTCATGCTGTTACACTTCTTCAAATCCAACGTGTCTCTTCCGCTTGTATTAATCACAGCAAATCCGACAGGCACAGCAAGCACAAGGTAATCTGGGTGTATACAGGAGCAACGGAGCGCTGTGTTTGCGCGGTGTCGGCTCCCGGCTCAGTGGTGCATCACATGGCCCAGGCAGCCGTGTCAGGGCTCCCGTGGGGCTACCCTCGGGAATGTGAGCGCTATGGGGCCGGGTTCTTTCCCGGCCCGGCCCGCGTGGCTGGCTGGGGGCCGGGATAGGGGTCCTACAACGGCAGGGCGGGGAATGGGGGCAGCCCTTGCCCGCCGAGGAGCTCCCAGGGAAGCGAGGCTGGGTCGGCTGGAGCCTCCCTGTAGGGCGCCCCCAAGACACGAGCTTCTGCGTAGTCTCGGTAGGTGCGGGCGGGCGGGCGGTAGCTGCTGCCGCGTTCACCCCAACGAGGCCTGGCAAAGCAGAACCCTCCCCTCCCCTCCCCTCCCCATTCTGACCCGCCGTCTCTCCGTAGCGCGCCCGGCCGCATGAAAATCCGCAGAGGTCGAGGGGGCGGGGCTAACTCTCATTGACAGCCCGGATCGGCCAATCCGAAGCAAGGAACGAGCGAGCCGGTAGCGGTTCGTTACTGTAGCAACCGCATTGAGCGGGCAGGCTGAGCTGTGGGGCTGGGCGCGGCGGCCTGTGAGTGAGGAGGGGCCGGGCGAGCAGGGAGCGGCCTGGCCCCCGCTCACCATGGGCCCCATTAGGGTCTATTACACCAGCGTCAGCGGATCCAGGGAGGTGAGCGGGGCAAGGCCCTTGTAGCGCCGCGGGGCAGCTGGTGCCCCTGCCCCCACCCGCCCCGTGTTCTCCGGCAGCACCCAGGGGCCCGGCGCTGCCGCCACGGGGTGGCCCAATCCCCGCTCCCCACACGCACCCCCGCTCCCTACAACCCCGCACCAGAGGCGCCCCCACAGGGCTGTGCACGCAGTCCCTGCAGACCCCCCCCCAGTGCCCAGGAGCGCACCCCCCACCAGCACTCAGCGACCCAGCAATGCCCCCATGGGGCTGGATCCCCTCCATCAGCATCTCGGGGGCCCAGCGCCCCCCCCCCCATCTTGCCCCCGAGCATCACGTGGGACACCAGCGCCCAGAAGGACTCAAGTTCTACCCACGTGGGGCTACAGCTCCACCAGCAAGAAACGCTCCAGTTCCATAAGTGGGAGGCTGCACCCTCACCCACCAGTAGCAAGAGACCTTCTGCTGTCTACCCACCCTGGAGAGCCCCCCTCCAAACCTCATAGTGTCTGCCAGCATCAGGCATGGCTTTAGCACCTGCAGGGGGCAGCACCACCTTTACCTCCCAACCCCACTTAAACATGTTGAGCAATGAAATAAGTTCCTGCCACCTACTTAGGCTGCATCCCCACCCACCAACTGCAAATAATGTGTCTGTGTGAAGGGGGGGGGGAGAGCAACTCTCAACCTTCTCACAACTATGTAGAGATGGGATCTCAGACCCTCATAAGTTTTTTTAAATGATTCTTGAAACAGATAAATAGTCAATTAAAAATAAAATACTTGTAAACCTCTCTCAGGCTGAGAGCATGCATGCCATGTTCCAGTCTGAACAAAAGGTGAAAAGAGGAAAATCTGAGTGATATAGACTGTGCATGAGCTTTCCTAACTTGTTTGTGATTGGCAATTTAGGTGGAATATTTCAGTGAGAGGGAGTTTAAAAAAATGTGTCTTTTTATCTAGGTGAAGCAGAGACAAGCAGAAGTTACTCGAATTTTAGACATTAACAAAATGAAGTATGAGTTAATAGATGTATCCATCAGTGAACATCTGCTTCATGAAATGAGGGTGAAGGCTGGTAATCCTAATGCAGTACCTCCTCAGATATTCAATGGGGATGACTACTGTGGAGTAAGAAAAAAAATCTAGATTTTGCTTTTAAATAATAAGTATACAGACAATAAGTAATAGCATGTTTGCAGAGAATTCTGGATGCCTTAAATGAATTTTGGATGCTAAGCCCTGTCAGCTATCAGACAAGTAAAATAGCAGGTGTTTTTTTTTAAGACAGACTTTTATGCCAAGGCATTTTAGTGACTGAACACTACAGCCACCAGTCTGCACAGTGAAGGGCAGCACAGATTATTTACTCAGAGCTCCCTGTTCACAATTGAGTTATGCAGAAGCTACTAGCCATGCCATTTTTCAGCAAAGCAAGTTTGTTAAGGCATATTACATCCCTCCAAATGTTAATTGGGCTTCATCCTGGCCAGGTATATCACATAATGAAATTGCTTGTGCTTGCTTTGGATCTGGTTTACAATGGAATTAAGCACCAGTGTTTAAGCTGCCCTCACCCTAACCACTAGTGTAGATGATTTCTGCACATACATCTTAACCTAGTTTCAAACCAGAGTAAATTTTCCCCAATGCAAATCTCACTACACATTTGTACCAGTGAATCTGTATCAGTGACTAAATTCTAGACTAGGCAAGGCCTTAGTAGCTGTCTACATGCTTTTTCCTCTTTGTGAAATCATAGACAAGCGTTAACCATAGAACCTACACAGCTGTAACAGGACAAACATGGCCTGAACTATTTTGTGATACTACTGTATGAAAGATTCTATATACTTTTAACATGGACATGGCAATTCAATTTCTTTCAAGTTATCTTGTAATTTGTTGGGAATATGGAGAGAACTAGAATTTCTTAACCATGAATTTGTCATTTGCAAGTTGTGCATGCAATAAATATGGATTGTTGTTTTTTTGAACTTTTCATATAATCAGTTATGAATTGGAATGTGTTAAAATGTTTGTGCAAGACAAAAAAGTCTTTCCAGAGGGTAGTTGGTGATAGGAATGTTAAATTTCAAGTAATTCACTAATTAAATAGCGATGCAACTTGCACTGACTATTTGATTAGTCAATAGGGTGTCTCCGCCTTCTAAGTGTAGCAACAGCCCTCAGGCATCACTAGTTGGTATTGAGACAACGTACATATAAGGTTTTACAAAAAAGAACTGTACTATAACGCTATTAACACAAGCATTTACATTTCTTTGAGGACTTTAATATGTTATATGAAGCAACTGAAAATGAAGAAGTTTGGAAGTTTCTGAAGATGGCATCAATAGACAAGCCTGCAAGAGAGGAAATTACTGTCTAATGGATGGATTCTGATCTTAAGTTCAAAACTAGTTCAGGAAGCAAATATACTAAATATATTTTCCCTAGTTGTTCTGTTAATTATTTATGTACTTTTGTATTTTAGTATTACAATATAGCAGATGCAGGTCTTCTATAGTAGACTTCCATGTTTCTCCGAGATCTTTTATTAAACAAAGTAATTCATATACATCTTCTTTTGACCTTTGGCATGAGGAGATCTTTTTATAGTTATCGAGAAAGATTATATTGTTATATTCATTGAAAAGATTTATTTTTGTGGGACTTTTAATAAAAGGCAAGTTGTATAGTAATTAATTGTTTTTGGTTTAACTGATTCTTTTCCATGGGTGGTACTACCTTGTATCTTTCTTCCACCAAGGGACAACAGTGCATCCTACTGCTATAACCCATAGAATTACTTTAATTCATAAATATTTTAGAGTGCATCTATATAAAAATCTGAGGATGACACCATGCTGGGAGAGATAGTAAGCATTTAGGACAAGAGAGAGAACTAATTCAAAATATTTAGTAACAATTGATTAAGTAAGCAATTGATACTGCTGAAATGGATCTGGGGGTTACAGGTGGCCCCCGACTTGTGACGCGATTGGTTCCTGGGGAAACGTTGCAAGTCAGGGGCATTGTAACTCGAACCCTCATAGACGCCATGTGCCATTGTAAATGTGGGCTGAGGACTTAAGTTGGGAGTTTTCGGCCCCTTCTGCACTTAAAAATTATTATAAGTGCAGGGGGTCGGAACTCAGGCACCTCCTGTACAGTGAATCACAAATTGAGCCAATGTAATGGGGTTTCAAAAAAGGCTAATAGGAATATTAACAAAAGTGTTGCATGTCACAGAGGACATAATTTTATTGTATAATTAGCATGGGTCAGGCCACAGAAGGGGTACTATGTCCACCTCTGGGCACCATACTTTAGGAAAGATGTGAACAAAGAGCAATTAAAATAATAAAAGGTTTAGAAATCCTGTCCTATAAGGAAAGTTTGAAAACTGGACATGTTAAGTCTTGAGAAAAGAAGAGTGTGTGTGTTGGGGGGAGGAGGGGGGAGGATCTGATGTGTTATAAAGAGGATAGTGATCAGTTCTCCATGTTCCCTTAAGATAAGACAAATACTGGGCTTCATCTGCAGCCAGGAAGACTTAGGTGAGATATTGGGCAAAACATTTTTTTAAATGTAAGAGTAGCTAAAGCTCTGGAATAGCCTCACTGCCATTGAAGTTATTAAAAACAGATTGGAGAAACACCTGTCAGGGATGAGCTAGGCTTACTTGGTCCTCAGAGGCAAGGCCTGGTCTTAACCTCTGAAAGTTCCTTCCAGCCTATTTCTAGGATAATCTTGTTCCCAGGCTGATATTCTGGCGGTTTCATTAATTGACCTGTGACCCTAAATTGAGATAATAAATGAGATAAAATAAGCTCGAATTGATGATCTGCAAGCTTGTGATAAAAAGATAAACTTTGTAAAATGTTACTTTTATTGTCCAGGATATATAATATTGCTCTTTTTCATTTATCAGTTTCCTCACACTGTTCATAGTTCAAGCAACTTTAATGGTTAGACTAGCTACTCTACAGGTCTTGTCTTCACTAAAAAACCTAAGTTACCTTTTGTAACTGATCTTCAAGATGCATTGTTCATGCTCATTCCAACATGGATACACGCATGCCACATGCACTGTCACTGAAAGATTTTCTTTAGAGGTACCTGCAGTGTTGGCTGTGGAGCCTCAATGGTACAGTCTATAATCCCCTACTGACCCAGCTCCTACTCAGTCCCTTCTTGCTGGAACATTCTGACAGGAAAGGAAGGAGGGTTTGGAACGGACACAAGAAACACAGCTTGAAGAACAACAGTTATGCAAGGTGACTGTTTTTTCTTTGAGTGATTGCACATAAGGAACTCATAGAATCAATCAGAACATTAGAACTGGAAGGGATCACGAGAAGTCATTGAGTCCAGTCCCCTACCCTCATGGCAGGACCCAGCATCATCTAAACCATCCCTGATAGATGTCTATCTAATCTGCTCTTAAATATCTCCAGAGATGGAGATTCCACAACCTCCCTAGGCAACTTATTCCAGTGTTTAACCACCCTGACACTTGGGAAGTTTTTCCTAATGTCCAACCTAAACCTACCTTGCTGCAGTTTAAGCGCATTGCTTCTTGTCTTATCCTCAGAGGCTAAGGAGAACAATTTTTCTCCCTCTTCCT
Source organism: Pelodiscus sinensis (assembly GCF_052426305.1). NCBI lineage: Eukaryota > Metazoa > Chordata > Testudines > Trionychidae > Pelodiscus > Pelodiscus sinensis. The sequence goes on along the minus strand of NC_143064.1, from coordinate 32,433,838 downwards.
TGTGTCATCCTTTTAGATACCTGAAAACTGCTATCACTTCCCCTCTCAGTCTTCTCCTTTCCAAACTAAACAAGCCCAATTCTTTCAGTCCTCCCTCATAGGTCATGTTTTCTAGACCTTTAATCATTTTGGTTGCTCTTCTCTGGACCTTCTCCAATTTTTCCACATCTTCCTTGAAATGTGATGCCCAGAACTGGACACAATACTCCAACTGAGGCCTGCACAGTAGAGCGGAAGAATGACTTCTCGTTTCTTGCTCACAACACACCTGTTAAAGCATCCCAGAATTGTGTTTGCTTTTTTTTTGTTTGTTTGTTTTGCAATAGCATCACACTTGTTGACTTATATTTAGCTTGTGGCCCACTATGACCCTTAGATCCCTTTCTGCAGTACTCCTTCCTAGACAGTTGCTTCCCATTCTGTATGTGTGAGACTGATTATTCCTTCCTAAGTGGAGTAATTTGCATATGTCCTTATTAAACTTCATCCTATTTACCTCAGTCCATTTCTCCAGTTTCTCCAGATCATTTTGAATTATGACCCTATCCTCCAAAGCAGTTGCAACCCCTCCCAGCTTTGTGTCATCTGCAAACTTAATAAGCGTACTCTCTATGCCAACATCTAAATCGTTGATGAAGATATTGAACAGAACAGGTCCCAAAACAGACCCCTGCGGAACCCCACTTATTTTGCCTTTCCAGCAGGATTGTGAACTCTCTGACAACAGTTATCCAGCCAGTTATGCACCCAACTTATAGTATCCCCATCTAAGTTGTACTTGCCTAGTTATTGATAATAATAGCATACAAGACCATATCAAATGCCTTACTAAAGTCTAGATATACCATGTCCACTGCTTCTCCCTTATCCACAAGACTTGTTATCCTATCAAAGAAAGTTTTCAGATAGGTAACAGCCAGCATGGATTTGTAAAGAACAAATGCATGTCAAACCTATCACCTTATTGTCTTCCTGGTGTTTGCAGACGAATCCCTTAATTACTTGCTCCCTTATCTTTCCTGGCACAGAAGTTAAACGGACTGGTCTGTAGTTTCCTGGGTTGTTCTTATTTCCCTTTTTATAGATGGGCACAGTATTTGCCCTTTTCCAGTCTTCTGCAGTCTTTCCCGTTTTCCATGATATTTCAAAGATGATAGCTAAAGGCTCAGATAACTCCTCTATCAGTTCCTTGAGTATTCTAGGATGCATTTCATCAGGACTTGGTGACTTGCAGACATCTAACTTTTATAAGTGATGTTTAACTTGTTCTTTTTTGTTTTATCTGCTAAACCTACTACCTTCCCACTAGTATTCACTGTGTTAGGCATTCCTTCATCAGACTTCTTGGTGAAGACCAAAACAAAGAAGTCATTAAGCATCTCTGCCATTTCCAAGTTTTCTATTACTGTTTCTCCCTCCTCACTGAGCAGTGGGCCTACCCTGTCTTTCGTCTTCCTCTTGCTTCTCATATATTTATAGAATGTCTTCTTGTTTCCCTTTATGTCTGTAGCTAGTTTGAGCTCGTTTTGTGCCTTTGCCTTTCTAATCTTGCCCCTGCATACCTGTATTGTTTGCTTATATTTATCCTTTGTAATTTGTCCTAGTTTCCACTTTTTATGTTTAGATCATGCAAGACTTCCTGGTTAAGCCAAGGAGATCTTTTGCCATACTTTCTATGTTTCCTACGCAGTGGAATAGCTTGCTTTTGGCCCCTTAATAATGTCCCTTTGAAAAATGCCAACTCTCTTCAGTTGTTTTTCCCCTTAGTCTTGCTTTCCATGGAACCTTACCTACCAGCTCTCTGAGCTTACCAAAATCTGCCTTCCTGAAATCCGTTCTCTCGTTCTCCCTTCTACCATTCCTTAGAATCACGAACTCTCAGATAATTTCTGTGATCATGAAATCATAAAGTAAGCTCTTAGTGAAGACAAGGCAATCTGTAATGTTCACCCATTAGCAGGTTGACTTAACACCTACAGGAAAACTACTCTTTAACGTGATCAGTTAACTTGATTGGAAACTACAAACTATTTTCTCTTTACTAAGATTTTACACTGAGTTAGCTAACTAGATTTAGAACTCTCAGAATCATAGGGCTGGAAGAGAACTCAGGAGGTCATCAAGTCCAGTCCCCTGTCCAAAGCAGGACCAACCCTAACTAAATCATTCCAGCCAGGACTTTGTCAAGCCGGGACTTAAAAACCTCTAGGGATGGAGATTCTACCACCTCCCTAGATAACCCATTCCAGAGCTCTGCCACCCTCCTGAGGTATGTCTACACAAAAGCGTTATTTCAGAATAACATCAATTGTTCCAAAATAACTGTAAGCGTCTACACAGCTAGCCCGTTATTTCAAAATAATTTCAAAGTAACAGGCAGCTTATTTTGGCATTTGCACACCTCATTCCACGAGGAAGAATGCCTCTTCCAAAATAGCTATTTCGGAATAGCAGTAGTGTGGAAATTCCAATGCTGCTGTTTTCAAATAGCTTCTCCCACAGGTCATTCAGAGTAATTACTCCCCAGTACTTCCTGGACCTCAAAATCAAGGTATCACATCCACATTAGGGGAGCCTGCCTCAGACTAATTTCCAGGCTTCCCTATAGTGTGGACACACTATTTCAAAATAAGCTATTTCAGAGTATTTTTTCCGAAATAGCTTATTCCAAAATAATTGTACAGTGTAGCCGTAGCCCGAGTGAAATAGTTTTTCCTAATAGCCAAACTACATCTCTGCCACTGCAACTTGAGACTAATGTTCCTTGTTCTGCCTTCTGTCACTACTTAGAACAGCCTCCATCCTCTTTGGAGCCTCCCTTCAGGTAGTTAAAGACTACTATCAAATCCCCCTGCACTCTGTAGACTATATAAGCCCAAATCCCTCAGCCTTTCCTTGTAGAAAATGTGCTTCAACCCCTTAAATTATTTTGGTTGCTCGCCACTGGACTCTTTCCAATGTGTCCACATCCTTTCTGTAGTGGGGGGGGGGGAGAGGGGGCAGTGGATTCAACACTCTAGATGTGGCCTCACCAGTGCCAAATAAAGTGGAATAATCACTTCCCTAAATCTGCTGGCAATGCTCCTCCTAATGCAACCCAATATTCCATTCACCTTCAAGGGCACACTGTTGACTTATATCCAGCTTTTCATCCAATGTAATCCCCAGGTTCTTTTCTGCCCAATGGCTGCTTAGCCCTCCAGTTCCCAGCCTGTAACAGTGGTTGGGATTCTTCCATCCCAAGTGCAGTACTCTGCACTTGTCCTTGTTGAACCTCATCAGATTTATTTTGGCCCAGTTCTCTAATTTGTCTGCCCTCCAATGTATCTACCCCTCGCTTAGTGTCATCTGCAAACTTGCTGATGGTGCAATCCTTCCCATCATCCTGGTCATTAATAAAGATGTTGAACAAAACCGGCCCTAGAACCAATCCTTGGGGCATCCCTCTTGAAACCAACCGCCAACCAGACATCGGGCCATTGATTGTTACCCATTGAGCCGTACAATCTAGCCAGCTTTCTAGCCACATTATAGTGCATTTATCCAAGGCATACTTCCTTAACTTGCTAGCAAAAATTATGTGGGAGACTGTATCAAAAACTTTGCTAAAGTCAAGGTATATCACAACCACTGACTTCCTCATATCCACAGAGCCAGTTACCTCTTCATAGAAGGCAATCAGGTTGGTCAGGCATGACTTGTCCTTGGTGAATCCATGTTGACTGTTCCTGATCAGTTCCCTCTCTTCCAAGTGCTTCAAAATGGATTTCTTGAGGATTGCCTCCATGATTTTTCCAGGGATTGAGGTGAGGCTGACCAGTCTGTAGTTCCCTGGATTGTCCTCCTTCCCTTTTTTAAAGATGGGCACTACATTTGCCTTTTTCCAATCATCCAGGACCTCTAACAATCTCCACAAGTTTTCAAAGTAATGGCCAAAGGCTCTGCAATGACTCATCTCTTTGGGCTCTTCTTCGCTGCAAAGTTAACTAGAGTTGTAACTCCACTTTTGCCCCTAACATGAATCTTGTCCACATACAAAAAACCCTTAAGAACAGTGGTGCTTTGAACTCAGCTGGCTTGGCCTATTAAGAGGATTGTAGTCTAAAGGTTTATTATAGCTTAGCTACTAACAACCACTGTGTGGCATGGATGCAAACTGGCTGTAATTGAGTGCCTCTAGTCCTCCAATAAGTTCTCCCACATTTCACTGGGAATATATTTATAGAGCAGTTCTGTTTATGGCAGGGCAAAGAACCAAGATATTCCCCCAAAAGGCTTAGCACCACATCCAAGAGACTACAGTGCTAGTGTGGACACAGCAGCTGTACTGTTATTTTGCAGAATGACTGTTTTCACTCAATGTAGACTAACTTGTGAAGACATAGCCACAAAGTTTACTAACCTAATAAATTGCTAGCAAGGACTCCTCTACACCCAAATTAAACATGGATTGAATTAGCAAGACATTCCTCAGAGGCATTCCTGTTCACAGTATATTTCCATATAACTTTGAGTAATGAGTACAAGATTCAGAATTGCTTCAGCAACAGGCTGAGATTATAGAAAATATTTTAAAAGGAATGAAAAACTTTGTGTACATAAAAGTTTATTATAGTGTACCCCCCCAGTAACCTGAAATGGCAGGTAAAGTAAACATTAAATGCAGACATAACACTTTTATAGTTTTGTTGGAATTCATTTTTATTGAAGAGCTTTGCATTTTTGAGTAACAATATTCTGTGCATTTAAGACTAACCTTTTAAAACAGTAAACAAAACATGAAATGAATTTGTATTATACAAGTGAATCAATAAGAGAAAAGCAAGTAGGGTTCCTTGTGCCAAGAGACCACATCAAAAGACACTTTTCCTAAATGACATTATGGATCACTTATTAAAACACAAAATAATGGCAAGTGTGCATGGAAGATGCATTTAGGTCTAAACACAATATTCAAAGATATCAGTAACTGTGATAACTGCTCCCAATTCTGCTTTATTTAGTTTAGAAACAAGAAAAGTTCATCCTATAAATAGATATGTAAATATGCCTTTCTTCATTCAAAAACATTCTTTAAAAGCCCAAGCACACACAAATAAGAGTTTAACTGAAAACACACGAATATAGTTTGGAATTCTGGTGACTCCCTGTACAGTACAATTTATGGTTGGGAATTCAGTTTAGTGCTTCTATAGCATCCAGTAAGAAGATAACTAGCTGGTTTAATAACTGAACACATAAAGCACAGACTCTCTGAGGACTATCATTTGGTTACTGAGTCTACCAGCCAGCTCAAACATTACAACTATAGTGAATTAAGGCCCAATCCTGGAAATTCTCACTTCTATAAAGCAGTCTTCTATAAGTCAGAATTACTCACATAGGTAAGGATAGCAAGACCAGACCCTTAATATGTTGTTTCCTGATCTCCTGAAAAAGGATTATTTACCAAGGAACCTCATTATTGTCCTTGATTCAAACTCAAAACTGCCATTGAACAAGGACTTTCACATGCATACGGATAGCAGGATCAGGCCCTAAAGCGAATAATTTTGTAATTATCTCAAAGAGTAGATATAAATACAGAATCTCTAAATAAAGGTTAATATTAGATTTCTGTCCCAGCTACTTAGTATCACTGCAGTAATCCCCACATTACAAAAATGTTGTTTTAGTTCAATGTAATGTTGAACATGTGACTCTCTGTCTCTCCTGCAACCAGTATGAACATATTTGTCCCACCGTTATAGATATATTCAACCTCGATCAATATCCATAGTGGCAAAGCAGGCTAGGCTGTCTTAACAAAATTCACCACAAAAGGTACTGAAGCTCTTTCCATATACTATAAGATCAGTGGGTCTAAACCTTTCCATGCTATTTTATCCCTTTCAGAAGTCTGATTTATCTTGCATACCTCTGAGTTTCACCTCATTTAAAAACTACTTGCTTACAAAATCAGATCTAAAAAATACAAAAATGTCTACTATTGAAAAATGCTTACTTTCTTATTTTTACCATATAATTATAAATCAATTGGAATATAAATATTGTACTTTTCAATGTATAGTATATAGAGCAGTATAAACATGTCATTGAGTGAAATTTTAGTATGCCACTGACTTCACTAGTGCTTTTTATGTAGCCTGATATAAATCTAAGCAAATTTCTAGATGAATTGATGTAACCCCTGCAAAACAGCTGTGTAGTCCCAGGGATATGCCTACACCTGGTTGAGAACCACTGATCTAGATCAACTGGGTTCAATATCAGTTTGGAAGAGTGTCGATGTGGGGTAGGATTTGTATTTGACACCTATTTTCTAACACAGATAATTTGAATGTCTGGATATATCGAAGAGATTAATTATCTTAATTCCAGCAATGAGGCACAAAACTATTAACATAATATAATAACGCGGGGACAGGGAATGTATTAATTTTGGCTATTACAGATACTGAAATTTTAAAGCAGCTTTTTTGGTTGAAAACCCTCAGAGTTGCTTGGCAAGTTAAAAGGAGAGGACCCCTTCCATCACTGAAAATACCAAGCCTCTTGTCCCCCCACAAAAACCTCCCCACCCAATCCTTATATAATGAGAAAACATTGAACAATATTATTGGAATGATACATTAACAGTTGATAAGAATGAAATAATTTGGTGCCTTGTCCCTTTACCTTCTATACAGAAAAAAGACAGGGACAGAAAGAAATGATCAAGTTCTTCTTAAGCTGCAACATCCATAATTGACCTAAAAACATAGTAATGTGAACCACAGAACCAACATGTTTAGAACATCACAAAAGTATTTTCTCTCACTCCAAAAACTGCATACATGAAATCTATATTAGTATTTATGTGAGTTCTACATATAGGCCAAAACAAGAAGAGCCCTCTTAGATATTTTTCAGTTTGTGTTCATACTTTGTCCCCCAGACACCAGAAGAAATAAGCCAGTCCCTGTATTAACACTGCTTTCTGAGGAAAGCAGATGCAGTTGGAGTGTTATCATAAGGCAAAGAGGGGATAGAAGGGGAAACTGACATTGCTTTCTTATAATTTGGCAACTTTCTCAAAGATCAGAAACAGAAATGACCTTGTTTCAAAATGTTTTGTATCACTGAGCTAACAAAATTTGGCAATAATTTTCAAATATAAACTTCTTCAAGTAATGCACGCAATTCATAAAAAGGAATGCTATGTTTACATAGGAGAAACAGTGAATCAACAGGCGTATAGCAATCTGTGTGGCAAATTCCATTTTCTTCACAAAACTCTTTTCAATATTCTTATTCATTTCCTCAAACTTGTCTAGTAGTTCTAGGCATAAAAGAGATACTGCCAAATAATACCAGAGATCTTATATAGAAAGATTCAGTCATGCTGAATCATGAAAAGCAGAAACTTGATTTAAAATAAAAATAAAATCCACAATAATAGTCCCTTTGTCTCCCCCACCAGCAAATAATAGTAAGGCTGCTAGAGAGAAAACAAAATATGCTATAGGTTCATGCTGAAGATTAGGCAACATTTAATTGTCTTACTTTCATTTAGACAGGGACAAGAGTAAGAGATCTGTAAGCAGAAACTACAAAATGTCTATTCGCAGTCTTACAATTAGAGAAACATGGACTAAAAGCTAATGTAATAGCTAGTTTTCCAACACCATTACAGGTTGCATCCTGCTCATGCCGAAATCTACAGAAATTTTGCTGTTGACTTATGTGGGAGCCAGACTGCACTCACAAACAGTACAAGGGAAAACATTTCTCTGCTACTTAAGAAGTGTTGATGAAGACACTTGTAGCTGGGGAAATGTAGAGCCCAAAAGAAATACACTGGCAAGAGGAAAATATTTAAGTACTCTATTTTAGCATATAATTAAATCTTTACTTGTGTTAGGGTGCGTCTACACTGCACCCTTACCTTGAAATAAACTATGCAATTTGCGCTACACAAATTGCATAGGTTATTTTGAGTTATTTTTGAAATAGCTTATTTAGAAATTTGGTGCTTTTCAAAATAAAGCGCTATTCCAAAATGTCCCTTAACCCTCGTAGAACGAGGGTTACAGGGACACCGTAATAGTGTGCTCATTATTTCAAAATCTATTTTGAAATAATGGGTTGATTTAAAGATGCAGAATAGCTATTTAGAGATACTTATGGTATCCCGAAATAGCTACGCAGTGTAGACATAGCCTTATTAATTTTTGGTTCTTAGAATTATAAAAATGTTAGGAAGCATTTTAAAGCACCGCATAACTTCTATTACATCAATATACGTAACTGCGTGGCCATAATATGCTACAGTTTGAAAGTGGCATAAAACCTTTATAAGTCCTTTGCTGAGCTATACCACCAATTTCTATGTCGTTACAAAGCAGAAGAAAATAAAATGAGTGCTGTAGTTTTAGAATGCCTTTTCAACTACCGTAAAAGCTACCTAGGACGTTGATGATTGTTGGAAGTAAGAGTGATTTATAATGTGGAAGATATGTTTAAAAATCATACATGTAAATTTTAAAATTACTCCTTACCACTTCAGGTGCACATATAAATAGGCCTTCATGATTTTCCAATGGATGGCTATAATATGCAGGCTGCGTGAATGCCCCTTTGCCAAATATCTAATCTAAGGCATAGTATGGGTTAATATTGCCCTTGCTGAATTCACCGATGCTGTTTTTTAATAGGATTCATTAATTCCATGGTAATACAATTCTACTTTTAAAATGTGAAAAAATGCCCCCTCCCTTGATTACAATACTTCTTACAATTCAAATGTTTATTTTCCATTCCCCGCATGAAAAACTGCTCTTTGCAATTAATGATGATTAGAACATGCAACCAAATATCTAAAACTATAAACAGTGTCAACCTGTAGGATAAGAATATTATACTAAAAGCTTAAGCTCTTGCACATGTAATGAAATGCCATTTCTGGCCATTTTGGCTTATTTATGACAGTGCCTAGGAATTAGTGCATATTTCACTGAAGCGCACTAAATCTTGCACACAAACCTTTAATTAGGCAGCTATGTGGTGAATGTGCCAATGGAAATGTTATTCACTGTTCAAATTCTTTTTTGTGGAAAGGACCCACATTGGTCACTTAAATGAGAAATATATGGCAACATTTTTTTTTAGAACTGTACAATGTGTCACAATACAATTTCAAATCCTAATTTTACAAAAGAACAAGCATTATAATTTCCACAAGCAATTACCAGGGTCACTACACATCACAACACCTACAATTTCATTTTATATCACAATTTAAAAAGACATTGAGAAATTACTATATTTTTGTATTGTTCAATATCATTTGAGGCAATTCAGGCACTAGTTATCGGATAAGGTTTTATGTTGTTGCTTGTTTTCTCCTATGTTTATATAGCTTTATCTCCAGATGTAAGTTTATCTGCATAATTAGTACTAAAATATGTTTTAAGTTTACAAAAATGGATGCAATTGCCCAGACATAGTTTAAACCACTTTAAATCAATCATTCCAATTCAGTTTCCCATGCTTCCAACTTTGCAAAAGCATCTTCCATGCTACCCTAATGTTTTCATGTTCATTGTGTTCAAATTCATATTCATGTACCATGGATGCTGCAAGCACCAATCAAAATGTTAGGAATTAAATCTATTTTTCCTGAAGCAGAGACAATTTTACAATTTTATAAAAAGCTGTGAACGTTCCCTTTACAGAACATTTAAGGCAGTTGAAATTCATGCTTGCTGTTTTGCCAGTGCTTCAGCTTCCTGAAATAATAAAATAAGGATTAGTAAATACTTTATCAAAGATAGCAATCTGTATGCATTTTTGTTACAAGTGAACATCTGTGTTACATGCGAAAAAAATTCCAGTGAAACATGAGGCCAAAAGCAAGCAGTCCTGATCTTGTAAATCAAATACAAATCTCTCATTTCCTTGCTGGGCAGGGTCCTGCCATACATTGATTAGAGCCCACACTGGAGTGATGAGTATCCTCAATTTACACAGAATTCAAATGGAAACTACAGGTATATCGAAAAATTCACGTTTTCTCCTATTACATTTTCTAGACCATTATTAGGTTTTGTTTGCTACCCAAATAGTGTATTAAAAGTAAAAGATCAGCATTAACATATTTTCTTTTGATGTTCATGATAGGCTGCAAAAAAGATTAAAATATTGTTAAAAGTCTTAACAGACTTTTTGAAGCATGATAGGTACATAAGATGTTGAGAGAGAAATAATTTTGTATAAAAGGCATGAAAGCAATTTCATTATGGAATACAAAACAGGTTCTTGGAGAGATTTAATCTACCATCTAAATGAATACTATGGAGTGAGTAGTGGATAGTTAACTTTGTCATCACAGAAACAATGTAACAGAAGTCAGCTAAGCTCTAGAATTGCTTAGTAATGAGAAGTTTCCAAAGAAATGTTTAAAAATATACCCCACGTCATCTTGTCTTCAGTGTTCAGAAGGAATGGGAATAAAATGACAAAAACAGAGGGAACACAAAAGGAGACTGTTACTTTTCTCAACATCATTTTTGCCATTGTCATTCTTATTTCTTAATAAAAATGAAGATTAAATTAAATTAGATTTTAATGCCAACCAGAACCGCTATAAGTTTCTGAGGTTCAGACTTCCAAGAGCTTAGCACTCAGGACCATACACCATTGCACAATGTGCTAAACTTTTCTGAAAATGTGGACATTTATTTCAGTGCTTAAATGGGAGCAAAGATCTTTTGAAACTTCAGCACTACATCCTGAGCTTGAACAATTATGTCCATTTTACAAATACTGTACACAGTATAAGTAAATCAATACTCAGAAAGAGGAAATCTATGTACAATTTGTACAGTTTTCCTCATGATAAGGCGGGTCTGCCTATGGTGGAAGAGGCAGCAACTGCCTTGAGGCTTGGTGATTCAAAAGGGTGGAGGCTGCAGCTGGAGCCCTGGGCCCTTAAATCACTACCAGGGCATCACGTGGTGCACTCCAAGCAGCAATGAGGGCTGCAGCGCAACACCCCTTCTGTGTCCCTTCTGGGAGTGCAGAGCTAGACAACCTTCCTTACCCAGGAGCCCACAAGTCTGTTGGCCCCCTGTGTGAAGGAGAAGAGAAGAGATACAGTGACTGAGTTCAGCCTAAAGGGAGTATGTGCTCCGCATATCTCCATTATCTTAGAATCAGTAGATCGTTCTGGGTGTTTTGGAAATTTGCCTACATATCAAATCTTATTCCCTTTAAAATCAAAAGCATGGGAACAGTTCCCTCTGATAACTCTGATGGCCACATGTTACAGGCAGGAGGGAGACAGCATCAATCACGTAGTGGTATGGGAGGCATCCACACAAAGTTTATTCAGTGGGGAGGTGGCAGAGAAGGAGGATGAGAAAGGAGCAGAGAGGGAAAAGGGACAAGAGGACAAGGGAGAAAAAAGATGCTCCATGTTTTCCAGAGGGTAGTGGCATCTCACATGGCAGCATGAAACAGATGAAAGGTGTAGTGCTTCTTGTCAGTTTCTAACTGCTCTCTCTGGCCAGATGCAGGCTTCTGAGGAGTGCAATCCAACTCTCCAGGCATCACAGATCAGACTTTCAAGAGCAGGGAACTCAAAACATCCCTCCCATCAAATAATGCCTTTGATAGTAAATACATTGCCCTATTTCTTTCAAAGGTTGTCAACTTCCTGTCCCATCTCAGGCCCAATCCTGCAAGATATTTAGAAGGGACTCAGATCTTCAGAGAAGTGGGGTCCCCTGTTTGCCAGCTCTTCCCTTTCAAATTTTGCGGTAAAGTTAATTTCTCCCATAATTCTGTACATTGAGCACCCTTTCAGTCTGTCTCAAACACTGAGTCATAACTTTAATTTTCCACATCAGGCATGCATGGAAGAGACTGACACCCCTAGACATCTGGGCAATTAATGTACCAAGCTGTGCATATTGAATGTATTATCTGTAGGATCATGTATTTCCCTGAGTGTGCAGAGCACTAAACAAATCATTGACAGTTAATAAATAGCTATTTGTATTTCTAATAATGTTGCTTAGGCTTGGATCCTACTGCTATTCCCTTTACATAACATCCCTGTACTGCTGACAAACAAATTCTCTAAATCTCTTGTGGAACACAGCAGGCATGCTGTCAAAACTCATCTCACTCAGAAGGGTGGTAGGCCGCTGCTCTGCTACCTCTTTTCACTTATTACATAACACTGCACAAAAGAATTATGTAGATAACAATTATATAATTCCCTCCAGCCGTAAAGATGTTTTCGTTTTCTGGAATATGCTGAAATCCAAACATTTTAAGATAAATTTCTCATTTTGGCCAAAAGTCAGGCTGACAGCAAAAGGAAAACAGCAGGTCTATGTGTACTAAGTTACATAGCATAAGGGTTGTCTTCATTTACTAAATGGTCACCTGAAACTTAGGAGGCACTATAGAGATTAAATAAATAACGCAATTGCACCTGTTTCTCTTTTTTAAAATGATCTTTTCTTTCCAATCACCCTTATGACAGTATCAGGCTGACAAATGGCTGTGCCAACCAGGTTACATGTTCTCTTTCACAGCAGTTATTATTGGTGAAAGACTCAAGTGGGTGGGTAGCATCAGATATTACACTTCTACACTTCTATATAACACATCAGAGACAGAGGGATGGATCCTGTAAGGGGCTAAGTGCCCACCAGTCTCACGATTTCATGGGGAAAGGAGCAGGTTTAACACCTTCCAGGTTCAGGCTCAGATTGAGCAATCATCTACTGATTCACATTCAGTTCACTGGCTTCAATGGGGCTGCATGGCTAGAACAGAACAAAATTTGTCCCAGGCTTTTCTGTCAGTCTGACTGACCGCCTTTGGGGGGAACATGAAACGTGAGGCTGTGCACGGACAGAATTCAGAGCCCATGGTGTGTAAGTGAGTGCACAGGAATTCTCTGCTCCACTGCAGACATGACACACAGCAAGTCCTACAGTGGATGGATCTATCCAGTCTGGCTACACAGCAGCAATGCACTGGTTGCACTGCAAGCAGGGACCCCAAACCGTGCAAGACTGAGGGCCAGGATTTGCCATCAGAGGTTTTTTTTGCATAGACAATTGATGCAGATATGAGTGACTGGGGCTAGTTTTTATGTATTTGTCTAATTTGTACAGATTCTGCAGATGCTCCTAAAACCTGACATGGCTGCATTTAAAATATTCCTGAGAAATTTAAATCTCTGCAGAATGGAGCATTTCAAGTAATCTAATTCATAACTCAGGTGTACCCATGTAAACAAAAAGGCTGGTACCGAAAACCTTTGAGAGTGACTCTCAGATCCTAATGCCCTCCAGTAAAATATGTGAAGAATTCATATCCTATTGCATCAACGTTAAGGGAGGAATTCAGTTTGGTGGATCTGTATTACAGCAACCCACATTATAAATGGTAAAGAAAAGATGCAACTACAGGTAATGGAGGGTGTGGAAGAAAAGAATATTCTAACATTGATTTACCTATGGGCAAAACTGTTGAAAAAACAACTGAGCAACATATTCAAGATATGTTCCATTATAAATCTTAGCAGCTTATTTATACAAATTGCTTTTTGGCCATTGTTTCAATTTCTTTTCCCCAGAATTTCTAGTGAAATTTATGGGATGGAAATTCCTCTGAGCAGGGATTGTCTTCCTATGTGTGCATACAGACGACACTGTCCAAAGTCAAGAGGCATCATTATATAGTGACTGATCTAGCTCCTATTTCACTCAACAGGAGCTTTACCAATAACTTACATGGAATCAGGATTGGGACCATCATGAAGTTAACAAAACCAGTGTCAACTACAGATGTTAAAGACTAGTCGACTATCTGATAAGTATTTGCTTATCAGATAGTCTTTTGACTAGTCGATTCCCCCCCTCCCTTGCTGCCTCTATGAGGTAGCATTTCAAAGGGGCAGTGGAACCCAGGCTCAGCTGGGGACTCCCCAGATGATCCCAGGCTCCACACAGAATTTCCCCAGAATCCAGGGCGGGTTCCGGGGAAGTACTGGGCAGAGCCCAGGATCAGCTGGGGAATCATCCGCTGTCCCTGGGCTCTTAGCGGCATGCAGCATAGCACGGAGCCTGGGGTCAACGGGGGACTCTGGGTGACCCGCTGGGGACTCTTGTGCATTTCAAAGTAGGTATCCGCATGCAGCTCAGAGTCAGTGGGACTTCCCACTGGCCCCGGACTGTACACCGAGTTCTGCTTTTCTCCTTTGAAATGTACAAGAGCTCCAGCGGGGACTCTTGTACATTTCAAAGGAGGAATGCAGAAGTGCCCATCGATTAGTCGATGGAAATTCAATAGACTTGTCAATTAACCACACTTTAACATCCTTGGCATCAACTATTACAGTAACAAGTATGTGCACTGAATCATCCTAGGCTTGGGGGGAAGGAGCAAGTCAAGCCTCTTGGTGAATGCCACATCCTCCAAATAAATGGACACATAATACCCATGTATGTGAAGTAATGTCCATGTTCAAAGCAAAAGTCTTTGTAACGTGAATGTAAGATCCACTGGAATACACACACAGAGCAACCACAACACATTAAGAGACAAAACATGGTATTACTTTTTGTGAGTGAACAAAAACAAGAGAGCAATGAATAGGCTTCCTGCTTTCCCAATGGTCTGTCAGTTGCTATACAGGCAGCTTGCCTCAGTCTCCCTTCAGTAATTCACAAAAGGATTCTCTTACCTCTCCTTAGGATCTGGTTTTATAGTCCCAACATTCAAAATGAAATATGCACAAAAAGTCTACCCATAGCTTTAAACTGAATACAGCACCTCTTGGGGAATTTTGAGACAGTACAGGCAGTCCCCAGGTTACGTACAAGATAGGGACTGTAGGTTTGTTCTTAAGTTGAATCTGTATTTAAGTCGGAACTGGCGTCAGCCACTGCTGAAACTGATCAGTTTCAACAGCGGCTGAATCTGGACGCCAGTTCTGACTTACATATGGATTCAACTTAAGAAACCCAGGTGTCCCCAAGTCAGCTGCTGCTGAAACTGATCAGCGGCTGATTCCAGGAAGCCCGGGGCAGAGCAACTCTGCCTCGGGCTTCCTGTAGTCAGCCGCTGGTCAGTTTCAGCAGCAGCTGACTTGGGGACGCCTGGGGCAGAGCAGCTGGGGTGCTGCCGGGTTGGTACAGTAGCGCCAAGGAGCGGCGCTGCGGGACCAACCCAGCAGCGCCCCAGCTGCTCTAACCCAGGCGTAGGCAAGAAAAGCCTGGCCTGCAGGGGAAGGGGGGGGGGGGCACTAGCTGACCAGGGAGACGGGGAGCAAAGCCTTGGAGCACACCCGCAGCGGGACAGCCCAGGCGCGCCCGGGCTGTCCCGCTGCGGGCGTGCTCCAAGGCTTTGCTCCCGGTCTCCCTGCAGACCAGAGAGACGGGGAGCAGCTTTTCTCGCCCCGGAGGACGGGGGCGGCGGGACTGCAGCGCATCTGGGCATCCCGCCACTCCAGTCCTCCGGGGTGAGAAAAGCCCCGTTCGTAACTGCGGATCCGACATAAGTCGGATCCGCGTAACTCGGGGACTGCCTGTATCACCCCGTAGCTGTGTGAGGAACCTCCTTGTTCTCATAAGCCATTCTCAGCCTTTCACTGCTGAGGCAACTCCCCATAAGTTTCTAGAGTCTGTTCTTCCTAGCCCTTTGACATGCAGGCCCAAACCTTTTCTCCACTAGCAAAGGGTCTCTTGAGGTGTTTCCTGTAAACTAAATGTTTGGGAAACAACTCAGGAAAGATTCAAATGTCAACCAGCTGATTAGCAGAGTGCCAGAGTTGGCAGCTTTTGTTTCTAATGGTGGTGCATATCCTCACATGCCTCAGTATGTCTGAACAACAAAATTTATTCCACATATGGATGGAAAAAATGAGAGAGAACATTGGTTGGTCTTCTGCAAGAGCTTCGAGCTCATTGCAATTCCTCTGCCACAACCTGCTTTAATTTTGCCTCCTCGAACACTCCCTACAATTCTGCAACTTCCTGCTGCTCTTTACAGTGAAATCATCTCATGCCTTCTGAAGTATGCCTGCTGAGTAACCAGGGTTGGCTGGTCCTGTGGCCGTTAGTCTGTAAAGAGCTAACCACCCTGTGATAAGAGTGTAAATAAAAGATGTGTGCTTTAGTCTGAAACAATACAGAATAGTACCTACCTTTGAACCAGGAGGAGCAGTCAAGCCTAAAAAAGCATACACTGCATTATTCTCTCTAGCTTCGAAGAAAGCTTCATAATCCTTCATGGAAAAAGAAAGAGAGAGAGAGAAAGCTTATGAGCCATCCAAAATAATAATAGCAGTTTGATACAGCTTACCTAAGCCCACATTGAGCAAACTAAAACTTTTCAGGGTCTAAAGCACAATTCAGAGGGTCAATTCATATTTCTAGCATTAATTCTGGTATCTGACAGTAAATTTAAAATGTAATACTTGAGAAACATGCCAGGATGGCAACAGGTAACTACAGGCAGACATAGTGAAAGCTTCTCCAGATGCCTTGATTCTAACTGGGAAGCACCACATCCATGACAATTCTTCAATCCTGGGTGGGTCAGTTGTTAGTGTGGTAATTGTACCAGATGGAGGCAACAAATGCTATGGTACGGACATCTCTTCACAAAGACAAAGCTGAGCTCCTTCAGGGTGTTTCATCACGGAAGATGTTAAAATTGTGTAACTAATCTGAGACTGATTTCAAACCCATTATCTGAAAACGGAAAGCTACACTGCTTCACATTACTAATCCTCAACCCACAGCCTCGCCATTACATTGGCATTGTTTTTAATTATTTTGTGTATGCGAATACACAAAAACAAGTAGTCTTCCCCACTTGGAAGGGCAAGACATGCGTTTACACATTACACATGTATTGGTTAAGCTTGCTCTGAGGTAAGCTCAATTAATGCACTAGCCCAGTAAACACTAGATGTCTCTGCTGCAATGGTTGGTGCTCAATTAAAGTTACAGCACTGCAAACACTAACACATCACAGCCACGTCTAGGAAGGAAAGGGGAGGTAGAGAATGGGGAGTAAAACACCATGTTCTGCTTTCTGTATACTTTGTGTTTCTGACAGTCTGCCATGAGCACAGAGACTCTATGCAAGAGCTACACAATGAAACTGGTTTTGGCAAGCACAGTTGTTAAACGCTGGCTAATCAATGTTTAGGAGGTTTGCATAAGCTACCTGTCATTTTGATTACCACACACATGCCTAGCTCTGCTTTCCAAAGTCACATTACAGACCTAATGTAGGCTTTTTTCTCCCCTTTCTCTGCCTTTTCACTGAAGCTGTAATACCGGTTTCCTCTGCTTCTGATTCTTTTGATGCAAGAACTCCTGGCAAGCCATCTAGCTGTGGAATGCCAGTAATACAGAGAATGCTGAGTTGTGGGTTGAAGTTAGTGAGGGAGCGGCCATTGAGGGCAGGCTGCTTCACATGTCCCTCCATCTACAGGGAGAAACATGAGCTGAGCTGAATGAGAATGCTGGAGACTGCAGGTGAATGCCGTGGACAGGAACATCATATTCAAGAGGCTCTGTGGCAGTTGGGAAGAGAGGACAGAACAAGGAAATGCGAGTTTAAGTTAACTGGAGATTGGAAACTTTGATGGCTGTAACATTTGAACATTTAACTTTCAGGTTTTAGTTTGTTAAAGAAGCTGTCGAGATTTGTTAAATCTTCCCTCAAGCCCTTAGCCTGACATGCTGGAGTTGTTTGATAACAACAAGTGTTTTGTTTGTCCTGTTTGTGCATTGTCCAGTGATCTGACTTCTAGCACAACTACTAGGAAAGCAATCATTTCAGCTATAGAAGTGGCAAGTTACACAGAGTTTATAATCATACCTTTTCTGCTGTTCATGTTGTACATGTATGCAGAAGAATTTGCATCCCAGATAAAATAAGCAAGTAACAAATACCAATTCATGATTTACAGTGGAACTAACAAACAGAAAGGTAGGGGTGCACGTGTAGCTTAAGTTTCTACAAACTGAATTCCTGTGATTTGGATCAAGCTATCCAAGCTGATGGCATCTTTCCTAATAACTGCCAATAAAATGATCACTCATGAGAACGTTTGCAGCAAAAGAGTGCTGCTCTCTTGGCATTCCTCCTCCAGTTGATGATTCCTTACACATAAAAAGAAACAACATCCATCTTCTTTATCTCCCTTTAACTTCAGTGAAAGTTGGGCATCTCATCACCTGGTAGGATTAGGATCAGAAAGATACTTTAGACCAGTAGATTAGAGTACCAGAAATCTCCAGCATGATGGGTAGGAAAATCTGCCCTATACTAGGGATGTTAATGTGTACTCGTGCACGCAGTTAACTCATAAGCCTGGACTCATCAGTTAACCAGCATGGTTACACACACACACCCCCCACCCACCGACCTGCCGTCTCTGCATCAGAGGCAGTGGGGGGGGAGGAGGAGGGAGCTGTTAGGATAGGGATGTTAGTGAACAGTCAAGTGGAATACTCAACTACTCGCTCTCTTCCCCCGCCCGATGCCTCTAAATGAGAGGCAGCAAAGGGGGGGAGGGGGGACAGAAGCCAGTGCTGTGGGGAGCTGGCTTAAAAACGGGTTCCCCCCAGAACCGTCTCCATGGTACTGCCTGCCCCCTCCGCATGCTGCCTCTATTGGGGTGGGGGGTGTTAGGAGAGGCTGCTATGAAGTAGCCTCTGCCTGCGGTGGGCTGAGGCTCGCCATGGGCAGAGGATGGTCTGGCAGCAGCCCCTGTCTACAGGGGTCTCAACAGGGGGCCCGGCAGCTCTTACTACAATTAAACTGCAAAGCTGCAACATGAGTGGCACCCAGAGCCTGCACAAGCCAAGACTGCTCAGTCTCGGCTCCAGCCGGCCCCGGGAGCTACCCTCCCGCCCCACGCTGTGGCTCTGCAGAGTGGCCCCTTATCGACTAAGAGTGTAGTCAAATTTCAACTACACGATTAACCAGATAATTAAACATCCTTAGTGTGGGGAGCTGGCTTTTAATCCAGCCTGGCATGTGTGCAGGCTCCCATGGAGCTGCCTCCATCTGCCCCACTGGCTCCCAAAGAGGCAGCAGCATGGGGGGGGAGGGCAGACAGGAGCCCATGCTCCAGGGGAATCGGCTCCCTGCAAGTACCAGCTCCCTCCTGTCCCCCTGCATGTAAACATTTCACCACTAAACATTTCAACAGTTGCACATTTACACAAATACATATATTTTAAGATCCCTACCCTATGCCACTTGATGCATTACATCATTTAGATATGAGAAACATAGCAAATCTTCCTTATCTGGATTTCAGTAAAGCATTTAATATGGTATCACATTGGGAATCATTAAACTGGAGAAGCTGTTTAGTACAAGGATTGTAAATGAGTAAGTAATTGGGTAAATAGGAAACAAAAATGGATTGTGTTGAATGGAGAATTACTGGGCTGGAGAAAATACTACTAGAAATACTATTTCTAATAAGCACTGTGTTGGGTGCTCAGTTGGAAATGACAGAGAAGGATAAAGATCCGGGTACGTTAGTTGGCCACAGGATGATGAACAACCAATGTGATGCAGTCCTAAGACGTATCAAACAAGTTATTTTCAGTAATGAATGGGAAGTATTAATTCCATTGCACAGGTGAGCGGTAAGCCCTCATCTAAAAAAAACAATCTACAGTTCTGGTCATCCATGTTCAAGAAAGATGAATTCAAAGTAGAACAAGAGCTAAAAGAATTATAAGGGGAACAGAGAACCTATTTTATGAGAGGAGACCACAAGGAGCTTGGCTTGTTTGACTTAGCAAAATGAAAGCTGAGAGGAAATACAATGGCTCTCTATAATTACGTCAGAGGGGTAAACTCTATGGAAGAAGAGCTTATTTAAGCAAAAGGACAAAACTGGTATGAGTGCAAACGGGGGGGAGGGATAGCTCAGTGGTTTGAGCATTGGCCTGCTAAACCCAAGGTTGTGAGTTCAATCCTTGTGGAGGCCATTTAGGGATTTGGGGCAAAAGTTTGTCAGGGATGGTACTTGGTCCTGGTGGGAAGGCAGGGGACTGGACTAGATGACCTTTCAAGGTCCTTTCCAGTTCTAGGAGATGGGCAATCTCCATTATTTCTTATTTCTGAGTATAAAATGGCCATTAATACATTTACGCTGGAGATTAGAAAAAGATTTCTAACCATCAGAGGGGTGAGGTTCTGGAACAGCCTCCCAAAGGGAATAGCTAAGATAAAGAACCAGCCTAGTTTAAAGAGGATTCATTTATGAAGGTGTTGCCTGCAATAGGAGAGGAACTGGTTGTGATGACCCAAGTAGTCCCTGCCAATTTTAGTCTCTAAATAGAGGATTGATAAGGTCTGAGGAATGTAGCAACGCCTCTCTGGATAACATACCACCTTCTTCTTGATCTGCTACATTCACATACATTGAAAGCGACATCAGCAGGTGTCTCTAAAATCTAACCTAAGGACACTTACACAACTGCTTTGCACTTCTGTGCTACAAAGCTTTAAAAATTTCCTTGTAAGAGGATGACTTTGGGATCTTCAGCTTCCTCCTATACTAAACACTGGGATCCATACTGTAATGTGCAAGTGAACTTATCTCGCTCAGTGGGAGCAGAGGGTGCTCAACAGTTCCAGGAGAGCTCAGCACCTTGCAGGAACAGGCCCATCATTCCAAGACTTCACCACTGCATTATGAAACTTGAGTGCCTGAAGTGTCAGGGGGCCCTTCCACATATCAAACACTGTACAACTTCAGTGCAGCACACAGCCCTGCCAGTCTGGGTGCTCCTAGTGTAGTATTTTCATTGCCTGAACTAGAACATGATGAAAGAGAAAAAGTCATGTTGTGATATCCCTGAGATTTTAGGATCCAAGCACCAGTGATTTGGGAGGAGTCAGCAATTAAAGGTTAAGGAAAAGAGATGGCTAAGGGCTTTAATTTCATTTTAACCTGGAGGGAAATCTCCTATTCTCCTGGAGATGGGGACTGATTTTTACTTAATGTTTTTTTCTAGAGCAATCCATGTAGTTGCCAGTAAGGCCTTCTCTCTTGTTTCAAGCTCGCTCTTGCTCTCTTCTTGATATATACATCACACTTTCCTTCAGGCCTGCTCTCCCCGGCTCTGGCAGCTAAAGACCAAACTGGGCTCACCATAGCCTGTAGTAAATCCAAAGCCTAACTATGGGCAGCTTACCAGAGGAGAGAGAACTGAACACTCAGATTGTCTTTTGTAGAGGACACTGATAGATGTCCTGGAAAAACCTTTGATTAGTACACAACAAATTACAACAAAATACAATAAGCAAATGCCACCAAGCCAGGAAGAAGCAAAGAACGGTCTATTATCAATTACTCTGTAATTCTGTGCAACCCTCATTCTGTACATGGAACTCTGATACTATGCTGGGTGCCCTAGACACACATATGGTAGAGAGGCATCTGCCATCATTACAGCTGGGCACAATGTTCTTCATTTCCTGTGCTAAACCACTGTGTAATATTGCCATGCTTCATTTGACAGCTATAGCTCTTCAATGTAAAGGTGGCTACAGTACATTGGTGAGCTTGCAGGCATACACATGGGCTCTGCAGTGCTGTGGAAAAGGTGCTATTATGTTATATGAGAGCTCTAAAAAAGTATCCATATATATGTGAATAATTAGTTACTACATACATGCATCTCTTCATTATTAGTTCTTTCTTAGCCATCAGTCCCTCATTTATTAATCATTCCACGGGACAGTGCAAAAAGCTTTTCATGTTATATTTAAGGGCCATGGGATACAAAAGTTTAATGTGCAAGCTTAGTTAGTATACTTAAGATTTAGGTTCAAATTTTGACATAGTTACAAGCAAACTCCCTTTCTCTTTGCAGACAAAAGGGCACCTCTTGCCACACACTACACATAATTTATGACTTTTCTGCTGTTTCTGGCACATGCAACAATAAAAGCAGTATCGTGGTTAGCAGTGGGATTAAATCCAGGGAAATCAGAATAAGGAGGCTGAGGAGAAGCTTAAATGGTTTCTTACCCCAAGATATCGGCTATCATTGAAGATTCGAGGGGGCAATGGATTTCCACTGGCTGGTCGGCTCTCTTCAGGGACGTTCTCTCTCATCCATTTCCGGTTCTCTTCATTGGCTGCGATATCTTTTTCTTCAAATTCAATCTTGTTGGCTTCCAAGAAGCCTAGCACATCTTGCTGCTGTTTTTTGATCTACAATAAAAGGTGAGCAAGGGGAGAGAGGGAAATAAAACAGTCAGTGATCAAACAGAAGCTCAAAGGCAGAACCAACTATCTGTGCAACTCCAAGGGTCCGGGTCACTCAGCACTGTTACAAATTCTTTTTCTAGGTATGGTTACTGCCTTTAAAAGAAAAATTCCATTGTACAAGTCTCACTCCCCCTTAACATTTTTCTTAGTATAGATTAGTGCAAAGTGCCACAATGACAACCCAGGAGACAAAATGCCACAATGACAACCCAGATCCTGCACAGAAAAGATAAAATGGGGCAACGGCTACTCAAACATTCCTTTGTGTCCAGCAGAGTGCTGAAAGCCTCATATTAAAGGGACTTCTTCTTGTGGGGGCTGAGCAGTTTAGTCTCCATAGCCACTGAATCCACAATTCCTCCAATGAGGCTGCCTACAAGTGTACCACATGCAATGGTGTTCATACCTGTCCTTTGAAATAGGTTGTGACTTATCTCCACGCAAACCATCTTAGTGCAGCAGCTCACGGAGCAACCTCTGTCTGTGCAGAGCTTGGACCACCCACGGACAGGGGCTGTTGCCACCCTGCGCTGCTGCCTCCCACCACACGGAGCGGGAGGCAGCCAGTCTGCACAAGGAGCTGGATTTTCAGCTGGCTCCCCTGGTGTACTGACGCCAGGCTGCCACCCCACAGTGTTGCCTTTGATACAGAGGCAGCAGTGCAGGATGGCAGGGGGCTCCCCGGGAGCGAGGTCGGGAGTGCGCTGGCTGCTTGTCCCCCCCCACCGGTGACTATTGAATAGTCATGTAACCACTAAGATTTCACAAGGTTACACAACCATTCAATTACCCAATACTTAACTTCCCTAATTGAACCTTCACCTGTAGCCTTATTCCCCATACACACGGACCTTCCGATAAGCTCCCCACACCCAGGCCCACCCCACCAAGCCCCATCTCTCCACACCCAGATCTCCCTGCTGAGTGCACCAATCACCTTCACCTGGATTCCTTGCAAAGTCTTATTGTCCCTTGTGGCCAGAACTACACAATGAGCCCCTGTGCATCCAGATCTCCCATTGAGCCACCCCCATCCAGACTAGGGATGTGACAAGTAGTCGGCTATCCAATAAGCACATACTTATCGGAAGAAAAAGAGGGAGTGCTTCAAAGCAGTAATGCCACGTACAGCCCAAAGCCAGCTGGGGACTCCCGCACTGAACCCAGGCTCCGTATGGCGCTGCTGCTTTGAAATGCCACCTGGAGCCTGACTCAGAGACCCAAGGTGACCTCAGGCTCCATGCAGCGCTGCATTGTGAAACTCCACAGGGAGCACAGGACCAGCGGGGGACGACTTGAGTCCCCCGCTGGTTCCGTGCTCCCTGCAGCACTTTCGCCTTTGAAGTGTAGCAACAGCCCTGGGGCAAAGAAACCCTTATCGACTAATCAACTTTTTGATTAGCTGATTAATGTAAATTTAACATCCATAATCCAGACTTTTCCACAGAAAACCTCTCACCCGGATCCCCCCAACACGAAGCCCATCCACCTTTGGATTCCACTGGGCTGAGCCTGCCCATCTACACCTGGTGCACACGGCATAGCGAAGCAAGGTCCCAGGGTGTTTCATGGGCAGGCCCAGCCCTTGAACTATGTCAGGGTGGGCACAGTCTCATTTCCAAGTCCCATATTGGAGGCATAGGGGCTTCAGGGCAATCTTCCTCAATGCAGCCAGTGGCCTATGCATCCCACTGCCATGCTGGAGCCATATTTATTTAATGATAAATACAATTTGCAAAATTTTAAAATATCATGCGTATAATATTTAATTTTTTGGTGCAGAATATCCTCAAAAGTAAATGGCGCGTGTGTGCAGTTCATTACTTTATCTACAGGCACAGGTATGTCATAACCCAGGGTGAGCAATAATTTTCGCAGGAAGCCCACTTTACGAATTTTGGTACATGGCAGGCTCTGCGGCTCCAGGTAAGGGCAGGGCCACAGAGAGAGAGAGAGAGAGAGAGACGGGCGGATATAGGGCAGGTCAAGCAGGGTGGCCGCCCCGGGCCCCGCGCTTCAAAAAGCCCCGTGCATGCGCCGTGGCAAAGGGGGGCCCTGCGAAATTGTGCTGCCCTGGGCCCCGCAAAATGGTCATCTGCCCCTGGACAGAGAGATTCTACACACCTGAGTGTGTATGGCACAGAGATTGGAGAGTGTTTGTAACAGTGTATGTGTGTAGCACAGGGGCAGTGTGGCAGTGACACAGTGCATGTGCTGGCTGCTGCTGGGTAAGTTTCTGAGAGAAGCCACACATGTCTCTTTAAGACAGGGAAAGCTGTTCTGCTCTGTTGTCTCCCCCCTCCCCTTCTGTGCAGCAATGCTGTATGGGAGAGGGGGAGGGCTGTGTGCGCGCGCGCACACGCGTGAGACAGCACAAGAGCACTAACATCTTAGAAACAGTGCACTGCCTCTTAAGACAGGCACTTCTCTGAGTAAATTACCATCCATGCTTCAGATTGAAGCAGCTCCCCTGCATCTCCCTCTCCCTGACCCAGGGGCAGAGGGACACCCTGACTTCAGCACTCCCCTCCCCTTTCCACACTCCCCAAGTCCTCTCTGCAGAGCTAGCAGGAGAATCCTGGAAGCAGCTGGGCTGCAGGACAGAGCAAGGTGGAGGGCAGGACAGCTGAACATAGGCTGCAGGCTGTAAATATGTACTCTCAGCTAATCAGCAGGGTGGGCCAGAAAGAAATGCTTGGCGGGATGGATTCTGCCTGCGGCCCGGAGTCTGTCCACCCCTATCATAACCCATTCTTCTGAAGTAGGTATAATATCATTTGAATTTACCTCTAATTCCCTTAAAAATAAATGAAGCCCTATAAAATAGAGACAATGGGTTACCAATGGTTGAGGAATTACAGACAGGAATCAAAATAATCCCTCAGGCTATGTCTAGACTGCAAGCCTCTTTCGAAAGAGGCTTTTTCGAAAGCATCTTTCGAAAAAGCCTCTTTCGAAAAAGAGCGTCTAGACTGCAAGCGGAACTTTCGAAAAAGCAAGTCGCTTTTTCGAAAGAAAGCAGCGAGTGAGTCTGGATGCTCTCTTTCTAAAAAAGCCCTGTTGGCATTCAAGAACGCCTTTTTTCGAAAGAGCACTTTCGAAAAAAGGCATTCTTCCTCGTGAAATGAGGTTTACCGCCGTCGAAAGAAAAGCCGCGTTCTTTCGATTTAATTTTGAAAGAAAGCAGCTGTAGTCTAGGCGCAGGTGAAGTTTTTTTGAAAAAAGGCTACTTTTTTTAAAAAAAACCCTGAGTCTGGACACAGCCTCAGAGAAATCAAATATTTTCCAAAGAAGACCTGAATCCATATGTTGGATATTTGGATAGTATTCAACACACAATGTACATTTGAGTCGACATGGTGGATTCCTGGAATGTAAATCAACAAGAGTCTTAAAGGGCCACAAGCTCAGAAAATTCAAAACCCATTTTTCTACGATGCTGCAAAAGTTGGAGACTCAAAGTATAGACTACATCATCACATAATGCAGAGTGATTTAACAATCTTTGTCTGCAGTGAAGAGTTGCTTCCCAGCAAGTCTGACTAAGCCCCTTGCCTGTTACAAGAGTAGAGTCTCTTTTAAAGAAATCACTTGGCCTGACTCCTCATAAGATTTACAAGACCTACTTTGAAGAGCATTGTATACTACATATGGAAGTATTTTAAACCCAGACAACCAAAATATTCCCTCTGGCTCTTGAGGTAGAAGAGAGACTTACAGTAAAAGATGCATTCACCAATATACCCAGGCATATTTTTAAATTAGGAGGTTACACTAGAACAATGGTCTCCAACCTTTTTAACCACAAGATCACTTTTTCAATTTAAGTGCAATGTAAGATCTACCTCAAACCCAAATACTCCTGCCCCACTTCCTTCCTGCCCCATCTTTAAGGCCCCATCCCTTCTTTAAGGCCTCACGCTGCTCACTCCAACCTCCTTCCTCCCTGAACCTCATTCACTTTCATCAGGCTGGAGCAGAGGGTTGGGGAGCAGGCTCTGGTCTTAGGCCAAGGGGTTTGGAGTAAGGGAAGGGCTCCAGGCTTAGCGGGATTGGGGTCCAGGAAGTTTCTGGGGGCAAGCTCTGGGAAGGAGTTTGGATGCAAGGGGTCTCACATCTGGGGCAGGAGGTTGGGTGAAGGAAGGGATTTGGGACTGGGACAGGGGTTCAGGAAGCAGGCTGTGGCTGGGCATCATTTAACTGAGACAGCTTCCGGGTGGTGGAGCAGTGTGGTTAAGGCAGGCTTACTGCCCTGGCCCTGTGCCACTCCTGAAAGCAGCTGGCATGAACAGCAATGGCTCCATGGCACCATGTGCTGCCCCTCATCTACAGGCACTGAGCCCACAGCTTCTACTGGCTGATCAATGGGCCCTGCAGGGGTGGTGTCTGCAAGCAGCGACATGTGGAGACCTTCCTGCTGTGCCTCTCTCAGAGCTGCAGGGACATGTCAAGCACTGCCAGGAGCAGCAATGACCACAGGGATAATTACTCCAGCCATGATAAGTTAGGCATTTTAGAACTCACTACACAAAGAGCTACATTTAAATAGAAGATAGAAATGAAAATTATGAAATACACAGACCAGTCCAAAACCAAAAATAACCCACTTTGCAAGCAGTAAAAACCAATCCCTCCCCCCCCCCCCCCCACACACATGTGCTGGGTCAGGAGATGAGAGTGAAGGACAGTGTGTGTTTGACACACACACACACACACACACACACACACACACACACACACACACACACACACACACACACACACACACACACACACACACACACACACACACACACACACACACACACACACACACACACACACACAGAGATTTGCATTGCCAAGCTCCCTCCATCCCCTTCTTTCTGTGAGGAGTTAGGGTACAGGAGTGGGGGGACACTGACATCAGCGCCATCCATCTCCCTCCCACACTGCACAGCAAGCAAGAGCCTCCGGGGGGGGGGGGGGGGAGGGGGAGGGGCAGTCCAAAGCAGAGGGCAGGAGCAGCATGACAGTGGATGGAGGGCCAAATGAAGTGCCAACGCTTGATAGCTTCCCAGCCAAACCAGTCAGAGTCACCTGTCAGAGGCTCCAAGATCTACTGGATCCCAATCTACTGGTTGGTGATCACTGCACTAGAATGACATTTTGTATTTAATCTTTTAGTAAATTATATCTGTCTAAAGACAAAGGGAAGTCCGTAGTTTTGCAGAAGCTATACCAATACGTCTAACAATTATTCAGATTATTGTCGTTTATTAACATCCAATCTGGTGTATCCTCTATGCTCCTACATGACACCAAGCAGAAACCGGGATCTTTACTGCAAAAGTTTCATGACATTATATGAAGCTGGCTTTGACTCTTGTCATTTATGGAAATATCAATTTCCTGATCGAAAGATTTTTTTTGTTTGTGTTCTGGTTAGCTTCTTTATGACTATACCAGAGTGAAGGTGATTGCTTGCAACAATAGGTATGGTTATAATGAAAAAAAGATTTAACAGTGATTTTACCTTCTTCATATTGCCACCTTCTCAGCGAAACAGCTAAAGTCCTAGCTTTAGCCTAATTAATTCATCCCAACAAAAGCTGCACTTCATGCAGATGTTGAATTACTTCTAATTCAGGTCAGATATCAGACACCCTGAGCTGCCTTTCCATATATGGACAAGTAAAAACACACAAACCCTCAAACAAGAAGACGTGTCATCAGTGGACAGACATATAAGGTCCAAATATGGTAGCTGAGCTCTCCTGCTTGCAATAGGACGGTTAACATGAAAGCAGCCAGCCACAAACCCCAGCTGACTGTAAGATCTCAGATCAGACTATAATGCCTATTAGATCATTTAGTTTAGAGCACAGTTTGTATACTTTATAGTTTGCTTTGGGAAGTAAAAGTTGGACCGCTTAAGCACACGGGCTTGAGTTTGTGGTATTTAAAGATAAAGTAGCTACCACAGACATATACAGAAATCTAGACAACATAAAAGATGCCACTGGACTCAGTTGTGCAAATTCACAGCTACACAATTCTAAAACATCTATTTATTCAGGTTTTAATAGTTCCTTTGCAGCCATTAAAATTCACTGTATGCTAACCCAAAACGGGGTGCAGTTCCATGTTTACCACTTATAAATCCCCACAAGTTATTTATAAAGTCACTTCATCACTTTAAAATAAGAGGGCTTAGTGCTAGGGTTCCCAATGCCATAGTCTTAGCAGGGCTAAAGTCGAAATAAGCTAAGCAACTTGAGCTACGTCAAGTATAGCTAAAGTAAATTTAGTTTAACTTGGCTTTTGGCGCTGTCTACACAGCAGGAAGCCAAAGGAAGAACACTCTTCCTTCGACTTCCCTTGCTCCTTGTAAAATGAGGGTTATAGGAGTCGGAGTAAGAAATCCTCCAGCTCACCATTATTTAAAAAAAATGGCTTGCGGTGTAAACACACTCTTTATTATTTCGGAATAACGTCAGTTATTCTGAAACAGATGCTGTAAAGACAGACCCTTAAAGAATGCAACAATGTTTTACCCTGCTGCATGGAGACTGCAAGATCCAAAGCAATAATTATGGCTCAGAATACTGAGTCAGTGGAGTAGTTCATAGACAAGATTAAAATCCAGAAGCAAATGCTAAATATGAGAGTGTGGCTCTCCTGTGCATTAGCTGAAAAATTACTGCTAAAAATAAAATAAAGTAAAATGGACAAGTTAATACCACTGAGCAGAAGTAATTCACATTATAGGATAAACACAAAAGCATTTTTCAACAGGCTCTCCCATCTGCCTCTAGATTTTTAACCGATCCTAACATCAAGATTTGCAATAGAAGGGGGAAAAGGAGGCCAGAGTGAAGATTCTTCTCAGCCAAATTATAAAAGCATAACAGAATGTTTTGAGTGATGCATTGTCCCGCTCATTGTTCTGGAACCTCTGGCAATTCCAGCCTTGAACAGGAGAGCAGGCTTTATAACTATGTGCGGAGAAAAGTACCGACTGCACCATACTAGCCTGGGTGGATGATCAACGTATTTGCTTATTTTAACATAAACAAACCAACCCCCAAACCTGGATTTGCCACTGACTTAGCCATTAACAGTTTACAAAAACTCATCTAATAATTTTCCAATAGCCTCGGTTCTTTAACAGGCCTGCTGATTGGGGAGCGGAGAAGAAATGGGACAACTGCACCAGGGCTCAGTGATTCAAAGGGGCCCAGGGCTCTGGGCTGCTACTGTAGCATCTGGAGCTCCGAGGTCTTTAAATCACCACTGGAGCCCCGGGCAGCACGCTGCTGATGGCAAGGAGTGGGGAAAGTTTGGGCGATGCTGAGGGCTGGTTGCCCCAGCTCTGCCCCTTCTGAGTGCATGGAGACAGGCTCCCGCACCTTGCCCAGGGCTCAGCAATTTGCCTGTTTCTTAATCTGTTCCTGAACAAGAACAAATATAAACAGACCCTAATTGGAAAGAGAACTTTAAAATCTTTCAGTAAAAAGTCACATAACTATCACCTTACCACAGTGTTTCTCAAAGTGGTCTGCGGATCCACTCTGAGAAAGCTACTAACCGGCTGCTCCGGTTTGTTTACTTACCGGCTCTGCAGCCACGGAGCCTCCTGGCTCCCACTGGCTGCGATTTGCCGTTTGCAGCCAAGGAGAGGTGCAGAAAGCAGTGGCCCTGGTCACCCTGCTTCCCGCAGCTCCCTTTGGCTGCAAACGGCAAACCACAGCCAATGGGAGCCATGAGGCTCCATGGCTGCGGAACCAGTAAGTAAACAAACCAGAGCGGCTGGTTAGCAGCCTCAGAGCTCTTTGAGAAACACTGCCTTACCCTCTTACCAATCTCCTGATATAACCTACCTCTGCTAAAAATGACAACAAATCTCTACCATCTGGAGGCTTTTAGGGTTGTGATAAATTGGTACCACTAATATGTGCAATCATGCCCACCTTTATGGTTACCTCATTACCTCAACCTCCCCCCTGCTTTGCTTGTTCACTCCTCTAGTAGTATCTGTTCACAATCCTAAATTGCAAACTCCCTGGGGCAGGGACTGTCTTTAACTTCTTTGCACAGTGCCTAGTATAATGGGGTCTTGATCCCTGCCTGAGACCACCAAGGTACAACTGCAATATAAATCATAAAGGCTACGTCTACACTGTAGGCTTTTTGTGCAAGAATGGCCGTTCTTGCACAAAAACTTGAGAAGCGTCTACACTGCATGCGTGTTCTTGCACAAGTAAGTTTACAGTAAAGCATCAGAAGAGAGGGCTTCTTGCGCAAGAGTTATTCCTTTCCCCACGAGGAAGAAGCACTCCACTTGATACCAATGCCAACCAGACATTAACTTGGATATCACTATTCATTGAGCCCGACAATCTAGCCAGCTTTCTATCCACCTTACAGTCCATTTATCCAAGCCATACTACTTTAACTTGCTGGCCAGAATACTGTGGGAGACCATATTGTAAGCTTTACTAAAGGCACATCCACTGCCTTCCCTATATCCACAGAGCTAGTAATAGAAGGCAATCAGGTTAGGCAGGCATGACTTGCCCTTGGGGAATCCATGTTGAGTATGCCTGATTTCTTTATTCTGTGTTTGTACAACACCTACCACAAGATTGCTATGGGTGAGGCTCACAAATGTTATTGCAACACAAAACCACCACCAAACTCTGATTTCCTTTGCTGTTATCTATGAAGGTTAAAAATTGCTCTTGTTGGGGGAGGCATGTTCATGAGGCTAGGCCAGGTATCAATGGGTAGCAGGCTATGTCCCTCTTGAGATGAGAAGCAGCTCTATTTCTGGGGCAGCTGACCATAAGAGTTTACAGCAAAAACAAGTGACTGGTGCTGGATTGATAGGGTGGTTTGACAGTAGGGAGTATTACAATGTAATTTAAGCCTTCAGAACCTAGCTCATTTTACTGTCGGATCAGAACAGTCAACACCTTCTTTTCAGTTCTTAAAAGAAGCATTTCAGAGTGACAAGATGCTTGAATTACCGTATGAATGCCAGAATTACTCCTGATCAAGACCTTCTCAGTGGCTGGGTACATTTGTTACACTGCTGCCAACTTTTTCTTGATTTCAGGTGCTCAAATACTACAGAAATGTAAGCACCCAGAAAGACCAATATCTCATTAAGTTTTCACTTATTCTAAAGGGCTATAGTCTTTGAGTTCAGTAGGACAACAGTCAGGCTTCCTTCTAATCTATAAAGATGACATTACTAATGCCCATGTGTGGACCATACAGGAGACAACAGCCAGAGACACTTGGAAAATACACCGTTAGAAAAGTGATTATCAACTATCAGTCGCTTTTGAAATTGTTGGGCTTAGTCTAGTCAATGGCTGTCACATTTTAAATCATTATATAGACATTGTGGTTAAGCACAACCAACTCAAATGATTTTAATCACAACTGTCCTTGTCTGTTACAACTGCTAAGACATTTTTACACTCTCTCAGTCCAGAGGACACCTGGGAATGGGCATGAAAGGGTATAAAGCTACTCAAAATGTGGTCCGTGGGCCACATGCGGCCTGCGGCCCGTTTGTTTGCAGTCCACGGTGCAGTTTGGATTAACGTGGGGCTCAACTCACAGCCTGCAGATGGGAGCCAAAATTAAAAAAATAGTTAATATAATGGTCTTCTGTTGCTATGTATTTTACTAGTTAAATTCCTGGACTGTATTGCTCATTAAAAGTGCTGTCATATGGGTGGAAATTGAGTAACTATTGCATTTTATTAATAGCAGCAGAACTGACTTAAATGGAGCCTGTGTATTGTGTAGTCTTGTCTTAATCTTTGTATTCATGCCCATCAGTGTGAAAGAAGCTATTTGCCTATATTTGCATGTATATACAACCACACTTAAGTTGCAGCCCTTGGCATGTGCTGTATCATTGTGGCACTCAGGGCTTCTAAAGTTGAGTATCCCTGGTATAGAGATTGAAGAGAGATACTAAAGGAATAGGATGGTTGTAGAAACACTAAGGCTAGTCTAGACCACTGTTTCTTAAACTGTGTTCCGCGGCACATCAGTGTGCCATGAGGCAGTCGGATGTGTGCCGCAGAGAACAACAGAATTCAAAATGGCAGCCCTTAAAGGGGCAGGTGATCTTTAAAAAAAAATTTCTCAATAATTTTCCCCCAACCCTTCCCCCCTTCCCCGAGCTTTTATTTTATTTTATTTTTTTGTGCACAACAAAAAAAATCCCTGGTGTTCCTCTTTAAAAAAATTACTGTTTGGTGTTCCTCAGTCTTAAAAAGTTTAAGAAATACTGGTCTAAACTGCCCCCTCTTGTGCAAGAAAACATGCAAATGAGGCAAAGCGGTGAATATCGCCATGCCTCATTTGCATACTTAATGAGCCATGATTTTTGCACAACAGGCTTTTGCGCAAAAAGGAGCCATCTACCATGCTCCTTTTTGTGCAAAACCCCCTCTTGCACAAGAGCCGTTCTGCCGCTTTTTTCAGGAAGAACGGCTCTTGTGCAGAAGCCCCATGCACAAAATAGAGGCTCATTAAGTATGCAAATGAGGTGTGGTGATATTCACCGCTTTGCCTAATTTGCATATTTTCTTGCACAAGAGGGGGAAGTCTAGACAGGGCCTAAGTGGAGGAGGGAGGCTGAGGAGAGATAAATGTGAGATGGAGCACAGAGACTGAGGCATATCCAGGGATGTGAAGAAAGTGAAGGTAAAAGAAATACAAAGCAGGAGGGCACAGTAATGAGGGGAAGAAGAATGTGAAGTTGAAGGGTAGTAAAGAAAAATTGGGGGCTGAGTGAAAAATGACAGTAACTGAAGTTCCCATCTGAAGTAGCCATGAGGAAGGCCTGTATTTATGCATCCTTATTTAAGGACGAATAGTCAAATTTAAAATGATCACATACAAAAATTGGGGTAAAGGTCTTTACAATCAGTCACTAGGCAGAGACCAGAATGAAAAATAATTTATTATGCTTTTTTAATCTCCACTTTTAAGCCATTCACAATTTTTGATTGCTGATAATACTGCTCTCCCAAAAGCCAGGATTTTTTCATAATATTTTCTATCTAGGTGATTTTGCTTTTCTTCCTGATTAAAACATCTGAAAATCTCCACTGCTTCCACTTTTTAGTGTGCCACTCATCCTGCAAATATCTAGAATTACAGAGGATAGAAGAAATCCTACACTTGTTGCTCATGTTCCTAAGACAGTGCTGAAAGGAATAATTTAACAATTTCCCTGTTTGACTGCATCTTTCATTCTTCAGTCTAATGAAGGAAATACATTTTACATTAGGTCTTATTTTAAAATAGTTGAATGTTAAACAAACTACTGTTATTATGAAATTGGAACTTTTCTAAGTCAAAATCTGCCTTAAAAACATTACAAGCTAGAGTCCCTCAATTTTTCCATTATTATTCCATACACTCCATTAAGTCAATGGGAATTTTAGAGCGCAAGGACCCTTTATTACTGTGCCCAGGATGGTGTTTAAATAGTCTGTTCTCTAATTTAGTAAAAAAAGAAAAATTACTATAATCCCATTCCTGTAATGAATACCATACACACTCATGAAATTAAAATTATGTACATATTAAAAACTGATTAAGAAGAGATCTTAAACTCTGAACATAACATATACATGGACAAACATTACATTTTAGAACTATTCATTAAGAAAATAACAGTCCGTCATTTGATTACTAGCAAGATCCTAAATCATGATTCTGAGTTTTACTGTACTCGGCAACAGCTGAACATCTTGCTGAAGCAAGAGGACCTTAGATTTCATCAGGAAAAAGGTCTGACAAGACCAACTAGCAAATGGATTTATTTTACAATTTAAGTCTACACCGGTGGTTCTCTCACAAGCTGCAAAAATGGTTCACGAATAGACAGTGGATATTCAAGAATTCTAGAAGGGTTCTAAGAATCTGGCCTAAAGTGTCTCCATTTTCTTCTACACAATTCATTTGAGGACATCCTACCTGTTATTACTTTTCTGCCAGCATCATGAAACAGAGGATACAGAACTGGATATATTACTCTGAATTCACACAATTCCCCTGACTTCAGGACCACAGGGACTTGAATGAGCTTCTAAAATTGCAGATCTCTGTGCACTCCAAAACTTTAAAAGGCTCATCCATAACTACATACAAGACTCTCTAATGTAATCCATTTGATTTTAATTTCATCATCACTAATAACTTAGAACATGTCACTCAGTGTCATATTTTCAGTGCCATATTTTGAAGGAATAATGTCTCCTGTAGGATTTGAAATTTTAGAACATTCTTCTTGTTAAAGAAGTAATAAACAGTATTAGATCTGATTTATACAGGAAGGCCAAAAAACCTCCCAAATTCTCAAATCAAGTTAACATTTATACAAAGTTCAACAGATCTCTCAACAACTGCTGATCCTTCAAATTTTTTATATATATGAATCCTTTTATTTCAACATATAAGAATGGAAAAGTACAGCAAAAAAAATCTTTAAGTAAATTCTCAGTACTACAGTACTGCCTTTTCAATGACTGCAATTGAGGCTATAAGACTGAAAAATATTTTTCCTTTTCAAGGAACAGGGTGATACAAAAATACTGCACTAGTGCCAAGACAAATTAATCTGCCACATGGAATCCAGCCAGATTGAGGTCTTAACTGTGTTGTTCATTAGACTAACATTCCAAAGAATACTACAAATGTACTTACAGATCCAAGTCAATAATACAAACTGCAAACTCTCCAGCTGAGAACAAGTGTTGTGCTTCAGTCTTACTTCAGTGGTTAAACAAGGGCAAGAAGTTAACCCATACGGCAATAACCCAGCCAAATATTCTTATAAAAAAAGTTCATACTGATTTTCTAGTGGCACTGGTGACAATTTGTTAGATTTGGCTGCCTGTATTGCACAGTGAATGCTCCTCTAGTTAAAATTACTGTTTAAACCTATATTTTTATAGAGGAAAAAAATCTGCTTTTTACACTTTGCATCCTATTTTTGATGCTCACATTATGGTTGTTAAAGCAGAAGCTAATACTTGCAAGTCAGTTGCAGAAAAGGTTGATGGAAGTTATAATTTTGTCTCCAAGCACAGCATAAGTGGGGGAGTTAAGAAGCATGGCAGCAGAGTTAAACAAATTAATGTCATGAATTCCTAGAGGTCCCATCAAGTCTGTCCTCCACCACAACGTAACTCTGGGACTTCCTAATGGAAAGGAATATTTGTAAGCAGAGTCTATTCCTTGCCTGCGTTAGAATTTTCTCCACTTGATTGCTACAATATTAAAGGAAACTGCTTTTATATACACAACATCTATACCTGATACTATGAAATATTTACAAAGTATTTCTGAAAAGTGAGGACCCCAATTTTGCAGATGCTGTTCACCCACAATAACTGAAAACTGTGCAGCAGGCACTCAATGGTCCCCAAGGAGGAGCTCAGAACTTTGCAGCACTAGCCCCTGCAGGTTTCTCTCACTCTATAAATCTTCCTATTTAGTGTCTAATAGAAAACGCAGGCATTGTTAGAACTGGACAATTGTGATTACAGAACTTTAACTACCATACTTCTTTGGGCTGGCTATTTTTACACAAGTATTACTCATACCAATGCCACCCTTATCTCTTCTAATGCTTGGTTTCACTAACACACAGTACAGCATTCTGGGCAACCACAGCCATGAAAGAAAGTATGTGAATTAAAATAAGTGCTGGGAATTTGAAAAGCTCATCTCAACAGAGCTCCTGAAGCTGCATACATATGTTATTTTTGCGAAAGTTAGCGAGTGTTCAGATGGATACCATATGCAACCATTTTCTCCCTCCATGGCTATTCGAGCCTCTAAAGCACATCCATAAGCATCCCACATATCCACTACAATAATTAATTCTTGTTGAAGTTTGTCCCCTGCTAGTAAAGAAGCTGCTTTCAAATGCTATTTTTTTCTGGATCACATATTTTGGGTGTTGATCTTGCCATACTGATCTGGGCAATCGTCGCTTCAATGTTGTATCGCTGCCTCATACTTTACACAAACACATAGATTCACTCAGCAGTGTGGCAGGCAGGTGCACAAAACCCATGCGAGCAAGACGTATGGACATCCAGACCAGCTATAATCAGCATTCTGTAGATTGTGCAAGACAACTCTGGTGCCTTCTCCTCAGTGAAAACAACAAGGGTGCTGGACCAGGCAGGTCCAAACTGTAGTAATATTTATTAAGTGTGCAACATAGACAGGCGAAACCAAACCTGGGACCTCTGGAGTTTAGTGCATGAGCCACTACCACTTGAGCTAAAAGCCAGCTGGCTCTTAGTGAAGGATGTAAAAGTACACTCATCCTTTTTCTCTCTGTTAGGGTACGTCTAGACTACATGCCTCTGGCAACAGAGGCATGTAGATTAGGCTACCAGGAATAGGAAAATGAAGCAGCAATTTAAATAATCGCCGCTTCATTTAAATTTACATGGCTGCCGCGCTGAGCCGATCAGCTGTTTGTTGGCTCAGTGCGGAAGTCTGGACGCGCGGGGGTTGACATCAAAGGCATTTGTCGACCTCCTAGGTATGCCTCATCCCAGGAGGGAGGCATTCCTGGGAGGTCGACAAATGCCTTTAATATCGACCCCCGCGCGTCCAGACTACCGCGATGAGCCAACAAACAGCTGATCGGCTCAGCGCGGCAGCCATGTAAATTTAAATTAAGCGGCGATTATTTAAATCACCGCTTCATTTTCCTTTGCCTGGTAGCCTAATCTATATGCCTCTGTCGCCAGAGGCATGTAGTCTAGACGTACCCTAACTGATCTAAGCATTACTATATGGGACAGTGAACCACACCCAGTAGGTATGTGGGTTACAAGTGCATTTTCTAATTATTAAATGCTCCTCTCCATAGCAGCTCTCAGTGCCATAAAATTACTTAAAAGATCATAAAATATTGATTTTATTTCAGCATTTTATTATCAAAACAGGCAAAGACTCACTATCATTATACACACATTCCTCCAAGAGCCCTGGGTACAAAAAATAATGGCTTCCCTGTGCTAAGACTAGGGGCAGAGAGGTGATATGGTCAGATTACTTTGTAGGAAAGAGCTGAATTCCTAAGCAGCCTGAGGCCCAAGAGATTAATTTGGGTAGTAGTCTGGATAAATTCGCAAGAGGCTCAACTTCCTATTCATTATATTCAAGCTATTCTTGGCTCTGTGCTTTTAAACACTGTGTTCAATATTAAACAACTAACAATAATGAGCCCTTCACAATAAGATTGTTAATTATACAAATTGTTTTGACATTCAAACGTGATTTGTACCTAGAGCCAAGGAGGGCAAAGGGGAAGTAGCCACCCCATTTAGTACATCAACCACAGACCAAAATAGCCCTCCTTTTCTGATGACCAAATGAAAAGTAAAATAAGAGGCAGCTGGCTTTTTTAAGGGAGACAAAGATGTCAGCCACGGCTCCCAGCTGACAGATTTCAAGTTTCATACACATTCAATACACAGAATCAAGCCCCCAAGATTAGCTGGGAGTTAAAACAGTTTTAGAAGCAGAAACAGACGTTGCAGAAAGATTAATATGATAGGTATACGTGGCGTGAACGGGGGAGTCCTGCCTCAAAAAAAGCAAATGAAATAAAACTGAACTGGAGAGGAATGGCATCAGCCATAACTAGGGGGCTTTCTGAGGTGTACTTACAGGACTGTTAACTAAAGGGTCAGTCCTACAAAGGAGATAAGCGGCATTGCAGACGATGGGAACGGAGGATGCTCCACACTTCACAGGACTGCTCAAAATCTTGCAGTCCTGACAGAACTCCTGTATTAGGCCATTGTTAAACTAGTTTTTAAATGGAATTCAATACACAGGCTCTACGTTGGCAAACAACAGTTATTAACCAATAAATTGCAACAACAAATAATCCCAGAACTGTGAGGTATGTTTGAGTAAGAACAAACAGTCCCAGAGGCCTGGTTTAGACAGTGAAAGCACTTACAGTAAATCTAGATTTTTAAACACTGATGTTCCCAGTATATCAATATGCCAGTACACTTTATTATTGTGGTTGATGAACATTGCACCTGGGGCTCATCAGTCACAACTCTAAACATATATTCCTTCCATGTATCAAGAGAAACTTTTCGTTGTACAGGCAGTCCCCGACTTACGTCGGATCCGCACTTACGTCGGATCCGCACTTACGAACGGGGCTTTCTCGCCCCGGAGGTCGAGGTGGCGGATTGCTACCTACGAACTCCGGGGCGAGAAAGCCCCGTTCGTAAGCTGCTCCGGTG
Organism: Pelodiscus sinensis; assembly: GCF_052426305.1. Lineage (NCBI taxonomy): Eukaryota > Metazoa > Chordata > Testudines > Trionychidae > Pelodiscus > Pelodiscus sinensis. Next base: position 32,395,195 of record NC_143064.1, on the reverse strand, counting down.
CCCCTGGTCTGCTGGAGACAGTCTCCAGCAGACCAGGGGCACCGGGCGGGTTCCCGCGCTTCTGAGGCTTTGCCGGGGCTGAGGCACCGGGACTGAAGCAGCAGCCGCGGAGGGTCCCGCGCCTCTGAGACTTTGCCAGAGCAAAGCCTCAGAGGCGCGGCACCCCGCTGCCGCTGCGGCTCTGCTCCCCATGTCCCTGGTCTGCTGGGGCGCAGCTAGTGTGCCCCCCCCAGCAGACCAGGCTTTTGTTTTGGACCCTGGGGCAGAGCAGCTGGGGCGCTGCCGATTGGTCCTGCAGCGCCGCTCTGGGCACTACTGGACCAACCTGGCAGCACCCCAGCTGCTCTGCCCCAGGTCCTGATTCAGCTGCTGCTGGTCAGTTTCAGCAGCGGCTGAATCAGGACGCCTGGGGCAGAGGAGCGGCGCTACTGGAGCAACCCACCAGCACCCCAGCTGCTCTGCCCCAGGCGTCCCCAAGTCAGCTTCTGCTAAAACTGACCAGCGCTGACTACAGGAAGCCCGAGGCAGAGTTGCTCTGCCCCGGGCTTCCTGGAATCAGCTGCTGATCAGTTTCAGCAGCAGCTGACTTGGGGACGCCTGGGGTTCTTAAGTTGATTCTGTATGTAAGTCAGAACTGGCGGTCAGTTTCAGCAGCCGCTGAATCTGGACGCCAGTTCCAACTTACATACAGATTCAACTTAAGAACAAACCTACAGTCCCTATCTTGTACGTAACCCGGGGACTGCCTGTATAGATAAAGACAACTATTCCTAATAGGACTGTTATAGTTTAGGGTCTAGACTTCAAATACTTATTTTCAGGTATCTAAATGCAGAGCTTTAAATATTATTAAATACAGGCAGTCCTCAACTTTAAGACATTAGATTTAAGATAAATGGTAATAATGACATTTCTGAATTGACATCCTAATTTGACTTATAACATTGGTTTTGACTTTATGAAACTTGGTCCTGTAATGGAGTGGACTGTGGTTCCAAGTTACGAGGGTTTGACTTACAACACAAGCTTCACATACCATTTGTGTCATAAATCCGAAGACTGCCTGTATATATTTTGGGTAGACAATACAAAAATTTGGTCTCAGGATAGTAGCTCATCTAGTTGCGCTAAGTATTTAATTTAGAACATACAATACAACTGATTCTTCAGTGATCTCTCACTCATGCAGTAGTGGGGAAAGTGACTTCCAACTTTCTGATAGGAAAAACCCTACCAAAAGCCATAACAAAGACTTAAATCTACATAAGTAAAGTATGATAACATCAGAGTTACTGCTACACATAATAGTAAATATTACCAGGAGTTCTGTGGCACATTAAAGACTGAGGGTATGTCTACACTACAAAGTTAGTTCGAACTAACAGACGTTAGTTCGAACTAACTTTCATAGGCGCTACACTAGCGCTCCGTTAGTTCGAATTTAATTCGAACTAACGCAGCGCTTAGTTCGAACTAGGTAATCCTCATTCCACGAGGATTAAGCCTAGTTCGAATTTACTAGTTCGAATTGAGGGCTGTGTAGACCCTTAATTCGAACTAGTGGGAGGCTAGCCCTCCCCAGGTTTCCCTGGTGGCCACTCTGGCCAACACCAGGGAAACTCGTCTGCCCCCCTCCCAGCCCCGACCCCTTAAAGGGGCACGGGCAGCACCCAGCCAGCAGACCCTGCACCTGGCACGGATCGAGCCAGCCACCCGATGCCCCCCACCCCTCCCCCTCTTCCCGGGACCAGGCTGGCGGTTCCCGGGAGCTTGCCTGGGACCGCAAGAGGCGGGCACCCGCCTGGGCTAGTGCGGACATCGTGGACCTTGTCCACGATCTCCGCACTAGGCACAGGAAAGTGGCCGGCTTGGGCAGGAGAGCTGCCAGCCTGGCCACCCAGGAGCAGGTGTGCATGAAAATCAAGGGGGGTCCAGTGAGACCCCCGACCCTGAGCCCTGAGCTTACAATGGCCGTCCTGGGTCAGACCAAAGGTCCATCTAGCCCAGTAGCCTGTCTGCCGACAGCGGCCAACCCTAGGAACTCTGGAGGGGATGGACCGAAGACAGTGACCAAGCCATTTGTCTCGTGCCATCCCTCTCCAGCCTTCCACAAACCTTGGGCAGGGACACCACTCCTACCCCCTGGCTAATACCACTCCATGGACCCAACCTCCATGACTTGATCTCACTTCCCTTTAAACTCTGTTCTAGTTGTAGCCTTTACAGCCTCCTGCAGCAAGGAGTTCCACAGGTTGACTCTTTGCTTTGTGAAGAACAACTTTCTCTTACTAGTTTGAAGCCTGCTACCCGTTCCTTTCCTTTGGTGTCCTCTAGTCCTTCTTTATGGGAACTAATGAAGAACTTTTCTTGATGCACCCTCTCCACCCAACTCCTGCTTTTAGAGACCTCTATCCTGTCCCCCCTCCGTCTCCTCTTTTCTAAGCTGAGAAGTCCCAGTCTCTTTAGCCTCTCTTCATATGGGACCTGTTCCCAACCCCTGATCATTTTAGTTGCCCTCCCCTCTCCCAGCCTCTCTCTTCCCCTCTCCCACCTCTTTTTCCCAGTCTTCCCCAGTTTTGTTCAATAAAGACAGATTCCATTTTTGAACACAATTGTCCTTTATTTTGTACATCAAGAAAAGGGGTTAGGGAAGGGTAGGTGGAAGGAGGTGAGGGGGAATGGGGCACAAGCCCCCGATGGGGAGGACTGTGCTGGCTCTGCAGGGTTTTGGGGTGGAAGCTCTCCTGCAGCCCCCCGATTGCCCCCTCTCCCCAGATGGCAGCCTGCGGCAAGTGCAGCCGCTCTGATGTCTGAGTGCTGTGATGTGCCCAGTGTGGGTACTCCGGGCACTCCAAGCCAGGACTGCTTTGCAAGCGGGACACCCCTGAGAACTGTCTGTCCGGGGTGGGGGACGGGACCCTTTAAGCGCAGCCGTCGGCTAGCCTGAGACAGCATCTCCACGCTCTAAGTCCTCCTCTGATGCCCTGCCGGCACTGCTTCCGGCCATCCTTAAGCCTTAATGTGGACGTGCTAGTTCGAATTAGCAAAACGCTAATTCGAACTAGTTTTTTAGTCTAGATCCGTTAGTTCGAATTAGCTTAGTTCGAATTAACTAATTCGAACTAAGTTAGTTCGAATTAACGTTGTAGTGTAGACGTACCGTAACAGATTTATCTGAGTATAAGCTTTCCTGGGCAAAAACCCACTTTGTCAGATACATTTGTTAGTCTTTAACGTACCATAGGATTCCTTGTTGTTTTTGTGGATACAGACTAATATTACACACACGCCTGCATACTCTTTTTATAGAAAATGTAGCCACCTAAATCTGTTTGATGGCAAAAGCAAAAAATGCAACTAAACACTTTAAACCGTATATTCATTGGGCCAACTATCCCGATGACCACTGACATTGCTTGACCACATCTGCTCTGTCTTTCAAATCAGGATCAATGCATGACAGATATTTGATTACACGTTTCACTCTAGCAGCATAATTTAAACACACAGTGAGGTAGGAAGATGAGATACCATATGATCATGGATCTTAATAAGACTGTTATAAATTTTGGTCACTGGTATTCTCCTTATGTTTAATGACATCTTCAGCTCATATCACATTTATTTTGTACAAGGGGAGGCTGAAGAGCAGTCAGAAAGGTGCCAAGGCTATGTAAAGTACTTAACAAAACTTTTATAGACATTACTCCAATTTTTGTTTGTTAAAGTACAAAATTTTTTGTTAAAGTACAACAATTTTTGTTTGTTAAAGTACAAAAAATAGCTTCCAGACTTCCCTTTGGGGTTACATAGCCAATTCTTTCTAAACATTCGACTTCTCCTTTTCCTAGCCAGAGATAACTATTTAAGAACTAATTCTGTGTAGAGAAAACAAACCTGCTGCTTACACTAATTAAGTGGGTAACTTCAACTCAGCATTTTACATTCCAAACAGTGTGCAGCAAAGAGGGACAGCAGCTAACTGCTGTGCAAGTAAATCCATCTAAAAACTCCTTCTTTTACATATAAAAGTACGTATTCTATGCTATATTTGTCATTGTAATGAACCAAGAATTCCAAGTATCATCTTGTGAAATGCGATTGGCAGTATTACCCCTTCCTTCCACACCTCCCATTTTGATTCCTGAAAAGAACCTCACCAGGACCTTTATTTGATTAGCCTGAACTTTTACACTTCAATAAAACCTACTGTCTCTTAGTGCCAATCAAAGATCACTGTTTGAAAAGCCTAATTTTTTCCAAATTGCAAGTACAGGTTACATGGATCCGACTTACATCAGATCCCTACTTACAAACGAGATGAGGCAACCCCGCACTAGTTGCTTCCCCCCAGCAGACCAGGGAGACGCGAAGCTAGCGCCCGCCTCCCCCCCAGCAGACCAGGGAGACGCGGAACTAGCACCCCCCCCCCCAGCAGACCAGGGAGACGCGGAGCGGCTTTTCTCAGCAGACACCTCAGCTTGAGAATAAAGGACTGAGGGAAGTGAGGTGTGGGAGAATAAAACTGAGCTCTGGAGAAATGTTTGGCTAGAGTTTCCCCTACAATATGTACCAGTTCCGACTTACATACAAATTCAACTTAAGAACAAACCTACAGTCCCTATCTTGTACGTAACCCGGGGACTGCCTGTATCTGCCTGAAATAATGAAATCTTAACAGCTCCTGTGGTAAGAGTGCAGGAGTGCTAATCCCAACTTTAGTTTCTTTCCCCTTGCACTAGTGACCAAAAGAAAGATTATAAACTGAATACCTGCCAGACAGAGGGGAAGTTGTCTGCTTCTGGGTTTTTGTACTGCTTGTGTTAAAGGGACAGCGTTCATCTTAAAAAACAGTGCACATTCCATTCTACTATTTACCTTCTGTTACTGCAAGTAACCCCTAAAATTGCTAAAACTGACAAATTAAAGTTACTTTCTCCTTCCATTGTTTATTTTGTGCATGTAACAGTACTTTGTACAGAATCAGTGTCCCTTTTTCCTGGCTACATTAGATAACATCTCACATTTCTGGTTTTTCCTCACACAGCCTGTGAGTTAGCTCTCCAGGGGAGATACTGAAATAGGAACAAAACAGACTTGTGTTGCAACTACTGAAAAAAAGTTATACAGATATACACACATTTTACCAACCAAACATCTGGGCTTAAAACTCTGACAATGTGAGTTAAGACCAGAACCCAAATAAATACTGTCAGATTGCCAAACCATGTGTGGTTCCAGTGTGTGTGTTCCACCTTTTCCCAGAACAGACCACCACCCAAACTTGTCATAGTCATAAACACAAATTACTTCCTTACAGTATGAAAGAGCCTATTCTCTGGCACTTTCATATATCAGATGAGCGACAAGTTGAAAACTGCCTTAGTCTGATTCAAAACTAAGAGAGAGGAAACATCCCCACTGTCAGACAAGACTCTTATCTTAGTTATTCATTAACAGAAACATCCAGTAGAAAAATTTGAACCTAATCACATTCTAATTCTTGTGTCACACATCCACATATCAGTTTCCATTTTGCCTAGGTACATTTTATTTTACATATTATTAACACCTCCTGTCATAACATCTAAATCCTGGATCACATTAAATTAAGAACAAATTATGCCAGCTCCCTGATAGCGATGTAAGCGATTAGTCTAAGCTTATCAAGTCTAGCCAAGTCATTACTCAACTAGTTGCTTCCCCACGCCTTGCTGCCTCTGTATCAGAGACAGCAAGGGGGGCGCAGGAGCCGGTACTGGGGGGAGTTGACTTAAAAGCCAGTTCACCCCAGCACCATCTCCGTGGGGGAAAAGAGGAGGCAAAGGCACAGCAGGGGAAACAGCACAAGTGGAGACTGATTCAGTCCCCACTTGCGCTGAGTCCCGACTGCTGCGCCTCTGCCTTTTAAATATAGTAAGAGCCCCAGAGGGCTCAAGAGGGGAGCAACTGGGCTCTTACTATGTTTAAAAGGAAGAGGCGCATCAGTCGGGACCCAGCATGAGCAGGGACTGCATGAGAACCGCTCACCCCAGGTTCCCCACTGCGCCTTCTGCCTTTTAAATGTAGTAAGTGTTGGGGCGGTTCTTACTACATTTAAAGGGCAGAAGAGCAATAGGGATTAGCCTCCCTCCTTGACTAATTAAGTAGTCAATGGAAATTCCATCGACTACTCAATCAGCTGATTATTTGAAATTTAACATCCTTACTCCCTGCAATAACCAGCACATTACTACTATAGTTGCTATGAGTCACAATATATGAAGTCACCAGAATGCCATTAACCACACATACATTTAACCAAATACGGGTGACTTCCAACTTACGACTCCCCTCCATTTACAACCGCCTTGTTTGGGCCGCCGCCTTCACCCGGCACAGCAACCAGCCAGCTCTGGGAGCAGCTTGTGCCATGGACTACAACTCCCAGAAGGCAAAGCAGGCCATGAACAGAACCCCCATTTTTATCATTGCACGTATGGGGAAAAAAGGGTTCGACTTATGATGGCTCGAATTACAATGGTTCTCCAGGAACCAATTAGGTCGTAAGTGTGGGGGTCTCCTGTAAATACACACCACATTGTGCTTTGAGAACTACCATGCTCCTAAGGCTGCCAGCCTTGGCAGACTGCCAAGGAGAACAAGCTGGCAAGTCAGGGGCTAGGGTGGAAGTAGCTTTGCTACAAGCCATAACAGCTCAATTTTGGGTACTGACTACAAGAACACCTTAGCCCAGTATTTCTCAACCAGTGGTACGAGTATCCTTAGTGGGGGATACATCAACACAACTGAAATTTGGAGACAACTGAATTTTTGTTTTAAAGTTTTACAGGGCTTATTTTTATACTTTTTACACCCCAAAATTTCATTGCCCACCCGGCTACCACTAAGTTTGTTTAAACAAATATGTTGCAATGGTAGTAAAAAACTGTGTGTGTCTGAAAACTATAGGTATTGGGGGTACTTAACTTTTTTTTTTAAGGGGGTACTTTATAAAAAAAGGTTGAGAAACACTCGCCTTGCCTAGCCAGTCTTAACTGCCAGTACAGTATGTAAAGCAAGAAAAAAGCAGTTTTACAGAATTTTCATAGGAGCACTTTAGTCAGATGTAATGGAAACTTGGTGCAACGATCTCCTTTTAATTTTCACTCTTCCATCATTTGGTTCTAAGACTCTGTCATCTGTTGCTCTAGCTTAAAACCTGGATCAGTGAAATGTTCTACACTTCTCTGCTCCACGCCTGTGTTTTGCATTTCAGACTTTATTATGGTCAAATATTTCTGATGATCATTCCGTGGGAGTTGCTATGGCCCAAAAGGATAAATGCTGATGGACAAAAAGTCGTGAGTTCTAAGACTGGCTCTCATCAAGTGACTCCGTATCCAGCATAGGCAAAAGAACCCCTTCATGCTTCAGTTTTCCCTCCTCCCATCTTCTAACATAAGCACAATAGTTAAGTACCTCACAGGGGAGTTGCCAGGCTTAAGCAATGAATGTTTGCTATAGTGGAGGGGCAATGTAGTCTAATGGAGTGAACACAAGCAAGCAGTTCCTGAGCTCCCAACCTACCTTTACCACTCATAAATCTGCTGCACGACTCTGAACAAGTCACAGGACCATATGCGCAGACTCTTAGGTATAGCAATGGCTGAGTATTGCTGTGCCTAGTTTTTAGGCACTCGGCAACATAGTGAATTCACAACCCTGAACTCCCTATACAATGCCTGGGGAGAGTCAGGCATCTAAGAATGGGGTTCACTAATGCCAACACATTGGGCGAGGGGCTGCTTAAGCAAGTCAACAGCAGATGCTGAGCAGATCCTAACACTCTCCCCCTGCCCTCAGGGACTTAAGCATCTAAGTCCAGGTTGGAGGGAGGTGCCTATTTCTTCTGTGGACCCTTAGCTGGCAATTGTCTCCTGGAACCAAGTGCCTAATTTTTTTTCTTGCAAGAATGACCGCAGTCCTTAACTAACTACAATAAAAGCTATGTTCTCTCACCCTGTACCAGCCAGAAAATATAAACTGGCATTCCTGATCTTCACTGAAAATCAGGTTTATAGTCCAGTTGGTGGGAGGCTGGTACGCTCCCTGTCTGGCTCCTCGAAAGCATTTTCATGTCCTTGCTGCTCCTGGAGGACAAATGGCCACAGGGACTCCATGAACTAATTCTGCAGCTCCCATTGGCTGTGGTTACTACAGTGACAATGGCACCGATAGCGTGCCTCTGCCTAGAACAGGGTTTCCCAACCTATGGGTTGTGATCCAAATATGGGTCACCATTACATTTCAAAAGGGTTACCAAGTGTCTCCCCAAGTGGCTCTGCTCCCTCTCCTCCCCCCGTTTTTGAATTGCCTTGGGTCACCAAGTCTTCCTGAATTGTCAAAATGGGTCCCCATCTGGAAAAGGTTGGGAACCGTTGGCCTAGAAACAGCAGGCATGTGTCATTGTTTTCAGAGAGATGCCAGAGGTGAGTACCACCCAGATCTGGCACCCCAAACCCCTTTCTATGCCTCAAACCGTTGCTCTGAGCTCCCTCTGCACCCAGACTTCTTCCCAGGGCCCATGCCCTGCACCTCCTCCTGTGCCCCAAATCCCAGCCAAGTCCTGTCCCCCATCCAAACTCACTCCTTGAGTCCAAACCCCCTCCTGTACTTCAAACTCCTACCCCAGCCCAGATCCCCCTCCTGCACTCTGAACCCCTCATTTCTTGCCCCATCACAGAGCCCATACTCTCCTCCCATATTCTTGCCTCAGTCCAGAGCCCTCTCCCACACTCTGATCCCTTTAGTTAACTGAGATATTTGTCAAACCGGCACCTCCCATTGTCCTAACACGCCCGATAACAATGCTTTCCCTGTAAAAGGGCAAAGGGAAGTAGTCTGTGTAGAATCAGACATGCTCTGAGAAGACTGACTGGACTGTGCTCTGCAGCTGAGACAGGTGGGTCCACACCTACTTTCACCTGGTGTGAGGATCGCTCTGGCAATTATCAGACGTGGGATAGTGCCTAGACCAAGGCAGCAATGCTCATGCGCAGGGGCAGACAGTGAGGAGAAGTAGGATTTTAGGCACCTCCAGGAGCCAAGAAAGACTGTTGAATATTTAAACCTTAATTTTTGTCATTTCCCAAAAGTGCTCCATCTCCAGCAGGTCCCACAGAGAGCAGTGGGAGTGACTTAGGTGTTGTGCACTAATGAAAATCCAACCACTTTATTTACATGCCTAAGTAGGAACTGAGCTTCTAAAAATCTAGATCAGATTGTGGCAGTCAAGCACTTTTCAAAATCATGTTTTCAGTGAGTCTATCTATGAAAGCCAAGATATTCCTTTCTCCTTCTATACATTTACGTTCTGCAAGGGTCACCAAGAAGGATCTTAAACTGAACCTGAGCCTATGAAAAATTAGTAGCAGCTGAAATCTGGGAGAGGATGAATGGCCATAGTGTTGGAGCCACAGTAAAAACATAGGCATAGGTCAACATTCACTCCACTCTGAAATTTCATTTCCCACAGCTCCTCCAGCAATAACTTATCACTTCCTTGAGAAGCAGTTGGAGCAGTCCAATTTAAATCAGGAGTCTCCATAAACAGATGGACAGTAAAAAGCTAAAATTTAGATTTATGTATTGGAAACAGCTGCAAAGGATGTCACATGTCCCAGTGTTTGTGGCTTTGCAGGGGGTGATGATGAGCTTGTATTGGAGAGGGACAGAGCAGAAAGGGCTTGGGGTGGTTTGTTTGGGGACAGGATGAAAGAGAATAGCTTTGCTATGGTTAACAATGGAGTTAAAAAATTAGCCAAGTTTCTTACACAGGTCTTGTGGCTTGTAAGAAAAAGGATATTTAAAGAGCTAGTGAACACACAGAATAAATGTTCCAGTAAGGCTGAAAGAGCTGCAGATTTACAATACCAATTTTTGCTTTAGTGAACATATTTGTATTTAACTCATCTTTAAAATTAAATCTCCTTTCAGAAAAAATGTAATATAACCTATAGGAACCTAATGTAAATCAAACTATTTTTAAGGAAAGTGCAAAATAACCTATAGAAGCCTAATGTAAATCAAACTGTTACTGAGCTGTTATTTTCCATTTTTAATGCATTCATATTTTATAGGACTTAATACAATGTAGTCAGTATTGAAAAGTCACCAATGTGAACCTGAGTTTGGCTATTTATAGAGAAAAATGGCTAAGGAAAGAAGCTTCTTTTTTTTTTAAATGAATGTAAAGACTAGCTCAATGTAAAGAGTAAATGGTTTGAAAAGATAACCATAAATATAATACAAAGAAGTCATTCAGGACAAAATCAGCACGCTTTAAACTTCAAGTCTATTAGAGCAAATTCCAGGTTTTCAAAAATTCTAGATTTTTTTTTTTAAACACATTTTCTTTTATTTATTTTCTGTATGCTGAATCTATAGGATACATTCAGCTCATGTTTCAAGCTTTTCTTTATAACCATGAGGGCTAGAAAACAAAGATGTTTATGAAATAGCCTGACTTCAGGAGCTAGGGTTTTAAAGAAAACATCAAGTAACATTAAAACTTGTGAGAGCTGCAGTACTGAACATTTCATAGTAACTATTTTCTATAACCCCAGTTAGGGTTGCCAACTTTCTACTGATACAAAACCTAATATGCTAGCCTGGGGTGGGCAATAATTTTTGCAGGGAGGCTACTTCACAAATTTTGGCATATGGTCACAAGCCAGCTCCAGGCACCCCTGCATGGGGTGGGGCCTCAGGCAGAAGCAGTGGGGCTGAGGCTACAGAGAGAAAGAGTGCGTGAGAGACAGACTGTGTGACAGATGAAGTGCATAGGGCACAGAGACAGGAGTGTGTGTGTAGCTATGTGTGTGAGACAATGCCTCTATGTGGGGTAGTGTGTATGTGAACAGACTGGGTGTGTGTGCTGGGTAACTTGCTGAGAGAAGCCCCACACTGTCTTTTTAAGGGAAATCCGTCCTGCTCTGTTGTCACACCTCCCTTTCCCCCCCGCCCTACACACCCGTTCTGCACTCCTATGGGTCACAGGTTTCAGATTGTGTCTCTCTGGTCATACAAGGGCAGGGGAACATCCTAACTTCAATACTCCCTTCTTCCCCTCCATCCCACACAGCTAGCTGAGATTCCTGGAAGCAGCTCCGCAGCAGGGTGGGATGGAGCAAGGTGGGAGAACGGACAGCAGAACACACACTGCCAGCTGTTGTCAGTATGCACCTCTGCTAATTAGTTGGGGAGGCTGGAGAGGAATGCTTGTTGGGCCAGATCCAGTCCCTGGGCCTGAATCTGCCCAACCCTGCCCTAACCTCATCCTGGCCGCGAGGCCCCATCCCCGCTGCATTCCCCCTCCCTCATTTTCACTGGGCTAGGGCAAGGGGTTGGAGTGAGAGCTCTAAATGGGGTTGTGCATGGGAGGGGGCTCTGGGCTGAGGCAGTTAGTTGGGTAGAAGAGGGGTTGAGGGCTCTGGAATAGGGCAGGAATGAGGGAGTTTGATAAGCAGGAGAGGGCTCCAGGCTGGGACCATCATGTCCCAAAATGACACAAACCACAAACACTACTGAGCAACTGGAGGATCTCTTCTGAAGCTCTCCTCCCATTCCTCTTGTATTTTTAGACCATGCTCTTCACTATTTGAATACCTGATTTGATTTTATTACTCCCACGCTTCCACAGTTTAAAGATTACTGTATTATGTACTCCATGTGCATAAGCTAAGCCACATAAACGAGTTCTCCCTTTTGCTCTCAAAGAATTGCAGCCGACAGCCTCTCTTCCTTGTAGAAGTGAGTTCAGTAGTCATGAGCCAGCAGGCAACAAAGCCCAGCTCCCCACGCTCTCAAGTGCCATCTCACCCTGCTGTTTGACTCCACTGGTAGTGCAGAGTGCGGGCTGTCCTAGAAGTTTCCTGGCTGCTAATTATGGCCCCGGAACATCATTTGCTTTGACACAGGATGCCCAAATATGTGTTCAGTACAATCCCGTCTCCATTTACATAGGTGTTGCTTATTAGAAGAAACTTAAATGGCTTTATGCAGTTTGTTTGATCTTCACACATCATGTACACACACAAACCTCAGTCCTCTGCGTGGAATTCCTCTGCCTGCCAACCCCTGAGCAAGCTACCAAGATGAAAGAAAACAGATACAAGAAAAAACAAATCAAGTACAAGAGGTTGTATATGAACTTATGCCCCCAGATGACTTGCATATCTGCCATATTCAGCAGAAAGGTGATTCCAGAATATAAACAGGACTTTTAATACACACTAACAAGAAGCGATTCACACTCAGAGTAGCTTGTTCACCATAGTTATTTCTAGTTACTTACGTTGCCTCTATTTCCTGTCTGGAAAAATCTGCGTTCATTCTTTCTGAAGGAACAAGTTAACATGAGCTTTGCTGCCATCCAAACCATCTGAGAAAGTTTGGATTTTCCCTTTATATTTACTCAGTTCCTCTAAATATGTTTGTAGCTGTGGCCACATTGTCTGATGACCTGGCCTACAATATGTATGTCGCAATTATAAAGTATAGATTGCATAACAGAGTCCTGCACACCACAAGTGAAATTTCAGACCCACTGAGGCTCTGGCAAAATTTCTATTGACTTCAGTGTAGCTGGGAGCTCATCCCAGAGACTTAATGCAGACTGGAAACCCTCAAGCACACAAAAATGTTGTAGTAGGTGAAAACTATTGACATTTTATCCTTTGAGGCTACCTTGTTTTGTGTTTCCATGAAGCTTTTGCCAATTTACTTTGACCTACGTTTAAGGCAATGGAGGTTTTCAATAAACCTACTGTAGTCTGATGTCTGAATGAGATATATACCACAACCTCTGTTAATAATGTAAGTGAAGTGAATGACTGATCTCAATCAGGGTGGATTGATTTAAGTCAAGGCAATTTAAATCACCAAAAAAAATCATTGATTTAAATCAAGTTGCCAAAAAACCTAAGACTGACTGTGCTTAGAACGCGTTTAATTTTGGAATAAGCCCCATTTAACTCTCTGGCTTTTCTGTTCTTTGAGCAAAAAAGTATAGAATGTGATTCCCTTGGAAAAGCTGAGTTATGTGGAGGTAAAACATCATCACTGTGGTCTGTAGCTATGATGTTCCAAAATAAGGGGTATGTATTATGAAATAAGAAAATGACAGTGGCAACTGGCAATTCTATATTTTTTTACTGCAGCTTTCCGTATTGTACATTTCAGCAATAGATTCTGAAACTAGTTATCCAATTAAACAAGCCATAAGGATTAGCTAAGCCTAATCCTTTTTCTAGCAACATCCAACACAGCAAACAGCTCGGGAATTTACATGTCAAATCACACTCATTCTAAAAAGCATAGAGAAAGCCTTTAAGAATGATGCACTGCAAAGTGAATTATTTAAGGTACTAACCAGTTGATCCACTCAGCCATATCCACATCATTTTCTCTCAACAGCAGTTTCCCTTATGATTTTTTATTCTTGCAGTGAGGCCCTGCATTATCTTCTTGTACTACTTGCACTTGACACATTTTCCTTTTTTACCCAGGAAACTAATTTCTTTAAAATATTCCCAAAGAAGGTCTCTCTTACGCCCAGAAGCCATGGCAGTTTTTCTGTGGCAAAAGTGTGGGGGAATACAGAAAGCTGTGTGTGCTGACTGATATCTTCCTTCTTTCTTCCCAGTCCACTCTGTTCCTTTGTATGCTGCCTCTGTCCTTTCCTATATATTGTCCCTCTGTCTTTAAGAGGTCTTAACTAACTCCTCTGCCATGCCTGACCAACATCAATCACCACATAAGCACAGAGCAAAAAAAAAAAAAACCACAAAACCACCAATCTTATCCAGCCTGTCCCCCTTTGCGCATGTGGCGTTAGTCTTCTGAGAAACAGAAATTGAAAGCCCAGAACTTTCAAGAAGCAAGAGCTGGTAGTCAGGATGGACAGACTCACCATTAATTCATTTTTATAAGACCGTAAGTGTAACATGTTTGTGATGAGATGTAATTGTAACTTACTTATAAGAAATTTAGTGTTTTGATTTCAAAAAATTTAAAAATCCTATTTTCAATTTAAAAAACCTATTTTTATCCACCCTGATCTCAAACTTTATGTATGACACAGTCTGGGTCATCAGCTGTGCCTATCTGAAGCCTTTCGTACTTGGTTACAGTGAACATAATTAAAAACGTATAAAATGGTGTCCATTTAGATCAGGGTGGGGAACCTCAGGCCCGGTAGTCGGATGCAGCCCCGGGATCCAGCTCCCGAGGCTCAGGGTTCGGGAGCCCGCGCCTCCTGAGGGACTGGAGCACACAATCTACTAGCCTGGGCCCCACTACACTCCGGTGTGCAAGGGGAATGTGGGGAGTGTCGTTCTCCTTCTCAGGCAGGGCCACGTCAGTGAGCGTATGGGTGGTTTTTTTGTTTTGTTTTTTTTGGCTTCTCACTGTATGCAGCCTCCCACTGACATTTCTGTGGGTCAGCGACCCCCAACTCAAAATGGCTCCCCGCCCCTGATTTAGAAGGTTTTGCTACTGGTCAGCTCTTCTTTACAGGACAACTTTTTCTTCCTAATTTTAGCCATGTTTTTCTAGTTTCTTTAGACACTTCATTGTCATCCCATATCAAAGCAGACAAGTTCAAAATGTCAGTTTTTTAGATAGTGCTGCTAGATGCCTGGAGCTGACTATCACTAATGTTGGATTGTGGAGGATGCAATACTTGTATCTCAATCAGCTGTACTCCGTGCAAGACCCAAGGGCTGTGTCTACGTTGGTGCGATCTTGCGCAAAAGTGCCCGCTTTTGCGTAAAAACTTGCTGCCTGTCTACACTGGCCGAGAGTTCTTGCGCAAGTACACCGACATTCTAATGTATGAAATCAGTGCTTCTTGTGCAAGAACTCTGATGCCCTCGCTCAGGAATAAGCATTCTTGTGCAAGAGGCCAGTGTAGATAGGCAACATGAATTTCTTGCGCAAGAAAGCCCTATGGTTAAAATGGCCATCAGAGCTTTCTTGCACAAGAGAGCATCAACACTAGCATGGATGTTCTTGTGCAAAAGCACATCTCTTACACAAATGCACAAGCCAGTGTAGACGCTCTCTTCTGGAAGAGTTTTTGCACAAGAACTCTTCCACAAAATCATGCCAGCGTAGACGTAGCCAAGTGTTAAAGCAAAGAAAAAATTATACCTCCTATGCACCATCCTGATCTTGGAATCAGTCAAACTACTTTGTAACTTGGTTCAATGTGGAGACACCTGAGGTTTCCACAAGTCTTACCAGCTGGTAACCTCCAAGAGGCATCTGGGAATGGCAAGATTGCAGTAGTGCCCCAGTATTTTCCCTTTCCCCACAGCAAAAATGCCTATCATAGATGTTGTGAGAAAATACCAGAGGATCCCTATGGCACTTAGGGATCCTACTATATTGTACGAACTTTCAGCTGGACAACTAGACCTGCTGTCTTACCCTATGGGGTCCTAAGATTCTGGCCCCTAAGGGTTAATACTACACCATAACTGTTAATAAAAGCTCTAAGGATAAATACGCTTTTTGGATTAGGTAGATCAGATCAATTTCTTCAGAGATTTTAGATCTTATCTGCCACCAAACTTCTGAGGGCTTACTTGGGGATCCATCAGATCCTACTGCATAAGTAACTTGCATGTATTAGTGGAAAAAATGGAACCATCAGCCCTTAATCTTGCTCTCAGGTCTAGAACCGAGCTGCAGTTGTTGGGATGGAAACCAGGAGGAAAGATTATTATTAACTTTGATATTTTCTAATGTTGGTTTCTTAGATACAGTGAATAAGCACAGTCAATGGCACCTCCCACTTCCCACCTCATTTTCCTCCTCAGCTGCCTCAAAGCAACGGGTGAGGTTTGCAAAGGAAAATAAGTAAGATCTGCAACCTTATAGTGACATCAGTGAATCCGGGGGGACAAAGAGCCAAGAGACTGACTCATTACAGGAAAATTTAGTTATCTACTGAAAATGGGATAAAAAGCAAAACAGCATTTTTGCCTCCACAAAATCTAACGTACAGCTAGAATTCTCTCAGAAAAGTCAGCTCCACACAGCGGATTAGAATTTCAGGCAAATTTAACAGGTGTCAAAACAATGTTTAATTTGTTACGCACATTGTAAATATCCTGTGGAACTAGTATCTTTCCTGCTTCTTTTCAGGCCAAGATGTTACTTATGAACTTTAACTTGGCTCTCATCAAAATTTTTACTGTGACTAGCTACTTCACTTTAAATAACAGAACTCCATTAAAACTAAATACTTCTGATGGTCTTTTAAAAACACCATCACATCCATAGTAAAGTGTTTCTTGCAAGACTTCTAGAGCAGGGGTCTCCAAACTTTTCAGCCCGAGGGCCGCATTAACTATCAAACAGCAGTTCGGGGGCCGACTACACACTTGAGGTCCAAATAAAAAACAATCAAAACATGGATGTTGTTTTTAATTATTTATTTAATATTATTTTATTCAGTTATTATTTAATAACACATTGATACACTACACATGAACACCTGTATTAGTGTGAATGGTGAAATTGTTTCCTGGATGCCAAAATAGCAGACATTTCTGGCTTTAGATTTGTTGTCCCTAACATCAACAGTGACCTGAGATTATCATCGGACAAGTTTGTTCTCAAATTGTTCTTCACGTATTTCATTCTTGAAAATGTTTGTTCACACAGGTATGTTGTTCCAAAGGTTGAAAGGTACCTTGATGCAAAAGTTTTGACATTAGGAAAGTCTTCCTTGGGCAAAAACTGGTAAAAACCCACCAGTCCTATTTTAATTCGGTAAAAACATAACGTCCATGTAAGCGGCGGCTGATCTTGGCAGGATACACGTAAATTTCCGTAATTTTTTTTCCATAGACAAAAAGGTCTCCACGGGCCGGATGAGAGGGCCTCGCGGGCCGCATCCGGCCCGCGGGCCGTAGTTTGGAGACCCCTGTTCTAGAGTAATCAGTTGCAGTTGTATTTTCTGCAATTCTACCTTCTCTCAGCATGGGAGAGCATCCTCAAAAATCTTTCCAGAAAATTAAGCTGCTGTGAACATTTCTACGGTGGTTCTCAGCCCAGCAGTGACCCACATTCAGAGTATCCCTGTTAGAAAGCTGTTGTGTTTAAGTTTAAAGTGTGAGTATTGCCTAAAAACACTCTTCCTGTAAGTGTGGGAGTAGGACATGAATTTTCCTCTACAGGCAGTCCCCGAGTTACGGGGATCTGACTTATGTCGGATCCGCAGTTACGAACGGGGCCCTTCCTCTCCCTGGTCTCCAGCAGACCAGGGAGAGGAAGCAAAGCAGTGGAACACGCGGGCAGCGGACAGGGCTGTCCACTGCCCACGTGCTCCGCGGCTTGGCTCTGCTTTGCCCCCCCCGTCCCCCTGGTCTGCAGACCGGGGGGAGGGGCAAAGCAGAGCCAAGCCGCAGAGCGCGCGGTCAGCTGACAGCCCAGATGCGTCTGGGCTGTCAGCTGACCACGCACTCCGCGGCTTGGCTCTGCTTTGCTCTGCCTTGCCCACCCCCCGTCCCCCTGGTCTGTAGACCAGGGGGACGGGGGGGGGGGGGGGGGCAAAGCAGAGCCAAGCCACTTTCCGCCGCTTTGCTCCCCGTCCCCCTGGTCTGCAGACCAGGGGGACGGGGAGCAAAGCAGAGCAAAGCCACGGAGCCAGAGGGCAGCAGGACAGCCACGGCGCGTCTAGGCTGTCCCGCTGCCCCCGTGCTCCGCAGCTTTGCTCCAGACACCTGTGGTACAGCAGCTGGGGCGCTGCGAGTTGGTCCCGTAGCGCCGTTCTGGGCGCTACTGGACCAACCGGGCAGGACCCCAGCTGCTCTGCCCCAGGCGTCCTGATTCAGCCACTGCTGGTCAGTTTCAGCAGCGGCTGAATCAGGACGCCTGGGGCAGAGCAGCTTGGGTGCTGCTGGGTTGGTCCAGTAGCGCCGAGGAGCGGCGGCGCTACTGGACCAACCCAGCAGCACCCCAGCTGCTCTGCCCCAGGCGTCCCCAAGTCAGCCGCTGCTGAAACTGACCAGTGGCTGACTACAGGAAGCACCTGCCCTGGGCTTCCTGGAATCAGCCGCTGATCAGTTTCAGCAGCAGCTGACTTGGGGATGCCTGGGGTTCTTAAGTTGAATCTGTATGCAAGTCAGAACTGTCGTCCAGATTCAGCCACTGTTGAAACTGATCAGTTTCAGCAGCGTCTGATTCTGGACGCCAGTTCCGACTTACATACAGATTCAACTTAAGAAGAAACCTACAGTCCCTACCTTGTACGTAACCCGGGGACTGCCTGTATTATGTTTTCTGCCGATTTAAACCATGATTACCTTCCTCCTGCAATGTATCTTTTGCATATGAAAATAGCTCTTTAAGATCACGATGTTGTCTAGTGAATGGTACAAATTTAGCTGCCAACCAATTAAAAAAATTCTAAACCAAAAAATATCTGCCAAGTTTCAGCCTTAGTGATTTTTTCACAATCACATACTGTCAGGGGCATGTGTGAGGGGAGAATGAGGAGCATGTGACCCCCAAGACACCATAGGTGGGAGGAGGGACTAGAGCCCTTGGGTGGCCCGGGGACATAGCAGAGGAGGGGACCTGGTGCCTGCAGCAGGGGAAACAGAATGATGCAGCTCCACTTGCCAACTCCCAGCCTCGTCACTTGAGGGAACAGCAGGACCATCCGCAACACTCACCTGCATCCAGAGGAGCAATGTAGCCGGGAGCACAGAACAAGCTACAGCTGTATTGCTCTTGCTCTCCCCTGGTGCCAAACACCCCCCTCCTCCCACATTCCAGGCTGCATCATTCAGGGGAGGAGTCTTAGGGAAACAGGTGGGGGCAGAGGCAGAGCAGTGACAGGAAGAGACAGGCCCTGGGATGAAGGGGTAGTTGTCCCAGCCCTCCTTCATGCTAGGAGTAGCAGGGGGAGGAGTTATATGGCCATGCCCCACCATGTCCTGCCTTACCATTCGCCCCACCATGTTGAAAAATTGTGCTTCTATAGGGATGTGATAGTTTAAACACTTACATGGTTAACTGATGAGCCTAAACTCATTAGTCAACCTTCACAGTTACACGCAAACCCCTCCTCACCCCCGCGCAGCTACCTCTGTATCAGAGGCAGCAGCATGGGGCGGGGGGGAAGGAGAGGAGCAGTTGTGCAAGAAGCTTGGGGGGAGCCAGCTTAAAGCCAATTCCCACCTCTTCTCCTCCCTCCCCCCGGCACTGCTGCTTCTGATATAGAGGCAGCAGTGGGGGAACGGGCAGGTAGCTCTGTGGGAGACGGTGCTCACAGGAAGCCAGCTCAAAAGCCAGCTCCCTATGCTCGAGCACTCACAGAGCCGCCTCTCTCTGTGTGTAAACATGTAACTGGAGAAAATTTCAGCAGTTACATGATTACCAAACCCTTCTGCTTTTTAACATCCCTAGTTTCTAATGGTAATGCTATCAGATCTTTAACTGTTCCAGTACTACAGACCCGATTCAAAAAAGCATCCCTAGTCAGGGCAGCACTTTATGATATAAATAATGTTTTATGCAAGATGGATCATGTGATATTCTGATGTACTATGATTATCCTATTTGTATGCAGATATTTTTGTATCTGGAGTTGGGAGTATTGTGTATGTCTCTGTTACAACTGTATTTATACCTGGGGAACACCTTCCAAACAGAATGCAATCAGCCTTGATGGGCTAATAGGGGAACAACAGGACTTTGAAATTAGTAATCTCCCATCTTCCTGGGATGCTGCAAACAACCTTGAGTTCTGGCTGCTTTGATACAGGTCACCTGGTACTGGACTCCATCTTGGACTAACAGTCTTTTCCATTAATAGGTGGGTACCAAACTGGGAAACAAAGGATTCCCCCCATATGCAAATCCTGTTTAAGGGAGGGAAATGAGTTAATCTTGGTTCTTTTCTTCACTGAATCCCCACCCATGAATACTGTTATGAACACCTAAAACTGGTCTGGGGAAGAAAGAATTGACCCCAGGCTGGGAAAGGGGTCTGTCCTGTGAAAGAAATGCCTAAAAATATCAGTGAGGGTGAGAAATTACTCATAACCAGTTTCTTTATGTAAAGCACAGTTTACATGTTTATTTGCTCTGTGATCTGCTTTGATCAGTTTGCTATCCCTTGTAATCATTTAAAATCTATATTTTGTGTTAATAAACTTGTTTTTTCTAAACCAGTTTTTGGAATTAATAAAAATTGGGGGGCAAAAAGCTGTGCATATCTTCCTCCACAATGAGGGAGGCAAATTTCAGTTAACATAAACGGTACAGTTTTCTGTGCAATGCAAGACAATACAACTTTGGATTTATACTCCAAAAAGGGTGTGCACTTGAGGGTCACACAATTCCCGAGTCTTCCCATTTACTGCTAATCTCAGTGTCTGTGTCCTTTCCTGACAGCCTCGCTCAGCAGGGCTGTGTAAGGGAACCGCTCAACAGGAGGAACTGGTGGACTCTGTGGTACCCCAATATATAAGGTAAAACCACTAAGTGAGGGGTAACCCAACACAGGTATATCCAAGACTTCTGGATATGACCACAACTCCTTTTTGTTTTAGTCTTCATTATTGATATTTGTGATACATGCAGCTGAATCCTAGAGCCTTTTTAGCACTTTCTATTTAGATGTTCCAGTCTTTGCCCAAAATATTGGTGCACAGCCTCTCCAAGGCTGCAAGCAACACTCTTGAGACATCTTCATACTTAAAGATTAACATTTTAAAACAACAACAGTTCTGTAGGTTCCACTGATAATTTATCTTTCCAGTTCACTGACTTGCACAGTCATCTAGGAAAACAACACTGGCTGTGAGTTGAAGATAGACAAATTCAGACTGGAAATAAGGCATACATTTTAACAGTGAGAGCAATTACCATTGGAACAGTTTACCAAAGGTTCTGGTGGATTCTCCATCACTTAATTTTTAAATCAAGTTTGGATTTTTAAAATCTGCTTTAGTAATTTGGTGGAAATTCTCTGGCCTATGTTACTACAGGAGGTCAGACTAAAGGATCAGAATAGTCCTTTCTAGCCTCAGAATCGATGGAAAACCAATCAGTAATTCTAGACAATACCCCTGGAAAAACAGCTGTAACTTCAGAATGCTACAGTAAAAAGTAATAAATATCCTTGCTATAAAAAAAACAAAGTCTTGCAGCACTTTAGTGACTAACAACAAATGTAAATGATATGAGCCATCTGCATTTTTTTTGTTAGTCTTTAAGGTGTTGCAAGACTATTTGTTGCTTTTTACGTTTTATTCAGTTACAGACTAGCACAGCTACCCCTCTAAATCCTTGCTAAAATTAGTCAAAACCTTGAATCTCTCACTTAAAATACAGTGAGACGTTTCTGCCAGATCTGTTTTCCTTACAGTGCCAATCTCAATCAAGACTCCCTCCCACCCCTAAAAAAAACAACAACAATTGGGATACGCAACACAAATTGCTACAGTGAGTCCATTCCTCTCCTTGCAGAGCTGGGCCCTACTTCATCAAAGGACAATGAAAACATTAAACAATCCTAATACACCCCATAAAACAGGTATTTCCCATAGTAATACATTCAGCATATAGATAACGTTAATAGAAAATCCTTTTCAATCCTCATTCGGGAGCATAATTCCCCATATCTGTGTATATAATACTCGTTTATTTAGTAAAGCCTTTCTATTTAAGAACAGTAGAATGCCTGTGTAACACTATACCAATATTATGGAAATTGGTTTTTGAATATGAATGCTTTATGCAAAACAGCAAGCAACCTTTCATTCAACAGCCTATGGACACCCCCATGCCACCCCAAATGTGTAGTCTATTTGTGTGTATGTATCATTCTTGAATGTTAAGTTAGAAATACTTAGTGCAAAACAGTTATATTAATCTAGGTCTTCTAGTGAAAGCTGTGAGTGGTACAGGTGGGACCAGAACCCTTGAGACAGGACTAGTCCCAAATGAGGGAATTCCCCAGACCATGGGAGGTCAAATCCAGTCCATATTTGGATGGGCTTCCAGGCTCTCCCGGGGTCCAAATGGTTTTGTTTTTCCTTTATGTTCAAACTGTGATTGGTCCTACAAAGATACATGATCATGCCACCTGGTGCTGGAATTCATCTTGAATTGGTATTTTTCCAGGTGATAGGAAAAGGATGTAGAAACAAAAGTTTCCTCGAGAGAAATTCTGTTAAAGGGAAGGTAAGCAATCAGTGATAATCTTCAGGTGGCTTTTGGAACTGCATCTCCACCCTAAGAGGGTGCACAAGAATACCTGGAAAAAAGAACTGTAACAAGAAGGGTACAGGAGCATTTCTGGGCCCAGATCAGAGAAAAAGATACGCTCTGGCTGTGCAGAACTGCACATGAAATAAGAAAAAGGGTGAGAAATATGATTTGTAACAATTTTTCAGCGCATGAGGCTTAGCTGGTGTTTTGTTTTATTTTGGCTTAGTAACTTATTTTGATTTGTCTGGTTTTACTTGCAATCACTTAAATTCTACTTCTTTATACTTAATAAAAACGCTGGCTTATTATCAAACCCACTGTAAATACAGTAAAACTCCGATGGTCCGGCATCTGATGGTCCAGTACTCCTGATGATCTGGCACCATCAGGAACCCGGAAGTGCTCCGGGCAGCCGGACCATTGGAGCTTCTCTGCCCCCAGGTTCCCCGATTCAGCCGCTGCTAAAACTGACCAGCGGCTGAATCGGGGACACGTAGGGCAGAGCAGCTGGGGCACTGCCAGGTTGGTCCCATAGAGCTGCCCCTCGGGGCTGCGGGACCCAACCCGGCAGCGCCCCAGCTGTCTCCGATTCAGCCGCTGCTGAAACTGACCAGCGGCTGACTCCAGGAAGCCCGAGGCAGAGCTTGGGAACGCCTGGGGCAGAGCAACTGGGGTGCTGCCGGGTTGGTCCAGTAGCGCTGCTCCTCGGTGCTGTGGGACCAACCCGGCAGCACCCCAGCTGCTCTGCCCCAGGTGTCCTGATTCAGCCACTGCTGAAACTGACCAGCGGCTGACTCCAGGAAGCCAGGGGCAAAGCAGCTCTGCCTCGGGCTTCCTGGAATCAGCCGCTGATCAGTATCAGTAGCGGCTGACTTGGGGACACCTGGGGCAGAGCAGCTGGGATGCTGCCAGGCTGGTCCAGTAGCTCCGAGGAGCGGCGCTGCGGGACCAACCCAGCAGCACCCCAGCTGCTCTGCCCCAGGCGTCCCCAAGAGCCCCAGGTGCCCCAGTTTCAGCAGCGGTTGAATCGGACCAGCAGCAGCTGAATCAGTGACGCCTGGGGCAGAGCCGGACTATCAGAAGGGGGGGCTATGAGGGGTCTGGGGTGGCATCCCCCCCAACCCACCCCGGACCCCTCATAGCCCCCCCTTCTGATTATCAGATTTGCCGGACTATCCGGCACTGGGTCCTAAAGGTGCCGGATTATCAGAAGTTTACTGTAATTGTTACCTGGGAGGAGGCGACGGGATCAGGCAACAGCTATATATAACTCTTTCATAGATAAGAGAGCAAACTTACCAACTTTCTCTGTGTAAAACTTTTATACAAAATAAGACTGATTTATTTGGGGCTATTCTCCTTGGTGCTGTCAAGTCCCAGTAGCTAAGTCTTCCCACAGCTGAGCTGTCATCAGTGCCTGTGTTACTCTGCTGGGAGGCAGTTATCCCAACTCAGTGCATTTGCTGGGGAGACCAGAGCTTCTGACCCAGCATAACAAGGTGGTGAGGGGCCCCAGAGGGTAGTTAGGCAGGTTCAGGGGTATGATGAGCGTACTGGGTCAGTCTCAAGGACCTCTGTGATCCAACCCATCATAGCCTGCCACCTAGGTTCCACCAAGGTGCACAGCTTCCCATTAAGCTGCATGCAGGGGCTTAGCCCCAACCCTCTGAGCACCCTCCTGCACCCCAAAGCCCTCATCCCTGGCCCCACCCCAGATCCTGCACCCCAGCCAGAGCCCTTAAACCCCAACCCAGAGTCCCTCAACCCCAGTACCACCCTAGACCCTGCATCTCCAATCAGAGCCCTTACACTTTTGAACCCTAACCACCTGCTTGAGAACCTCCCACAGAACTCCGTGGCCCCACTCCAGCCACATGAATTTTGTTATGTGCGCCAATATAAAGGTGATGTGTCGAACATCACCTCCATGTTGGTGCACATAAGAAAATGTATTCTGCTCAGGGGCGAGAAAAATAGGAACATTGCCTGGTACCATAGCTGTTATTTGAATTTGTGGTAGTTTGCAGATGTTGAAAAAGCTATCAGTTTAATCTTTGGAATTCCATAGAATAAATTAAAACATTACTTTCTAATGTGCAATCTTCTCTTCCAGCGTTAAAAATAGTGTATGTTGAGGGTAGAGGTTGTTTTTAAAGAAATCAGAAGAACTATTTTTTTAAAAAAGGAGACTGCATCCCAGATTAACCATTCAGACAAGTTCATGTAACATTTCATTTTCCACCATCCTGAAAGCCCTTATTTAGAATAATTAATATTATTCCATCAAGAGAGACATGCAGTGTGGAAGCTACTAAATGTAAAAGAGTATTTATGCAGATATTGTTTATGGAAGATGTGAAACTAAACTCAGTAATGTGGCCATTAAAGAGTCACTGTTCAATCATATTACATTTTGTATATGTCAAAAACAGAAATATATTTTCAAAAATGAATGGTTGTGCTTTAACTGTATATCCATCTGACTGCCCCCAAATTATGAGGTTCAAAGTGAGTCTGCACCAGATTAGTCACAGTAGTACTAAGAATAAAATGATAGGTCTACAAGTACAGTATTCAGATAAGGATGCTTCATCTATTTAAGGCTTTTGGAATTACAAGACTCAATGAATGCTATTCAGCCTTGTCCACACCATTGCATTCTGGCTTTGCATCCGCCACTCCATCTCAAAGGATGCTGGTAAAACACTACATAGTATTTCCATCGACAAAAATGCTTCTTCTTGAACAAAAGTCTTCATCCCATTGTAACTGCATTTCCTCAGTAAAGCTAAGCACCATGTTGTATCACTCTGCATTGCCTGTGCATACAGCAACGCAAGCCTCCACCAAAGCCTCGAAGGAACACACCAGGACACACAAATACAATTTAAAAAGCCCACTTTATTAATTTTTTTTCCTCTTTTAAGCTAACACTTTCTAATTTTGGAGGATGAAGAGGGAGTGGAAGAATATCGTAGAATAATTCACTTGCAAAAATACCACACACAAGAATCATGGTTACTTGACAGATTCACAAACTCCACCAATCTACTTATTTTACTGGAATTTCTAGAGTCTGGAAATGCCTCTTCAGTCTCTCCCACAAGCCTAAGATACGGAAAAGAGAATACAGAAAAGGACCATGAGTTACAAGGCACAACTGTCAACCCCTCTGCCTCTCATGCCCCTTTACATAAAGTAAATCCACTAACCACCCCATGTTGCTACAGCATTCATTTGCTGCTGTCCCCTTCCTTTAGGGATCACATTCCCCCATGAACCCCACTACATTATGTGGGGGAAGAGAAATGGGGTTACTCACTGGAGACATCCTCTCTCCAGACTGGGACTAATCCAATGTTTAAAGGCAAAGGAAGAAAGAGTCAGTAGTGCTCCAAACCAAAGAGAACAGCAAAATTAAAATACTAGTGTTTTTAAATAAAATACTATGTGAAAATAATGAAATCTAGGTCCTCACTTTCTTGATATCTGCCCCCAGAAGCAGGGCTCTTCCTAATAGCCAGATATGCCAGCACGGAATCTATCACATCATCACTGGTAGCATGAGGGCATAACAAGTAGAGGTGGAAAGTAAGTAAGTAGAAGTACTTGAGTAGTGTAACAAAGTATATATTTTCTATATTTGTACTTTACTCAAGTAATTTATTTTTGTGATACTAAAAAAACTACTTGAGTAGAAGTGAAAGTAAACATTGTACTTTTTACTCCACTAAAAAGTCTGGAAGCACTTAGTTACTCACTACTTTCAGCATGGCAAGCCAGCATTCTGATTTGCTAAAACACAGCCACATGTGCATGGATGCCATTTAGAGTGGATAAGTATCAAGTCTGAATCCCTGGATTTCATATGTGAGATCTGCTTAAAGCTGCATGCGCTGGCTCCAAAGACAGCTCTTAACTGCAATGGTGTTTGAGCTGTTGTCATCTTTGCCTTTGGGACAGGGAGCTGGTTATAAAAAAAGGGAGGCAGGTGATTAAGAATAATAAAAGACTGGTCATTCAAGTAATTATGGGATCCTTAGAACATCCTGAAAACATTGCCAGGTACTTAAAAGCTGGGGGGGAGGGGAGGGGAGGGGAAAGAGGAGGAGAAGCAATGAGTGTTGTGCTGTTGGGATTTGCATTTGGACCTGTACTGTTAAACTTTTAAATGCTTCAGGGGTAGCTGAGTTAGTCTGTACAGGATAAACATAACAAATGGTCTGGAAGCACTTATAGAGTAACAAAACATGTATATGGTATCATGAGCTTTCGTGGGCACAGCCCACTTCTTCAGTGGGTTGTGCCCATGAAAACTCATGATACCATCTACATGTTTTGTTAGTCTATAAGTGCTTCCAGACCATTTGTTGTTTAAATTTAAACTTTTAAATGTTCTTACTAAGGGGGTAAATGGAGAGATGGCAAAATTTGCAGATACTACAAAATTACTCAAAATAGTTAAGTCCAAAGCTGACTGCAAAGAGTTAAAGGGATCTCACAACACTAGGTAATTGGACAACACAATAGCAGATAGAATTCAGTGTTGATAAGTGCAAAGTATTGCACATGGAAAAATATAATCCCAATTATGCACACAAAAATGATGGGATCTAAAATAGCTGTTACCATTCAAGAAAGAGACCTTGGAATCACTACGGATAGTTCCCTGAAAACATCTGCTCAATGTGCAGTGAGGTCTAAAAACTAAAAAGCTAACAGAGTATTAGGAATCATTAGGAAAGGAATAGATAAGACAGAAAATATCATATTGCTTCTATATAAAGTTATAGTATGCCCACATTTTGAATACTGTATGCAGATCTGGTCACCCCATCTAAAAAAAAAAAAAGATGCATTGGATTTGGAAAAGGTACAGAACGGGCAACAGAAACAATTAGGCGTAATGAACAGCTTCCATGAGGAGAGATTAACAAGACTGGGACTTTTCAGCTTGGAAAAGAAATGACTAAAGGATGGGGGGATATGTTAGTGGTCTAGATTAGAAAATCACAAATGATGTGGAAAAATAAAATAAAGAAATGTTATTTACTCCATCACTAACATAACACAAGACTTAATTTAAATTTATAGACAGCAAATTTACACCAAATTATTGCTTCACAGTCAACCTGTGGAACTCTTTGCCAGGTTATGGTGGAAAGGCCCAAACTGTAACAGGGGTCCAATAAGAAAAAAGTACGTTCAAGGAGAGTAGGTCCATCAATGGTTACTCGCCAGAATGGGTAGGAATATTGTCTCTGTATGCCAGAAGCTGTGAATGAGTGAAAGAGGATGGATCATTTAATGATTTCCTCTTCTGATGATGCTTCTGAAGCACCAGGCATTGGCCACTGTTGGAAGACAGGATAGTGGGCTAGATGGACCATTGGTCTGACCCAGTAAGACTAGTCTAACGTTCTTATACAGCACCCAAATGTATCTGCACTCTGAAGTAACCCACTAGACCCCACTCCCCTTCCAGAGCTGAGATAGTAAGAAAGTGTCGGGACTCTTGGTCTCTAACTGCAGAGAGAGAGATTAAGACTATATTTTAACATTTTAAGGCTAACCAGTGTCCTTAAGTGACTTGCCACAAGATGTCAGAACATGTTAATATTAGAGCAGAGTGGATCTAATATTTATTTAAATTTTCTGTCTTTTATATAGGAATTTTATACAGGGTTCCTGTCAGCTAATTGCTAAGCAATCTGCCCCAAAAAACCTAGAATTTTCTAGTGCATTCGTAGCCCTAGAAAGAGGTGATATATATGTGTGGGGAGGGCAAATGGAATCAGTTCTCCCCCACCCCATTTGCTGCTTGGCTTGTACTAAGCAAGCTCAGTAAAACGGCTGAAGCTGCTGTCCCGCCCCCATCAGGATATGCACAGGTCACCCACCCCCACCAAAATCTGAAATGGTGCCACTGCACATGCGCAAAGCATCCAATCTTTGTGAAATGACGAGAATGTAGTGCTGGAAACTGCTCATAGGAGGGTTTCTCTGAGCCAGATTTCTGCCAATGGGAGCAGTGGGGAGCGCGGAGCTAGGTAAGCGCCCCCCCCCCATGGCATCATAGCCAACCAGTCTTGGCACCTGCATCCTTTTCCCATTCCCCTCTCCTGCCCAGCTCTTCCAGTTCCCGTTAACTCCTGCACCCTTGCTGACACCCCACTCTCAGCCTTCTCTTGCACCTCCCTCCTAGCTCTCTCGCTCCAGCACCGTACCTCCCTCCCAGACCCCCAACCTTACCCCATCCCACTCCTTGGTAGCCCCCTCCCACACACTGAATCCCTCATTTTGGTTTCACCCCAGAGGCTGGGGAGCTCACAAAATCTACTAACCCTGGGCCCCAAAAGGAGTTAATCCAGCCTGTGGGAAGCCCTGAAGCTTGGTACTCCCTGCCTCCTCTCCCCTCCCTAGGGCTGGAGCATAAGGGAAGTAAGGTATCTCAGTTGGGGGCCACATCAGTGAGGGTTGGGGGTTTTTTTTGGGGGGGGGGTGCCTCTCACTTGTTGGCTTCTGACCAATTTTTCTGTAGATCTGTTGAATTGCACAAAATTGCAGATATCCTGGACACAGATAACGGCCTTGAGTACCACATACCAAAATACCACTGTTGTGCCTCCTGCTTGTTGAATCTGGTTTCATCTGTAGATGTCATACAGGCTGAATCAAATTACACGTACAAAAAGCTAGCCAGGTCCAATTCTGCCAAATGCCAAGCACTATGGAATAAAACTGAATACAACTACTGGAGTAGAAATGGTGGAAACAGAATGCAAGCTACAGTTCCATTTGGCCAAACTAAGGATGTTAAAATGAGGTTAATGGACTAGTCCATTGGCACTTGTACATTTCAAAGGAGGAATGCGGAACTCTGAACAGCTTGGGACCAGCAGGAAGTCCTGCTGATTCCGGCTGCACGCAGGTGCCTGCTTTGAAATGCACAAGAACCCCCAGTGGGGACCACATAGTATCACATAGCTCTTCCTAAACAAGAACATGTATTCTTAAGGTGAAAGCTTTAGAGAGAAAATATGTTACAAACAACAAAATCTACATGCACTAAATATAGTTTACCAGAGAACAAAAATCTGGCCAGAGGCAGTCCTTCAAACTCCACAGAGAGGTTTTTCTGTGGTTACAAGTTCCTAGCAGCCTCAGCTTAGAACAAGCAAACCCTTATACAGATCTGCCTTGGACTTTTGATCTTCAGACTCCAGGAACAGGTAACCAGAGGACAATGGCATGCTCCTTAAAACTGCTTGAAAAGGCTAGATTTTTGCATAACCAAGGGGAGAGGGGAAATTTACATTCACCTCCCTATCAGAGGCCCCATGCAAATCATTTGATGCTGTTTGTTCCCAAAGTCCATTCTTGCATGGCACGTTATTTAGTACAGTTTACAACACTCCCATAGTGAAGTCCACTATGCTCTGGACTGAGGGGAACCAACTTTAATAGAGATCAAAACAGTCAGGCATCCATATCTTTTGGTCACCATCAGGAAGATCTGAACCACCCACCCCCAAGTAAACATCACTGTTTGTGTTTATTTATTTTTAAACTTTGTGATTGATCAATGCATAAAACAAATTTCATATGTAAGGCATGAAATTCAGCATTTCATAATAATATCGTAATAAACTCTAACAACTAAATTAGCAGCCAGACATTTCCAGCAATCACTTGGAACAACAGAAATAATGTAACTGAAACAGAACGCTGACCCGATCAACTGTCTCTGGCATTAGCAATTAACATTGTGGTTTGCCTGAACATTCCAGAAGCAGGAGGCTGCCTGTGAAAATGTGCAATTCCACTGAAATTCTTTAAGAACAGTAGTTGGGAGTAAGTGGGGGAAGGTCAGATTAAAAGCCATGTAGCAACTCCAAAATGGCAAAGGCAATAATGCTTTCTTTTCAGTGACCAGCAACAGTAAACAGGACATCTTCAAGCACAAGCTTCTCCTCCCATGTAGAAAAAAAGACCTGGGATGGAGGTGAACTGCAAGTTTTTCTTCAATTATTAATCAAGCATTCCATACTCTAAGGTAGTGAGTGAAGTGACTCTTGCTTAGAAGGGGACCTGCCTGCAGGCACAGTTTACCAATTTGCAAACAAACTGGCCCTGTCTACGGGATAAGCTTTGAAAGTGGCAGAAAATGGGAAAGGAACATTCTATTTTATGGCAAGAATCCAATCCAACAATCCAAATGTCTGAGCCTCCTCTCTCCCCTCAAGTTTTATAGAGTTTATTATAATGTTTAAAACGGGGGTGGAAAACCTTTTTTGGGTTGGGGGCCACTGACCCATAGAAAAGTCAGTCGGGGGTGCACACTAATAAGAAGCCAAGTGAGAAGCAGCTGACTGAAAAGGGAAAAGACACTCCTCACATACCCCTGGCACACCAGAGCCTAGGGGGGCCCAGGCTAGTAGATTTTGTATGCTCCAGCCCTGTAGGTGGGTGGCAGGGGAGCTGGAGCATCAACAAGGGCTCTTCAATGTGAGGAGGATCCTGGAGCCTCAGGGGCTGATTCCAGCCCCCAGGCCTGAGGTTCTCCACCGCTGGTTTAAAAAGAAATAGAAGTGCCACTATGATTACATTACAAGAATTTCAACAATGAAAAACTGCTGCTGGGCTAAGCAGCAGATACTTGGATTTTCTAGAGAGACTGAGACACGAAAAAGGGGAATATTGCTAAAAGCGTATAAAATTGTCTCTCTTTAAGGGACAACCATTATCCTTTAAAGTCTCTCTCCATAAATGAGAAAAAATACATCTCTTCAATTAAAAGGATTTACATTTAGGAAGTCACCAAATTTTCAGAAAACAAAGATATCAACCCTGATCCTAACCTTTTTTCAGGTATAAAACATAAGCTGTGCTGTCACTGGCCTGGGGTTCCGGAGGAAATGTCCAGTGAGATGGGTGAAGAAGCAAACATGGGTGGATGGCTGGGAGGGTGCAGAGAAACTGGGAAGAAGGCATTTACTCGTATCACATCTCAGCTTTTCCAACTCTGCCTGAGGTCTCTCAGAGAATGTAACACAGGTTTATCATAGCCACCTTTCAGGTTTCACCCACTTTATCGTACTTCCAAATGAGCAGCTTGAAGTAGCTGTTAGTAGCTATTAAAATCGCTAGAGCACTTTGAGCAACAGCTCCATCTCTCTCTCTCTCTCTCACATAAGCCACTGATGCAATTCTGTTTCCTCTTTCACTGACGCATTTAAACTGCAAGTCTTAGGATCTCAGAAAAGGGGAGGGAAAACAAACACACAAACAGCAAGCAACAGGAGAGAAAACAACTCAGGTATCACACAGTCACAGGACCACCTCTGACAGCAGAGTTTGTGCATCTCCCCTTCACCCATAAGCCAAACCCTAGCCCCACTGGAGCCAACCGGAGTTTTGCTACGGGTTTCTCATGATTTGCCCCCCAATCTCAAAACAGATGTGTAACTCTCCCCCCCGCCCCCAGCTTACAGACAGTCGTGTAACCTTCTCCTCTCTCCGCCCCGCCCCAGCCTGCAAACACACGTGTAACCCGCTCTTACAACCAGCCTGCATATAGATGCAGAAGTGCTGGAACGAGGGGTGCTGCGGAGTACTTGTGCACCCCGAGGCTTGAGGCTGGTTCCATGATCTGGTTTAGAGTTTGGTTCAATTGCTCTGGGAACCCCTGTACCAAATTGCTCCTGCGCGCTGTACTGATGTGTAACCTTCCCCTCGCCTGCGGGCAGCTGTTCAGTGCGGGCTCACCCCGGGTCGCGCGTACCCCGCCAGCGGACAACGCCCCCGAGCATCCCGCAGCCCTGCACGGGGCGCGAGGGGGTCTGCTGGACGCACGTTGCCGGCCCGCGCTTACCGCCGTAGAGCCGGAGGAGGAGGCGATGTACACGCGGATCACCATCCTGAGCGGAGCGGAGCTGGCGCCTCGTGCTGGGTGTGCACTGGCGGAGCAGCCGGAGCTGGGGCAGCGCGGGGGGCGGGGCCCCTCAGCTCCGCCCGCCGCTGTGAGGTTCGCCACTGAGCGCTGCTTGCGGTGCACTGGGCATGCGCGGTAACATCTGTTGAAGCCGCTGCCCTCACTCCGCCTTTCATTGGCACGCGGCGCAGAGCGGGGGCACTGGGCCCCTGAAGGCAGGGGCCGCTGGCCGGCGGGGGAGGAGCTGAGGCGGAGGCGCGGCCCCGGCCAGGGAGGGGGCCCCTGCTGAGTTGGCAAAATTGGGGGGAGGGGCTGTTGATTCCCCGTTGTAGAGCGTCTGCGCCCCGCTTGCCAGGGCCGGGCTCTTAAAGGCCCAGGCGCCGCTCGCTCTGCCCCGCCGGGCTGCAGCCACCCGCCCTCTTCGGGGGTTGCCCGTCCCCCCGGAGCCGTGCAGCCGCCGCTCTGCTCCTTTTACCGTGTGGCTCTCATGACTCCTGGAGATGCGCCTTGGGGGCCTGCGTGCAGCGTGCTGTTTGATGGTCAATGTTTGAAAATACAAATCGGGGAGGGGCAGTCATTTTGCAGGGGAGGCCACTTCACACATTTTGGTACGTGAGGGTGGGCGGGCTCTGCCCCTGGAAAGGGAGGGGGCTCGGGCAGAAGGAGTGGGGTTGGGGCTACAGGGAGACTGAGAGAGACATACTTTGTGACAGTGGGACTAGTGATAGAGATGCAGCCGTGTTAGTCAGGTCCAGCTGAAACAAAAGACAGGGCTATGCAGCACTGTAAAGGCCAACAAGATGGTTTATTAGGTGATGAGCTTTCCTGGGTCTGCCCCACGAAAGCTCATCACCTAATAAACCATCTTGTTAGTCTTTAACATGCTGCATAGTCCTGTCTTTTGTTTGTGACATTGAGTTTGCATGGCAGTGACAGTGATTGTGTGTGACACAGAGACAGTGTGGTAGGGACTGTGTGTGTTTCTAAGGGTATGTCTAGACTACATGCTTCTTTCGAAAGAGATCATCTAGACAGCCACAACTTTTTTCAAAAAAGTGATGTGCTTTTTTTTGAAAGAGAGCACATAGGCAATCTGGTTGCTCTCTTTCAAAAAAGCCCTGTCTGCATTCAAGAACGCCTTTTTTTTCAAAAGAGCTGTTTTGAAAAAAGGCATTCTTCCTCGTAAAATAAGGTTTACCACTCTCAGAAAAACCGGTGCATTCTTTTGATTTAATTTTGAAAGAAAGCAGCAGCAGCAGTCTAGATACAGGTGAAGTTTTTTCAAAAAAAAACCTGTAGTCTAGATCCTGACTCTTTAAGGGAAATCTGTCCTTCTCTATTGCCTCTCTCACCCCCTCCCTTCTGCACTTCTCTGAGTCACAAGCTTCATATTAGCTCTGCTGTGTCTCTGTTTATGACCCCTGCCCTGTAAAACTAGGGGTACAGAACACCCTGCATATCCCTCTCCCCTTCACCACCCCCTTGCACAGCTCCAGGAGAATCCTGGGATCAACTCTGCTGCAGGACAGAGCAAGGTGGGGGGAGCCGAAGGGAAAAAGGCAGCTGTATGCACTTCTGCTTATTAGCTGGGAGGACTGGAGAGAAATGCTAGACAGGGGACTGGAAGGAGTACTGGTGCTGACTGGACTGGCTAAATTGAACAACAGAAAATTAATCTATGATATGACAAATGAAGATGTGGCCTTAAAAATGAATCCTCTTGGAGTACAGTTTTCATTTGTGTTACCCACACATGCATCACAGTGCATCCAAAGCTAGAAATTGTAATGGTTAGAATTCAAGTTTAATGCCATTTTTTAAATAAGGACGTGGTCTCAATTTAGAAAACGTTTATGGATTTTGTTCTTTTTGTAATTTTTTTTACAAGTAGGGCTTGAGAATTGTTAATCAGGAATGTCAGAGGTAATTTGTATCTGCAGCCAAGGGTTTAGATTTCTTTTTAAAGATGGTTTCTGCATGAAAAATATGTCTGGTTATTATTGCAGAACTAGATTGTAGGGTTGACTGTCTGGATTGGCTGCTGTTGCCTGTGCCATGTTCACTTTTAGTGCATGTGAATTCCATCCCACAGTTTCTGGAGCATGCTCTCAGGTCTCAGCATTCAGGGGATACTAGCAAACCCTGGACTGTTTTTTACACCAGTTTCTGTTTACAGAATGGAGAGAGCTGCAGGTATATCTTCCAGGTATAAGTATAATTGATCCTACGAGCAGCTAGACATCACCCTTCTATGAGACAAACTGTAGGAAAACTTTCCATCATGGCTTATCTTTTTCTTATTTGCCACTTAGCTGTGGCATTTTAATGGTAACCCTTGATGGACCTGAGATGAAAATTTCCTGCATGATTCTGTGCTGAAAGTGCATCTTGATATCTTCCTCACTCTTGTCTGCTTGGCAGAGGACAGAGAAAAAGCATGCCTCAATCACCCATTCTGCAGTGGTAATTGAGAATTCCCTGCACCTTTTCACTATTTACACACTATGGAAATCTCCATGCCTTTTCCAGGCTCTGGAGTGCTGAGTGCCACAGGAGTGCTGGGAGCCAGCGAGCTGACAGGAGTAGTGTTAAAAGCCTACTACTGACACATTTTCCTAAAAAACCTGCATTACAATGCAACCCTATTAGTTAGAGTTTTGCCATCATACACTCTTTGTGGCGCTGTCACACACACACAGTCGGTATCACACACATGCACACATAATCAGTCCCATACACACTGCCACACACACTCTCCAAGTCGCTGTGCCACACGCACTCAATCTGTCTCAAAGTCCGTCTCTCTCTCACACGCTCCTTCTTGTAGCCCCAATCCCACCTCTTCTGCCTGAGGCCCTGCCCTGTCTGCTCACAACCACAAACCAAAATTTGTGAAGTGCCCCCCCCCCTGCAAAAATTATTGCCCATCCCTGCCTCACCCTAACCTTTCAGGTCTAGTGTAGACTTGGCCTAAGTAAAGAAGCTTGTTTAAGTATATCTTTCTCCTTTACAGCCACTCCAACTTCATCATCCTTAAGTAAAGTCAGGACTTGTTACATTGTAATCATTCCACAATGCAGTAAAGGCAACATCAATTTAGAAATTACAGTGTTCAGCTGAAAGAGGAGCTATGAGAAGAAAAATCCTAGGTCCCAATTCTGCAAGATACTAGTTCCTTTGGGGAAGGGCTGAGTCCTCTCAGGATCCACATTGAAGCCCATAAAAAAAAGCTTAGCTCCACACATTTGGTGATCTGGACCATGCAGGAATGGGCTTATACAGATGGTAATACAGTATTTTCAAAAAAGGGGACAGTGAATATTGCTTTTGTTATGATCATTGCATTATGCTGATTTGCATAGTTGTTGCATTACATTAGAATGATTTTGCATACAGTCATTAATTTTCTGTCTCCCTTTTGCAGTTTTCAACTATATTTGTTAGCATAATGCTATTCAAATGTGGCTCCCTGCTCCCAACAACTTATAATAAAGCACAGGTGTAAAGAGAGGAAAATAAAATACAGAACAAATACACTGCATGAGTTATCTCTGTATCAAGAATGTTTCATGAACAGATGGGTCTCCATAACTTTTGAAAGACTGGGAAAGGTGAATGTGATGATTTTTTCAACCACAAGACATGGCAAAAAAGAAGGTACAAATTCAGGAATTGGTAACGGAGATAAAGGGCCTTCTACTCCTATTTCCATTTCAATTAATGGCAAAACTCCCATTGATTTCTATGGAGTGGGATCAGACCCCCAAAAGATTTTAAAAGATCATAAGTAGGAAGCTGTCCAGTAGCATGCAGGAACAGATCTACAAGCTTAGTACGAAAAGAACAAAGTCTTAATCTGATGCTGATTGAGAGTATCCCAGAGCAGAGATTTGAGGAATGGCAATGGGAAATGAGAAACAAGGAAGGTGGATAAGCAGAAAGACTGAAAGCTGCTCTTGGCAATAGTATTGAGATTAGAATGGAGTGGAAAGAACTAGAGAGACCAAACAGGGAGAGGTTATAGGAGCTGAGCTGAGTGATAACCAAAGAATGGATGAGGTTTTCAGCAGGAGGGATGGAAAAGCAAGTGGGGGATTTTGTAACATGTATGCCAATGAGAGATTTTTTTTTTAAATTAACAGATTTTGCTCCTAGTAAAAAATGTAGAGCATCTTGAATATTTAATAAAGAGTTAAAAAGCTCCCATCCTTAGGCTATTCTCAGTTATATGAATGCAATTTATACACAATTAAATACCAGTACAAGACACATCAGTGCCACTAAAACAATAACCCTCTGGAAAAATACATTCGGCAAATTAAATAAGTTCTGTATGAAGAGTTTTAAAACAATAGAATGTCAATCTAAACAATTGTACTGCAAAGGAATTAATTCTCTTTCTTCATAGCTGTCCCTAGGGCATCTCAGCAAACAGCTGCTGTGTATAGATTTAATGGCAATCACTTAATCCCAGAGTTCAAGGAAACTAATATCACAAGTTCTCCACCTGTTCTTCTACATTCTTTCTAAGGGTATGTCTATACGGCAACATTATTTCAAAATAACTTAGTCCGCGTCTACACATCCAGCAATTATTTCAATGCGTCCACATCCTTTGGAGAGGGTCCAGCGGAGGGCAACCAAAATGATTAGGGGGCTGGAGCATATGACTTATGAGGAGAGGCTGAGGGACTTGGGTCTGTTTAGTCTTCAGAAGCGAAGAGTGAGGGGGGATTTGATAGCAGCCTTCAACTTCCTGAAGGGAGGTTCCAAAGAGGATGGAGAGAGGCTGTTCTCAGTAGTGACAGATGGCAGAACAAGGAGCAATGGTCTCAAGTTGTGGTGGGAGAGGTCCAGGTTGGATATTAGGAAAAACTATTTCACTAGGAGGGTGGTGAAGCACTAGGGTTACCTAGGGAAGTAGTGGAGTCTTCATCCCTAGAGGTGTTTAAGTCTCGGCTTGACAAAGCCCTGGCCGGGTTGATTTAGTTGGAATTGGTCCTGCCTAGAGCAGGGGGCTGGACTTGATGACCTTCTGAGGTCTCTTCCAGTTCTATGATTCTATTTCGAAATAATGTCAAAATGCTGTCAACCTGGGGGACTTCTTAGTCTGACTCCTGTAACCCTCACTGTACTAGGAGTAAGGGAAGTTGGAGGAAGAGTGCTGTATTTGAAGTAAGTACAGTGTAGAAGTTTAGAAATAATCTATTTTGAAATAAGCTACGCAATTGACGTAGTTTCCTCTTAGGGTATGTCTGCACTGCAACACTATTTCTAAATAACTAGCGCTATTCCAAAATAACTTAGTCCGTGTCTACACAGCAGGCAGTTATTTCAAAATAATGTCAAAATACTGTCAAGCTAGAGAACTTCTTACTCCAGCTTCTGTAACCCTCATTGTACAAGGAATAAGTGAAGTTGGAGGAAGTGTGCTCTATTTCGAAATAAGTGCTGTGCAGATGCTCCCTATTTTGAAATAAGCGCAATTTGTGTAGCTTATTTCAAGTTAAGCCCTGCAATATAGACACCCCCTTAGATGTTAAATTAGGCACCAATCATGTAAGGAGCTCCAGCCACATGGCCAGAACACTGTAGCCACGTAGACTATTCTTGTAGACAGGGGCCATACATTGTAAGCTCTTTGGGAACAGGAACTGTCGGTGATTACATATTCATCTAGCATGAGAAGGGACCTTAGAGTACTACTGCTATGGAAATAATCAAAGTAGTATGGTAAGTACTAAGTACTATACAGTTAAATTGTGACACATTAAAGCCTGTAGTTTTCATTTGGACCTTTTGCTCCAATTTTAACAACTAGCACTTGCAGTCAGAGCAAAACACTGAAATAAAGAATACCAAAGAGTGGCAGAAGAAAGTAAAGCAGAGTGAAGACAACATGAAATCGGGCAGTTCTAATGGACTATAAGAAGGGAGTTAGTTAAATATTTACTCATCAGCTCTTCTCTCCCTCAAAAAAATAATTTTCAAGGTTGACATGCTAGTGACTTGAACTGTACCCTTTTTCCTTGCCAACTAAAAAACCTATTCTAATAATCAGTCTCCAAAGGCACTTTAACAGACAATTTAGCTTCATGAAGGAAAATGTATTAAGTTAAAAGCAATAAATACACTGGGTATTATTATAATAACTAAGTTATCCTGACTCATAATAATAAATTTTCTGTACTGTTGGCAGAATATTGCATATTATCTATTCCCATGTCACTCATCTAAAATCCATGCTATTTTTGTTTTCACTGTTAGAGAGTTGTTGAAGTGCTTAATTATCCTTCTCACAGTAGACCAAAACTGCAGCCGAAACAAGGGAATCCGTATTTTTATTCTAGGGCAAAGGTACACGATTTGCACTGCCACCAAAGTAACTCCTATTTCATATGTATAATGTGTTCAGAGCTAAGAGTTAACTCTGATTCCTCTGTGCAGCTAATGTAGTGTGTCTATATATATGAGGTCTTCAAGTTAGTTTATTTCCCTTCTTTCAATCAGTTACTGTCTATGGGCACATCTAGACTGACTGCAGCTTTTGAAAGAAGATATGCAAATTTGGCGGAAATTTGCATATCTTCTTCAGATCCTGTTTTGGGAAGAGTGTTTTTGAAAAAAAGCAGTCTAGACGCGTTTTTTTCGGAAAAAAGACCCTTTTTCGAAAGACCCCTGTACACCTCATTTTTTTAGGAAGAAGGGGTCTTTCGAAAAAGGAGGTTTTTCTGAAAGAACCATGTCTAGACTGCTTTTTTTTTCGAAAAAACTCCAGAAAACGGGATCGGAAGAAGATATGCAAATTCACGCTGAATTTGCATATCTTATTTCAAAAGCCATGGGCAGTCTAGATGTGCCCTATTTGATAAACTGCAGACACAGAATAAAGGAAAATTAACTAATTGCTTTCAGTTTTAGTTTGTTTTATATATGTATAATCATAAACCAAGGACTTGATCTTACTCCCATTATGGTCAATGGCAACACTCCCAGGGTATGTCTACACTACCCTCCTAGTTCGAACTAGGAGGGTAATGTAGGCATACCGCACTTGCAAATGAAGCCCGGGATTTGAATTTCCCGGGCTTCATTTGCATAAACTGGGCGCCGCCATTTTTAAATCCCTGCTCGTTCGAACCCCATGCCGCGCAGCTACATGCGGCACGAACTAGGTAGTTCGGACTAGGCTTCCTAGGAGTAACGGTAGTTCGGACTAGGAAGCCTAGTCCGAACTACCTAGTTCGTGCCGCGTGTAGCTGCGCGGCACGGGGTTCGAACGAGCAGGGATTTAAAAATGGCGGCGCCCAGTTTATGCAAATGAAGCCCGGGAAATTCAAATCCCGGGCTTCATTTGCAAGTGCGGTATGCCTACATTACCCCGCTAGTTCGAACTAGCGGGGTAGTGTAGACATACCCCCATTGCCTTCTGTGGGAGCAGGCATGGTATAAGTATGCCCTGGATCTTAACATAAATATTTTGTTCTTCCTACATGGTGTAGTGGTTGTCTGTGAATCTAAATGCCAGTTTCGCACAGCAACTTAGGTGATTAGCTCTCATTGCTTTCAAAGGAAGTTAGGTGCTCAGGTAAGTTTGTGAATATAGTTAGGTCTCAGAGAAAAATGTTGCATCCAGTGAGAGACAAAACATTTTTTGCCCCTTTTCTGAAGGCAGAGTGATGATGGTCTCTGAACACAGACCAGATAAACTACTTCTCTATATAAAAATAGATGTGTTACAATCTGGGGACTAAATAGTAATAGAAATGTAGCCGTGTTAGTCTGGTGTAACTGAAGCAAAATGCAGGACTATGTAGCACTTTAAAGACTAACAAGATGGTTTATTAGATGATGAGCTTTCGTGGCCCAGACTGGCCCACGAAAGCTCATCATCTAATAAACCATCTTGTTAGTCTTTAAGTGCTACATAGTCCTGCATTTTGCTGGGGACTAAATATTTGATTGAACACTACTGGACTTCATCTTGTACAAAAGGTTAGGCTGCGCACTGCTGTCTGCATTTCCTGTAGCTGGAGCAAAGAAATAAGGAAGTGCTTTTTGTCCCCATATTTCCTTGTGTGGCTGTGTAAGACAGCTCTGGGCCTATTCCTATATGAGGATGGGAACTATACAAAACAGAGGGCTAGCTTTCAGTTTGTTTCCTTGCCTCTAATCATTTGTTTTACAACCATAAGTCAAAAGGAGTTAGTCCTGTTTACAGTGGATCTGAATTTGAGTCTTCAGAATATAAAGCTGCATTTAGATATGACATTAAAACAACAAAAGTACCATAGATAATATCCACTTATGTGTTACAACCTGAGCTACTGTAAATTTATATTGCAAATGGATTGTACCAAATTCATCTCTAATGACGCTGCACTGAAGGCAGTGATACTTGCCCTAAGAGTTTTAAGGGGAGAGACCTTTGTAAAGCTCAGTCACACTTCTAAACAGAAGGAGGTTTGAAAATGAAGCAGACAATAAAGGGAAAAAATGGAGAACTAGCTTTTTTGGCTTTTGTGACAATTCTATTTTCCTCCCAAAATGAGTTAATTTCAAACACTTCATGAAAGCTGCTGTGACCCATTATGAATACATTAGATGATTAAGTATTTATTGAATAAAAATATAAGTTCAAATAAATTTTCAAATCAGTTTTGAGACAACTCCTGCTACCAATTCAGACCTCCACAAACATGCAAGATCTCTCAGCAGTAGCTGTCCCTTCTATGCCTTCTGAACAAAAATGCTCCATCTGATGATCTGGAGCAAAACTCAGGGAATGCGGAACATGGTGGCATGACAGAGACTTTTAAAGCTGTTGTAAAATATGTTCAAATGTTAAACTTAAAGAGTGGTTTAACCGGAGCCATTGGTGCAAGCAGCTAATATAGGAAGCTGACCAGGTACACTACTGTAGTTCCTCTGAGGCTGATGACCTCATAGTAATTTACATTTCTCTTCCCTTACTATAATATGGGTATGTCTACACTGCACAACTTTGTCAAAAAAATGGCCGTTTTTATGAAAAAACCTGAGTTACATCCACACTGCAATTGTGTTCTTCTGAAAGTAAATCAAAAGGCTAGAGGGATTTTTCTGGCATTGGTCATCCTCTTTCTACAAGGAAGAAGCCTTTTTCCAAAGGAGCTCTTTCGGAAAAAGGCGTGTGTGGACAAAGAAGAGGGAGTTTTCAAAAGAAGAGGAAAGAGGAAAAAACACAGGTGCCCTGGTGGCCACTCTGTCCATAGTAATCACAGCCTAAATGCGAGATAGCGTCCATTCAGTGTGGACGCTATCTTTTGAAAAAGCAGATGGCTTTTTCGATGCGCTCTTTCGGAAGAAGATTTTTCGGAAGATCTCTTCTGAAAAAGATTCTTCCGAAAGAAGCCTGCAGTCTAGACATAGCCCTAAAAGCAGAAAGGGTCACTGAACTATCATTCTAAGTAGGCAGATTGATAGATGAGAAAAGCAGAATGAAGTTCTGCCTTTATTCTAAATCCTTTAATGGGACTAAAGGGAAAGGCTAGCGACCTATCACAGCACAAAGTGAAAATCAGGCCACAGTATCTAGTTTGGAGTGAAATAAAATTCTGAATAATTGAAATCAGAAATTCGTGGATCATTATAGTGGAGAAATAATATTACAACTAAATAGAGACACCTACTGGCACAGTTAGATACTTTCAAGAACTTCTAAGCAAGGAAAACTGTTTAATTGCACTTTAATTCAAAATACAAAATCTAGGTAAGAGCTGATGAGTCTTCATTGCAACAAATATCAAGCCTTCATTGTGCTAGCCAGGATCTGCTTCAGCTCATCCTGAACTCCTGAAAATTGTTATTGGAGTTTCCGGTTAGTTCAACAGTCTGCTGTCACTGAAAGTGAACTGCAAAGACTTTACAAAAGAAAAAAAAGAAGGTTGTTCTATGATTCGATGATTCTATGACAGAACAACTTGTCCTGTTGTCCAGAAAAGACAGTGGGACTTAAGTTGGCTACATCTACACTGCAGTCTTCTCCCAGCAGAGAGTATGCTAATGAAACACTCATTAGCATTTGTTGCTGTCATTTCCATGTTCTCTGCTGATGCTTTTTGTACAAGAGGTTTTTGTGCAAAAACAAGCAGTGCAGACAGGTCCATTTTGCGCAAAAATAACCCCCTTTTGAGCATGATTCTTATACCTCCTTTTTTGAGGCATAAGGGTTTTTTTTAGCAAAATGGACCCATCTACACTACTTGTTTTTGTGCAAAAAGCATCGGCAGAGAATATGCAAATTACAGCACGACAAATGTTAATGAGCGTTTCATTAGCATACTCTCTGCCGGCAAAAGGTTGCAGTGTAGACATAGCCAAGGTGAACACAAGGTAGATTAACAAGTTTCTCATTGAGTGGGACCTTCTGGTTATCAAGAGCTTCCTTGTACTCGTGCAACATAGCTCTCTCTCACAGGGTGGCTGGAGAAAGGATGCTTGCAAGGACTGGCAGCCAAGACAGCAGTCATCCGGGTGCCAAATTACAAGACTCAAAGCTGCAATTAATTGGATATTGCTGGACAGTGTATAAGCTTCTTTTCCAAACAGGAGTAGTACTCAGCCATGGAATAA
Source organism: Pelodiscus sinensis (assembly GCF_052426305.1). Taxonomy (NCBI): domain Eukaryota; kingdom Metazoa; phylum Chordata; order Testudines; family Trionychidae; genus Pelodiscus; species Pelodiscus sinensis. Next base: position 32,352,369 of record NC_143064.1, on the reverse strand, counting down.
ACTAAGGCAAGCATTGCCATTCATAGCATTTGAGCGTCATAACCTCAGCTGGAGTCTGATAGCTTCTGCATGATATTGATGCAACTCTTAATTTTATGACTCACCTGTTTCACATATTGTTGATGCAACTGAGGGTGACTTCTAGAGAGCAGAGGTTAGGAATGTGGGTGATTGTCTTGCCACAGAAGTTTACGTTCTGCATCCTCTTAGCTTCAGAACTGCTCAGATGGAAAGCTGACAAAACTGTTTTTGATGGATTGGGTTTGAGTCATGGGTACAGAAAATTGCTTTCCATCCTCTTCAGACCAGCACCAGGGGCATCTTCTACCTCTCTGTGTCATTGGTCCAGATCATCAACAAATAAACATGTGGCACATCATTTCAGGTGTATCACTTACGTATAGTTAAAAAGGGATGTTACCAATATTGATCCCTGGAGGAAGCCACTGTGTACACTGTTTTTGCTAATCTGATTTCCTTGATGGACACAGAACATTCTGTTCCTAATAAGAAAAAATGGCTGGTCACATGGAACTAGACTGGGTAGCTTCAGCAGTAGTCCCTTCTGCCTGATGGTGTCATAGACCAAGTACAAGTTGATAAAGGCTGCTGCTATTTTAAGTCCCTCCCCATCGCCCCCCCATCTTGGAACATCCTACAATCCCTCTGGAACAGATGAGATTCAGTGAATGGTGAAGCTGCTATGACCAAGTGCTTGCACTGATACAGTGTTGGAATTTGTGCTCATCTGAGGAAGCAGGTTTTGCCCAGGAAAGCTCATGATATATGTATTGTGACAGGATCAGATCAGAAGATTACAAAAAAGTCCTATTGCAGTCTGGGAAGTGGGTGGGCTTATGCCCATCCACATCTAAAAGTAACTCTCCCCAGCCTACAGGGAGGATCCACAGAACCCAAACTACCAAATGATTACGGGGGACAAATTAAGAAAAAACAGGGACAGGTGTGGAGGTCAAAGGGTTAAAACGAGGGAATCAGATGGGGACACTGAGCAGAGAACCCTGGACAATACCCACTGCCCCTCAAATACTTTGAGAACGCCAGTGGACGCTACCCAGTGGAACTCTGCCCGGATGTGCTCTGAACGGGCACAGGAACAGAAAGAGGCACCACAGTCACATGTTCCTCCCTCAGATTGCCATCTTAGCCATAGCCAAGAGGAGGCTGATGAGGAGGTCCCATGACTTTGTGGGGCCACAGATGGGATGTGCATAAATTAATAGGTGAGGGGAGAAGTGCAGCCAAAACCAAAACAAGAGGTTCTGGGGAGCCGAAAGAGGGGCTGTTTATCTCAAGTGTGCCTGGCTAAGTGTGCCAGGGTCTCCCTCACGCCACAAAAGGGGCAAGTGTCAGGAACAGGAGTGAATCACGCCAAGTACATGCTTGTGCTCACAGCATGGAGGATTGTCCAGCTGATGTCCCCGGCGGGCTGCAGAACCAACATGGAGTAAAGCCTGGCCCACTGGGGCTCTCCACCCTCTACTGCTGGGGAGAGGTCCTGCCACTTGGTATCTGGGTGGGACACGAGAGTGGGGAAGTGAAGAGTGTGAAACACGAGTGTGTACAGATGACTATGGCGCGGTTTGAAAGGCGAATGGCTGCAATGCATGCAGTCAACTGAAGTGATGAGGGGACAGTGATTGGGACTGCACATGGGGCTAAGGGCTGATGGAGAGACCAGGAGGGCCGGGGTAATGGGCAGGCGGGGTGTATCCTCTCACAGGACTCTAAGAGATAAACCCGAGCAGCAGGCAGCAAAGCGTCCCTCACCTCCTAAAGTAAATGCTGGGGATTACGTAGGGTGGAGAGCCTTGTGCTAGGCAAGTGCCAGAGAAGTCTCCCTTGTCATAGTCCAGGAGGTCTCTGATCCTGGTGACTTCTGATGCACCGAGATGGACTCTGCTGCCTGCACATGGAGATGGGGAATGTGTATCAGGGGCTCCACAAGGAGGTCTGCCGTCATGGTGGCTCCCACGGACCTGGTTGCTGAAAGCAGCTTCCGGGTCTGGAGGAGGTCCTGGTAGAAGACTGGCAGCTCGGAGAGGTCTTGCAAAAGACCTCTCAAGTAAAAGGAGCTGCTGGTCATATTGGAACCCTCTAAAGCAGCGAAGGAAATAGTGTGCCAGTGTGCTCTATGCCGGACTACTTGCATCATATAGGAGCCTCTGCAGGGCCTGGAGGCAGAGGACATGGACCTGCGTGCACAATCACGTCAGGCCCTGCCTTTCCTCCTCCAGTGAAAGACGGAGAACCCCTGCAGAGACAGAATGTAGTCCTGGCCAGAAGAACTGCAGAATCAGCTGCTGGATCTGAACCAAGAAACCTGAGGTTGGGACGAGGGTGTTGAGACGGTACCAGAGCATGGACAGGACCAGTTAGTTAAGTACCAGCACCCTCCCTTGCAGGGAGAGGCACTGGAGCAGTCCTGTTCATCTCCACAACTGCTCAGCCACTCTGGACTCTAAACCTTGCCAGTTCTCTGGTGGGGAGAGATGTGTGGCAGAAAGAAAAACACCAAGATAGAGCAGAGGACCCATGCTCCACCTGATAGCCTAAAGTGAGGGTGGGAGGAGCTCGCCTGCCACCCAGCCCCAACCATTAGATCAGAGCTCTTGACCCAGTTGACCCAGGCAAAGGAGGCCACCAAGTAAATGGCTTGGAAGGTCTCTACCCACACCAGGTTTCCTGGGTCGTGGACCATGAGGCATATGTAATTGGCAGACGCCGACAGGACTAGCCGCAACTCTGGCTCACAGAGCTCCAACCCCATCAACCTCTTGTCAAGGAGACGGAGGAAGGGCTCGATGGCCAGAGTGTACAGCTGACCAGAAAGTGGACAGCCTTGATGCACTCCACGCCCGAAGCTGAATGGTGTCATCAGGGTCCAGTTGAACTTGACCAAGCACTCCGCAGAAGCATACAGCACCTGGAGAAACCCCACAAAGTGAAACCCAAAGCCAAAGCCTGCAGAGTGCCCAGGGAGATACCTGGGGTCCATCCAGTGGAAGGCCTTCTCCTGATCCAAGGACAGGAGGATAAATGACAGGCCATCCCTACACCCGAATTCTATGAGATCCCAGACTAGATAAAGGTTATTGAAGATTGTGCAGCCTGGGATGGTTTAGGTCTGGTCTGGATGGACCATGTCCACCAGCACAGACTGCAGTCTCAGGCTATGTCTACAATGCAGAGTTTTTGCGCAAAACCAACTGTTTTTGCGCAAAAACTCTTGGAGCATCCACACAAGTGCATTTTTGCGCAAGAAAATTTACAGTGAATCAACAGAACAGAGGGGTTTTTTGCAGTATAGGTATTCCTTTTTTTACGAGGAATAACCCCTTTTTGTGAAAGAGTTCTTGTGCAAGAAAGGTTTGTGGGGACAGGAAACAGGGTTTTTTTGTGCAGGTGCCCTGGTGGCCATTCTGTTAATGGAAATCAGAGCTTTCCTGCAAGAGAGAGTCCATGCAGTCTGGACACTCTCTTGCACAAAAGTGCATCGCTTTTCCAATATGCTTTTGCAGTGTGGACATGCTCTTGCACAAGAAGCCTGCAGTGTAGACGTAGCTTCGGTGAGATGGACTTGGTGATGATTTTATAGCTCATGCGGAGGAGCAAGACGGGACGCCAATTCCTCAGATCATGGAAGTCCCCCTTCTTAGGCAGCAAGGTGAGCACAGCTTACCTGCACAATAAAGGGAGGATCTCTGCTCTCCAAGGACTCAGGCCAGATGCTGGCAAGGTCTGGGCTAAGGATATCCCAGGACACACGGAGAACTCCACAGTCAGCCCATCCATGCCCGGGGATTTATTTCTGGGCATGAGATGGAGGGCTTCTGAGAACTCGGTTAGAGTGAAAGGCAGCTCCATCCAGCCTCAGTCACCTGCATTGACCATCAGGAGTTCGTTCCAGAGAACTCTGTGGGCATCGGCATCATCAGCTCAAGGGAGAAAAAGGAGGTGCAGAAAGACGATGTCTTCTCACGCATCTCCACTGGATCAATGAGGTGGGCGCTGTCCTCCTCCAGAAGGCAGATGATATGGTTTTTAGCCCCCCTCTTTTTCTCCAGGGTGCAGAAAAAGTAGGAGATATGATCCATCTCTCAGGGGAGATAGATGCAAGAATGAACAAAGGCACCCCGGGCCTGAAGGTTGTTGAGGGCCTGGAGTTCCTCCCGCTTCTCCTGGTATGTTCCGCAGAGTGATGGATCTCCAGGGCAGGTGGCCAGATGCCTCTCCAAGTGGTGGTCTGAGAATGGGGCTGGCTGAACGCTGGAGGAATGGGCATTTGTCTTTCCTCTACCCTGTCCTTTTGGTGCCTTCCCCTTTCTTCCCCCTCTCCTCTCCTCCTCTGTACACGCCCCTTCCTCTCCCAGCCCTTCTCCTAGTATTCTCCCTTCCCCTCCCCCTCACCTACCTTCTGCCTTCCACTTCGCGGGGCCGGAGTCTGCGCTTCACCCCAGAAGTCCCCAAACTTTGAACCTGCAATTCAGCTGCATGGCGCAACGCGCCGCCGAGCAGTTTTAAAGTCGTGGGCCGTCACGTCACGTCCGGCATCTCCCCACCCACCTGTTTGAGCACACTGCGCATGGCGGTAGCAGCTGGCAAGGGGGAGCTGAGTGAAAGTTGCGCACGGCAGGGACGGTCCGGGGTCCGGGCCGGGGGAGAGATGCTCTAGGGCCGGGGTGGGAGGACGCGTAGTGGGGCCGGGGCCTGCTCCAAGCAGGGCTGGAGAGACCCAGCTCCAAATATTGCTGGAGCAGGGCCCCCGGCTCTGGATATTGCTGGAGCATGGGCACCATAAGCCCATATAACTCGCCGCCCATGGGCACACCCAGCTGCGGTGTTTAACACAGTCCCTGGGTTTCTCTGCTCTGCTGGGAGGGGGAAGCTTCATGCAATCTGGCCAGGAAACAATTAGGTAAACTCCTCCCAGCCAGTGCCTGCCTCTGGCACCCCAACCCCCTCTCCCAGATCACCATCCAAACCCTCTGCACCCCCTGCCCCAAGTGACAACTCTCTCCCAGACCCTGTACCTCTTTCTATACCCCTCCCCAGGCCAGAATCCTCTCTTGCACCCACACTCCCTTCCTGACCCTACACCCCAATCCCTTGATCCAGATCACAGCCCCCTCCTCCACCCAAACATCCTCTGAGACCTCACACCATCTCTTGCACCCCAGTCCCTTACCCTGTGTGCCCTTCTGCACACAACCTCCACCCTAGACCTTGTACACCTCTCCACAGAAAAGTGTGGCCCTTGAGCACTTACCAAAATCTTAGAATGGCCCCCCACCAAAAATTATTGCCCATCCCTGGAATAGAAGGTGGCCCTGGGTTCCCCCAACACCGACTTCCCCATTTCCACTGGGGGAAAAGGCTGTGTAGTTTAGCCTCCCCTTATATCATATACTTGCCAATGATGACGAGTTCTCATCCAACAGCAAACTACCACCCTAGCTAGGCTACATCTACACTGCAGGCTTCTTGTTCAAGAACAGCTGTTCTTGCGCAAAAACTTGTGGAGTGTCTTCACTGCACGCACGTTCTTGCGCAAGTACATTTACAGTAAGGTGTCAGAACAGAGGGCTTCTTGCTCAAGAGTTATTCCTCTCCCCATGAGGAATAAGCCTTCTTGCGCAAGAGCTCTTGTGCAAGAAGGCAGTGTGGACGGGCAACAGGGGTTTCTTGCGCAAGAAATCCCTCTGGCTAAAATGGCCATCAGAGATTTCTTGCACAAGAGAGTGTCCACACTGCCATGGATGCTCTTGCACAAAAGCCTGCAGTGTAGATGTAGGTGTTGTGCCTAAAATTGAGGGCTTCTGTGAGCCTCTGAGGCAAGCAAATCTACCTGAAAGTGCAGGATGCACCGAGTTTAAGTAGGGGCTTTGTCACATAATATATATATATATATATATATATATATATATATATATATATATATATATATGTTAGTCTCTAAGATGCCATGGGATTACTTGTTAATTATCATTCAGTATGAGCAACTGCCTTCAGGGAAATATTTCCTATGTGAACTTTGATATTTGGTCTTTCCATCAGAGGTCATGAAAAGGTCACCGGTTTCTCTTGCTGATTTCAACATTTGCTACATCTCGGACAGGGATGGCTTAACCAGCAGGACAGCAGAAAACAATATGGCTTCTATTAAAGGGGAGGGAAGCTGGGTTCAGAAAGTTGTATCATAGACAATGATAGGGAGTTGAGTGTAGGACACCTGAGAGAACTCTGTGTACAAAAATCCAGAAAGTCACTAAGGGTACGTCTACACTACAGCGCTAATTCGAACTAACTTAGTTCGAATTAGTTTATTCGAACTAAGCTAATTCGAACTAACGCGTCTAGAACTAAAAACTAGTTCGAATTAGCGTTTTGCTAATTCGAACTAGCATGTCCACATTAAGTGGACCCTGAACCAGGCTTAAGGATGGCCGGAAGCAGTGCCGGCAGGGCATCAGAGGAGGACTTAGAGCGTGGAGATGCTGTCTCAAGCTAGCCGAGGGCTGCGTTTAAAGGGTCCCGACCCCCACCCCGGACAGACAGTTCTCAGGGGTGCCCTGCTTGCAAAGCAGTCCTGGCTTGGAGTGCCCGGAGTACCCACACTGGGAACATCACACCACTCGGCCATCAGCCCGGCTGCACTTGCTGCAGGCTGCCATCTGGAGAAATGGGGGCAATTAGGGGGCTGCAGGAGAGCTTCCACCCCCAGAAGCCCGCAGAGCCAGCCCAGTCCTCCCCATCGGGGGCTCGTGCCCCATTCCTCCCTCACCTCCTTCCACTTACCCTTCCCTAACCCCTTTTCTTGATGTACAAAATAAAGGACAATTGTGTTCAGAAATGGAATCTGTCTTTATTGAACAAAACTGGGGGAGACTGGGAAAAGGAGGTGGGAGAGGGGAAGAGAGAGGCTGGGAGAGGGGAGGGCAACTAAAATGATCAGGGGTTGGGAACAGGTCCCATATGAAGAGAGGCTAAAGAAACTGGGACTGTTCAGCTTAGAAAAGAGGAGACGGAGGGGGGACAGGATAGAGGTCTCTAAAAGCAGGAGTTGGGTGGAGAGGGTGCATACAGAAAAGTTCTTCATTAGTTCCCATAAAGAAGGACTAGAGGACACCAAAGGAAAGGAATGGGTAGCAGGCTTCAAACTAGTAAGAGAAAGTTGTTCTTCACAAAGCAAAGAGTCAACCTGTGGAACTCCTTGCTGCAGGAGGCTGTGAAGGCTAGAACTAGAACAGAGTTTAAAGGGAAGTGAGATCAAGTCATGGCGGCTGGGTCCATGGAGTGGTATTAGCCAGGGGGTAGGAGTGGTGTCCCTGCCCAAGGTTTGTGGAAGGCTGGAGAGGGATGGCACGAGACAAATGGCTTGGTCACTATCTTCGGTCCATCCCCTCCAGGGTCCCTAGTGTTGGCCGCTGTCGGCAGACAGGCTACTGGGCTAGATGGACCTTTGGTCTGACCCAGGACGGCCATTGTAAGCTCAGGGCTCAGGGTCGGGGGTCTCAGTGGACCCCCTTGATTTTCATGCACACGTGCTCCTGGGTGGCCAGGCTGGCAGCTCTCCTGCCCTAGCTGGCCACTTTCCTGTGCCTAGTGCAGAGATCATGGACAAGGTCCACGATGTCTGCACTAGCCCAGGCAGGTGCCTGCCTCTTGCGGTCCCGGGCAAGCTCCCGGGAGCCGCCAGCCTGGTCCCGGGAAGAGGGGGAGGGCTGGGTGGCATCGGGTGAGTGGCTCAATCCGTGCCAGGTGCAGGGTCTGCTGGCTGGGTGCTGGCAGGCTTGCACCTGGCACGGGCACTGTAGCCAGTCCGTGCCCCTTTAAGGGCTCCAGGGCTGGGAGGGGGGCATATGAGTTTCCCTGGTGTTGGCCAGAGTGGCCACCAGGGAAACCTGGGGAGGGCTAGCCTCCCAGTAGTTCGAATTAAGGGTCTACACAGCCCTTAATTCAAACTAGTAAGTTCGAACAAGGCTTAATCCTCGTGGAATGAGGATTACCTAGTTCGAACTAAGCGCTCCGTTAGTTCGAATTAAATTCGAACTAACGGAGTGCTAGTGTAGCGCCTATGAAAGTTAGTTCAAACTAAGGATGTTAGTTCTAACTAACTTTGTAGTGTAGACATACCCTAACTCTGTTTCATAGATTTTAGTTGAGAAAATGGTCAAAGGCTAGTGAGTATCATCTGTGCCTGCACTGAAACCACCCGAAAGCTAGACCACTATCAAATAGTAGATATACAGGGTCGGATTTTCCAATGATCTCATTGACGTAAAAGACAGTTTTACCATTGATTTCAATGGTGGTAGAATTAGGCCAACTCTCAGCACTTTTGAAAATTCCACTAGAAACTATGTAACTTCACTAGGTATACATGTTATTTTTGTTACATATCAATAAAATTTGAAATGAATCTTGTCTAAAAAATTTAGAAGAAGTTGCTTTGGAAGTTTCAATATTTTAATGGTCTTGCTCTAACACCATGGAAGCTGCCATTTCCCTGTTTAAAAGGTAAGAAGTGACATCAGCTCAGAAAGGGAGAAGAAATTGTTACTCACCTTGTGCAGTAACATCTGTTCTGTGAGATGTGTGTCCGCGTGGGTGCTCCACTACAGGCGTCGGGCTTGTCCCGGCGCCGAAATCCGGAAAGATTTCGCCAGCAGTAGCCCCCTCCGGAGGACCGCACATGCGCAGTGTGTCCCGCGGCGTTCGCGCCTTTTCTGCGCCGCGTGGTCCGACGCGCCAGTTCCTCCTAGCCGGAACATCTGAAAAAGAGAAAGGATAGAGTTCCGAAGCAGGGAGGAGGGCGGGTCGTGGAGCACTCACGGGGACACACATCTCGAAGAACAGATGTTACTGCACAAGGTGAGTAACAATTTCTTCTTCTTCGAGTGATGTCCCCGTGGGTGCTCCACTACAGATGAGTATGAAGCAGTCACCCTGACAGTTGATTGTGCTTCGGAATTATTTGTGCACAGATGAAAGAACTGCCTGAGCGACCGCTACGTCTGCAGCTCTGAGACGGTCAAGGGCATAGTGTTGAGCGAACGTGGACAATGACGACCAGGTCGTTGCACGGCATATGTCACGTAAGGGGACGTTTTTCAGGAATGCTGTGGAGGCAGCCATGCTCCTGGTTGAGTGTGCTGTTGGTAGACAGGGTAAAGACCTGCCCCTAAGGGTGTAGCAGCGAGAGATACAGTTAACGATATGGGACAATATGCGTTGTGATGATAGCTGATGATCTTTAGAATAGGTCGCCACTGATAATAGTAATCGTGGGGACTTCCTGAAGGGACGTGTTCTGTCCAAGTAGAATGCCAGCGCCCTTCTGACGTCTACTGTATGCAGGCGCGCTTCTTCAGGTGTAGCATGTGGCTTGGGGTAAAAGGTAGGAAAAACCATAGGCTCATTGATGTGGAATGACGAATTGACTTTTGGCACGAAGGCTGGGTGACATCTCAGGGAGACGCCGTGTTGAGTGAATTCTGTGTAGAGAGGATTGGCGGAGAGTGCCGCAAGTTCCGAAACTCGACGGGCCGAAGTGATCACAAGGAGAAAGGCAACTTTGATAGTGAGATTTTGCAAATCACAAGTTGCGAGGGGTTCAAATGGTGGGCGGGTAAGAGTGTCCAGTATGAAGGTAAGGTCCCATGGTTCTGAGATAGGCCTGTGTGGTGGGTAGAGATTAGAAATACCGTCAAAGAATCTCTTCATGAGTGAATGTGAGAAGACAGAAAAACCTTCTATCGGAGTGTGAAAGGCCGAAATCGCTGCCAGATGTACTCTGAGGGTACATCTAGACTACATGCCACCTGGGATGAGGCATACCTGGGTGGTCGACAAATGCCTTTGATGTCGACACCTGTGCGTCCAGACTACTGCGCTGAGCCGACAAACAGCTGATCGGCTCAGCGCGGCAGCCATGTAAATTTAAATGAAGCGGCGATTATTTAAATCGCCGCTTCATTTTCCTATGCCGGGTAGCCTAATCTACATGCCTCTGGTAACAGAGGCATGTAGTCTAGACGTACCCTTAGGGAAGAAACCGCCAAGCCTTGCGAATGTAAGTGAAGCATATAGCTAGGATGCACTGGATATATGCCTTGAGAGGATCAATGGTCTGCGATTTTCACCAAGCAAAGAAGCGACGCCACTTGTAGAGGTAAGATCTCTGAGTGCTCTCACGTCTGCTTTGTACCAGTACGTCTCTGATTGCTTGGGAGCAGGTTAACTCTAGGCCTTGGAGTCAGTTAGGAGCCAAGCTGTCAGATGCAAATGGTCGATGTTTGGATGGAGAAGATTGCCGCGTTGCTGCGAGAGCAAGTTGCTCAGCTGTGGAAGTCGTTGAGGTTGGGATATTGACATCTGCATGAGCTGCGTCAGCCAGGTCTGGCGAGGCCAGAAGGGAGCCACCAGGATTACTGTCGCTGCGTCGGATAGTATTTTCCCTATCACCCGGGGTATCAGGGGAATCGGGGGAAAGGTATATAGGAGATTATATGTCCCTCAATTGAGCAGGAAGGCATCTCCCTTCGATTGGGTGCCTATGCCCGCTCTTGAGCAGTAACAGCGACACTTCTTGTTGTCGTGAGTGGCAAAGAGGTCGATTTCTGGGTAGCCCCACCGTTGAAAAAGATCTCAGGCTACGTAGTTGAGGAGTTCCCATTCGTGTTGGGATTGGAAGGATCTGCTGAGTGCATCTGCAATGGTATTGATCTTGCCGGGGAGGTAGGAGGCTGTGAGCATGACGTTGTGGTGAATCGCCCAATTCCAGAGGAGTACTGATTCTGCACACAAGGTTCTGGCTCTGGCTCTGCACTGTCGATTGATATAATATACGGTGCATATGTTGTCCGTGAGGACCTGTAGTGTGGTTCCCTGGATCTGGTGGACAAAGTGGCGGCAAGCGTTGAAAACTGCTCTGAGCTCCAGGAAGTATATATGGAGTAGGGATTCTTGATGGGACCACAAGCCTTGAACCTGATACTGTAGTATATGTGCTCCCCAGCCTACAAGGGACGCGTCTGTGGTAAGCTGGATTGATGGGGGTTGAGCACGAAAGGGGACACCGGCAAGAGTATTGGCAGGATGGAGCCACCACACAAGCGAGTCCTTGACATGGGTCGGAACATGCGTGACTGTGTGGACATTGGTAATACCGGGTTTGTATGTTGCGAGAAGCCAATGTTGCAGGCACCACATATGAAGGCGAGCGTGCGCTATGACGTACGTGGTAGAAGCCATGTGGCCTAACAGCTTCAGGCAGGTAAGGCACGATACTGCCGGAGCAGTAAGTAAGACATTCGCTAGATTTCGGATGACGTCGGCTCTGTCCATGGGTAGGTACGCCATAGCGGTTATAGAGTTCAGTCTGGCTCCGATGAATTCGATGGACTGGGTGGGGACCAGAGAAGATTTTGGGAGACTGATAAGTCCAAGAGTCTCAAAAATACCTCTTGTAACGGTAACTGCGGTCTCGGTCTCTTGAATGGATGGGGCCGTGAGGAGGCAGTCGTCGAGATAGGGAAAGATGGTAATGCCGGCCCGACGAAGGTACGCAGCTACGACTGCCAGGGTCTTTGAGAACGCTCTTGGGGCTGCGGAGAGGCCAAAGGGGAGCACCGCATATTGGTAATGATCGTTGCATATGGTAAAGCGTAGAAATCTCCTGTGAGCTGGATGGACGGCAATATGGAAATATGCGTCCTGGAGATCGAGGGACGCGAACCAATTCCCTTTGTGTAGTGCTGGGATGAATGAGCCCAAAGTAACCATTCTGAATTTCTGTTTTCTCAGGTGGCGGTTGAGGCCGCGAAGATCCAGGATCGGTCTCCATCCGCCGGACTTCTTCTCGGTGAGGAAGTACCGGGAATAGAAACCTCTGCCTTGGAACTCGGAAGGAACTTCTTCTACCGCACCAATGGTAAGCAGGTGCATGACCTCCTGACGCAACAGAAGATCGTGAGAGGGATCCCTGAAAAGGGACGGGGATGGGGGGTTGGAGGGAGGTAGAGTGGAGAAGGGAATGGTGAGTACAGAGGTTACGATCTCCCTGACCCAACGGTCCGTGGTGATGGCGAACCAGCGGTGGCAATAACGGTTCAGGTGGTGGTGGAAAAGCTTGGTTACTCGTAACGGAGGCTTCAATAGGGAGATGGTGCGCAGACCCTCGACAAGGGCGTCAAACTTGCTGCCGAGGCTGTTGGTGATTCTGCTGCTTATTAGGTTGCTGGCGGCGACGTTGGGGACGCTGCCTTTGTTTATGTTGGTCGTAGGGTCTGAAGCATTGGGTGGAATAAGAGGAAGAAGGCCTTTGTTTGCTATACGGCCATGCCCTCCTGCGCCTGAAAGGCTGAGTGTACATCCCGTGGGTTCTTAGAGTAGTTCGGGAGTCTTTTCCAGAATGGAACATTTGGTCCGTGTTCTGGGCAAACAAGGAGGCTCGATCAAATGGAAGGTCTTCCACCTTGGGCTGTAGATCTTTTGGCACCGAAGCAAGCTGGAGCCAAGAGGAACGTCACATGACAACTGATGTCGCCGTAGTGCGGGAAGCCGAGTCGGCAATATCCAGCGATATCTGGAGTGCATTACAGGCTGCTGTATAACCCTCCTGCACAATAGATTTCAGTATGTCCCGTTTGGAGTCTGGTAGGTGTTGTATTAAAGGCACCAACTTCGAGTAATTATCGAAGTCGTGGTTGGCGAGTTGGGCGGAGTAGTTGGCCATCCTCAATGTGGCTGTGGCCGAGGAATATACCTTCCTCCCGAACAAATCAAGACGCTTGGCTTCCTTGTCCGCGGCAGAGTTTGTCGATTGTGCGGACTTCGCCCTTTTCTGAGCTGCGTCGACGACGATGGAATTTGGAGTGGGGTGCGTAAAAAGAAATTCCACGTCTTTGGAGTCAATAAAGTACTTCCTGTCTGTGTATTTGTTGGTAGGAGGCACAATGCTGGGGTCTGCCAGATGTCGTTAGCTATCTCAAGGATTGCGGTATCGAAGGGAAGAACGAGTTTCGCCTTGTTGGATTGTTGTAGGTTTCTGAGAAGGGCATGTTGCTTCCGAGGTGCCTCAGAGTTACGTAGATTTTGAGAATATGCTACCCGTTTAAAAATTTCGTGGAATTGTTTGTAATCATCCACGAGCGAGAGTTCATCATTAAAAACCGCGTCATCTGGGGAAGAGGAAGAAACATCAGTTGGAGAAGCTGTGGGTTGTTGCTCTGCGACAGGTGACTGAGTGACATCGCCGTGCGGGATCGAATCTGGTAACTCATCCTCAGTAGGCGTTGGAGGACGTTGAGTTGGTGGGATAGAGTCCTGGGTCGTTGGTTGTGGCGAGTACAATTGATGTCGCTCTGGAGATAAGGTTAGAGAGTGCCTTGTGAAAGAACGTGAACGATCACGATGGGGCGAGATGTACCTACGATAATGAGAGTCGTGGTGCGAATATTGCGGTGAGTAAGAAGCAGCGCTCCTCTGATGATAGTAACGGGAGCGAGGAGATCCTGGGGATCGTGAGCGATGCGAATGTTGACATGGGGATCTCGAGTAGTATGCGTGGTGGTAACGTGGCGGTGTAATAGAGCACCTTGGGGATCTGTAGTAACGGAGTGATAGAAATGTAGCCGTGTTAGTCTGGTGTAGCGGAAACAAAACACAGGACTATGTAGCACTTTAAAGACTAACAAGATGGTTTATGAGATGATGAGCTTTCGTGGGTCTGGCCCACGAAAGCTCATCATCTCATAAACCATCTTGTTAGTCTTTAAAGTGCTACATAGTCCTGTATTTTGTTTTAGTAACGGAGTGTGGAAGAATAGCCGTAATGGTGGTCTCGTCGTCTTTGGCAGGGTGAGAGCGATGGCTCAGGGGAAAACGCCACCCTGTCGGGACTGGGGGAAGGCGTACGGGGATGGTGAGTCTTCCTTTGTGCCTTAGTCGGTGCTCCCGTGGATGTGGGGAGCCATGGGGATTGGACTACCAGGAATCGAGACGACCAAGGCAGATTCAGAAACCTCCTCCAGGCGGTGTGGTGTCCGAAGTGGAGAAGATGGAGATGGTGGTGCCGTTTCATCTCCTGAACTGTGTCGTGGGGCCACAAGGGCTGGCTCCGAAACAATTGACGGTGCCGAACGGGTAGCACACAGTGTGTGCTCAGTGCGGGCCGTTGCAGACGTGCCCTGTATGTGGGCAAAGCTGCGTCCCCAGGTCTGGAACGGGGGTGGGTTGCTGTGGGTGCCGAGTGCTTTTTCGGTGCCGGCTGCTTAGACTTCGGTGCCGGCTCTTTAGACTTCAGTGCCGGATCGGCTCTCGGTGCCGGCTCTGGCCTGGAAGTCTGCTGAGGTGCCGCATGGGGCAACGGTGCTGGGTGTCTCGGGTGCCAAAGACCGCGCCGTATCTGGTTGCAGTGCCGCGCAGAGGCTCGGTGCCGCAGATGATGGTGCCGATTCCGGACGGCCTGGCGGGACTGGGCGCTGAGGTACTACGGGCTTTGGCTGACTTGTCCGCTCCCCTTTTTGGAGGGAAGCCCGATGAGTCCTGTGCCTCTCCTTCAGCCCGTTCTTCTATTGACTGTGGCTGAAGCGCCTTATTGAAGAGTAGCATCTTCAGGCACATTTCTCTGTCCCGTCTCACCCGGGCAGTCAATTTCGAACAGTGACCGCATTTCTGGGGGATGTGCCCCTCTCCCAGGCAGTGAATACAGCGGGAGTGGCCATCTGAGGCCGGCATAGCGTTGGCGCACAAAGCGCATTTCTTAAAGCCGGGGGAGCAGGGCATGTTTAGTGCGGCGGTCCCCAAGGGAAGAAGGAACTTGAGGGGCTGGTCGGAGCGGCCCTCAGGGGTTATAACGGCAATTTTTTTTTTTTTAAACTATGAACTAGCAACTAACTAACTAAGATAACAACTGACTAACTATAAAGGAAGGGGCTAACTGGGAAGGAACAACAAATTAACAATACGATTTCTCCTCAGAGGGGAGCGTGTTCCAAGTCCGTCTGCGACCGTGGACGGTTAGGAGGAACTGGCACGTCGGACCGCGCGACGCAGAAAAGGCGTGAACGCCGCGGTACACACTGCACATGCGCGGTCCTCCGGAGGGGGCTACTGCTGGCGAAAACTTTCCAGATTGCGGCGCCGGGACGAGCCCGACACCTGTAGTGGAGCACCCATGGGGACATCACTCGAAGAAGAAACTAATTTTGCATTGACATCAAAGAGAAAGTATGGAAAGTTTCAATACTTTTTTTAGGTAAATCTCAATATGTTCTGAATAGGTAAAGACTTGTTTGTTTAGAACTGACTGCTGTTTGCTTTACAGAAAATAGGTAATCTGTACTTTCTTTGCCTTGCATTCTGTGAACTCTTTGTTCCTTTCCTGTCTACCTCAGTCCTAGGCTGTCCCTTTTATGGATAATTTTCTTGCATATGTTTCAATGAAATATGTAAAACTTGAACTACTTTTTAAAAAAATCCCCATCCTTCAAATTGCCTTTTTTTTTTTTTTTTTTTTTTTTTTGTCCATCTTAGTTTTACTTCATGTTTAGTTACAATACTATGGTACAGATTGAACCTCTGTGGTCTGGGACTCTCTGGTCTGTCCAGCAATGTCCGTGGTCCAGACTATAGATGTTGTGGGACTAGAGAGCCCCAGCAGTAGTGGTTGTCAGTGGCTTGGAGAAGAGATAGCTAGCAGGGCCAGCGGGGCAGTGGAGCCCATGAGGCACCATAGACTGCAACCGGCAGGGCAGGAAAGCGGAAGGAGAGGAGCAAGCTTGCAGGGCAGCAGAGCCTGCAACTGGAGAGGCTGCCAGGAGGTTGACTGGGCTACTGGGAATTACAGTGGGACTGCTGCAGCTCTCAGGGTCGGGAGCTCCAACAAGGCTGTCACAGCTTGTGGAACCAGGAGGCTGGGGAGAGAAGCCATGGTAACTGGGGAGAAAAGCCCAACAGAGAGGCTGGCATCCCTTGTCCCTGACATCCCCTGGTCCAGAAAACTTCCTTGTCCAGGAATGGTCAGGTCCCCAGGGTGCTGGACCAGGAAAATCCAACCTGTAGTTGCATTTAAAAATATGTAGCTATCCAAATGTAGGAATGTATGTTTCTCTAACCCTTTGCAATTCACCTTTCAATGTCCTTTTTCATTGAGCAAAGCTGATATATATAATTTGTTTTAATTTTATCAATGAAAATGATACAATTCTAAAAATTATATTTGACAAGTTCCTAACTCAAAGTCCTGGAACCAATACATGGATATTCTGTGGCTTATCTAGATAGATAATAAGGAACAGAGCACAGGACTAAAATCTAGTAATAGGCAGAGCTTGACTAAATGAAGATTTTAAAACAGATCAAATCAAATTAATCCAGTTTGAAAACACTTGTGTACATATGATGCATTGCATCCCAACACTGCACAGTAACTAGGGTTATGATTTACTCTCAGGTAATTTTAGTAAAAGCCATGGACAGATCATGGGCAATAAGCAAAAAATTCATGGGCCATGATCTGTCCGTGATGTATACTGTCAATAACTCTGATTAAGTCCTGGGTGGGAGATGCTACAGGGGAATGGGAGGACTGGGGCCAATGGATTCAGTTGCTGGGGAATTCCAGGCAGCAGCTGTCCCAGTTCCATGGCCATGGGCCACCCATAGTGGCTGCTCCACCCACCCTAGGACTGCTGCTCTGATGGTCTCTGGAGTCAGCTGCCTGGGACTGCCCAAGCAACAGCTGGTGCAGCTGGCTGCAGCGTCATCCCAGTAGTTGGTTGCAGAGCTGCTCCAGTAGCTGCCATTGTGGCTATTGCTGGGGCTACATGAGCAGCTGGCCCTGCGGTCAGCCACACTAGCCACTGCAGAAGATTCAAAGGTCATGGGAAATCATGGAATCCGTGACTTTCACAACCTCTATGACAGACACTGAGTCCTAGTGTGACGGGGCAGTGCCTGCACCCCACACAAACCCGGCGCCATCCCCGGCATGCTGGGGAGAAGCGGCGGCCCCGCGCTGGTTCCTGCCCTGCGCTGCTTGCTCCGCCGCAGGCAGGGCCGATCACGGGAGCGGGCTAGCCACGCCCGGCCGTGCAGCCCTGGCCTCCGCCGGGCAGGAAGGACGGGGAGCTGGCAAACCCCCACGGCGCCAGATGGCGCAGGCGCCCCGGCGGGGTGGCACCATCAGGCGGTGGCGGTGGTGCCCAGCCACAGGAGACGTAATCATAGCGGGAACCTTAAAAGGGGCGCCGCCGCCAGCCAGAGGGGGAGGAGAGCAGCAGGATACCGGGCGGCCAGACAGAGTCACCTCAGGCCACTCCTGCAGAGACCTTCGGAACATGCCATCACGGCGAGGGATGTAGGAAGTGACCCAGGGCAGGGTGCTGGAACCCGGGGGTTGGTGTGTTTAGGGGATTCCCTCCCCCACTAACCGGGACTGGGGACAGGATACCCCAGACCGTAGGGCCCTGGGTCAGGGCTCGGAGTGAGGGTGGGCCCGAGCACCCCTACCTCCCCCCGCCGACGCGGACGCTACTAAGACCCTACTAGCGTGACGGACCAACCCTGCCGGACCTGGGGCAGGGCATTGGGATGATGGGGAGCACGAGGGGAAGAGACCTCGGATGAGGGAAGACGGAGGAGGGTGGCAGATGCCCGGCGTGGCCCCGGGGTGGGGTTGCACTAACGCTGCTCCCCTCCACACCTAGCAATAACTCTGCATTTATTGGAAACTCTGGAATCATAGAATCATAGAACCACAGAGCTGGAAGAGACCTCAGAAGGTCATCAAGTCCAGCCCCCTGCTCTAGGCAGGACCAATCCCAACTAAATCAACCCGGCCAGGGCTTTGTCAAGATGAGACTTAAACACCTCTAGGGATGGAGACTCCACTACTTCCCTAGGTAACCCATTCCAGTGCTTCACTACCCTCCTAGGGTGTGTCTAGACTACATGCCTCCTTCGACGGAGGCATGTAGATTAGCCAGATCGGAAGAGGGAAATGAAGCCGCGATTAAAATAATCGCGGCTTCATTTAAATTTAAATAGCTGCCCCGATCTGCCGATCAGCTGTTTGTCGGCAGATCGGGGGAGTCTGGACGCGATGCCCCGACAAAGAAGCCTTTCTTCATCGACACAGGTAAGCCTCGTGAAACCAGGCTTACCTGTGTCGATGAAGAAAGGCTTCTTTGTCGGGGCATCGCGTCCAGACTCCCCCGATCTGCCGACAAACAGCTGATCGGCAGATCGGGGCAGCCATTTAAATTTAAATGAAGCCGCGATTATTTTAATCGCGGCTTCATTTCCCTCTTCCGATCTGGCTAATCTACATGCCTCCGTCGAAGGAGGCATGTAGTCTAGACACACCCCTAGTGAAATAGTTTTTCCTAATATCCAACCTGGAC
The DNA here is from genome assembly GCF_052426305.1 of Pelodiscus sinensis. Taxonomy (NCBI): domain Eukaryota; kingdom Metazoa; phylum Chordata; order Testudines; family Trionychidae; genus Pelodiscus; species Pelodiscus sinensis. The sequence goes on along the minus strand of NC_143064.1, from coordinate 32,333,938 downwards.
CTTTCCCACCACAACTTGAGACCATTGCTCCTTGTTCTGCCATCTGTCACTACTGAGAACAGCCTTTCTCCAGCCTCTTTGGAACCTCTCTTCAGGAAGTTGAAGGCTGCTATCAAATCCCCCTTCACTCTTTGCTTCTGCAGACTAAACAGACCCAACTCCCTCAGCCTCGCCTCATAGGTCTGGAGTGATTCTGCAAAGTGGATTAGGTTCACTAGAAATGGAATTAGTTTGGTTTATTGTTCATGGGGACACAAATGCTGCGTACCACCATGCTTTGCAATTTGACTATTACTGACTTGTTTACCTGTGTATCCTCCCATGGTTTCGGATAAAGTGCCCCCATCCCTTTGCTTCTGGATCCCAGTGCATTGTTTTTGCAATACAACCACAAATGCACCCCAGAAGCCTCATAACACACTTCCCACAATTGCCTGGAGCAGAGATGAATCCCTAGCTCTCATCACCATCTGAGGAGAAGCATCAGTTCATGGATCTCTTGTGGCCAGCCACCAGAATCAAGGTCTTTCTGTGGACATTGTAAAGTAGATGTCCATGAGGGGCCAGTTTAGGCAATATTACAATTACAATCACTGGCCGCTTTGAATTTGTGCAAGAACACTGAAGATCTAATGTAAAATTGTCAGTGTTCTTCCGCAAATACGACTCTCCCGTTCGGGAAAAAGCCCTCTTGCGCAAATGCTTTTGCGCAAGAGGGCCAATGTAGACAGTTGAGAACTGTTTTGTGCAAAAAAGCCCCAATGGCGAAAATGGTGATCGGGGCTTTCTTGTGCAAAACTGTGTCTAGATCGGCATCGACGCTTTTCTGCAAAAAGTGCTTTTGTGCAAAAGCGTCCATGCCAATCTAGATGCTCTTTTCCACAAATGCTTTTAACGGAAAAACTTTTCCGTTAAAAGCATTTGCGGAAATCATGCCAGTCTAGAGGTAGGCTTTGTGTTTAATGTTTAGTCCTAGGAGAATTCTGCAATTGTTGTATTTGAAACCATAGTAAAATTGCAGTATTCCCCCAAGACTGACTATAATTAGTGTTTAATGCATATTTATATATCATATGTAGATAATATATATTATTAATATATTATGTTAGCTAGTATTAGTCAATATAAAATTTGATTAATGTTCCTAGTTGTGTGTGTGCATCACAGCTGCCAGCTCTCACTCTGCAGGGGCATCTCTTACACACACACACACCTTTAAAAGAGCCAGTTTCTCAAATGTGAAAAGAAATGAGCCAATTGGACTGAATGAAAGAATTTAAAGAGAAAAATGTGAATGATAATTGGAACTGTTCATGAACACTTTAGTAGATATGCCCAAAGCCAAAATCTCACAATCTAGAAAGAAAACTATACTAATTAAAAAGCAACCTTAGATGGGCAGTGAAAACAGATATAAATATATAAAACAAATGGAAGGAAGGGAAAGATAATAGTAATAAATATAAAATGAGAAGATATGGATTGTAGACAATTGATAAGGGAAGTATAAAGGATACAAAGACAGTAGTCACCAGAGTTAAAGATAATAAGGAGTTTAAATATATTAGGAATTCTAACAATGGTGTTGGCCCATTAATGGTTGGAAATGGTAGAATTCTCTGCACAAAAAAGAAGTGTGCAAAAATATTTGTTCTGTTCAGGATTATCTTAGCAACTGTGGACTATGCCACTTGATTCCTGAAGTTGTGCCCTTACCCTTGATAAAAGCGTATGCTACTTTTGCGCAAAATCTTGCCAGTCTAGACGCACCCAATGTTTTTATATCAAAAGCCCTTTCTTTGTCTATTGGTTACCTCTCTGGAGGTGCTACAATCAATTTAGGATTGAATAAAGATCTTAACTGATTAACGCACTACAAGGCAATTTCCCTATTAACATCTCCGCATCAAATGATGTGAATAAGCTACTTTCATCCTGACTTGATTAGCCTCATTAACACAAGTAACTTCTTTCTTTTGTTTTAACAATAAAACCTGTATTATCTGGAACACTTGGGGATTAGGGCATTCTGGTTATCTAAAAATTCCGGTTATCTGAGGGTCCCATCAACCTAAGAAAAAACAATGGACAATAATAGTAAAATACAAGTTTTTAATATTGGTGGTTTTGTAGTGTGAGGCAGTGGGTCTCACATTTCTATTTTGAGTTAAAGATGAATTAGTACTTCTTAAATAAAAAATTAAGCCAATCATGGTAAACCAAGCCAGGCCTGTGCGTCAGAAGCTGTGACAGTATTGTGGGGCAATGCTGGTTAACAAAGTTTTCTGGTTAACAGAGTGCTGGATAACAAAGGTTTTACAGTATATATACTCCTGCCTTTGCAACTTCCATTCCAATTCATCTGATGAAGTGGTTTTATCCACAAACAGCTTATGCCCTAATAAATCTGTTAAGTCTGTAAGGTACCACAGGACCCCTCGTTGTCTTTGCAGATACAGACTAACTTGACTACCCCTCCGAGACTTATAATGAAAGTGAAACACTTTCATTGCCACCCATTTTTCATGTCTCTTAGCAGAGTTGTGGCAATTCCTAACACCCCTCCCCTCACTGCTATATACAATCCCTGGCTCAGAGTGATACATAAATAACTCTTTATGTAAAGATACTGCATGTGGTTGTAATGTCTGTCTCTCCGGTCACAATTGCTTCTCTCATACTCAAAGATGCAGATAGCTACTACCAAGCAATGTTCTCACCCCTGCACTTGCAACTAGGCTCAAGGAAACCTCTGAGTACATACTGTTTGATTACTTTGCTATGCTGACTAAGCCTTTGGAGGTGACTTCTGATTGTTTGCCTGCAGTTATCACTATAATCAAGGAATATATAATTGTTCTTGTTTACTTTGAAAGAAGAATGCTTAGCATACATACCCATCAGCATTAATTTGGTCTGTGATTATCTATAGATCAAAGACCTATTTGATGACAGCCATTAACACAGCCCAGCAATGACACTATACTGCAGAAGTATCAGATAAAAGTAATTTCCTAGTGATTATTAAAATCAATTTGTTCCATGAACATTTTCAGAAGGATTTTTTTTGTAAAACAACAAGGTGAAAAGCATAGTAAACAATGTATATACTAGTTGTGGATCTAACCAAATGTTTTATACTTTCCAAAGCACTTATCCACACAAAGATGTTCATAGGAAGTCTTGAGTCCCAGTTTAAAGTTATTAGGATGTTCACAAGCTGCCCCAGTGTATCTTGGACTGTTTTCAATAGAAGTTAGGAACTCAAATGCCTTTGAGAATCTGGGCCTGCTTGCTTTTATTACTGAAGGATGGAGTGGAGGAGCAGAAATCCTTAAGTGAATGGTGTCAATTAGCTATTGTGGAATCATCAGTGGAACTTGCTTAACCATAGCAGCAACTTAGACTTCACTGCACGACCCATCTTAAATACCCATGCCTCCCACTCCAGAGATGCACTTGGAACAAACAGGAAAAAATTCAATAGCCTAGATTTTAGGAGTCATCAATTCTGGTTGGACAAATTCTAGTCCTTTTCATACATGACAATCTTTAATTTCAGATTAATCTTTAATTCCTGGAGACTTTAGGCCAATTTTGGAGGGTTGGCAACCCTAAGTGTGTAGTTCGTGGATTGCTTTTGAATCTTTTATGACAGCTGCTATCCATTAGAGAAAGATAGGGAAAAATTTTGCATTTCTTAACGAAAGAAACTGCTTTTGCAGCAGTCACAGGGGATGCCAAGAGCTTGCTACTCCCCCAATATGGACACTTATTGACTTAATCTGCAGTTTCTTGTGATCTACAAAGCATATTTTAAAATATAATTGACCCCCCAAAACAACTCCCCCTCCCACACCTTACTAATGTAATTAATGCAACTCCTGGACTTGAAAAGGATTCAGCATCGCTGCAGGAGGGCATGGTAGGCACTACATACATATTCACACAGCAATGAACACTTTTCAACAGGTAGGCTTATTAGGCTGGCAGGGCAGGCACTAGGGATTGTACCCACATACAGCACCGTGTGTAAAGGCGCAAGCTGCCTCCATCCCACTAACACAGAATCGTTGTAGCCCGGCTGCGTTGTGCATTGCACACTGGCCAGGGAGCCCGGCCAAGGCGTGCCAGGAGGGTGGAGGCAGAAGCCCGCTGGGAGCTGGCAAGGAGGGAGCCTTGCCTCAAAGCCGATGGCATGAGACGGCCCCTTATTGCTCCTGGCCTCACCACCCCACAGGCCGGGCGAGGGGCCCGCTGCGCGCCAGGCCCTGCTGCGGGAGGAAGGTGCAGCAGGCTAGGCAGCCATGTTGTCGGGCTCAGGGACGAGCAGGCACGGTCCTGCTCCCGGGGTAACTTTCAGGGAAGTTTCTGTCACAGCCTCTGGGGGGACCTGGGCGGGGGGAGGAGGGAACGGACCCTCCAGCGGCTGCCCAGCCCGGGCACGCGGCCTGGAGACCCCCTCCCGCTGTCCGGGGAGCCCCGTCAGCGCAGCACAGGCGGGCAGGCCACCACTGCGCTACCTCCCCCACCGGGCTGGGGACGGACGGGCGCCTTATTCAGCGAGCGCTTTAGGCCGGCTCCCTGCGCAGACAGCGTAAAGCCAGCCGCTTCCCCTTGCGTGCGCTGCGAGTCTCTCTCAGGCTAAGGCTCCGGCCCCGCCTCCCTTGCCCTTGCCCGAGGCTCCCATTGGCCAGCTGGTGCGTCACTCTCCGGCTGGACCCATCTCGCGCTCCCCATTCATGCAGTTTGGTTGCGTGTTGGTGTATTTTACTGTTTGCAATAAAGAGGGGGGGATTTTTTTTTGTTCAGTTTCTGCTGCAATTAACTCTTGGTCCCTTATATATTTTTGGCATTTTTTGCAGGACGGTTGAAACAGTTTTTTTTGTTTTGTGATTGCATTTATTTTTAATATATCTCTATTTTGCTACCAACTATTAAGGTGCAACTATGCCCAAAAGAAAGGTAAGTACAAAAATAAGGGGTGGAGGGAGAAATGGGGAATTAACGGGAGAGATTAGAGCATTTGCAAAAATATCTATAATTTATGCGTGTGTATGTAGAGTTTCTGCATATTATTTTTTGTGCATGTCCTAAAGTGAAGCTGGAACTGAAGGGCGATGCTTAGAATGTGCGGTCGGGCTCATCTGTGGGAGCAGGGAAGCCTCTGAGTTCACTTTGGGCTGTTTTGTTTGCAAGGAGAAGGCTAAGCAGTGTCTCCATGCTGGATTACAAACAGCCATAGTGCTGCTGCTGCCCCTATGGAGACTACAGGCAGCAGAGCTAGCCACGGAAGGCTGTGCTTCTTCAAGCGCCCCGAAAAGCGCACGGCTGAACAGCCAAAACCTTCGCATTAATCGCTGGGGGCATTTTAGTGTTGATTGGGTCATTGCCTGGGAGGATTTGAGTCTAAACGGTGCCTCTTTCTCCTGCGTTTGCCTTTGTTCTCCTTTTTTTTCCTCTCCCACTTCTTGTCATACCAGATGGTTGTGCAATGGTAATTTGGAGCCATTAGGCGGCGCAGAGTTTGAAACTGTCCTTGAAGGGAAGAGGGGCTGGGATTCACAACCAGAATTAGTAACTTTGGCTCTGCTCCGCAGCTGGTGTCTTTCCTAGCTCGCTCTTCAGCAAGCTCAGCGCTGTTTGTAAAGGGGCAGCCGGCCCCCTCAAATTCCAAAAGCTAAAATGCTGCTGCTTAGCAGTGCCTCGTGCAGCTTTGCCCGGGTGCGCATTTTAAGGGCCAAACACTTGGTTATCTCAGCAGCTCCCCTTCATTTATCGGCGTTGCGTGCTTGCATTTTGACGGCATTCTGCTATTAAGGCAATGACGACATGGGCATTTCCTATGCTCTGAGAAATACAATTGCAACTCGCTGGGGGCTCTGGTTTCCCTGGTGTGTTGCAATGGGGTGTAGTCTGTGCAATGTCTGAAACGCCTTTCTTCCTCCCACTAATGCTGAGGGCTCTAAAGCAGGCTCCCATCCGTCTAACTGCTGCCGTCTCTTCCCCCTAGTGTAAGTGAGATGCCGCTGGGCGTTGATAGTAGAGCCTTGTCCTTGCCTAAAGCTGACAACGACCTTGTTGTGGCAGATTAATTTGGCGGGAACTTTTTAAATGTGGAGACGCTTTGACGTAATGACGTTTAATAAAAGTGGGGGTCCGAGGCATTGTGGGAGTTGCGGTTTTTTTTTGTCTAGGAACGTTAAAGTGAGCTTAGGTTCTTGCACTTGGCTCCCTTATGAGCACAATGCACACTTATAGCTCGGGGAGGGTACAAGAAGTTAAACAATTTTATTTTGCTTGCACTTTGCAAATCCTATTTACTGCCAACGATGGCATGATTAAAAAGTGCACAAGGCAGAAGGGCCAAGAGAAGAGCAGGTAATAAGAGAACTACTGCAAGGATATTGAACTAAGGAGAGGTGTGTTAACTGATTAATTAAGATATGAAGATAAATGGGACTATGATATATTTGAAGTTCGTGAGTTTACTTTTTAGTAGGTCTCCCCATGCTGCATTTTAGACTTTTAGAAAATAATGACGTTAGTATTTTCCAACCTCACATTGAATATTAATCCAGCATTAATTCCATTTTTAAAGGTTTTCTTATTCTGGTGACTGCTCTGATTATTCTCAAATTCCTGTTTGCTAGCATGTGGCACATTTTCTTCTTTATGACTGTAAAGAATGCAGACCTTTTATATTTTGCTCTTTATATTTTTTTGTAGGCTGCAGCTGAAGGCGAGGTGAAGGAGGAGGTAGGTTTGTTTATAAAATATTAATAAAGTGAACTTCCCTCAGAACTTGTGTGTTGGTAATCATTTCAATGAAGTTACTGAGTTTCCCCACTCCTATAGAGGTACTTGCTTGCACAGACTCTAGTCTATGAGCACAGTCACATGGGTATGTGCTAGCAGATTGCAAAAAACGTTCCAATATATGATGGAATATGAGTGGATTTGGAATTATGGGTCCAGTCCATCAGTGTATAACACAAAAAACATTATGGAGAATTCACTGCTTATCTCAGCTGTTAAGCTGTCTGAAACAGGAAGGTTTAATGATCATGCAGAGATTTAGAGAAGGCTGTTCCTGGTGTAGGAGAATTTGCAATTCCACAGGCAAAGATCATCAGTTTCAGGCTAAATGTGTTCCTTAAAGCCACAGTCTCAGTTTCTCTTAGCATAGAGAGGTAACTGTGTACAGCAGCTTACAGTATTGGTCCTTACTCTTTACCTGGGTTTGGTGAAAAGGGGAGAAATGGAGAAAGAAATAGCAGTTCTGTATTGTTTATTTAAAAAAGGCAAACCCATTACATCCATAGTTCTACACATTATTTTGGTACTTGATTTCAATGTTTCATTAAATAATGCTTGAATCAAATAATATTATATTATAATTCTGAAAAGGTAAGGCTCTTTCTTTAAATTTTAGTGACATCTTTTTTGTTTTATACAGCCAAAGAGAAGGTCAGCTAGATTATCAGCTGTGAGTATCATTTTTTTTTTAAAGTTGAATTTGTAGTTGAATTTGTAATGTATGTGATAATGACAATTCAGAAAGATTGGGATAGGAAGAATCTCATGGTGATGAGTAGAGTATAGCTTCATAGATATGTGCTCACACTCATTTATAAATAAAGCTTGTACTCCATGCTTCCCTGGCTTGTGTACCAATATATTACAGAATTTACTTGCAGATTTTACATGTGAGATAAAGCCACTGTGTTAGTTCTACACAAACCATCACAGGCACGAATGGATGGATCCTGCATGCCTTACTCACATGTAATAGTTCCATTGATTTCAGCATTCTGCTTGGGAATAAGAATTGCAGATTTGGGGCCCAAGACCTGCAAATTCCAAAGATGGCGTACAGTTTGAAGACAGGAGAGTTCAGGCCATAGTACTATATAAGCCCTGTCCTGTAGTGCTGTGTGCCTGGGAGTTTTCTTCCATACGCAGAACACTCAAAGGATTGGGATCAATATGTTACTAAAAAAATTAATGCAGAAAACAAAGTAAATGGTGCTGCCATATTTGTGAAAAGCTGAATCTCATTTTGGTGAAACAGAAGATACTCAGGCATGCTGGGAACCTTCTACAAAAGAGAGGGGTAATCACCATCTCAGACAGTAAGAGTATGTCTAGACTATCGGTACATACCTCTGCCGACCGAGGCATGTCAATTAGACATACCGACATAGTCAGTGAAGCAGGGATTTAAATATCCCCCGTTTCATTAGAATAAAAATGGCTGCCATGTTGTGCCGGCTCAGCTGTTTGTTGGCACGAAGTGGCAATCAAGATGGGGATCGGTCAGCAAAGGCTTTCCTTGCCGACTGATCCCTGTCTTGACTGCCGCTTCATGCCGACAAACAGCTGAGCCGGCACAACGTGGCGGCCATTTTATTCTAATGAAACGGGGGATATTTAAATCCCCGCTTCACTCACTATGTTGGTATGTCTAATTTACATGCCTTGGTCGGCAGAGGCATGTAGTCTAGACATACCCTAAGAGACTTGAGAAAAGTGTAGTGTGTATTTCCACATTCTGTAGATCTTTACTTAAGATGATGCCACATGTACAGTAGTGCAGGACTCTCATCTCTCCCTACATAGTACATGTACTTATTAAATAGCCACTGCTACATACTTAATTTTTTTCTCATGTATCTGGATGATATAATGCATATTAATTTATATATCTCAGTCTTGTAGTAAATGATTATGGTGCATATTCTCTGGTCCTTTATACAGGTTGGACCTCCCTGGTCCAGCACCCTTGGGACCTGAGTGGTCTCGGATGAAAGATTTTGCTGGATCAGGAGAAATAATTTCTGACTCTACTGCTGCTTGTCCCACTCTCTGCCCTGCTGTCCCCCACAGCCCAGCTGTGCTGCAGGGCCAGACTTCCTATCCCTCACCCTCCCTGCATCTACAGCCTAGCTGGGCAGCATGCTGGACTTTCCCCTTTCCCCCAGCTTCCCAGCACACCAGGACTCTCATTACAGATGTTGTCCAGAGAGTCCTGGTTTATAGAGGTGCAGCCTCTACACAGGGGAGCAAATGGCCCAGTATTTCTGTTTTAATATGTTTTAAATCTGGCATACAGATTAAATATATTGAGGTTGTTAATAAGACTGCTGTAATACTCTTCAAATTCTATATTTCTTATTTTACTATATGCTTTTTATACAGAAACCTGCTCCACCTAAACCGGAGCCAAAGCCCAAAAAGGCAGCACCTAAGGTAAATATTTAAGACATTTTTAATACAGCAGTTTTCTTATTCAGAATGTATTTATACAAATGAAACACATAGTCAAATAGTTTTTAATGAGATTATGTATTTTGTCCAGTTAACCTCTGTCACTATTTTAGAAATTACATATGGCAAAGAGCTATGAGTATTCTTTCTCACCCTACTGCCAGTGCAGGAACATTCCTTGTGGTAAATTCTTGAGTGATTTGTCTGATGAAATTTTAATCAAATTGTGATGAGTCTTTCAATGCTTGCCATGGGAGACTATTCAAAGCATTATTCTCCTAACATGTGTGGAATAGAGACCACAGAGCCGTAATTGTAGGCAGCACTTGTAACCATGCCTATAAATAAGCATACTTTACATTATAAGGCCCGGCTTTCGGTTACTTATTAATTTGCCAGACTTTATAACAATTGGTATTACAATTTTCCATGCTTTATTTCCTCAGGCTAGATATTTTTTTGAAATGTTCAGCAAAAATACCTTTTCTGAAAATGAAGTTAGCGAAGCTACTTATTATTTCCCTGACTTTTTTTTTTTTTTTTGTAAATTAAATTTTCAATCATTTATTTAAAGCTCCTTGATGCTTTAGATAAGGAATTTGAAATTTGGCAGGGAACAGTTGTGGATCAAAGAAGTGTATTTTGTTGACCTGTTGAAAATTCATCCAGATTTGGCCAAATTATAAGGCTTCTGAGCACTGCCATTTGCACTTGCTTAGCACATCAAGTTAGAGGCTTGCTGCTAAAATATCTGAAAAACCCAACTGTCTGTGTAAACCTTGTGACTACTCAAGTAAAGCAGCAACTGGAAAACATCCTTTACCCTCTGGGAAGGACTGCTAGGGTGAGAGCCAGAAGAGCATGAATTTTTCTTCCACTTTCTGACATTTATAATGTACCCTTCACCCTTTAACAGATGGACAACTATTACTGTATTCTCCCTCCCCATTTTATATTTGATGTAACTGAAAGGTTGCACAAAGTCACTCTAGGAACAGCTGGAAACAGAACATAGGTCTTTAATACAGCAGACCCAAGTCTCATCTACTTAGGCTCTGTGCCTTTCAGAACAAAGGTCATAAATCTACATACTTAGGTCTACAGAGGAATCAGTAACAAACCTAGAAACCCAGAGCTAGTAACCGAATTTATGAAGCTTGAGACTGGGCATTCTTTGCCTTGAAAATCTACACATTCAAGTCACTAGCAAAGTGTGTGTGGCTGTCTACAGAGGCTAATCTACATAGAAAATGAGAGCCTACTGCCATTGCAGGTTACCCTGTTAATTGTTTTGTAGGTCTCAAGGTCCTCGGTTCAGACTCTGCTGCTGGCTTCTGCAGAAATCCGTGTGGTGCCTCATGCTGCACTTATTTTTTTCAGAAACCCAAGAAACTACATACAAAAAACTGTTGTTAGAATGCTATTTGCAAAAAATAATCCTCCAGCAGTTAGGAAATACTGCAATTAAAGTTGACTGTCTACAGGTAGTGTGACCACAGCACATAGCATCATGATGCAGTCTGTAATTAAATGATCAGATACTATTTGTTCTCAGGGGCGGCCCGTGAGCCTAGGCGAGCTAGACAGCTGCCTAGCTCGCTGCTGGCCCGGGCGCCTGATGATGACATCACGGGGCGCCCCGTAATGACGTCATAGCCATTGACGGCCATTCAGGCAGGGCGCCAGCTGCTTTAGCCGGCCTCAGGCCGCTCCTGTTTGTTCTACCAGAACAAATTCATTGCATAGTGAACGAAGTAGTAGGTTGCAAGGGAAAAAAACTGTTCTCTAGTGTGTAGGGTACTAGACTTGTCTCTAGTGTGTCGGGTACTAGACTTGAACTCAAAGGAGCTGGGTTCTATTCATGGCTCTCTGAGACTCCAAGGAGATCCATGGCTAGGCTATCCGTGTTTACAGGGGATGGACTGTAGATTGCACAGGCTATTGTAATTCTGGCATTGTTTAATTTTAAGTGCTTAACTGCATCCTTAACATTCTTTCAGCAGCTTTTTGTTTATAATTATAATAGCTCTCATCATCTTAAATCTATCCATGTTAAACAAAGTAGGGCTGAAAAAAATCACATGGTGTATTAATCAGCCAATGTTGTCATCTGTGTACTTCCCGTCCATTCAGGAAAAATTAGTAAAATGACATTGGCTCTTCTCCCAAGGAAAGAACTGCAGGAGAGGATCTGGAAATGGAACTCCATCAGGATTCCCTTGTGCAGCTTTCCCCAGGATCATTCTGTTCTGGGAAGAGAGAGATCTTACACCAGTGTTGCAAAATGGCCACTAATTTGGTTCCTAGAAGCCAGGGATTGACACTGATATCCTGGGACCCATAGCCCAGCCGTGGCCAACCCAAGGCTCTTTTTCCCTCCCCACCCTCCACTCCTGGGTGTGGCTCGCATAGCCCTCTCCTCCCAGCTCCCTATGCTTCCCTAGGCAGGAGAGCCATCCGGCGCAGCCATGAAAGATGTAGAATTAAAGATGGTGTCGGCCGGCGGGAGCCTGATGTGACCAAAAAGCCTCAAAACACGTTTAAATTTGTTTTCTTAAAGGGGCAGAGTGTTGTGGTTTGTTTGTTTTGTTTTGTTTTTTTGCTACAGCAAACACGACCAGGAGCTCCTTTTAAAGGGGCAATCCTTTTTTTTTTTTTTTTTTTTCTTGACAACTTTGCCCCGGCTTTTTGCACTGGATCCTCTGCTATCTTGGCTCTTTGCCCAGAATGGGTTGACCACCCCACTATAGCCTTTTGTGTAGAGATCCTGTAACTCCAGTCAGATTTCCCGACTGCATGGCTCCATAAGAAAGAGTTGTGCTACCAAGGAAATCCCCAGCCATTGGCTGCTCCTGGAACCTCTTTTAAGATAATGCTTTCCTAGTAAAAAGCGGGCTGTGGAAAAGTTAATAGTACTCCATTAGTTTCCTATGGTGAGAGACAGGAATTGATTCTCTTCAGCCATCAATCCCCAATCCTATGGAAGGGACTCCCCAAAGAAAGTGCTATGAACATACATCACCAGTACCATTCCTTTGTTTGGGAAGTGCTGGGAGGGAAAGATACCATGAAGGGGACCCTCCAAAGCCTTAGTTTTGGGCAAATGTTCTGGCTCATTAACTATGATGATGGACTTTTGAAGTTCTATACAAGTGGTCACATTTTAGTGAGTTTTGTCATGTTAGTATAAAGTACTTGCCATACACTATTAGGCTAATGGTGCTGAGAAAAAATAGATACATCTGTAGCCATGTCAGTCTCAGGATATTAGGGAGACAAGGTAGATGAAGTACTTGGGCCAATAAAAGATGTTATGTCACTCAGTTTGTCTCTTGAAGAAATAGGTACATCTTTAAAGGATTTCTTATGAGGAGTAATTTCCCAAGTATTCATAGTTCCTCTGTCTTTTAGGGTACATCTATACTGCATGCTTATTTCAAAATAAGCTATTCTGGAATAGTTCTTCTTCGAGTGGTTGCTCATGTCCATTCGAAGTAGGTGTGCGCGCCGCGTGCACCACGTCTTCCGGAGCGTTTTCCCTAGCGGTACCCGTAGTGCCGGCGGGGTGCCCCTTGGAGTGGCGCTGTCATGGTGAGGCATAAGTACCCCTGCCGGCGCTGCCCCACCTCAGTTCCTTCTTACCGCCATGTCGGTCGTTGGAGCGTCTCTCTCTCTCTATCTGTTAGGCTTAGATAGTTAATGGTTCCCGTTTCTCACATTGTTAATAGTTTGTGTAGTTAGATAGGTTTTTTGTTTTTGCTCCTTCCCCCCCCCCTTGGGGGTAAGGAATGCCAGGGCCACAAGGCTTCAAGGCGTGCGCTGACTGCGGGAAGTTTATGCCCAGGCGCGACCCACACGACAGCTGCCTTAAGTGTCTGGGTGAGGCTCATCTGGCAACTGCCTGCAAAATCTGCAAGTCTTTCAAGCCCCGTACGAGGAAAGAAAGAGTTTCCCGCTTGAAGCTTCTCCTGATGGAGACGGCGCTTCAACCGGCACCGCTGGACCAGCCTGCGGTGCACAGCGCACCGGCCTTGGGCATCGACGTCGAGATCCCGGCACCGGTTTCACTCTCCGCCATCTAAGAGGGTGACGAAGTCCCGGGGCAGGTCTCCGTCTAAAAAGCCAACATCGGCTGGACACCGCAGCGGCAGTTCACCGGTGCGTGTTTCCCCCTCGGTGCACCGTCGGCACCGACGGGGCCTGGTGCGCCCTGGTCGCCTGCCCTCTCATCGTCCGTCTACGCTGGACACCTTTGAAGCGGCACAGGACCTAATCAGTCTTACGACCTCCCCGCCATCGTCGGTCGACTCGGACGGGTTGAGGTCGCCCCCGTTGGAGGCTCGGAGGGCACCGTCGTCGCCCATGCATGGCCCGGGTCGGCATGCTATGGTGGCTTATGCGTCGGGACTACCCCCGGTGGGGTCGGCTCCCGCTGCTACTACGGTACCCTTTACAGCGCCGAGCTATCAGTCTCAGGGAGCTTCCAGCCATGGCAGATCGCTGCTCTCCACTTTGCCAGGGCCCCGCTTGGCCGTACCGGTGCCGTACCCCCATGGCCATGTGGCCTCACAGGAGTCGGCGTCCGTCTCCGTGCTGTCATCGGCACCGGCATAGTCCCAGTGGTCTACCCTGGCACCGGGCCTGGGCACCCTGGTACCGTTTCAGTTGGGCACGACTCAGTCGGCATCGAGCCTGAGCACCCCGGTGCCGCAGCTCTAGTTGACGCAATCGGCACCGGGCATGGGCACCCTGGTACTGCAGCTTCACACGTCGCACTCAGCACCGGGCCTAGGCACCCCGGTGCCGTAACTCCAGGCATCACAACCGACACCGAGCCTGAGCACCTCGGTGCCGCAGCTACTGGCGACACAGCCGGCACCGGGCCTAGGCACCCCGGTGCCGCAACTTCACGCGACACAGTCGGCACTGGGCCTAGGTACCCCGGTGCTGCAAACATTGCAGCCGGCACCGAGCCTGAGCACCTCGGTGCTGCAGATGGTGGCGTCACAAACGGCACCGGGCTTGGGTACCCCGGCGCCACAGCTACTGATGACGCCTGGGCACCCCAGTGCCACAGTTGACTGCTTTGCACTCGGCAGAGTTCGCCGCACCGGGTCTGGGTCCCCCGGTGCCGCAGTTACCTTACGACGCCGGGCATGAGTCCCCCGGTGCCGCAGACGGCACGTCCTCGCCGCGCCCATGCGGGCAAACCTGAGTCGATGGCCAAGTTTGCACCACACTCCTCGTCGGCTCCGCCTTGGCCGGAGTCCGATTACTCTTCGGACTCGGATGTGGTGTCAGTTCGGTCAGGGTCTTCGGGAGCATCCTCGACCCACAGGTCCAGATCCAGACACCGGAGGGACCACAACCAGCAGATGTGGTCCCCTCATCCGCACTGGCCTTTTTGGACTCCCTGGGCCTATCATCAGTGGCAGGGTCAGCCGCCACCATCTATGGGGTCGGAGGCTTCAGGGCACCGTTCCCGCCCGTCTGCATCCCTGTCTAGGACGCCTCCCTCCCCCCTTAGAGTGCCGCAACAAGATCCTGCGGCACCGCAACCACCGGTACCGGAGACAGGCCCTCTGGAGGCTCAGACCGTCCAACCGGCCCCGCAGTTGGACACGACCGCTCCCGTGTTGATTCAGGAGTCGTCGTCGTCGTCCTACCCCAATGAGGCACTGGCAGACCCAGCGCCTGGACTGCCATCAATGGATGCCAGAGCACATCAGGACCTCCTGCGGCGCATGGCTTCCAACCTGGCTGTTCCGGTTGAGCCCATAATTGAGGATACCGATCCAATGGTAGACATCCTCACTGAGGACGCCCCTATGCGTTTCGCTCTACTGCTCAATAAAACTGTTTCAAAGATTACTAATGCCCTGTGGCAAACGCCAGCAACCCTGACCCCTGCCCTAAAAGGGGTAGAGAGGCGTTATTTTGTCCCGCAGTCGGGTCACAAATTCCTTTACTCCCAGCCCACCCCAGGATCATTGGTCATACAGGCTGCGGCCCAAAAAGAAAGGCTTCCCCAGCCCGGGCCTTCTCCAAAGGCAAGGGAGCCTAAGAAGCTGGACTTGTTGGGCCATAAGGTTTACACTACGGGTGCTCTGCAGCTCCGTATCGCTAACCAGCAGGCGATGCTGAGCAGCTATGCTTTTAACACCTGGCAGGCAGTCGAAAAATTTAGAGACCGATTCCCGATGGAGGACCGCCAGGAGTTTGCAGCTATGGCTTCTGAGGGTAAAGTCATTACACGAACTGCCCTCCAAGCGGCATTGGACACTGTGGACTCGGCAGCCCTCACCATGGCGACTGATGTCGTTTTGCGCCGTGGGGCGTGGCTCCGCGTCAAGGGGATTCCCTCGGACGTGCAGCATACCATCCAGGACTTGCCTTTTGAAGGGAAGGCCTTGTTCTCGGAGCACACCGATTCTAGGCTCCATACCCTAAAGGACACTAGGTCAACTTTGAAGTCCTTAGGCATACATACGCCAGCCATGCAGCGGCGACAACTGCCGTATAGGCAGCAGGGTAGAGCGCAGCCCCAGGTCCCCCGTGGGGATTTCTGGAGGTGCTGCTCCCGGGCCTCCGGTGGAGGTTCTGGGGCGGCTGCGCACCCTCAGGGGCCCAGGGGTTGACATTGTCACCCCAGGTCAGATCCCCAGCGGGCAGGTCCCCACGGCCCTTCCAATCAGGGCAAGCCCCAGTTTTGACATGGTATTCGAGAGTCCCGTATCAGTCTGCCACCCTGGCCCCCCGTTTGGGGCCCGGCTAGCCCGTTTTGCCTAGACATGGACCCTGATAACATCAGATGCCTGAGTCCTGAACATTGTACATATGGGCTATTCTACCCCATTCCTGGGCCCACCGCCTTCAAAACCCCCTACCCTGTCCCTAGTAAGGGACACCCCTCACGAACACATCCTGTTTCAGGAAGTGGTGGCGCTCCTTGAAAAAGGAGCAATAGAAAGGGTCCTCCCGCATCTGCGGGGCAGGGGGTTTTACTCCCATTATTTTGTTGTTCCAAAACCAAAAGGGGGAGTTCGTCCTAACCTGGACCTTCGATACTTAAACAAGGTGGTTATAAAACACAAGTTCAGAATGGTGACGTTGGCCTCAGTCATCCCAGTGCTACAGCTGGACAACTGGTACGCGACTCTCGATGTAAAGGACGCCTACTTCCATGTGGCTATCAGGCCCAGTCCAGGAGGTTCCTCCGGTTTATGGTGGGCCGTTACCATTTTCAGTTTACGGTACTTCCCATTGGGTTATGTACTGCACCAAGGGTATTCACAAAATGTATGGCTGTGGTTGCCGCCTTTCTGCGCAATTGAGGGGTACACGTGTTCCCGTACCTCGATAATTGGCTAATCCGAGGTTGCTCGTACGAGCAGGTAGAAGCTCACGTATCACTCATAAGAGCTCTCTTCCTAAGGTTAGGGCTCATGATAAATGTCGAGAAGTCACCCCCTCCCAGAGCATAGAGTTTGTGGGAGCCCTCCTCGATGCGAAGGTGGCAAGAGCGTTCCTGCCCCACAGCAGGTTCCTCTCCATAGTGGAGCTGATCTCAGGGCTAATTCGGTCCCCCATCACGACACCTCGGGTCTGCTCCAGGCTCCTGGGCCATATGGCGGCGTGCACTTACATGGTGTGACATGCCAGGATGAGGATGAGACCTCTGCAGGTGTGGTTGGCGAAGGTCTTCTGCCAGTCCAAGGGTCTATGGGACTCCATAGTCACAGTGCCCCTGGACATTCTGGACTCCTTACTCTGGTGGACCCAGGAATCTGTGGTGCGCAGCGGGGTTCCCTTCAACGCCCCTCCCCCCTCGCTGACGCTGGTCACCGATGCGTCTGACCTGGGATGGGGTGCACACCTTGGGTGCCACAGAACTCAGGGCCTCTGGTCCCTTTCCGAACAGTCCCTGCACATCAACGTCCAGGAACTGCGGGCGGTGAGGAGGGCCTGCGAAGCATTCCTGCCGAGGCTCTCCCACTGCTCCATCCTGGTGCGTATGGACAACACTGCAGCGGTTTTTTACCTCAACAAGCAGGGTGGGGCGCGTTCGCCACCCCTATGCAAGGAGGCCCTGCGTCTCTGGCACCTGTGTGTCACGCACAATATCACGCCTCAGGCGGAGTACCTCCCCGGGTGCAAAAACCTACTTGCAGACACACTGAGCAGATCCTTTGGAGCCCATGAGTTGTCGCTCAAGGGCTCTGTCCTCAGTCAGGTTTTCCACAGGTGGGGCTATCCCCACCTAGACCTGTTTGCCTCGGCATGCAGTGCCAAGTTCAGGAACTACTGTTCCCTGCTGGGGCTGGGGAAATTTTCCAAGAGAGACGCCCTAACGACCACATGGCCAAAGGGCGTTCTCTATGCCTTTCCTCCATTTCCACTAATTTCCAGGGTATTGACCAGAACGAGAACTTTCAGGTCCTCGATCATCCTCATAGCCCCCAGGTGGCCCAGACAGTTCTGGTTCCCTATCCTGGTGGACATGCTGACACAAGACTCTATAGCACTCCCTCCAGTTCGGGATCTGCTAACCCAACCTTGGGACGGGGGGGATAATGGTTCACCCGGATCTCCGGTCTCTTCACCTAACGGCCTGGTTTATCCGTGGTTGAACCAACCAGAAAGGGAATGTTCCTGACAAGTACAGATGGTGCTCCTTAGCAGCAGGAAGCCCTCTACTAGACGGTCGTATGCTGCCAAGTGGTGGCGCTTCTCGTCTTGGGCGTCCCAGATAGGAGTACAACTGTCTTCGGCCCCTATTCCAACTATTCTCTACTATCTCTTTCAACTCCGTTCTAGTGGCCTGTCCTTCTCTTCTATTAAAGTCCATGTGGCATCTCTCTCCGCCTTCCATGTTGGTACGGCAGGAGCCTCTCTTTTTTTCTAACCATGTAGTTAAAAGATTTCTTACTGGTTTGGAGAAATTGTACCCCTCGGTGAGGGCTCCATACCCTGCCTAGAACCTCAACCTGGTCCTACACAGGCTTATGTCCCCTCCTTTCGAGCCATTGGCTACGTGTTCATTGAAGCACCTTTCATTGAAGGTTGCTTTCGTAGTAGCCATTATGTCTGCTAGAAGGGTATCAGAGCTAAGGGTGCTGACTATAGAACCGCCCTACCTTGTTTTTTCGCATGATAATGTAAGGCTATGGCCTCATCCGACCTTCCTCCCGAAGGTGGTTTCTACTTTTCACCTATCTCAGGAGATTTATCTACCGGTGTTCTTCCCTAAACCACACGCCTCCCCTAAGGAGCATGTTCTACACTCCCTGGATGCCAAGCGAGCGCTGGCATTCTATATTGACCGAACCAAGCCCTTCCGTAAATCCCAACAATTGTTCGTTGCGTTTCGGGATAGGGGGAAAGGTTCACCTATTTCTACGCAAAGGTTATCAAGATGGGTGGTGCAAAGTATAGCAGAGTGTTATCAACTGGCTGGGAAAACCCCACCCAGGGTGAAGGCACACTTTACCAGGGTGCAGGCATCCTCGGTAGCCTTTGGTGCCCAGGTACCTATCACAGAAATTTGCAGGGCAGCCACCTAGTCTTCCCTTCACACGTTTGCAACACACTATGCGCTACCTCAACAGGCCAGGGAGGATGCAAGGGTGGGCTCTGCAGTCCTCGAATCTGTGATGTAAATATATAGATCCGGTTGTCTTTGTTCTGGGTTGGTGACTTGTCACTGTGTAATTGTTCAAATAAATCTGTTATTGTTCACCTTCCTTTATGACTCTGGTGCTATGACTGTTCCAACCCCTCCTCCATGGGGTTAGCTTGGTAGTCACCTACTTCGAATGGACATGAGCAACCACTCGAAGAAGAAAAGAACGGTTACTTACCTGTAACTGTTGTTCTTTGAGATGTGTTGCTCATGTCCATTCGACTCCCACCCTACCTCCCCTTCGTCGGAATATCTGGCAAGAAGGAACTGAGGTGGGGCAGCGCCAGCAGGGGTACTTATGCCCCGCCATTGCGGCGCCACTCCAGGGGACGCCCCGCCGGCGCTACGGGTACCGCTAGGGAAAACGCTCCGGAAGACGTGGTGCACGCGGCGCGCACACCTACTTCGAATGGACATGAGCAACACATCTCGAAGAACAACAGTTACAGGTAAGTAACCGTTCTTTTCTGAAATAGTGTATTTCAAAATAGCACACCTACACTGCAGGGAAGCCTAAAAAATTAGTCTGAAGCAGGCTTCCCTAATGTAGATGTGCTATCTTGATTTAGGAGGCACTGCGGAGGAATAACTTAGAATGGCTGTGGTGAGGGGCTATTTCGAAATAGCAGCAGTGGAGCGTTTACACATGCCTTATTTCGAAATAGCTATTTTGGAATAGGTGTTATTCCTCGTAGAATGAGATTTACAGATATTGGAATAAGCCAACTGTTGTTTCGAAATAACAGAATGGTTGTGTAGATGCTCACATTGTTATTGCGAAATATCACCAGTTATCTTGAAGTTACGCTGCAGTGTAGACACACCCTTAGAGTGGGAGAAGATGCTAGAGTTAGTATAATAAATTTTGGCACTCAGGTACAAATCCTTGAAGTCTGAATGTCTTGGTATTTATTAGTTTGATCGAAAAGAATAGAAGGTTCTTACTGCAAAGATATACTGTAAGAGTGCTTTTTCCTTTTTATTTAATTATGACTCCCATGTAAAAAGTTGCAATTATTGCTATATACATTAAACCTTAATTTATTTTTTTCCTTTATATCTGAAGTGATACTGTACAGTTGAATTTACCTAACTCAAACATGAAATATATTGCTTGGAACAACAAGGAATACTTCTGCAATTCTTTGGTGACTTCAGCTTTCCTGCCTCTCACTTCTAATTTTCTAGTGTTTTCATTGTGCATGCTCTTGGATTATTCTTTTTTTTTTAATATCTTGGCAGGTAGTTCAACAGCCAAAATGCAAGCTCACCAAAACATTTAGCTACTGTAATTTAATATGTATGTTTGAAATAGGAATTTCTTTAACCCCAGACATAGCTTCCTTTGACCTTGTTCCTCTAGATTATTCGTTGCCGATGGTAAATCAAAGACAGGATAGAGGATAAGGGATTTCCTGATAGAAATTCTGATCTGGTGCATATCACCTTTGTTAATTGTATTTCCAGTAAATAGTAGTAAGTTATACAGATTTTTTTATTTTGAAAATATTGATGTTTTAATACAATCTCCAGTTTTGTATGTATCTATCCTACATTTTTTGTTTACATCATTACTCTAACAGAAAGAAAAAGCAGCAAATGATAAAAAGGAGGACAAAAAGGCAGCAGCAAAAGGGAAGAAGGGAGCCAAAGGCAAAGATGAAACTAAGCAAGATGATGCTAAAGAAGAAAACCACTCTGAAAATGGAGATACCAAAACTAATGAGGTACCTTAACTGCAGTGAACATACTAAAAAGCATGGTTACAAATAACTGTATTTTCATTGCAGCTGCAGGGACAAAGGATTCCTCTTACCGTTCGGAGGGTGGCATAGTTAATTGATATATATTCTGAAAGGGCTGGCTGGGTATGCAATAAGGAACTCTTTCAGGAAGTAATAAAAGAACTTCTTCAAACACACATCTGCTCTGTGGCCCTATGTTTTCCTTTCTCCCACTGGAGGAGGGAAGAACCAGGAGACCTAGGTAGCTGCAGCTCCCCTGATGTATTCCCTAGTCCACCTTGCCTTGGGCTTTGTGCAGGATGATATACACATAACCTGTGCAGTCCTTCTGAATCCTGTTATGCTGGTTGCTGGTTCCACTTGTGGGGCTACTGCATATGCAGAGGTGGGGTCAGATTTGTTTCGATGCAGAAAAAAATTACCCTGGGCTGATAGTGGAGGAGAAGAAGGGATTCACATAGATATAATAGATATAAGATGTGGGTGTTTCTTCTCCTTCCTTCTTCTCCTGAACTCCCAAGCATGCTGCTTCTAGTATACCTGTACAAGCTTTCTGTTCAAAAAAGGTCTCTTTTCAGGTGTTGAACATCCTTGTATTGTTTAATATCTTTAAAGAAAATGATTATTTATTTCAACAGCCTGTATGATAAAAAGTGAATAATTGGATCAGTATGTGTAGAAGTGTTTTTCAAAGGCTGAGAGTAGTTTTAAAAGGGAAAGGTAGAATCTGTTGCTAGCTAAGTTTTTTGTTCTTCAGTAAGAATTAAAAAAAAAAAACTAACAAAAAGAACTATGTTTGTAAAACCTGGATAATAGGGGAGCAGATCCCTGAAGACTTACCTGTACATTTCAGATTTACTTTCTGATCTATGGAAATGAGGTATTGTATTTTGCCACCAGTCAATGGTTGTGAATCTCAAAAATATTCCAAATCACTTCCTGTTTGGATTTATCTTAATATTGCAGTGCTAACTACAGCATCAGTCCCAGTTTAAAATGTGTAACATTTGTTAATGGTAATCAAAATTCCAGTGTGTTTATACCCACAGACATGAGTAATTTTGTATCCCTTTCTAGTTAAATAAGCTATTTTGCACACTGACCTGTTTAGCAGGTAGGTTAGAATGGGGCTTTGCTAGAGTGAGAATGTAATATTTCTGTTCTTCCCAAACACTTCTAGGCACCAGCTGCTGAAGCATCCGATGATAAGGAAGCCAAGTCCGAGTAATGTTAACCTTGCCCTATATCTCCATCATCTGGTATCCATACCTCCATGCTGTATTGTTAACAGAGAGGAATATTTTTATCAACTATTTTATAAATGCAGGTTTTTTTAGCATGAATTTAATTATGGAACATCTTCATCTCGGTTACTTGGGAATTAAATCCCTAACAAAACAAAAAAGATCATTGTTTTTAAATTTTGTGATTGTAATAGTTTGTATGGTACATGGAAAGAATAAGTGGTGGTAGCTTTCGACTTCTGTCAGTGTGTCCCTTTTTGTGTAAGTCATGCTTACAGACTTCAGATTTTAATTTTACCCTTGTATGTGTTGTATGGTTTCTTAAAGTGGGGAGGTCTCAAAACAAATAACTGCATTAAACATTCCAGTGGTTCTGTGGGTTGCTTTTATAAAGAAGGTGAGATATTTTCATGAAACTAGGAGCTGGAAATCTGTTTCCCAGATGTAACTTTATTTTGTCAGTTTTGGAAAAAAATAAAGCGTAATCATGTTTTTAAATGAAATACAAACATTTCTTTTAAAAGGGCAGGTTGGTTGTATGTACCCACTGTTAGGAATTTTGCTGGATTTATCTTAATAAAAAAGACTCCTCGAAAGTTGATTGTGGTTTGTTGCTTGTGCTGTAAACTTGTATAGCTGGAAAAGTAATAAGCCTCCTAATGCTAGTCAGTAGCACAATGCTTTCTCTTAAAAAATATATAGGTGACGAGCTTGAATTCACAATATGATCAATGCTAGGGCCTCTAAGCCATATTCTCCAGCTATGTAGACAAATATCACTTCATGGCCCATATCCTCAGTTGAAGAAGCTGACATAGCTACATATTTTTTATGGAGTTCTGATGTAAATCAACATACCCGGTTCTACATCTTCAAGTCTAGATTTATGTCCTATTTCACAAATGCTAATGCTTTTGCACTATTTCTATCATTTAAGCAAAGATGATATACTTGGCATTATTAAAATATGAGAACCATTTTAGAAGTTATGGATGATTAACCTTCCCAAATTTTAAGAGTAGAACCTATTTAACTTAGACCTACCTATCCTTCTGGTATAGTTTCTCAAGTTTCTTCTTGCTATAAGACCACTGCATAAATTTCTGCATAGAAGCCTAAAGGGCTTAAATCAAACCCTCAATAGTAAGAAGTTGTTTTCTGTAGTGCTAGATAAAATTATGACTTTCACAATTCTTGTTTATAATCTACTTACTTAAAATGTATTTGTGTATTCATGAAATCAGTTTATAAGCTTCTTTACTCTCTTTTAGTAGGAGGCACACGGGTGCAAAAAAGAGTTTTCCATTCATGCAACACTCTTTGGGTATGTCTACACTTGCACCCTAGTTCGAACTAGGGATGCAAATGTAGGCGACTGAAATTGCTAATGTGAAGCAGGGATTTAAATATCCCGCGCTTCATAAGTATGATCTAGCCAGCGTGTTACTCCGCTGAACATATGTTTCGAAAGTGAAAGTGCGCGCCGGGACGCGTTAGTTCGAACCAGACCCCTTGGTTACTCAAGGAGTAACGTTAGTTTGAACCAAGGGGTTTGGTTTGTACTAACATGTCCCGGTGCGCACTTTCACTTTCGAAACAGCTGTTCAGCGGAGTAATGTGCTGGCGAGATCATGCTAATGAAGCATGGGATATTTAAATCCCTGATTCATTAGCAATTTCGGTTACCTACATTTGCATCCCTAGTTTGAACTAGGGTGAAAGTGTAGACATACCCTTTCTGATGAATGTCAACCTCATTAAATTAGAGAACAGTATGTAGGCTTAGGGCAAGGGTTTGTATGGAGGAAATAATAGTTTTCTACTTTAATGTTATGCATGTGACTATATATCAAGGACGTTTTAAATATTCTTTTCAAAGTCTAATTTTGTTCTGTTGGTTGGCCAGATAAAGCACATTATTTAGTAAGAAGCAAAATGACTGGCAATAAATACAGAATTTAAAACCTTTGCTATATGAGACAATCTAGTAACCAGAAACATGAAGTACTATGTGTTTGTGTGTTTTTTTCCTTTTAAATACAAGAAGCCACTTGCTATAATACATCTTCCTTCTAGATTTATTTTTATAAGGGGTGGAGAGAACAAAATGAGGGTTGTAAATTTTGCTCTAAGCATGCAAAGTCAAAATTGCATACAGACAGATGGAAGTTTTAGGTATGTTTAGTAAATAACTATGGCTATGTCTACACTGGAAAGGTCTGGTGATGAAAGTGCTGTTGAAAGTCGCCAAAAGTGAAAACCTGTCAGACTGGTTTTTCTGCCTCCCATTGTTGACATTTCATGGCCATATTGCTAGTACCTTGTCAACAGATAGAGCAAAGCAATGCAGGTAAGCATTCCACAGTGCAGTGTTGTGTGAAGGCAGAGCTGATCCCCCACGCTTCTTGGGATTCCCTCAGAGTGCTCCCACAGCATCCTCAGCTGCTAGGAGCAGAATCATGAGTAGCTCTGTGAGTTCTCTATGCTGAGGAATGTCAAAGCAGCCCAGGAGTCTGCGTGCAGTTGTGTTCCTAGCAGGGCAGAACAGGCCTAGTATTCCTAGAACAGAACAGTATCCCAATTATTTGTTCTTTGTTCCCCAAATGGAGCAGCTTACTCAGCTGTCAGATATTTCCTGGAGCTCTGAAAGGGGAGGGGCATATGCCTGCAGAGCAGCAGAGATTATAAAACACTGAGCAAAGCCACCAGGGCAGGCATTGTGGAATACTGGTGGAAGCCAGTTCTCTTTTAAAAACAAACAGCAGCATGTACAGTGGCTCTCTGTGGATGTTAAGGGGGGGGGGGGGGAGTCTCTTGCAGTGGTGAAAGTTGTTTGTTGTCAAAACTGGGTATTTTTCCTGGCAAAAGTTGTATTGCAATGTAAACACTCTCTCTGTTTCATTGCCAAAAGGCAGTTTTTGGCGCTAAACCATGCCAGTGTAGATAAGGCCTAAGTTGCAGCACTCTGAACAGGGTCTTTACCTAATATTACATGACAAATCTGTTTTACAACATTGCATATAAATTGTAGAACTTGTTGGCATTTCCCACCTTCCTCATCATTCCTGTACCCAAAGTCCCCATTTATATTACCATTTACCCAAGTATGAACTAGTAGAAGTGGTACACAGGGGGAATGGAGCTTGTGTTAGTCCTTGCTTATTTTAAAAGTCAGTTTGAACAATTAAAAAAAAATATTTTGCCTTTTTTGTATTAATTCAATTCTTGCCAACCCAGGAAGACTGATGTGGTGAGAGATACAACCTCTTAGGCCTCTTTCTAAATCATAAAGAAGCAACAGCAACAAAACTATATAGACACATCCAATTTATTTATGTTTCCAAGTCCCTTGGAAATGTCAATGATGTAGACAGAATTAACTTTTTCCTATAGGTCAGTTCAAGCCCTGGAATGTACAGGATTTTTAAATATTATTATTGAGTTTGTATTGCAGTATTGTCCAAAGGAACTTCATGTCCAAAAAGCTGTCCAGTTGTGTAGAAGTGGCTTAAAAGAATAGTAGCCAGTAATTAAAACCATTACGTTTCAAGATGAATAGCTGAAATTTCCCCAGTCACCTTCAAACTCTAGTATTTTTTTATCTTTCCCAACTCTACTTAGAAACATTATAAATGTTCTAGGACCTGATTAGGGATGTGAACAGGTAACCTAATTAGGGATGTTAATGTGTGATGCTTACTGGATAATGATTAACTGTTACCTTGGAGAAGCCCCCTTCCCACAGCCCATCATGGGCAAAGGGCTATTCCAGTTCTCCAGTACTGCTGTTTCTCAGCTGCATGGGCTTGTGATCTGGGAACTGGTATTGCGCCCCCCCCCCCCCCGATTAGCTGCCAGTTCCAGGCTGAGAATCAGCAACCTTGTGCAGGGCCCGGAAGTAGCAGCACGCTCCCCATCCCTCCCCACAATTCCGGCCCTGCACAGGCTGGGAGCAATAGCCCAGCCTGGGGTCAGAAGCAACAGGGCTGGAGCAGCCGCTGCCCTTGGTATTGGGGCCACTCCAGCCCAGCTGTGGTGAGCAGGGGTAATCTCCTGTTCATCTAATTTAATCAGTTAACCAGTTAACATTTGACTGGTTAAGTTTAACTGATTAAATGGGATTTTACATCCCTAGACCTGATCTTTCTTTCCTATAGGAAAAGCTTCCAAGAGAAAGAATACTGGTGGTTTTAGTCTTCTAACACAGCAGGTTCATGTTGTCTCAGTGGCTGTGTCTAGATTGCATCCCTTTTCCGTAAAAGGGATGCAAATTAGACACATCGCAATTGCAAATGAAGCGGGGATTTAAATCCCCCCGCTTCATTTGCATAAAAATGGCTGCCTCTTTTTTCCGGCTCGGAGCTTTGCCGGAAAAAAGCGCCAGTCTAGACGCGGATCTTTCGGAAAATAAAGCCTTTTCCGAAAGATCCCTTATTCCTCTTAAAATAAGGAATAAGGGATCTTTTGGAAAAGGCTTTATTTTCCGAAAGATCCGCGTCTAGATTAGCGCTTTTTTCCGGCAAAGCTCCGAGCCGGAAAAAAGAGGCAGCCATTTTTATGCAAATGAAGCAGGGGGGATTTAAATCCCCGCTTCATTTGCAATAGCGATGTGTCTAATTTGCTTCCCTTTTACGGAAAAGGGATGCAGTCTAGACACAACCTTTAGGTATATGATAATAGGGGAAGAAGCTGATGTCTCTCAACTGACTGGCCAGAACTCCTGAGAGTGACAAAATATTTCTCATTCATTGCTGGATAATCAACAAATGCTCAGCCAAGGGATATTACTAGATTCAGATGGTAAAAAAAAGTGGGTTGTCTTTTGGATTTTCACAAACTATTTTAATTTTAGTTCAGAAGAAACTCCACACCAGAGGGTGCCTATCAAAAGCTCTTAAAAACCTGGTACCACAGGAGTAACCAAACATCAATCAAAACAGAGGTGTTTATTCTTCCCTCCACCCTACCACACCTCAGCTGGTCACTAGTCAGGTGACCTATAGGGCTTTAACCACCAACACCCACAAAATAAATCCCACCCTCTCCTGCCTCAATCATCCACAAATATCCACTGAAACAGATGGACTTTTTGTTTTATGTTCATGTTTTAAAATTGACCCTTAAAATGCCTAGTCACCTTTAATCCTAAAGCAGATCCAGTTCAAGCATTCTTGCTGATCTCAAGTAGCAGCAGTATGATATGGGGAGAAGACTATGATTCCAGGCATTTTAGAGGTCAGCATGTTAAATACTGAAAAACTATATAAAGGAACTTTTTCTAAGTTAATTTTTTTCAACGTTTGCTTAAAATGTTGCTGACTTATTCAGACATTTGGCTGGCTCTCAGAAGATATAATATTTATTTGGAGAAAGTTAAATTATACCGATTATCTTTTTAATTTCAAGAAATGGTTACTGCAAAATAATATTTCATAACTGGCACTCCCATAAAAGGATATTGGGTGCATGACATACTAGATAATGTATAAATGGACATAATAAAAATATTTATTTGTCACTGAAAATATGTGTTTACATTTAAGAAATAATAACCAATTAGAAGATAACTCATTACAATTATACAAATGAAAAATACTTTCTGAATATAGCCTATTTTTGAATGAGTAAAGTTCTATGACAATTCTGGGAAGCCTATTCTTTGGATTAACCACTATAACTATTGTAGGAAATGATCCAGACTCCCATTGATTTCAGTGGGCTTTGGAGCAGGCCCATAATTCCGTAAGAGGAATTATTTGTTTGTTCTTATGCACAACTGAAAAATAGCAATATAGTACTAAGTATGTAATATACCCCCACAAAGATTATTTCATTTAAAACTGACTTAAAATACCTGGACTGGATTTGCTAGGAATACAAGATGCTTCTTCAAACCAAAACACTAACTTTTCCCTTCATATAAACTCTACATGATTTGCTTAAAGTGAAGTGCTTTCAAGTCTTGTGATCTAAATTGTAGTCAGAAGGAATATAATATTTGCAATCTAGTTTAGGCCCATTAATATGCCAGGATGTACATGTGTGTGTTAGTTACGGTCATTCTATGTCAAGTCATATTTTTGCATTTCAATATTCAGACTGTTACAGCGCAACTGTGTGTGCTTGGTATTGTACCTTTCCTTCTCTTTGGTGCCAATGTAAGAGTTGTTCTTGGTTCTATAGTAATTGCAAGCGTCAGATTCCATGTTTCCAACAAATAAAAAAAATTGCTTGAGAATTTTTACAGAAAAATCTACCTGTGTGTTATTCATGGCTTTGCTATGGAAACTTACACTCAAAGGAGTTGCACAAAGTAAACTGATTACTTTTCTCCTAATAAGTCCTCATCACTGCTAGGTCCTGCAATTTGGATACAGGTTCACTGATTTGAAAAGCAAACACCACTTTGACATTTAGAGCTTTTTTGACTGGTTTTTGGTTTATCTAGATTAGGTCCAAAGGAGTAGACTTAAACTGACAGTCAAATGGATATGCATTTTTATACATACAGAAAAGACTGCTGGCAATTACTTTAAGTATTAAGGCTCATCAGGAATGCAAGGAAAAGATAATCATTACCGTTTATCGTGATTTTTTGTAGTTTTGTAAAAACAATGTTATTTCTGTATGTGGAGAAATATTGATTTAGTTTGCAGTATCAAGAGCATGATGAATGTGTGTTGCTTCTTTAACGTCTGTTAAGAAAAAGTCAGAGTTGCCAGCAATAATTAAACATGTAGGAGTTTAGTTATTGTTATTAAAAATAACAAAGAACCTAGGAAAAAAAGGTATAATGAATGGATGCATGAGGCTAAGACAGTGATGGTTCTTAAGTATTGTGGCTATATTAGCCAGCAGGCTAGATTTAAAGTCAGCAATTGACAGCAATTTACAATGATAAAATGCCATTTATAGCACTTGAATTTTTATACAAGATGTGTATAAGAATAAGTAGGGACTTGGATTTTAAAATGAAACAGTAAATGCAGAATAGCAGAATATATTATTTTATATGTTAATAATAGTTTAGTTGATATAACTTGAGGCACAGTTTAAGAAGAATCTATTCCTTTTAAACACCAAAACTAGCTGCTGTTGATGTTTTCATTTAATAAATATAAAATCTATGAAACATTAAGGTGGAAATTTAAAGAAAACCTCTGAGTTAAAGTTGCCACCACCTACTTTGTAAATTTGGTTTTGTCGAGGTAATGCAGCACCCCTACAGTGTGATTACAAGGCTGTGGAGATGATGTAGTGTGAAGGTGTAAGGGTGTCAGGTCAGCTCTAGAGAGATGACATAGCATCAAGATGGTGGCACAGTGCTCCCAGCGCAACTCAATGGCAGAGACTATGTGACAAGTCAAAATGAAACCTTGTCAACACAAATCTAGAGAAAATATGTTACTTTATCAAGAAGACAGCAAAACAATTTCAATGCAAGTCTGTGGAGAGCATGCTAATAGTTCAGATTCCCCATCCATTTCTAGGGAGATCCATCATATGGTTTGGTTTAAAGATAATTTTTAGACAATGTAATTGTTTCACATTACTGTTTGTATTTTGCCTTTCAAATAATAATGAGACTGATGATGTAACTGCAGTACAATAGTGAATTTATTCAAGATGATATAACATTGTAGGAGAAATATTAGCCTGGAATTTCCTTTTTCTAAACCTTCACTTAATGCTTTATTTTTCAACAGAATCAGTCCAACCAGGGAAACAGAAGTTTCCTTGGTCACTTTGGAAACATGCAGCCAGAATGCTACAGAGTGGGTGCCATGCCTCAGCACTGCTCAGAGCTCTGGAGGTGGTGTTTTTAAAATGGGAGGAAGGAACCACAGATTTGTATTCTTGGTTTCTGTTATCTGCAGAATTCTGGAACTCTACAAAGGGAGGAGTTAGGCACAAAGGGGAAAATCATCACACTCAGAAGACAAGGCCCACGCATTGTGAAGTAGATTGTGCCTAACCACAGACCTCTTTTTTTCCCCCTATAAAAGTAAATTGTAACAATACACAAGTGATTCCTGTGGTGTTTCAGCAATCTTTCACTGAAGTCTTGAAGGATGTGTGTTTGCTCAGACCAAGAGGAAGGATCCATGAGAAGACAGAAAAGCAAAGACAGAACTAATTGATTAAAAAAAGCAGAAAATAAGGAATGCTTTTGGGATGAGCTACATATTTTGGGCCATACTGTCCCTTTTGTGGGGAAAGCCTACATAGGAACCAGGAATTTAGATTAGCTTGATTCTCTATTCAAACCAATATTAGCTCCTGTGTCGGGGTGGGCAATAATTTTTTGCTGGGAGCCACTTTGAAAATTTTCAAAGTGGGTGGGGCATCAAGCAGAAGGGGTGGGGCCACGATATTTCTGGGTTCCCCACCCCCAGTCAATGATTGGTCTGAGGGTGAGGGAGTGCCTTTGCCCCCACCTCAAGTTTCCCCAAGGTGCCCATGCCCCTGGTGTGGGAGGAGCCTTTCCTCACTCCCCTGCCCCTAGGCCAATTAGGAGCAGCTTCAGGCTACTGACCTTGAAACTTGCAGATAACTCTAGACCATGGGAATATTCTACAGATCTTGGGAGGCATATTGTCTTTCCAGGAGCCTTTCATATTTCATGAGAGCATCATATCACTGTGGTCTTCCTACCCAGCTGCTGTCTTAAGCCCCTGAAGGTGAGAGAGGACCAGGGCATAACAAAATAGTAGGGTTAGTGAAGGAGTCATCAGTATCTTACACCACTGTAATGTTCTGCGTTTGAAGTGTGGAGTAAGGACAATGTGAAGAAGAGTGTCAGTCTATCAGCTGTGCCCCCTACTGTACTGGCTTCATTGCCTTCCACAACAGTGAAGCTTGACCTTAAAGACTTCTGGCAGGAATGAGTTAGTATGTTGTTCAACCCACTTTAGACTTGCCCTGTTTAGTTCTTCTCAGCCAGTGGAAGTGGAGGAGGACAATATAATATGGTGTTTTGGGAAGGATACTATAAGAGTTAGTTACTGAATCTCCACTGAGTATTGAATGCCACAGGATAAGCCTGTGTCATGGAAATTCGTAGATGAAAGCAGTGGTGGGCAGTTCTGACTCGGATTACACTTAACAGGTGCGTCTAGACTAGCTTTTGCACAAAAACTTGCCGCCTGTCTACACTGGCCGCGAG
This sequence comes from Pelodiscus sinensis, assembly GCF_052426305.1. Classification (NCBI taxonomy): domain Eukaryota; kingdom Metazoa; phylum Chordata; order Testudines; family Trionychidae; genus Pelodiscus; species Pelodiscus sinensis. The sequence goes on along the minus strand of NC_143064.1, from coordinate 32,302,831 downwards.
TATTTGTGCAAGAACACTGACTTTGTATTGTACAAAATCAGTGCTTCTTGCGTAAATACTTTGATGCTCCCGCTCAGGAATAAGCCCTCTTGCATAAGTATTCTTGTGCAAGAGGGCCAGTGTAGACAGGCAAGTTAATTTCTTGTGCAATAAAGCCCAATGGCTAAAATGGCAATCGGAGCTTTCTTGCGCAAGAGCGTGTCTACACTGGTGTGGATGCTTTTGCGCAAAAGATGTCTTTTGCGCAAATCATCCGTGCCAATGTAGACGCTCTCTTGCGCAAATACGTTTAACGGAAAAACTTTTCTGTTAAAAGTATTTGCACGAAATCATGCCAGTCTAGACGCAGCCAACAAGTACTTAGCAAAACAAAACAAACATCACAAGTTAGACAGCTGTGCTCCGAAATAACAGAAATCAAGGTAAAACCTAACACCTGTAAAGATGCCTTCAATTATGGGAGAACTCATCTTCAACAGTTCTAGACAGACAATCTGGAAAACAATATAAATAAAAACAAGATAGCTATACAACAGTGAAATGTAAAACTAAGGAATGGAGGCAAGGAACCATTTTCTTGGTAAAAGTTAAAAATAATTTGTGATAATTGCTTTCAGAGGAGGAGACTAAATGGTTCTGGTGACTAGGCATATGGAGCACAAACATACCAGTTACTGGCATGAATTCAATGTAGTAGTGGCAGATAATTATTATTTGATGGCTCTTCAGTTTGTCCCAGAATTTGATCCTTCCATTCAGTTCACAAAATTCCACATCACACAAACCATGTCCACAGATGTTACTCTTGGGAAAGATATTAAGAACTGAATCAGTTTAAAGACAGACTAAACAATCATCTCATTATTAGTGTGGTTCCTCTGGTGGCATATTGATAGGGAAGAGTAATCTTGCATTATTGCTACTACTGACCTTATGATATCTATCCTGTAGCAAACCACAGGACTTCAGTGTTAACAGTTAATCCAACACCACCTCTGCTCTGGATCCTCATCTAATATTCTTGTTTAGAATCTTTGATGGTCACATCCATCCCTGTTGTTTCATTTGTTTTTAATCTGTTTTGTTTTGTGGCCTCTACTCTTGATTGAGAGGTGGACTTTCATACTGGGTAGACCGAGGCCCACCTCCTTGTGCTTTGTGCCACCATCACTCTCCTCAATTTAATTTTTTTACACCCGTTGTTCTTGCTGTACCATTTTTGAGCCACCTATTTATGTGATTTCTGAATTCTGTGGCCACTTCCTTCATTGAGTAGGGCAGAAGGAATTTTATCCTAAGTTAGCTTAGTCCCACCAGCCTGTGATTCAAATAAGCTAGCACTTTCCCCTGCAACTAACAAACTTCATATTTAAAAAATTCTGAGGAAAATAATAACTGATTTTACCAACAAATGTAAGTTTCTTTTTGTAAAACTCTACCCACTGGTCGCAGCTTGTGGACATGTTAGACACCATGGGTAGCAATAATGCCATACCATCAGTCACAAGAGGCCTTAAAGGGATCTGTGATGGAGTGTGTGCTCCGCACTGGCTCTTGAAGGATAAAAACCCAGCTCTGGGAGAGGGCGGAGAACAAAGCTCACAGCTGAGGTTGCTATTGCTGATTAGGGCCCAGTTGTGGCCTATATAAATAAGAGCTCTGGGCAGCAAAGAGGGAGAATGGAGAGCAGGAAGGACCTGGCTACCAGGGAAGCTGGGGGCTTCCTGAGACTGAGCAGTGTTGGGGAATGGCAGGCAGAACTGGGGAGCCCAGGTCTGGTCTCTCTTCCAGGCTTCAGGGTCTGAAGCAAGGCCTGAGAGTACTAGGGCTGCAGGGAGACAACCAGACCAGAAAGAGGCAGCTGGTCCACACACCCTTCCCAATGATGAGTGGCCATTTCAGACTGCAGTTTGCCCGTGTCAGGGGCTAGATGAAGACTGGCAGTGGGTCACTAAGGCAAGGCAAGAATTGGGGTTTCCCTGAGAGGGGAGGACTCCAGAGTACAGACTGATAAACACACACATATACCCCCCCGGTGAAGGGGACTGAAAGACACTGGAACAGGCACTGCCAGGCGGCAGTGTCCTGAAGGGGATGCTGTGGTCCAGGAGCGACATGGGTCCAGAATGGAGAGCACGGAGTGAGGACATGGGGAGACACAAGCTAGAGGGAGGCACTCTGCAGGCTAATGAGCTACTACTCAGGGCTACCGGCAGGAGGCGCCATAGCGGTGAGTGTCTGCCCTGTGACGAGAGAGAGTAATACAATCCAATACATTTTAGAACACTTTATATACAGTATTACCTAAATTAGCTTTTTCCATACATGAGAACATGTTGGGTGCATCTCGACTGGCAAGATTTTGCGCAAAAGCGGCTGCTTTTGTGCAAAAACTTGCCAGCTGCCTACACTGGCCTCTTGAATTTGCACAAGAGCACTGACTTTGTAATGTACAAAATCAGTGCTTCTTGCGCAAATACTTTCACGCTCCCGCTTGGGAAAAAGCCCTCTTGCACGAGACTACTTGCGCAAGAGGGCCAGTGTAGACAGGGAAGAATTGTTTTGCGCAAAAAAGCCCCAATGGCTAAAATGGTGATTGGTCAAAATCGCGCAAAATCGCGTCTAGATTGGCCACGGATGCTTTTGCGCAAAAGCACTTTTTGCGCAAAAGCTTCCATGCCAATCTAGACATGCTTTTGCGGAAATACTTTTAACAGAAAAACTTTTCCGTTAAAAGTATTTCTGCAAATCATGCCAGTCTAGACGCAGTCCATGACTTTAAGGTCCAGTGTTTCACAATCAGTCAAGGAATGAAAGCTTTATCCTACTAGAAAGGAAGAGGGCATCCCTTATCTTCTAATAAAACATAGCTCTTCTAGTGCACAGGACTCAGAAGAGATAAAAAAACGCACCCCATTGCATGTCTAGCACTAAATATTGCCCATCATGGCCAATATAATTTTGGGAGAGGGGTATTCCACAACATGTAAAAAAAGAACATTTCTACAGTTCAGCAATTTATCATAGATACGTTCGTATGTGGTGTTGGGATTTTGTGGTTCCCAGAGAGTCAGGTGCCGGGCAGAATCAAGGGTCTTCAATTCTATTCAATTCAATTCAATACTTTATTCAATGTGCACAAAGGGAAAGCCCCTGGTACTAAAATCAGCCAGAGCCCCTCGAGCAAGGAGCCCCTCCCCTTGCTGTTTTATAGCACATGGTTACAGGTTACATAACACAAACTTCTAAACCAATCAGATTCAACCTTTCCATATATGGCTTTGTTTGTCACATGCTTGTACTTTTCCACTCCACATGTTGAGTTCACCCCCCTCCCCTTGGCCTTTTCTAGGCTGTTGCTAGGGTGGTGAGCCACAGCATGCTTCTTTATGCATACCTACTTTCCAAACCACATTTTGTTTAAAATGAACACATGCATACCCTTCAGTGGTATAATTGATATCTGTGACAAGGAGTCCTGTCACAATTTGGGCATAAGCTTTGGGAAGCTGGAACCCACTGTTAGATGCATCCGTATTTTATCTATATGTCAGCCATTATGATCACAGAGAAACAGCTAACCTAAAAGACAACCACACTCAAATCTGCTTAACTTTGACCAACACAATCAGGCCTCTTCAGAGCACTAAGGCCATCTGTTTTCAAGCATGCAGTTGCTGTCCCTTCAAATGCAACTTATTGTGATGCCTATAATTTATTCATCCCAGAATGCATTTATAGCTCAATAATATCTGAAAGTCAGATTGTCATGCCATTAGCTTTAGTGTTTAACATACTACTGCACAGACAGTGAAAAGCTAAGATTGGCTGTCATTATAAAGGGTGTTGTTGACCCTAAGTAAGTTCTTTAGATGGTATGTAAGTCTAAATCTCAGAATGATCTCTAAATCTGAAAAATTGCCAGGTGCAAAACTGGCTCTTGCCTTTTATGATTGTAAAGCCAAATAAAGGGACATTTGGTGCATCATATTCAGATGTGTACTTAAATCAAAAAAGTAAAGTACTGCACATGTTGAGTGCATGACTTTCTCTCTCTGACTATCGGGGAGGGAAGATGAGGCATGAGAGAGAATGACTATGGTCCAGTGGTTAGGGCACCTAATTGGAAGGAATCATTCTTTCATTATTTATCCACAGTGAAAGAGCTTCAAAAGGAGAGATGAAGGGAGGCCCTGCTCAGAATAGCTCCCCAACACAGATCACTTACCTCTCAGAGGTGGAAGGAAGCCAGCACGCCCCAGTGCAGTGCTCCGGCAAGAAACTGGCTGACTTGGGCACTCAGCTGCAGGGGGAGAGGCAGGGCTCTCTCAGCCCAGCTCCCTGGACTGCCTGCAGGCTTCCATGCTAGGCAGCCTGGTGGGGGGTCTGAGACTGCCTCAACCTTGAGCACCTCCTGCAATTTTGGGGGGAGGGGAGCTGCAGCTGTACTTACCCCATGGCTGAGTGTGTTTTTCTTTCTGTTGGCTAGAGAGCGAGGCAAAGCACAGAGCCTACTTGGGCTCCTACTGCCCAGGGGAGGGCAGCAAAGGAAGGCTCACACCGTGTGCACTTTGTTTGCTCACTAGTCAGCAAACAGGAAAAACCACTCAGAGACCAGAGATAGGTGCAACCCCCACCCACGTACTCACCCAGCCCTCGCTCTGAGCCCCCTCCTCATACTCCCTGCTCTGAGCCCCTCATGCACCCCGCTTTGACTCCTACATTCCTGTCCCCAGCCCTAACTGTTGCATCTCCTCACACCCCTGCCCTGAGTCCCTCCTCATATCTACAGTGACCATATGTCCTGAACCAAAAATGGGGACACAAAGTATAAGGGCCCCACCATCAATCAAATGTTAGTATCGCCCATGATCCTGCCCACCTGCCACAGGAAGTCCTATCCCTGCTGGGGTAGTACTGGGGTCAAGAGGCACACATGACTGGAAGAGCACTATGGGTAGGATGTGGGTGGTAGTGTTGTGACCAGGGACAGGATGTGTAAGTAGGCTCTGATGGCACAACAGTGTGGGGGGCCCTGGGCTTAGTGCTGTGGACAGAGGCAGGGTGTGCATGGTGGCGCCATGGGCAAGGGCAAAGGATGTGCATGGTGGCGCTGTGGGCAGGGGTAGACAGTGTGCGTGGTGGCGCTGTGCGCAGAGGCAGAGGGTGTGCGTGGTGGGTGCTATGGGCAGGGGCAGAGGGTGTGCATGGTGGCATTGTGTGCGGGGGCAGAGGGTGTGCGTGGTGGCGCTGTGTGCAGGGGCAGGTGTGTGTGGTAGCATTGTGCACAGGGGCAGAGGGTGTGTGTGGTGGCATTGTGCACGGGGCAGAGGGTGTGTGTGTTGGCGTTGTAAGCAGGGGCAGAGGGTGTGCGTGGTGGCGCTGTGTGCAGGGGCAGGTGTGTGTGGTAGCATTGTGTGCGGGGCAGAGGGTGTGTGTGGTGGCGTGCGCAGGGGCAGAGGGTGTGCATGGTGGCATTGTGTGCAGGGGCAGGTGTGTGTGGTAGCATTGTGCGCAGGGGCAGAGGGTGTGTGTGGTGGCATTGTGCGCAGGGGCAGAGGGTGTGTGTGGTGGCATTGTGCGCAGGGGCAGAGGGTGTGCATGGTGGCACTGTGTGCAGGGGCAGAGGGTGTGTGTGGTGGTGCTGTGTGCAGGGGCAGGAGGCATATGGGGACAGAGGCTGTCTTGGGGAACTGGTGCTGGTTCCTGGGTGCGGGGGTCTCTGCTGTACAAGCTGGGCTGTGCCGGTGGCTTGGAAAGGAAAGTCCAGCTTCTCCACTTGGCCTGGTAGCAACTTCCTGCAGGTGGTCACGGGTGGGAGCTGAGTGATGTGGAGCCGGGGCTGGGGCCAAGCTCCTGAGGCTCTGGAGTGCTTGGAGCTGGGTGGGAAGGACATCCACCTATGTTGTCTTGTGGTGAGCTTTTCCCCTCTTCCTTTTCATTGCTGCTGACACACCACTGCCTATTAATCATTCACCAGCTGGAGAGTGGCTATTAGTTCTTCTTGGCTCTGCAGCCTCCCACCCCCAATGCCTGCCTTGGGCGAGAGAACTTGGCGCGGCTCCATCAGGATGCCAAGTTGGGTGGGAGGCCAGTGCCTGCTGCTCTGAGCCCATGGGAGGGGAGGAAAGACCTGGGCAGAGGATGCTTCTACTAATAGCCATTAATAGACCTATCCTTCATGAACACAGCCAAATCCTCTTTCTTCCAAAGGGTGATATTCACTCTTTATCCTAGAGTTCCTTTCCAGAGCCCCTTGGAGCCCTGCTTGTGGGGGGTGAGAGGAAAAGTGAGTTCTGTTGCTGGACCTTGAACGTGCTGTTTGCTAGTACAGTAACTCTTGTCCAAGAGAGCAGGGTGGAGAAGAAGGGCTTTCTGTTGACATTCACAAGCCACTCACAGACAGCTCATACACCTGTGGAGGCCAACCTGGGTAGCACCTCTGAGCCCTGGCTTTGTTTCCCCCTGCTGGTTGGTTCTGGCAGGTCTCTCTTTGGTTTTTCTTTGACAAGCTGGGCTGCTTCATGCCACTGTGTTGCTGCCATGACTAAGGATGTTAAGTATTGGGTAACAGTAAACTAATCAACACTTCAAAGGCGAAAGCACTGAAGCCCGGGGTCAGCTAGGGACTCCCCCACTGACCCCAGATTCTGTGTGGTGCCACCATGGTGTTTCAAAGCGGCAGCGCTGCACTGAGCCTGGGGTCAGTAGGTGAGCTCCCAGCTGACCCTGGGCTCCGTGCAGCGCTGCCACTTTGAAATGCCATGAGGAGCCCGGCCTTAGGTTCTTTGTGGCATTTCAAAGTAGCAAAGCTGCTTGGAGCCTTGGGTCAGCTGGAGTCCCCAGCTAATCCTGGGCTCTCCACGGCATTCAAAGCAGCAGTGCTGCACAGGTCCTGGGTTCCGAGAGGCGCTGCCACTTTGAAATGCTGCGAGAAGCCTAATGCCGGGCTTGCCACAGCCGGAGCAGCTCACCCTGGGCTCCTTGTGGCGCTGCTGCTTTCAAGTACCTCCTCTTTCCTGCCCCCCACCCCACTTTGCTGCCATTATCTGATAGAGGCAGCAAAGGGCAGGGGAAGCGACTAGTCAACTATCCTGTCAACTAGTTCTTCACATCCCTACGCCAGACCAAGTGAGAAATAGTGAGGGGGCCCATATAGTACCAAGCCCCTTTGCCTCCTCCGTCCCGCACCCCTGGGAGCCCCACACCACTCACTGCGCTCAGCGGCTGCATTAAGAGCTGTGGCAGCTGCAGGAAGTGCAAGAGGTCAAAGGAGTGGCCGCACTCCCTGCTGCTGCTGCCACCCAACCTGGTTGCCCGGCTTGCTAGAGCCCTCGAACCCCTGGGCCCCACCCCACGGGAGGGTATTGGGCCTGGGCTGGCTCTATTGCTGGGTCCACCCTGCTCAGCTGCCACAGGGGAAGGGTTGTGCCGGGGCAGATGTTTCCTGGTCACGCCAGGGGCTCCAGCTGAGGCTCCCCATTCCATGGCAAAGGGCCACTGGCTCTGCTAGGCTGGGGCACAGGCTGAAACGTGGCACTCCTACAGCAGCCAGGGAGCTCTGGCCCTGGCTGCAGAGCTCCTGTCTTGTCCCTCTGCCCCAGACCTGGCTGCGCAGCTTTGGTTCTGTCCCTCCACTCCAGACCTGGCTGCACAGCTCCAGCCTCAAAGCTTTCTACTCTGGTGGAGTTACCACCATGCATGCTCCCTGCTGTTCATGAGCCGTGCACAGCACCAATGCTGGAAGCAGCGTCTAGCTACTTCCGGTATCTTGTGGGAGGAGGAACAGCAGCATATAGCCACTTTTAGCTTCATTTCGAGCCCCCAGGGCTTTCCAGGACATTTCACTACTTCATGGGGACACTGGGACAGGACATTTAAGTTCAGGACTGTCCTGGAAAATCCAGGACATATGGTTGGTGTACTTATACCCCTGGTCTGAGCCCCTCACACATCCCAGCCTTTACTCCTGCATCGCCAGCCTAACTCCTATACCTCCCAGGGTCTCCCTCACACCACAGGAGGGCTACGTCTACACTGGCCCCTTTTCCGGAAGGGGCATGTAAATTTCACCAGTCGTCGTAGGGAAATCCGCGGGGTATTTAAATATCCCCCGCGGCATTTAAATAAAAATGTCCGCCGCTTTTTTCCGGCTTTTAAAAAAGCCGGAAAAGAGCGTCTACACTGGCCCCGATCCTCCGGAAAAAGTGCCCTTTTCCGGAGGCTCTTATTCCTACTTTGAAGTAGGAATAAGAGCCTCCGGAAAAGGGCAATTTTTCCAGAGGATCGGGGCCAGTCTAGACGCTCTTTTCCGGCTTTTTTAAAAGCCGGAAAAAAGCGGCGGACATTTTTATTTAAATGCCGCGGGGGATATTTAAATCCCCCGCGGATTTCCCTACGACGACTGGTGAAATTTACATGCCCCTTCCGGAAAAGGGGCCAGTGTAGACGTAGCCTAGGGGTACATCTAGAATACATTCTTCTTTTGAAAGGAGATATGCAAATTTGGTGCTAATTTGCATATCTTCTTCTGATTGCTTTTTCAAAACTGAAAGCAGTTTAGGAGGTTTTTTCAAAAGAACCCCCTTTCTTGAAAGAACACTTTTTCCTTAAAGAGTTATGGTGTTCTTTTGAAAAAGGGGAATTCTTTTTAAAAAAAAACCCATCTAAACTGCTTTCACTTTAAAAAAAAAAATGCTTTTGAAAAAGCAATTGGAAGAAGATATGCAAATTTGGCACTGATTTGCATATCTCCTTTCAAAAAAAGAACATGGTCTAGATGTACCTTAGGTGCGGTGCCTAAAATTGAAGGCTGCTGTAAGCCTCCAAGGCAAGCAAATCCACCTGGATGCACAGGACCCACTCAGTATAAGCAGGAGCTTTGTCACAGTAGGTAATACATGCATAGATCTCATAAGTCACATTCAATAAAGCTTTAACTAACAATCATTTTGATACATTTAGACCCTTATTTTATCTAATACCTACTGAAATAAAGCAACTAAAATAGAAGTGGAGTTAGGTGATTTACTCAGTTGCTGGTGGGTACCTCCACAAATGTTTTCCCTATGCCAAGGGTATGCAAGAGGAGAACACTATATTGTCTCTCTCAAAGATGCTCTGAGCCCTAGTCTACACTAGGGAGTTATTTTGAAATAACAAGCAGAGCATCCACACTACCAAACCTGTTATTTTGAAAGAACTCCTGCTTTCCATGAAGAATAACACTTATTTCAAAATATCATTAGTGTGGATGCTCAGCTGTTGCTACTTTGAAATAATTAGCTTCCAGAGGCCTCTCACAGCTGCCCTTGTGGCAGCTCTGACATTGACCTGATATCTCCAATGCTCCCCTTTTTCTGCAGAGCTTAAAGCAGCAGGCAGAAGGGAATGGGCTTGTGGCATGTGTGGGCATTTCACAGCCCTGTGCCGTACAGCACCCATCTGACCCCAGTGCTCCTTCTGAACCTTCCACAGCTGCCAGCACTCTGACAGCACCTTCAGCTGCCCCTGGCCAGGGACAAAAGAGGGCACCAGCCTGGACTGGTATGGAGATCCTGAACCTCACTGAGGTCTGGGGTGAGAAGACCAACATTCAGGATTTCCACACCAGTAAGAGAAATGCCGACATCTATGGCCAAATGGCAGCCAGCCTGGCCGAAAAGGGGCACATGTGGACCCTTGACCATGTCAGCATGATAAAGGCACTCCAGCAGTCCTACAACAAGGCCAGGGAGCAAAGTGGATGTTCTAAGACAGCTCCTCACATCTGCTGATATTACGAGAAGCTCAATGCCATCCTGGGCAGGCAGGGACTGTTCATTCCCCCACACACATTGTTGAGTCCAGTCAGGACATGCCCAGCATCAGCCTCCATCAGGGTGGGGAGGAGGAGGAGGAGGAGGCCAGTCAGGTCACCATGCCCACCAAGCAGGAGCTGGGCCTCACCCTGGAACCAGTCCCCTCCTCCCAGGATGCCTCTCAGGCCTTGGATGATCCTGGCAAAGGCACTTAAGGTGAGTTCTATAAACTTTCCCTATACACATGCAGAGGCAGGGGAGGGGCTGCATGCTTCTTGCTCTGCCTACCTGGCCCGAGGGTCGTACAACAGCCTGTGCACATGGAGCGCAGTCCAGAGCACTCAGCTCCATGATGCTCCCACACAGGAACCCCTCACTCCTTCTCAAAAGGTTCCTAGAGATGCCTGCTTTATTCCAGCCTCTGTACTGGGACACCTTCCCATGACACTTCCCCCCACACTAGGAGGATAGTCTCCCCCTTGCTCTCACATAGTTTGTGGAACCACCACATAGGGGATGTTGCACTCACTCATGTCCAGGCAGGTGAGGATACTCCTGAACCTCCTCTTTAGGCAGCCGAAGGCACACTCCACAACAATGCGGTATCTGCTGAGCCTGGCATTGAAGCTCTCATTGGTGGGGTCCAGGCCGCCCATGTAGGGCTTCATCAGCCAGGAGAGCAAGTGTCAACAAGGATGCACATGGGCATGTCCATGTCCCTGACCCTGATGGTGCAGTTAGGGAATTAAGTGCTGGTGTGCATCTTCTGGGACAGGCAGGAGTTCTGGAAAATGTGGGTATTATGCGCCTTCTCCGACCAGCTAACATTAATGTCCATGAAGCATCCCTTGTGGTCCACCAGGGCATGCAGCACCATAGAGAAGTATCCCTTTTTGTTTATATAGTCCGCGGCACGGCGGTTGGGAGCCAGGATGGGGATGTGTCTATGGCCCCCCTGCAGGTGGGGAAGCCCATGGCGGCAAAGACATCCACAATGGGGTTGATGTTGCCCAGAGTGAAGAATCTGTGCAGCAATATGGTGATGGCCTTGACCACCTGAATGAGCATGGCCCCATGCCAAACTGGTTCCTGATACAGCAGTAGCTGTTCGGCTACTTCCAGAGGGCAATGGTGATGCGCTTCTGCACGGGGATGGTGGGTTGCAGTCAGGTGTCCTGTCATCTAAGGGAAGGGGAGAGCCACTTGCAGAGCTCCAGGAAGGTGGCCTTCTGCATGTGGAAGTTCTGGAGCCACTGCTGATCATCTCATCACTGCAGGATGATGCTATCCCACAAGTAGGAACTGGTATCCCTCTGTGAGAAGCAGTGTTCCACGGTGTCCAGGGGATTGAGGATCATTTGCTGCGGAAGAAGCACCAGGACCTGGGTGAAGTGGTCCTCCGGTTGGGGCTGGTCATTGTCCTGCTGGAGCAGCACATGGGAAGTCTGGATGAACTATGCCATGGGGTGCAGCATGAGGCCCGTAAGCCTGGCACTGCTTTGCAGCAGCTCCGGCTCCATGATGTGAGTGCTGTGGTGTCTGCAAGGGCTACCAGAGCACATGGTCTGAGTTTGGTGTCCCATGAGGGGGTAGGCACTGAAGTGGCATGTGAGATGCAGCTGTAGAGAGGAGCCCCTGTAAGCACGTGTCTCAGCTAGCCTCAGCAAGCAGCCACAGGAAGTGTCCACCCTCCTGGTGTCCTCCCCAGAATGCTTCCGGGGGGCTTTAAATCCGACGCAGGTTGCAATCAGTGTGGATGCGCTATTTTGAAATAATTCTGAGCTATTTCAATGCTGCTTTGTTGCACTATTTGAAAAATTATTATTTTGGGAGTTTTATTTCAAAATAAGTTATTTTGAAATACTTTCCTAATGGAGACATACCCTAAATGTAATGCTTCTAGAGTGACCTATAAGCCTCCAGTCATCAATGACTGATGTTGTCTCTTTCCTAGGATAAGTATGATGCAAAGTTGCAAAAATATTCACCATACTTTGGGGATGTCAGCTTCACAGTGACTGGAGGTAGGCCAAAGTTGTTCACACAGATTTGGTTATCTCCATTATAAATCTTTATAGTTTAATTTGTTATCTTGCCTCTAGGTGGTGTTCATGTCTGAGTATTCTGGTATAACTGTAGTGTAAGTTTAATTCAATAATCACATAGGACATTGTGAGTAATAATTTCAATCAGATGGTGTCAGTTAACAATTCGCTGCCTCTACACTGACTCTTGGGTTGGAAAGAAGTCTCCCATTACTACTCTGGCAGCAGTGCCACTCCACAGGTAGTAGCAACAGAATGGGAGCATTGGTATAGACAGGGCATAGGTATATTTACCACTATGTCATCTAACCCACCTCTGAGCAATGTTAGATGGACACAAAGGTAAACACAGCTATGTTCTATCTCTAGTAGCATTAGAACTAGTGTGTAGTTGCATTGATGCTAGAACAGCAATGGAGATTTCTCTATAGTCAGGGCCGCTGAGTGCTTCCACTATGTGAACAGAAACAAAATACAACTCTGGTGCTTTCCTGCATAGGGTGTGTGTCATTCTGAAGTGCTAGCACTTCTGTAGAATATTTCATACTTCAAAGGAAGGCCACTGCATTCCACTGATGTAAAGAAGTTATGCTAGAAAACACAAGGAAGGGAAAAATGGCCACACCACGTTCTGTGTATGATCTGTCCTCTCTTCACTTGTCTTGTTTGTATCTTTGAATTTTAAGCCTTTTGATAATAGAATCTGTGATCTGTCTGCTCTAAACACCTACTGCCAGTATAATCAGGAAGGTGCTACAGGCAAGGCATTTTCCATGATGTATCTTTAACTCTCAAATGTGATTTCCTTCTTGATACAACAATCTGAGCCTCTTGACTAGTGGGACTCCCTACAAGCTTTATCTGTTTTTAAAAGTTTCCCAAAAAGGGGTGAACTAGGAATTTGCAGGGTGGGTTTAAAGAGCTATTTGTATTTACAAATCCAAAGACAAGAGTTCTGTGGTTTGATTTACACTGTATGATCAATTTATGTTTCAATGTACATCAGCTTCAAGGCAAAAGACTTTAAAAATCTAACTACACATTACACAGAAGGTTGGGCAGTCACCCCGCCCCCATCGGCTACTGGGTGTGTCAGCTAGCTCCCATTCAGATTAAAAAAGTAACAATTAAATGCCCCTTTGATAAGTGATAGTGGAAACAATGTAAAACCACCATCCAAGGACTTGACTGCATGCCAGCCTTGGCAGTGGCTGGGGCATTTGGTTCCCTGGGTTTCTCATGGGTCCGATAAATGTAGGAGTAGGAGATTGGCTTGATTACAGCTGTGTGTTTGTGTGGGAGAGAAGCAGCAGAAACACCAGAGAAGCTGACAGGAGTAGGAGATTGATTTGATTACAGTTGAGTGTCTGTGTGGGAGAGAAGCAGCAGAAATTCCAGAGAAGCTGATACAGAACCAGCAGAAAGTCAAGGGCATATAGCTGGAGATGCACTTGCAGCATGACCCTGAGAAAAGTGTGAGTACTTTTGAGTAAAGTACTGTCTGGAAAGAGGCTTGGGAATGTGAGCAAAGAAATTTTCTTTTCCTGTTTGATTCCTACTGTGTTGAGGGAAACAGAACTATCTATTCATTCTTTGTAAACAAACAGAATTGTATTAAAAAATCTGACTCTGTCATCAATTTAGCCTCCTAATGGAAATAACCACAAGGCCCTGTTCAAAAGGAGTAACAATATTGTAAGTGAAATGCAAGCCCCATTCAAGCCAATGGGAGTTTTGCTATTGATTTCAGTATGGTCCAGATTTCACACACAGCAATCTAGGTTTTCATAGACAGTATCAGTGAAAATGCTTAATATATCATAAATGAATAGTCTAATTTAATTGAAAGGAATTCACTAAAATCATTAACTTGGCCTAGAACCTCTATGTGCACTTGATAGTGTATGCAAGTTCTGTGTTCTTTAGTTTATAATTCTGCCCACAGTACCACGGTATTATTAGTGTCACCACGGCCCCAAATTGAGATGATAGTTAAGGGACAGTAAAGCAATTCCATTATCAATCCATTTTTCTAGAGGTTTGTAATTTAGTTGTGGCGAGTTGCTACAACCTGAACTCTAAGTTACATATTCTAGCACTGTATCATTCAACAAAAATTCTATTAAAAACACTAGGGAGGGGACTGAGTATAAAAGATAAATGGTATTGGAACAGGAGTCTAGGAGCAGAAAATAATTTGTTTGAATCTGACTTAGTTTGGTAGTATCTGAAAGTTGTTCCCATCTAATGGTTGTTCAGTGGCCTGTATAAAATGAGTTAATGGTCTTAGTCCAGGTATCCACATCACAAAAACCACCACAACTTATACCAGTTAAAACCCTTGGTAGCCTTAGCGGGGAGGTAAAGGAACAAATTAGCATAAAGATTATAACAATCTCCTGTCACAGAGCTGGGGGCCCTCCAGATCTGGAATGAGATACATCAGCTGTTTGGGATTGAGGAGTGGTAACTGGCAGCAAGTGGAGAAGCTTGCAATATGGCTACCTACACAGTAATTACTATGCACAGATAAAAAGAGGACTTTGGACTCCAAGGCTGTTAGTCATTTTGGCCTCTTTCAGGAGAACTAAATTAATTTAAACATTAAAACAAGAAAAACAATTCTCCTCCCTCCATTTTAAATGATACATACCTTCAGATTACACGATGGAATTTATTTGTACTTTGATGCATGAAAAGCCAGTCCTATATAGTTCCACACTATGAGAGGGCTTTATGTCTCAGCCAGAAGAGCAAGGGAATTCCTAAATTAAGCTACCCACTATCCTTAATGCTTTATTGAGCCAAGCATAATGTAACATGTTACACTCATCCACGTGCTGTCAGATTCTCTGAGTAACATTACTCGGGTAACCTCTGCTTTGAAGTTTCTACTCTGGCTGGATTAAACCAAAGGTGAATTTCACAGGCTAATTTATTATAGCTGACACCAAGAAAGCAGTTATTTTGGTTGAAACTTTACCTCAACTGAGGTCAATAGAAAAACTCCAATTATTTCAATGAGGCCAGGATTTCACCCTTTGTTACGCTGTATGGCATACATATGCTGGGAACAGCATATAGTGTTCATATAGAGACTATTCTTAGCCGATGACTGTAATGCTAAGGGTCTATTTTCATGCTATGCAAGTGTAGGATCACATATGTGCCACTCCTGCAGTATATTTTCCATAATTTTAAGATATCTAGAACTAAGTGGACTGAGCTACCTTTCAGATTATAGATTTGCTTTTACATTGTCCAACTACAGCAAAAGTGGGCAATAATTTTTGATGGGGGGGCCACTCCAAGATTCTGGTAAGTGATCAGGAGCTGCATTTTTCTATAGCGTGGGTGTGGGGTCTGGGTTGGAGGTTGGGTACAGAAGGGAACTGGGGAGCAGAAGAGTGTGAGGTTTGATAGGGAGTGGTGGGGCAGAGACTAGGAGTGTAGGCTCAGGGAGGGGGTATGAGTGCAGGAGAGATTCTGTTCTGGGGGAGGGATATAAGAGGGAGTGCAGAGCCTGGGAGGGAGCTGTGACCTGGGGGAGGAGGGAATACAGAAAGTTTGGGTGGTGATCTGGGTCAGGGAGTTAGGGAGAAGGAAGAGCTGGGGAGCCACTAACCTAGGTGGCTCCTGGCCAGCAGTCCTGCAGGACTCCTAGGCAGGCTTCCTGCCACAGTCCCAGGTTGCTCAAAACTGCTGGCTGCTCCCTGTGGCACTCTGCTCTGGGGAAAGAAGGGGAATTTGCGTGGTACTCAACCCACAGCACCATTTCTCAGCTCCTATTGGCCAGTTTCTGTGGAGAGATTGTGCTGTGAGTGGCGGGGCAGCACACAAAGTTTCCTCCTCCCCCAGAGCAGAGAGCCATAGGGAGCAGCCAGCTGCTTAAAGCTGCAAGGGGCTGCTATGTGCCTGAGGGCTCCAGCAGAACTTGCTCACCCTGAACAGGAGCATGATGTTGTATGTGATGACAATTTTCATTTCTCTTTCTCTCCCTAAAAATATTTTTCCTGCGGGATGACAGAGTGATGTCTCCCCCCTTCCCTTTTCCCAGTGCTCGGAGGGAGCGAGGGAGGGGACCCAGGGCTGCTGCCTCCCCTGGTGGCTGGGGCGAGAGCGTTGGGGATGGCGAGGCCTTGGCCTGTACCCCTCTTCCGGTGACTGAGGGGAGAGAGGTGGGCCTGGTGTGGTCTCGGCTCTCCCTGGTGGCCAGGGGCAGGGAGCCAGGGATAGCGTGGCCTCGGCCCTCACCAACATTTAAGCTTCTATAATGTCAATCACCATCACCTCTTTAGTCAATGTTTTATCTTTAATCAATCACAGTAATTGATAAACATGTAATCATGATAACATTTATTTAGTCATTTACATTGATTTACTGGGCCTCACTTACACTCTAGGTCCATGGTGTCCAACCAGTTCTGAAGCAGTAGCCACTATAGCGAATTAGCCACATTATTCTGAAAATGTAAATCTAGTGGCTATTGCTATAGTGAACTAGCCACACTCAACCGACCAAATAGCCATATCTGGCTAGTGGCTAGTGTGTTGGACACCACAGCTCTAGGTTTTATATAAAAGAGGCTTTTCAATATGTTTATAAATCAGAGTGACCAAACAAGGGTTGTAACAATTGATCTTAATAAAGAAAGACTGCTCAAAACTTTCCAGCTGCAAACAATATTTTCCCAAATTGCCCAATTAATCGGCCCTTTCCTCAGAAAGGGCCTAGAAAGGCAGGCTACGTCTACATTGGCCCCTTTTCCGGAAGGGGCATGTTAATTTCAGCGATCGTAATAGGGAAATCCGCGGGGGATTTAAATATCCCCCGCGGCATTTAAATAAAAATGTCCGCCGCTTTTTTCCGGCTTTTAGAAAAGCCAGAAAAGAGCGTCTACACTGGCCCCGATCCTCCGGAAAGCGCCCTTTTCCGGAGGATCTTATTCCTACTTCAAAGGAATAAGAATAAGATCCTCTGGAAAAGGAATAAGATCCTCTGGAAAAGGGCGCTTTTTCCGGAGGATCGGGGCCAGTGTAGACGCTCTTTTCCGGCTTTTCTAAAAGCCGGAAAAAAGCGGCGGACATTTTTATTTAAATGCTGCGGGGGATATTTAAATCCCCCGCGGATTTCCCTATTACGATCGCTGAAATTAACATGCCCCTTCCGGAAAAGGGGCCAATGTAGACGAGCCCGTAATGTTCAGAAGTTCAATAAATGTGTTAATGGAGAATTAATATTAAGGGCAAGAATACAGCTCACCATGGGCCTGATCTAGTGCCTGCTGAAGTCAATGGAAACCCATCCATCCATTTATTTCAATGGGTGTTGGATCAGGCTCCAAGATATTTTGAAAATATCTGCTGCCTAATAAACATTTAACAGATACAGGGCCAGAATCTCCACTGGGATTACCTGTTTACATAATACAAGCTTTGTTCTTCATGAGAAACCATTTATCCGAAACTGGTGGGATTATACTCACACCCATTTCTTTTGTGACAAAAAACTTGGCAATGACTAGGCAACTGGTGTGCTGTGATCTCTTACTTACCTTGCTGATTGGTACTGACATATGATGTTCTTACACTTCCCCTGCTTGTTGCACCTACCTTTTGTCTCTTTTATACATGGATTGAAATGCCATCTATTTGTTTTGTGTATATACAGCACTTAGCAGGGTGGAGATTTGGTACATGGCAGGAGTTTCTAAGTGCTTCAGTAACACAAGTAATAAATAAATAAATCATAATAAATCACTTGGCACAGCAACCAAAAAACTGCCAGTAAGAAAACCTCAAAGGTGTCATATCTTGTAAGAGGTCATGTGAGTTCTGACATTTTGGGTCTCACCTCATTGTTTACTTTCAACATTGCTCTCTATTCATTGCTTTTTACTCTCCATTTTATTACTAGCATTGCTAGGAAGGAAAATTCCTATTGTCTCACACACCTCCTATTTGAAGTACACAAAATAAGGGCTATTTTTAGTTCATTCAGCAAATATATATGCAGGCTACAGCAGCATCTACTACCTTGAGCCAGAATTTTATTTGTCTTCTGTTCAGATGTATAATATTCCCCACTAAATATGAGCCTCTACTGCCATAGCAGACTGTGGATGGGGTCACTTTCTTTCCTTTCCTCATTCTATACAGTCAGATGGCATGCGTAGGAATTTCTGTGAAATATTTATTTGTGTTTCATAGTGTGGCAGGGTCAGGCCAGGGAGCTGCTGCAGAGAGGGAATAAGGCAGCCCCAAAGGGTAAAAAACCCTGTAAGTAGAAGCAGAGAGCTGCAGGCCAATTAGATGCAGCTAGGAGGGAGCTGACTCAGGCAGATTGGGGCCAGCTGACACCTCTGCTGGCTGACTGAGGGCCTTTAAAAGCCTCAGCAGCTGGAAGCTGGGTGTGAGAGGATGAAAGGGAGGTGGTGGAGAGACAGAGGTTTGAGAGAACCATCTGCAACAGCATTAGGTGGAGGCAGCTAGGGAGGGAGTCTGAGGAGGTGTGGCTGGGTTCCCTACCACAGAGACCTGCTACAAACCCCAAACTCTGGGGTTAGGAGTGAGAGACCAGCCCAGTGGTGGCCTGGGTAAGAGGGGCCCTTGCCACACATGGTGTCAGGAGTGGGATAATTGGCTGAGAGGCCTCACAGTGAGTCTAAATCCGGTCAAGGTAACCCCCCGTAAAAAGAAAAGTACATTTGGAGGACCTGGTGAAGGCACTGGTGCAGGCCACGGCTGCCTAACAGGAGGCTACCCGGGTGCAAGCGGCTGCCCAGCAGGAGTCGGCACGGCTCCAGCAAGAAACCAACCAGTTGTTAATGGGCCAGGTAGCCCAGGACAGGGCCACCCTGCAGGAGATGGTGAACCAGCTGAAAGCCCTGGCAGTCCAGGTATGTGGTCAAGATGGGGCCTGACCGTTATGGGCCAATTACTACTTACAAAAAATGACAGGAGATGATGATGTGGAGGCCTATGTGTTTGCCTTTGAAAGGACAGCTTTGTGGGAGGCCTGGCCTCAAGCCCAGTGGACCAGTATTTTAGCCCTTTTTCTGAGCAGGGAGGCCCAGAAGGCGTACCTCGACATGGCAGAGGAAGCTGCATCCAGCTACCCTCAGTTGAAAGCTGAGATCCTGGCACAGGCGGGGGTCACAGTTGTGGTGAGAGCCTAGAGATTCCACAAGTGGAAATATCGAGATGACCGAGCACCCAGAACTCAATTGTTTGATCTGGTCCATCTGACCCAGAGGTGGCTGCGGCCCAATATCCGCAGCCCCAAGAAGATTATCAAGATGATCGTCCTCGACAGGTATATGAGAGGGTTACCTCCAGACCTTCGGGAGTGGGTTGGCCAGAATGACCTTGCAACATTTGATGAGCTGGTGGCTCCTGTGGCGTGATGGTTGGCTGCTAAGGAACTTTCCTGGGGTCGAGGTGCATTGGAACAGGAGGTCCCCTTCGCCCCAAGGACCTGTGCCACTGAAACTCGAGCGCAGGCAGAGAGAAAGCAGGTGGAAGATCGACCAGAGCTTGCAAAGGTACTTGGGGGCTAGGCTGGAGAGGGCCAGGGGGCAAGTCCCCACAGCCCTGGTTATAGGTGTTATGCCTGTGGGGAGATAAGGCATATAGTGGCTCAGTGCCCCAACTTAAAAGAGCCTATGCAGTGTGACATGGGGAACCTTGTAGGTGTAACAATGGGCCCCCATCAGTATACCCGGTCCATGGAAATGAACAGGGTGGAAACCACTGCACTAGTGGATTCCGGGAGCGCAGTTACGTTGGTCTCAGGGAAGCTAGTAGGGCAGGGCCAGCTGACCTGAACCAAACGCACTGGAATATCATGTCATAGGGCGAGACTTCCCCGGGTTTAATGAACTGCTGCCACGGGACTGGGTGGAAGAGGATAGCTCCCTCCAGGCCTTCCATGAATTTTCCCAGGATCTGTTCTGGGTGCCCAGGGAACCCCAGAAGACCCGGCGGGAGAGGAGGGCAGCTAGAAAGTTGAGGACAAAGGTTTTGGCCCAAAATCAGAAGCAGGCGCTGGCAGCGGGGGAAAGCCTACCCACAGGGCCGGCCTTAAGCCGATTCGACCGATTTGGCCGAATCGGGCCCTGCACCTAAGTCGGCTGCTCCCCCTTGCCTGCGCACGCTGCCGGCTGCTGCTGCCATGCACGGGCATTTGCAGGTGGGCGGGGAGATGCCCAGGCGTGACGTGACATCATCACGGCCCGGGATTTTTAAAACTGAAAACTGCAGGTGGCTTGGATTTGGACTTGTAGAAGGCAGAAGGTAAGGGAGGGGGAAAACTATGGGAGAGGGGTGGGAGGCGCAGTCAGCTCTCAGCCACCTGCAGCCCAGGGAATGGCGACTCACCCTGAGCATGTGCAGCCGGGGCGCAGAGCAGCTCCGCGGGGAGTGGTCAAAGCAGGCGGGGTTGCACTTCCCCCACGGGGCCCCAGGCCACTTGCAGAGGCGGGCCCAGCCCGGCCCCTAGTTGCCGTCTCTTACCTGAGGGGCTCCAGCACCAGGCTCTGGAGGCTGAGGCCACGCGCGGAACCGGCTGCTAGCACGGCCACCACCTGTGGCAGCTTGAGCAGCAGCAGCGTACTCCAGCCTCCAGCTGGCCAGGTCAGCGCCAGCCGCGCTTCCTTTGCACGTGCTGCCCGGCCCGGCGTGGCCCGTCTCTTCTGCTGGCAGCCGCGGGGCTGGCCCAACCTCAGCTGCATGGGGAGGCAGGCTGTGCAAACCCGGAACGGGAGCGCTGGGGGGGGTGGGGGACACTGGTGGTGGGGAACTTTGGCTCCCAGCCCAACAGGGATGATGTGGGGGGAGGGGCTGTGCTGGCCCCAGCACAGGTGTGCATGGGAGCTTGCAGGGGGGGGGGGAAGAGAGGAGTGGGAGAGGAAGGGACTTGTGGAGGGGGGAAGGGGTGGGAGAGGCTTGACTGCTTCAGTCCCGTTGATGGGCCTCAGCCTTTCCTTCCACTCCCCTGCTTTGCAATGGGGCTGTAGACTCTGGGGGAGAGGGATGGAGGCAGGCAGAGGTGTCTCCCTGCAGCAGATGTAGACACGTCTCTGTAGGTTGCAGGCATCAATTGCCAGATCCTTGCTTGGAGGGATTTCCCTGCTGATCCTCTCCTAAGGCTTTCAATTAGCCAAGGGATTGTAGGTCGCAGGCATCCACCGCTGTCTCCTATTCTGTAAAATATACCCCTTTTGTGTATGGGAACTTTCTATAGATATGTAACACCAGGCCGAATTTGGCTTCTGTAGGGGGCTAGGCTTTGATTAATTGCTTAGGCTCCACAGCAATTGCTTACTTAAGTCTCTCGGGTAACAGCTTAACAACTTGATATTTATAATATATGGCGCAATGTATCGAAACGTGTGTGTGGGGGGGGGGTAGGTTTTTTTTTTCTTTGCTCAACAAAAAATCTTGGGTGGTGGTGGGCCCTGCCAAAACTGTTCGAATTGGGCCCTGCACTTCTTAAAGCTGGCCCTGCCTACTCAACTACTAGGGCAGAAACCTCAGGACACGATGAGCTTGAGGCAGGACCCAACTCATCAGGAGAGGAAACTGAAGTAGGCTCCCTGGAGCTTGAACAGGTTGGATCCCCAAGTGAGACTTTTCGGTAGGATCAAGCCAATGACCCAATATATCAAAATGTCGGTAAGGATGTGGTTGAAGTTAATGGGGTCCCAGTGGAGGGAAGGAACAAACGCACTGGGCCCTACTATATAATTAAAGGGGATCTACTATATAGAGTAGCTTGTACACGGGACCAAGAGGTGGAACAACTCTTGGTACTTCAAAAGCATGAGAGGGCAGTACTGGAATTAGCACACAGTCATTTATTTGGAGGACATCTCAGGTGGATAAGACCCTGGACCGCATTCTCTGGAGGTTCTTTTGGCCAGGGGTATATGTGGAAGTCCACAGATATTGTGCTTCTAGCCTTGAGTGTCAATTACATGGGCCCCACTAGTACCCCATCCATCACTGAAGTCCCCTTTGAGCGAATTTCTATCGATATAATAGGCCCATTAGAGAAGTCTGCACGGGGCCATCAGAGTATTCTAGTTGTGGTGGACTATGCCACCCAGTACCCAGAGGCGGTGCCCCTACGCAATACCCTGTCCAAGACAATTGCTAGGGAACTAATTCAATTTTTTTTTCTAGGATAGGGATACCCAAAGATATTCTAACGGACCAAGGGACACCCTTTGTGTCCAAGCTTATGAAGGATTTATGTACCATGCGCCGCATACATGCCCTGAGGACATCAGTTTATCATACCCAAACAGACAGTCCTGTTGAACAGTTTAATAGGACCCTGAAAAACATGCTCAGAAAGTGGTAAGCCAGGATGGCAAAGATTGGGATACGCTGCTGCCATACCTCATGTTCACAGTAAGGGAAGTTCCCCAAGCTTCTATTGGCTTCTCCCCATTTGAGCTTTTATATTGGTGTAACCCACGGGGCATACTGGACCTTGCCAAGGAGGTCTGGGAGGAACAACCCAACCCTGGGAGAAACATTATTGATCATGTATTCCAGATAAGGGACAGGATAGCCAGTCACCCCCCATAGTGTGGGAACATTTAGAAAAGGCGCAGGAGGCCCAAAAAGCCTATTACAACAGGTGAGCAACAACCCGAAAGTTCCAGGTGGGAGACTGGGTGATGGTGCTAGTGCCAACAGCAGAAAGTGCTAGTGCCAACAGCAGAAAGTAAGCTCCTAGCCAAGTGGAACAACAGTGAAGCAACAGAAGCAGTTGGAGAGGTAAACTATAAGGTTCACCAGCCTGACCAGCGAAAGCCTGAGCAAATATATCACATCAACCTGTTGAAACCCTGGCAAGACAGAGAAGTGTTATTGGTTGCTTTGAGGTCACCACCCCAAGGGGAAAGCCCACAAAGGCAGGTGGGAATATCTCCCAAGCTGACTCCGGATCAAAAGGCAGAAGTAGCTGACGTGATTGAGCGAAGCCATGATGTGTTTGACAGAACCTGGTAGAACTAAGAAGATTTACCATGACATCACAGATCCTGGGCTGAAGGTAAACATTAAGCCATACTGGATACCCGAGGCAAAACAAAGGGAGATCTGAGCTGAAGTTGAGAGAGTGCTGAAACTTGGAATAACTGAAGAGTCGCATAGCCAATGATCTAGTCCTATTGTTATAGTGTCCAAGGTGAATGGAAGCCTTTGGTTTTGCAATGACTTCAGAAAGTGAAATGGGGTATCCAAGTTCGACGCCTATCCTATGCCACGGGTAGATGAACTCATTGACCCAACTGGGCAAGGCCCGATTTCTATCCACCTTTGACTTGACCAAGGGCTACTGGCAGATCCCTCTATCACCAGGAGCCAAGGAAAAGACAGCCTTTTAAACTCCAGAGGGTCTCTTTCAGTATATGGTCCTCCCTTTTGGCTTGCATGGGGCTCCTGCAACGTTCCAAAGGCTTATGGACAAGCTATTGTGGCCACATGCCAAGTACATGGCTGTCTATTTGGACCATGTTGTTGTCCAGAGTCCTGACTGGGACACACACTTTAAGAAAGTAAAGGCGGTGTTGGAGACTCTAAAGAAAGCGGGACTTACGGCGAACCCTGCAAAGTGTACAATTGGGCTGGCCAAGGCCAAGTATCTCAGGTATATTGTGGAAAGGGGTGTAGTGAGGCTCCAACTCAACAAAGTGGATGCGATACAAAAGTGGCTCTGACCAATCTGAAAGAAACAGGTCAGGGCATTCTTGGGATTGGTTGTATATTACCATAGATTCATTCCCAACTTCGCTTCCAGGGCCTGCCCTTTGACCGACCTGACTAGAGCTTGTGGTCCTGACACTGTAAAATGGACCACAGCAGAAGAAGAAGCTTTTAAATCAAGACGGCCCTCTGCAGTGATCCAGTTCTCATAGCCCCAGATTTTAAGAAGGAGTTTATCCTGCAGACCGATGCCTCAGAAGTAAGGCTAGGGGCCGTATTGTACAAATGGTTGAGGAAGCGGAGCACCCAGTCCTGACACCTCTGCTGGCTGACTGAGGGCCTTTAAAAGCCTCAGCAGTTGGAAGCTGGGTGTGAGAGGACGGAAGGGAGGTGGTGGAGAGAGAAAGAGGTTTGAGAGAATAGTCTGCAACAGCATTAGGTGGAGGCAGCTAGGGAGGGAGTCTGAGGAGGTGTGGCTGGGCTCCCTACCACAAAGACCTGCTGCGAACCCCAAACTCTGGGGTTAGGAGTGAGAGACCAGCCCAGTGGTGGCCCGGGTAAGAGCGGCCCTTGCCTCAATGGTCACACACGGTATTACCAACTTCTTCTGTTTTAAATAAGATTTAGATGGTTGGAAATAACAGAAAAATCCTCAGACAGCTGTTGAATGTTTTTTTTTTTTTCTTCCTGTCCATTCTTTCTGTTGCAGGATTCAGGCAGTGTCTCTTGTAATGACACACAACCTCTTGCTTGGCATCTAGAAGTAACATGAGTTTTGGGCACCTTATACAGTATGTATGTAACTTAGCTATGCCAACAAGACACATCTGTTGGTTATGCAGTGTTATTTTTTTTAAGGACTCTGTACTGACCTGCATGAGGAACTGTTCCTTTAGAGGAGTGATATGAGATGGATGCATGGATGAACACTTCTTCAGTTCTATGAATAATTCTGTGGTTTACATCTTCAAAGTACAGGCAGTCCCTGGGTTACATACAAGATAGGGACTGTAGGTTTGTTCTTAAGTTGAATCTGTATGTAAGTCGGAACTGGCGTCCAGATTCAGCCGCTGCTGAAACTGATCAGTTTCAACAGTGGCTGAATCTGGATGACAGTTCTGACTTACATACAGATTCAACTTAAGAACCCCAGGCATCCCCAAGTCAGCTGCTGCTGAAACTGATCAGCGGCTGATTCCAGGAAGCCCGGGGCAGGGGCTTCCTGTAGTCAGCCACTGGTCAGTTTCAGCAGCGGCTGACTTGGGGACGCCTGGGGCAGAGCAGCTGGGGTGCTGCTGGGTTGGTCCAGTAGCGCCCAGAGCAGCGCTACGGGACCAACTGGCAGCGCCCCAGCTGCTGTACCACAGGCGTCTGGAGCAAAGCCGCGGAGCACGGGGGCAGCGGGACAGCCCAGACGCGCCGTGGCTGTCCTGCTGCCCTCGGGCTCCGCGGCTTTGCTCTGCTTTGCTCCCCGTCCCCCTGGTCTACAGACCAGGGGGACGGGGAGCAAAGTGGCGGAACACGTGGGCAGCGGACAGCCCAGAGCAAAGCCCCGGAGCACGCGGGCAGCAGACAGCCAGACGCGTCTGGGCTGTCCGCTGCCCGCCTGTTCCGCCGCTTTGCTTCCTCTCCCTGGTCTGCTGGGGTACGTCTACACTGCATCCCTAGTTCGAACTAGGGATGCAAATGGAGACGACCGAAGTAGTTAATGAAGCGGGGATTTAAATATCCCGCACTCCATTAACATGATCTCGCCGGCGCGCTAGTTCGAATCATGGCTGATTCGAACCAGGAAGTGCGCGCCGGGATGCGTTAGTTCGGAGTAAAGCCCTTAGTCCGAACTAATGTTACTCCTCATTTTTTGTGAGGAGTAACATTAGTTCGGACTAAGGGCTTTAGTCCGAACTAACGCGTCCCGGCGTGCACTTCCTGGTTCGAATCAGCCATGATTCGAACTAGCGCGCCGGCGAGATCATGTTAATGGAGTGCGGGATATTTAAATCCCCGCTTCATTAACTACTTCGGTCGTCTCCATTTGCATCCCTAGTTCGAACTAGGGATGCAGTGTAGACGTACCCCTGAAGACCAGGGAGAGGGCCCCATTCGTAACTGCGGATCCGACGTAAGTCGGATCCGCGTAACTCGGGGACTGCCTGTATTATTTAATGAATAAACCTAGAGTAGGGATTCTCACACTGCTGCTGGTATGGCGTTGCTTTCAGAATTGATCACTGAGCTAACAGCCGCTGCTCTCCAGCAGTTCAGCTCTGAGGGCAGCACAGAAATAAGGGAGGCAATATCACGATTCCTTCCCCCCTCCCCCCCCAAAAAAAATAACCTGCCTCTGGTGGGGAAGTGGGACAATGCGATCTTTCACACACAGAACAAATATTGAATAAGGATGTTAGATATTGGGTAACTGAATAGTTGAGTAACCAAATTCATTCTTATCAGTTACTCAAATATTCTATAGTCCTTGGGAGTGGGACTGGCAACCAGTGCACTTTGGCTCCACTCCTGGGGAGCCCCCTACCACTCCATGCTGCTACCTCTGTATTAAGGATGGCAGGGGGCTCCCGGGGTGTAGTGTATCAGATAAAGTAGTGTGGGGTGGCAGCATCCCCTATACACTCTGCCTCCCACAGAGCAGCCTTAGTCCTCAGCGAGCCTGGGCCTGCCATGGACAGAGGCTGCTCCAGCGGCAGCCCCTGTCTGTACAGGGGTCCGAGCTCCCCACAGACAGAGGCTGCTCCATCTCCCTTGTCTGTGGGGAACTCAGACCTCCCTGCGGACAGGGGCTGCTGCCAAGGACCTGCCTCTGTCTGCAGCAGGCCCAGGCTCGCTGGGGACTCAGGCTGCTCTGTGGGAGGTGGAGCAGCCTCTGTCCACAGGGAGCTTGGGCCTGTCACTTAGAGGCAGCCTCCACCCCACACTATTGCCTCTGACAGAGGCAACAGTGGGGGAAAGGGCAAGCAGCATCGCAGAGCCAGCTCCCCGCAGCACCAGCTCCTACTCCCCACCCCCTCTTGCTGCCTCTGATACGGGGCGGAGGAGGAAATGTGTATAGTGTACAAGATTAACCAATAAACCTAGGCTTATTGGTTAATTGTATATAGTCAACTACATGTTATCCTTAGTACTGAAAGCAACTGTTTATTAGTGAGAATGTGACAGTGAGATTTGGATCACAGGACTTGTCTCTTCATTACACACACACACACACACACACACACACACACACACACACACACACACACACACACACACACACACACACACACACACACACACACACACACACTGTCTCTCTCTCTCTCTCTGTCTCTCTCTCTGTCTCTGTCTCTGTCTCCAGGCATGTTAGATGCCCTGCACTCATCTGGGTATCCTGATGCAGCTTTCATTTGTGTTTCCCTCACTAACATTAGTACTTCACCCACAGAGACTGTGTGTCTTATTGGCCAAATTCTTTGGTCAATAACTACTCTTATAAAGAATAGTGATAGAAATGTAGCCGTGTTAGTCTGGGGTAGTTGAAGCAAAATGCAGGACAATGTAGCACTTTAAAGACTAACAAGATGGTTTATTAGATGATGAGCTTTCATGGGCCAGACCCACTTCCTCAGATCAAATAGTGGAAGAAAGTAGTCACAACCATATATACCAAAGGATACAATTAAAAAAAATGAACAAATATGAAAAGGACAAATCACATTGCAGAACAGGAGGGGGATGCGGGGGGGGGGGGGGGGAAGGAAGGAAGGTAAGTGTCTGTGAATTGATATTAGAGGTAGGGGGAGTGGGATGTTTGTGAGTTAATGGTATTAGAGGTGATAATTGGGGAAACTGTCTTGGTAATGGGTGAGATAGTTCAAATGTTTGTTAAGTCCTTGTTGGCAAGTGTCGAATTTTAACATGAATGACAGTTCAGAGGATTCCCTTTCAAGTGCAGATGTAAAAGGTCTTATAAAGACTTATTTTCTATTTAACCAGCAGCCTTTCTCAAACTTGTAATCTGTGATCAGTTTCCAGTAACTTTTAAATAAAAGAGAGCGTGCTCTTTCTCCACCTCCTGCCCTGTTCATTCTGGTTTCTGGGAGGAGTCCTGTCTGTATTTTGTCAATGATCACAGCACTTTCTGGCTTCCTGATTTCTTTTCTGGCTTCTTCCAGTATTTCTCTTCCTTTTTATTGGAAAATGTTTATTTAGTCATCTGTTCTCCATCAGCCTTTGTGGCCTATGAGGCATAACACTCAGTTAATTATTTTAGTAATCTCTAATGTTCTTGTCAATGTATTACCCAAGCCAAGTTTCTTTCCTCGGCTGGGCCTGATGGATTTTGTGCTTTAAATAATTTTTGTAATTCAACCCATCTTGTGCAATGTTTCCTTTATTATTTTGCTTTTCTTAATGTTTTTATCCCCATCCCAATCCATAATGACCCTAATCTCACTCAATATTTATGTTTCTGTTGATTACATTATCCCAATATGAGAGAGCTCACAGTAAGTGGAAGTGCAGACAGAGACAAACTACATCAGCAAGTATTGTGACTCAGGGTATGGCTAGACTATTGGAAAAAGATACGCAAAATGCAGAGTGCATTTTGCATAAGAGGTATTTCTGAAATTTGGCCCATCTAGACTGGGCCAAACTTCGAAAAAAAACCCTCTTCAAAAGTCCTCTTCTTCCTCGTAGAATGAAGAATATAGGGGCTTCCGAAAGAGCGTACTTGCTCTTCCGCAAAAAAAGTGGAAGAGCAAATGTGTTCCCTGGATGTGGCTGAGGTTTATTTGGAATACCAGAGGTATCCTGAAACCCCCTGCAGTCTAGCTGTACCCTCAGTGAGACAAGCTAGCAGGATGAGTTAAGAGCAGCTATACAAGCCTGCACCAGTGCTTATGCTCAGGACCGTGCACTGACGGCTATTGTACTTGCCCCTTGCATGTGTGTATGAGGGAGAAGACATCTTTACCCAACCACCATTTCAACACCCATCTAAGGACCAGTAAAAACCCTGCTCTCTCTATTTTTTTCCTTTTGGGCCCCTGCATCACAGGCTATATTATAATTTTCACTAATTTTTTTTCCTATCAGTTACCCCATCTGCTTATATAAGGGGGCTATTTCAAAATTTTTTGCTGGTGTTCTACAATTGTTGGTGTGTTGGCCTCTATTCTTACAAATTGTTTTATATTAGGGTTGAATGAAAAAAAAATCATAACTTGTTCTTTTGACAGAAAACGCATTTTAAAACTACTACTTTTTTGCAGGAAATGTTTGCATTCTGCAAAGAAATTCAGTTTGTTCAGCTGAAAATTTCCAGGGAAAATACGCTCTTTCTATTTTGTGCAAGCTCTAGTTTACATTCTCTTAGCCAATACTCTTGTGAGCCTATTGATCAGATGTAGAGTATCAGTCCTGTTGGAAATTAATCTATTTAAGAGACAGTCTCAGTGCCACAGGAACTGAAAAATCTTCTACTTGCATTTTTATTTAGTCATATATCCAGGTTCCTACTCTGCTGTTGTGATTCTTGGCCATGAGGATTTATAGTGCTGATATTACTCTAAAGCAGAGCTACTCAACATGCGGCCTGTGGTGTGGTTTGGGTTTACATGGGGCTCAACACAGGGCCTGTGGGTGGGATCCTTTGAACATGGCCTCCACTGGGACCACACTCCACAATGGCAAGGCATCTATCAGGCAAGGTGAGCACTGAAAGACGCAAGGGCATGGACTGGCTGGAACAAATGGATATAGGGTGTCAGCATTTCTAGCCTCCAGGGAGGAGGTGCCAGGAGCGCTGAGGCATTGTGGGAAATGCTGGCTGCTTAGCCTGGTGGGCAGAGCCTGAGAGGTGCTGACTGGCTCACACTGGCCATGTTTGGGTCTGGCACCACGGCTTAAGGCTTAATCTTTTTATTCATGCCCATCAGTGTGAAAGACGCTATTTGCATGTATATGCAACCACACTGAAGTTGTGGCACTCGGCATGTGCTGTGAGTATTACTGCAGCCTCCATGGCTTCCAAAGTTGAGTAGCCCAGCTCTAAAGTAATATCCTATGGTCCTGAGTATATCTACCTGATAGAGAGAACAGAATTTCCTAAATTTATTTCCAAATTCCATATGCCTACAGATATGGTATGATCCCTCTTAAAGTAATGAGAAAAAATTGCATCACATAGTATCCTTCTCTGTTAAATTAGAGGGCTAATAATGCCAACTTCTATTTTCTCAATCTGGTGTGTCCACAGAGTGGTGAAACATTTGGGATACATGTTAGTGCAAAAGACTAAATAAGAAACAATGGGACAATTTGTAGTTCACGTACATAGGGCACAGAACTTCAGATGTTTTTACAAGTTAAAGCCTCTTTTTGATAAATGTCAACAGCAATATTCAAAAAAGGACATGTGTAAAGGTACTCCACTTTAGTTTGAGTTCAGAGCCCGGTTTTGAGTGGGATAGCGGTGTTCTACTGGACGGGACAGTATCTCAGACAATTAGAACAACGAGAAGTCCTGTAGCACCTTAGATTAACAGATACATTGGAGCATAAGCTTTTGTGGGCAAAGACCCACTCCATCAGATGCATGCATCTGACAAAGTGGGTCTTTGCCCACGAAAGCTTATGTTCCAATATATCTGTTTGTCTATAAGGTGCCACAGGACTTCTCGTTCTTGCAGATTCAGACTAACACGGCTAACCCTCTGATACTTGTCAGACGATTAGGATATTTGTATTTGCCATTGTAGAGTCTAAGACATTCACTTATCTTTCTCTAGCTAGCTAAGCAGTTGTACAGCCTCATTTTTTGAGGAGTAATGTTAGTTCTAACCAAGGGGTTAGGTTCGAACTAATGCGTCCTGGTGCGCACTTTCACTTTCGAAACAGCTGTTGATCGGTGTAACGTGCTGGCAAGATCATGCTAATGAAGCATGGGATATTTAAATACCCGCTTCACTGACTATTTTGAATGCCTACATTTGCATCCCTAGTTCGAACTAGGGTGCAAGTGTAGACATACCCTATGAACTTACATTTTCTTGAGGGAGAAGAATCAAAAAAACAACCAACCAACCAAGAAATGCAATTTGTTATTTCAAACATTTTCATTTCTTATCTGGCTATATAGCTGTGCCACTGACCTTAGGTACTACATTTGAAAACATAAGTGCATATGTACATACACCTTAATCTTCATGTTATGCTATCTCCTGTGCTGTGGCAGCTGGACATTAATTAAAGGCCTGGCCCTTGGGCAAGACAAGCGAGGCGGTTGCCTTGGGCCCTGTACATTCAGGGCCCTGCACTGCCCAGCTCCTGGCCCCACCCACCCGGCTGCTCACTCAGGGCCCCGCAATGCCCTGCTCCTGCCCCCGCCTACCTGGCTCACCCACGCTGCCTTGGGCTCCGCACACTGGCTGGGCCTGGTGGAGTCAAGAGCAATGGGTGTGCTATGGCATGTTGTATGTGTAACAGTAGTGATTAGGTATCTAAAGGCAAGGCAGAAAATAACTGAAGTAAGTCAGAGCTACACTGAACAGTACATAGAGGAGAGGACCCTCCAGTCTAGCCAGGATAAAAGGATAATATAGTCACTTATCACTCAGTTCTAAAAAGCCCTTACAACATTGCCATATGGACTGTACTTAGTTTTCTCATAGTATTGTCACATTTCAAAAAAGTAGCCTCTGATTACATCCAGGTGTCTGTGGCACAAGGAGTAATCTCTATTATTGTGTTCTGAACATATCTTTAGATTTCTGAAGTCAAGTTTCCTGCCAATATATTTTTCTTACAACTCTTCTTCCCCCAAACTAGCATAAAAGATATGTCTAGACTGCATCCCATTGTCGGCAGAGGGATGCAGATTAGGCAGGTCGACACTGCAAATGAAGCGGGGATTTAAATATCCCATGCATAATTTGCATAAAAATGGCCACTGTTTTTGCCGACTCAGCACTTTGTCGGCAAAAAGAGGCAGTCTAGAGGGGGATCTGTCGAGAAAGAAAGCCTTTTTCGACAGATCCTGTAAGTCTCCTTATTTGCCTAATTTGCATCCCTCTGCCGACAGAGGGATGCAGTCTAGACATACCCAAAAATGAAAGAGCAGCCCTACTGGGTCAGACTAATGGTCTTTCTAGCCCAGTATCCTGTCACTAACAGAAACCAGTGCCAGGCACTTCATAGGGAATGATCAGAACAAGGCAATTTCAAGTGATCCACTCTGTCATCCAGGCCTAACTTCTGGCAATTGGAGACTCCCAGAGCATGGAGGTGTTTCCCAGCCACATTTCTTCCACTACATTAGAATCTCAAAGATGCAAGCACCACAGTTCCATGGTCAACTGGATACCACGTGAAACCAGATGTAACCAATCAGGCAGCAGAAGAAATAATAATAAAGTAAAATACTTTAAAAAAGAAAGCAAGTACTGTGCTATGTCTGTATTTAATCTTAAAGGGCACATCTGGGCTGCCAGCCTCTACCCCACTTCCAATTCCCAGCAGATGCTGGGGCTGCCAGGCCTACGCACCCAGAGACAACACAGAAGGAACATACTGGGATCTATGCAGCTTTCACTTTGCCCCTTACCTGGCTGGTAAGTGGACACATTGTTTTTATCCCACTCTCCCATTACCTATACACACTTGCCTACCAGAGGGAAAGCTTGCAAACTCATGCTGGGTCTGACTTGGTTGCTCAGGTTCTGCTGAATCCTGGCTTGGAGTGTCAGCTGGTATAACTGAAGCCCTAACTGCAGTGTGGTAACCTCAGACCTCATATAAATGAGAAACAGAGTAGAGAAGTACAGTTGCATGGGTCTCAATAAGTATGCATGGTGTAAGGCAGAATCAGGCCCAGAAAGGAGTTGATGTCATTGAAGATATCATGTGAGGTGAGGAATAAAGAAGCATATTTTTTTCTCGCTTTTTTTATAATGAAAATTGTACTCGTATTTAGCAATAAAAGAGGATATTGTAACTTCTCACCTGAGATTCAGAGATCTGATCTCCCTCACTTCAGTTCTTCCCTTTCAGTGTTCACCTGGAATATAATGACAAGACAGAACAAAATAAGGGGTAGCAGTATTTTATTCCATTTGCCTTTTGATGTCAGACTCTTCCGAGGTTTTCTACATGAGGAAGGAAAGTGTTGTGCTGCTACTTGGTGCAGTTAGATGGGGCTAGTGCTCCTTAGTTAAGATTTTTATTGGTTAAGCTGAGTGTACAAGCTGAACCCCATCAATTAGGGCTCTGGAAAAAGGGTACTTAATGTACAGTGCTTTATGTCATTGCTGTGAAAAAGAAATGCAGAGATTTGGCGGACCCTATCATTGATGCCATGTGACTCTAACAGATGCTATTGTTGCTGTAGCAAGAAGAAAGCCAAGGAAATGATCTAGTTTGCTGTTGCTTTGAATTTAGTTAAAGTTTACTTTTACATAAGAGTGCACTGAAGGTTTTTGGGCATTCTCAGAGGGAAAATAATCAATATCAAAGAAGCTGCATAATTATTGCCTATCAAAAGCTTCAGAGGGGTAGCCAAGTTAGTCTGTAACAAGAAAAACTTAAAAAATAACAAAATAGACTAGTAGGCACCTTAAAGACTAACAAAACATTGAGATGGTATCATGAGCTTTTCTGGGCACAACCCACTTCTTCAAATGACATGCCTAACAGCCATGCAAACATGGAATGTAAGCTACAGCTCTTCAGTCCAGCCTGAAGAATAAAGGTACAGGAAACCCCCAAGATGCGACCACCCGAGTTGTGACCCCCTGCACTTACAACCATTTTTGTAAGTGCAGAAAGGTCTGAAAACCCCCAACTTACGTCTTTGGCCTGCATTTATGACAACACATAACACCTATTGTAAATGAGAGTTTGGGTTATGACACCCCCAACTTGCAAAGCTTCCCCAGGAACTGATCGCATCGCAAGTTGGGGGTCCCCTGTATAGGCTGCCAGCCTGGCTACGTCTAGACTGTAAGCTTCTTTCAGAAGAAGCTTTTCCAGAAGAGATCTTCTGAAAAAACTTCTGAAAGAGTGTCCACACTGCCAAAGCACATCGAAAAAGCGATCTGCTTTTTCAAAAGATAGCATCCACACTGAATGGACACTATCTCACATTTAAACTGTGATTACAGTAGACTTCCGATAATCCGGAACCTATGGGACCTAGGTGGTGCCGGATTAGCAAATATGCCAGACTATCAGGAGGTACTATAAGCTAGTAATATATATACTGTATACATTATATACTGTATATAAAGTGTTCTTGACTTTTTATTGTACATACTGTATACAGTATACTGTAATGTTTTAGTTTTTTTAATCCTTTTTTACCCTTTTTGCTCAGTTCAGCTGCTGCCGCTGTTACCTTGTGACTCATTTTTTTGCCGAAGCTCACTCACTAGGCTCTTGCCATTTTGATGCCGGACTATCAGGAGTGCCAGACTACTGGATGCCGGACTATTGGAGTTTTACTGTACTATGGATGGAATGGCCACCAGGGCACCTGTGCTTTTTCCTCTTTCCTTTTCTTCCGAAAGAACTCCCTCTTCCCCATCCACACATGCCTTTTTCTGAAAGAGCTCTTTTGGAAAAATGCTTCTTCCTCATAGAGGATTACCAGTGCTGGAAAAAACATTGTTCTTTCGATTTTCTTTTGAAAGAACATGATTGCAGTGTGGACATAATTGAAGTTTTTTTCAGAAAAATGGCCATTTTTCCAAAAAAAAAACCTAACAACTTTGTAGTGTAGACATGCCCTCTGTGAGGTTCATACCTGGCAAAGGGGCTGTGCCTATTACTTGCATTTTACTCTTCAAGCAAGTGATGATTATATAGATTTGTATTGCCAATCAGTGTGAGAATAGGAAGCTAGTCAGGGGAATGGTAATAGTATTAAACATTCCCTCTGCCGAATTTTCATTATGTTCCATTTTGAATTTGCTGTACTGAATATGCTGTACTCTAATAAGTGCAAAGAACAATAACCTTCCCTGTGGGGCCTCTGGCCATGTAGGAGACAGGAATCTCAATGAGTTTCTCCAGGGGGAGATTCCTTCACATTCTCTCATCAGGTCTGTGTAGTTTACTCCCCACACCACCTGTCTAAAATGGGGAGGGGATGGAGTGGTCCTCCAAAACTGAAAGATCTCAAAGTTTCTACTTAGGCCAATTACAGGGACACCCCTCACCCCTGCCATTCCTTCTTCAATCCTTGGTAGCATGACTCTTGGAGGAATTGTACCACCAGGGGCTTCCCAAACAACAAGCAATAGCTCACCC
Source organism: Pelodiscus sinensis (assembly GCF_052426305.1). Classification (NCBI taxonomy): domain Eukaryota; kingdom Metazoa; phylum Chordata; order Testudines; family Trionychidae; genus Pelodiscus; species Pelodiscus sinensis. The sequence goes on along the minus strand of NC_143064.1, from coordinate 32,267,964 downwards.
TTGGAAATTTCCACATTTGAGAAAGAAAAATAGCTCTCAAATCAGCAAAACACATACAAGTTAACTTTAAGCATGGAAGTCAATAGACCTATTTGTGCTTAAGATTAAATGCGAGTCTATGTGCCTTGCTGAACTTAGGTCTTAAAGGGAATGCCTCTCTATTCATCTTGGATCTGTATATGTCCCCACCCCCACATTGCCATGTCTAAATACCTCACAATCTTCAATGTATTATGCTCACAATACATGGTGAGAGAGGGCATTGTTACCACTATTTTACAGATAGGGAAAACAGACTAAGTGACTAGCCCACAGTGACACAGACAAGTTTGAAACAAAGCAAGGAACCTTGGTTTTCCAAATCCCAGGCTATCGCTCCAACCATTACTCTGATTTGTTGTGGAGCCAGAGGGAGGCTCCCAGTCTCAACCTCTCCCACACAGTGGAAGTCAATCCCCATGGACACTTCTTGAAGGAACTTCTGTGGAATGGGTGCATTGTGACATGAAGCCTGCTGGGTTTTAATCTTTTCTGCCTTCAGAAGAAGAGGGGAAAATGTGGTTAGTGATTACGTAAGTTTATAGTGAATTACCACTGCAAAAAACATTTCTCTAGTGCATCTGGGAAGGGGATCGGGGAAGGTCACCTTACATTGCTTGTCCCAATGAGGAGTTTTGCTATAAAAGTGTAATTTTTGTTCTTTCACCCTTGTTCTTACAACAAAAAATGAATGAGACTGCACTACTGTGACCACGTTAGGAACACCAAACAGCAGAAACTTGAATAAGCAGATCTCTTCCAGACTGGTAAAATGGCCATGTCAGAGGAAAGTTTTTGTACTGACAGAACTAGTGAGGAGAGCCATCCATAGTTACTGTGGCGTTGGCATGGAGTAGAGGCAAGTAGATATGAGGCTATTGATGTAAGCATAAGGGAGAGTGATACTAAAGAAGCTGCATGCAGCCCTATGTGTCTGTTTGCTCCTAATCATAGTTGGGCCAGAACTGGAACCACTGATCAACTTATCTGCTCCCAAAACTTTCACAAAATGGGGTCTGGATCTCAATCATCCCTAGGTTTTGTTTCTGCTCATAGCAGGAAACCTGAAACTACCCCTTTAAAAAAAATCACACTAGAAGACCTTAGTTTACTGGGACACTTATGCTGTTCACTGTATTGGCTTTTTGCCCTGAGGCCCCTAGCTCTTTCCCACACTAATGCACACTGGTCAATAAAGTGCACTTACACTTAAATGTGTAAATGAAGGTTCTAGGGTTGCCAGATGGTTTAACCAAAAATACCAAATCCCCCCCCCCCCAAAAAAAAATAAACCCACTGGGGAAAAAATTCTGTTGAGGGAAAAAAAAAAGGGGGAGACCAAAGTTGTTAAGGGGAAAAAAAAGGACCCCGAGAGTTAATAAGCAAAACAAACAAACAAACAAAAAAAAGAGCATGGCCCCTTTAAGAAACACTTTTGAGGCTTTTTGGCCCTAACAGACTGGCAGCAGCCATCTGCCATCTTGTCTCCGTGCTCCGGGAGGGACAGCTCCCCTGCGAAACCCGGTAAGCACATGGGATTTTCACCTCCTGGCTGGGGGAAAAAAATCAGAAAATACTGGACATTTTAGGTGTCTGGTATTTTGTTTTTTACCAGACAGGAGGCGAAAATAGCGGATTGTCCGGATCAATACCGGACACCGGGCAACCTTAGAGGGTTCCAACTCTCAGTCTGAAAACTCTGATTTAAAGAGTTCCTTCTCAGGCCTGTTTGCGGGGTGCATGTGAAGGGGGCAAAAGTACCCCCTATTGTCTCCTAAGTAAGCAAGTTCTGGCCAGCCAGGGATAGACAGGAGTGGTACACTGCCTGAGCCTCCCTCCCCCATGCACTGGGCAGCTGTGGGGAAGAGTGGAGCTGATTTCCCTGCTTACTCAGGGGTCCATGGGAAGTGCACTCACAGCCTTGCAGTCCACATTTACAAAAAAGCACCCCACACAGAAATTCTGGTGTACGGGCCGACTTCTGCCCCAAACGGGAGCTTCCACTTCCCTGAAGCCTCACTGTTCCCAGTTAAGTACTCCTCTCAAGCCTCTGCTATTCTCCTTCCCAGTCCTTTGTTCTTCAGGTCCACCACCACCATCCTTTCCAAGGTAGAAGGATCCCTTTGAAATCTGTAATTAGCTGGCATGGTTACTACTTAGCAATCACAGACATTTCTTGTCTCCAGCGGGTGAGTAGCTGCCTCTAAAGTAACACCAACACCTGCTGGCTGAGCTACTGAGACTAGGGAAAATGGCTGTTCTCCCAGGGGAGCATTACAGCACCCGACCACTGGGCTAGTCCAGTGTTTTGCTTTTCATTACTGATTGATTATTAAAAATAAACCCAGCAACAATTACCTTGTTTGTAATACAGAAAAGTGCTGCACATAACCAAAATGCTAAAATGCTAAAGACTTTAGGTTCCTACCCCTACATATTCTACTTAACAGTAAATGACTATTTTCTCTGACCTGCATGTTTATATTTAATGATTTATTTGAAAACAAAATAGACACCCGGTTTAGGTATAAATCATCCATATTTTCTATTTACATCATACATCTGTTCTATATGACTGCATATATACCTATCTGTGCATTCTATGCCATTTAACCAAACTTTTAATTTTATGCATTTACTATCTCTTCTTTAATCTACGTCTTTTATAATGCTTATTTGCATACCACAATTCCTCTCTATTCACCTCTCAATGTAATAACGGTATACAAAAGCCTCAGTACTAAGTATTATAATGCCAGGAAGTATGAAATGAGAATATATTAATATATAATGTTGACAGTGGCAGATTTTTGGTTAAATGGCACAGCATGCATGATTTCTCTTTCACTCGGTGAGATTGACTGAACAGATAAACAGTGGAAGACATAGCAGCTTTAATTGTTACCCGATTAGAGAGCATTTTAATCTCTGTTTCACTTAAATCAAGAACTGTACTATATAACTGCAAGCTAAAGTTCATTTTAGTGATCACTTGCACCAGAAAGCTTATGAGTTTCATCAAAAGCTGGGATGATTTTAGGGTCTCAGTTTTTATTCATTGCAGCATTGGCTGACAAAAACCATTACATCATTCATTTGGAATAGAAATTCTCTGCAGCTGCTTGTGTTGTGTGATGGGTTTTGTTTAAAAAAATAAGACAGATTTTGTTTTCTTTCTTTCAGGACAATTTTCCTTTAAATTGCTGAAAACTGTATGCTAAAAGGCTTAAAAAGAAGTGAAAAAGTAAAGGGCAGCACACAGCAGTTTTATCCATTCATTTTTTTAATTTCCCTTCCAAAAAGACCTAGGGGGAAAAATAGCCCCATTACCCTGCATATCCAGTGAATCTGGTGAAGCATGAAAAGCAAAGCACGGTGTCATGGCAATGGCAGATGGCACAAAGAAAGTGGGGAGGGGTCAAGCTTGGAAACATTTGTTCAATTTCTGACCTCAGAATGGACCATGGTATTAATTGGCTGAGTAGCGTAGAATAATTAGATTGGCAGTATGGAAAACTATTACTTTTCTTCAATGAGCAGAGGCACCACACTATCAGCTTTTACTGAGAAAAGCCAGGGAGGACTGGAGTGTCAGTGTCTCACATCCTGTTTCCTTTCCTTAAATATCTGTGGCTTTGTGCACATGAATGATCTCCACTTGAGGCAGAGGGGTGTTTTAGCATGCCAGGCAGTCCAAATGCTTTTTGTAACATATGGCTGATACAGCCACACATTTAATTCTGAGATACCTTTTTAATTACAGCCAAGAACTCTTGCCCTCTCAGGAACAACCAAACCAAAAAAAGCAATTTTGTTGTTATATAAATGAATACAGGATTTATATCATGCAATAATATACTATTGCAGGGGAATTGTGAAGACATAAAAACAGGTAGTGTCTGGCTTTTATAGTTATGACATAAGAACATCTTAAGAAATTAACATGTTACAGATCTAAATCACGTAGCATTGGTAAAGTGTATAGCTTTTTAATGTATTTGCTTAAATCAGCCCTCAGTTTTAACTCTTTTTATTCCCCACCATCGTTTTCTGATCATCTTGTTATGCAGAACAGTCACACTTTTTTGAGCCAATTTCCCCTGGTTTTGGTAGGGAATTGAATGGTTTGAACTGAATTATTTTGGTTACCTTTGAAATGATTAGAGACCACACAGATACAAACATAAATACACACACATACCTAATTGGAATTTGCTATTGATTATTAAGTATTATTACAACAGACTTCAATGTGAAGCATTGTACTAACATGTATGAAGATACGAGGCAGATCCTCAGCTGAATTGGAGAGCTATCATGACTGACAGCAGCTGAGGATGCACCTAAGGGCTTCTCATGTATTAAACAGACAGAGGTCTCACCTTTGGTCTCCAGCAGATTGAAAAGTTATAATTGCATCTAATCCAGCCAGGAAAATCCCCTTCCAAACAGCCACTACCCACAAAGTCTTCCCACTCACCTCCTGTATTTTTTTGCAAGTAACTTCCTACCCCGCAAGAGTATCCCTGCCTTCACATCTGTCCACCACCGGCTGAGATTAGCCGGGTTAACCTTACTTTTGGGCCCATTGCAGCAAAATCTTAGTTTTAATTTCAAAAACAAAAAAGTGGGGGAGTGGCAAGTTTCTAGCCCTTTGCCTTGTGAAACTATAACAATGTGAACTAATTACTAGGGTTGAAAGGATGCTGCAGTTGAGCTGTATTTCCACAGCAGAAGACTGGTGAACACCCTAAAGAGCCCTCTGTCCTATATTTTTAATATAAGTGGTCAGCCCAAGTCACTGATTTCACTGCAATCCTGAGGCTGGGACTATGCCTCATACTATGATAATGGTGGACAGGAATTGTGTTGGGGAGGAGAAAGATGGCAACAGATTGGCTCATAAGCCTATTCTAAAATGCTAAAGCCATGTCTGCTTGTTAAAGAGGTCAAGTTCTCTGAGGCCTTGTCTACCTTGGAAACTTTTGTCACCAAAAATCCTTTTGGCAACAAAACCTGGAGAGCATTCATACTGCAACACGGCAAAAGTTGTGACAAGCGCCTAGTTTTGGTGACAAAAAACTTCCAGTCTTTTGTTTCTGCCCCTTCCTTTCCTGTCGACGATCATGCAGAATGTACTACAGTAGGTTTTCTGTCGAGTTAACTGAACGTTTCTATGTTTCCCACAATGCGGGATTAGTGACTCTGGCCAGTGCTTTGAACTCTGCTGCTCTGCAGCAATGTAAACAAATGTGTCCCTTCCACCTGCAAACTCCAAGAACTTTAAAATTAATTTCCTGGTGTCTGGTTCAATGTATAATAGTCCTCATTGCATCTTCTCAGGGAAACAGGGGTTACTCTAGCTCAAGACACTCTCCTACTTGGAGTGCTTCAGAGCTTTTGCATTTTATCAGTATGTAGGGTGAAGAATCAGTGCAATCAGAGCTGTGAGTGACCCACAGGAACTGGGACACATACAGTCACATTCTTTGAGCCCTGTGTGAGAAGGGATATGAGCAAGACACCCTACAATACAGAGCCAAAATAAAGGAAAACTGACAGGCGTACCAGAAGGCAAAGGAGGCAGATAGTCAGTCTGGTGCTACACCAAGACATGCCATTTTTATAAAGAATTAGACACAATCCTGGGTGGGGACTGCATGTCCACACTCAAAAAGAGTGTGGATATTTCCCATAGCACAGAGTCAGAAACGAGACTTAGCCCAGAGACAGAAGTTACTGATGAAGAGATGGAAGTAGTCCCGAGATGGGGCTCAATCTGGTGATGACCTGCGCACCAGGCAGCGAGGAACTGTTCTCAAGTCCTGATGTTTGTGAGGATGCTCAGCAACTGTACATGGAGCATAAAGCAAGGAAAGAGATACAGGGTCATGAAGTAAGAAAGATGCAGGGTAAGCTCTGCAGGTTGAGGGGGAGGGGAGAGCAGTGCTGGTGGTGGCCATATGAGGCAGTAAGTTGCTCAAGTGCAGCTGGGGTGGTGGCCATGCTGGACAGTAGGTTGCTGTGTATTGTAGTGGGGTGGAAGTGGAGGTGAGGTAGGCAGTGTGAAGTGACCCAAGGCTATATTTTCTCTGAGGTAGCTATGCCTGGACTGGATATGTGTTTCATCCAGAGCTTCAAAGTACACAGAGATATCAAGAGACTCTTCCTGGGAGATGGTGTTGAAGCTTTGCCTGATGTACTTTACTTACTAATTTTTCTCATGGGGATTCCATGGCAGGGCTGCCATATCCCCTGTTGTGCACAACACTCTCCCAAACCATTCTTCATATTGTGCTGCTGGTACCAAGGTGGCACACAGTTTGGGTGCATAAGGAGCAGGCTGCTCCCCACTTTTTTATTTATAATGGAGATCACCTATCTCCTAGAACTGGAAGGGACCTTGAAAGGTCATTGAGTCCAGTCCCCTGCTTTCACAGCAGGACCAAGTACCACCCCTGATGAATTTTTGCCCCAAATGGCCTCCATAAGGATTGAACTCACAACCCTGGGTTTAGTAGGCCAATGCTTAAGCCACTGAGCTATCCCTCCCCCCTCTCATTCAGATGCAGAGTCTGGGTTTGCCTGTTAACCTTCAGCAAGGGTATGTCAGCCAGAGTAATGGCAGCCTGTGGAGAAGTGTAGGGTTATCACAAATTGTTTCCATATACACCTGCTGTGCAATCATGGACTGTATTTTCTTGGGGACCCATACTCAACCCTCCTTTTAAGCTTTTCCACCATCAAAGTGTCTGTAGAGATCTGTGTTGCCTCGAGGGTAATAAGAAGAGTGACCCATTTTATTCAGAGAGATTCATATTGGTGAATGTTACAATCTTGATCAAGAAAAGTACTGTCACTTTATTGCTGTGGTGTCCAACCAGTACTAAAGCAGTAACCACAATAGTGGCTACTGCTATAGCAAACTAGCCACACTAAACCAGCCAAATAGCCACATGTGGCTAGCGTGTTGGATACCACGCACTATAGTTAATAGTTACTTTTCCAGACCAGACTTTAAGAAGTCAGGCATGGTCCCCTGCAGACAGACTCTGTCAACCAAGGAAAAAACCCTCAGAAGATAAGGGAGGATCTGGTCAAGTATGTGTTGTGGCATTCAATGCTTCAAACAGAGAAAAGGGAACAAAGAAGAGCTAGGGAGATGCAAGTCAGAACAGAAGTTCATGGAAGACCCACCCCCCACAGCCGCACATGCAAAATTCTTTAACCTGTAACCCTCCCGCACGCCCACACACTCATTTTCACTATCAAGTAACTTTTTTTTCACAGCACATTCCACTCCCCATGAAAGTAGCCATGACTTTGACAGCTGGATGGCTACCACACTCTGGGGGGGTAAGGTGGGGGGAGGGGACTGCCTCTGACATGAGTGCTGCAAAATGGAAATCTCTTCCCATGTCTCCCACCACTCTTAGATGTGAATGATTAAAAAAACAGTACTGGAAGAAAGCCTAGAGATCCCTTTTCCCAATTCTTCACTACCTTCCACTGAAGATTTACTTCCTCGCTTGAACCCTCATCACGACAGGGAGACACACCCAATATTGCCAATCCCAGGTGTTTAGAAGCCATGAGTCAGCCAGCAGAAATCATAACTTTGGCTTTTTAAAAGACAAATAACTAAACTTTAGAAAAATATATTATATGCCAGGTTCTTTTTGTTTGCCCATTGATTTCCAAGCCCTTAGAGTGAACACTGGTTCTGTTATTCAGTTTTCCTCCCATCTCCTGAAAGCTAAAAACATTTAAAATGAAAGCTTTTGTTCTCAACTAAACCAATGGATTCCAGGAGCAGGGGCTTTAACACCAAATACCAAAGACTTACTTGTGAGAAGGGGCCACATTACACACTCACTTGATACAGCAGCATCAGAAGCTCCATAAAAATGTGTGTATGTTGAGCCCACTGGGATTCAGCGTTTTACAAGAATATTCCTTGTCAAAAGCTATTAAAACAGATTACCATGGCTATATACAAAAGATCATTGGTGTTTTAGGAAACCAAATGTAGGTTTAAAGATTAAATGAGATTAAAGTTGAGAGGAATGAAAATCTTTCAGTGCATTATTTTTTTCTTGGAGGATTTAAAAATGAATTAAACATCTGAGGACCATATTTTTTAATATGTTCTGCTTAGGCTATTGCTTGATCTTTCCTAGAAGAATTTATTATTAATAATTAGTCACCAAGGGGCACATCCCACCCATTCTCCTGAGGTTCTGCCCTCACACCACCCCTTGTTCTGAGGTCCCATCCCCTGCTCCTCTCCACCTCCTCCCTAAGTTGTTCACCCTTATGGATGGTAAAAGGCATAGGTCCTCCCATGGAACCATGGCCTCCTGGCTTCTTCTGTTCTGGTGCTCCTGACCTGATAACCATTATCAGCACATTATCAGCATGACCCACACATTGCTGTTATCTCTGTAGATGTGAGGAATAGCTGTCAGGTAAGGGAAGCACAGACAACATTTCCATAAGTGATGGTAAAGGAGATACAGTATACAGTTAATTGAATTGAGTTAGAAGGATTGATAGATTTGTCTATATGAGATGATTTTATTTTTAAGGGGAGAGGAACACGTGGAATTAACTGGGGGAAGAGGGAAATATTAATTTGGAGGAGACTTTGGGAGCAAGAATATCTTGCCACTTGCTGCAGGGAACTGCTGACTGAGGAAGTAAAATATTGAGGGAGTCTTTTGTTATGCTGCCAAAAAATTGTGTTATTAAAAATGTAGAAGTAAGAAGCTATTGACTTATTTACATAACTGCATCTGTTACTACTGGAAATTCCTGCTGGGCATTACAGCTGTTGAAATAGAATGATTGTGCACTTTGATGAAACATAGTGATAGAAATGTAGCCATGTTAGTCTGGTGTAGCTGAAACAAAATACAGGACTATGTAGCACTTTAAAGACTAACAAGATGGTTTATTAGATGATGAGCTTTCGTGGGCCAGACCCACTTCCTCAGATCAAATAGTGGAAGAAAATAGTCACAACCATATATACCAAAGGATACAATTTAAAAAAATGAACACATATGAAAAGGACAAATCACATTTCAGAACAGAAGGGGTATGCGGGGGGGGAGAGGGAAGGAAGGTAAATGTCTGTGAGTTAATGATATTAGAGGTGGGAAAGGGTAGATGTCTGTGAGTTAATAGTATTAGAGGTGATAATTGGGGAAGCTATCTTTGTAATGGGTAAGATAGCTGGAGTCTTTGTTAAGTCCCCTGCGGAGAGTGTCAAATTTTAGCATGAATTCGATACTCTCCGCAGGGGACTTAACAAAGACTCCAGCTATCTTACCCATTACAAAGATAGCTTCCCCAATTATCACCTCTAATACTATTAACTCACAGACATCTACCCTTCCCCACTTCTAATATCATTAACTCACTGGCATTCACCTTCCTTCCCCACTCCCCCCGCATCCCCCTTCTGTTCTGAAATGTGATTTGTCCTTTTCATATGTGTTCATTTTTTTAAATTGTATCCTTTGGTATATATGGCTGTGACTATTTTCTTCCACTATTTGATCTGAGGAAGTGGGTCTGGCCCACGAAAGCTCATCATCTAATAAACCATCTTGTTAGTCTTTAAAGTGCTACATAGTCCTGTATTTTGTTTGATGAAACAGATATCCTGGACTTTCTCATAAGAATGAAAAATCCTACTTCTCTGAACCCAAGACTTCAGCACTTACTTATCCCTCTACTATTTGTCATTTATAGCTACCAATCCTCAAATGACTGCCTTTATATAACTGAATGTCTGTTGCTCGGCTTAAACTAGAACTGTATCTGGATCTCTCAACACCTGCAGTGCACTATATGCATGTCTTTACCTTACTCATTTACCAAAAGATAAATCCAGTACATTCCTGGAGATATTTAAGAGTAGGTTAGATAAATGTCTATCAGGGATGGTCTAGACAGTATTTGGTCCTGCCATGAGAGCAGGGGACTGGACTCGACCTAAGAGGGCCCTTCCAGTCCTAGTATTCTATGATTTCAGCGTATCCTGGAGCATCCTTCAGCATATCAGAATGATCAGGAAATCAAACCTATACGGCTCTCCGCCTTCCATATGGAATACCCAGCAAATTTTGTTTAAAGCATGATTAATGGAATTATTTGGATCAGAAACTTACCACAGAGTAATTATGGTTTCTACTGTACCATACCATGCACCATGTTTACAGGGTACACTTTAGACACAAAAGCATCATTCCCCTAAAAATATGAATACAGTTATGTAGAATAAAATAAACTTCACTTCTGAGTATTCGATCTACAAGGTATGGTACACTCACTTTAGCAGTTACCCTGCAAAGCAAGTAAGCCTGTGCTTAATGCTGAGCATGTGTATCTTCCCACTGAAGTCAACGGCAGCACGGTGTTGGGTGTAATCAGAGCTGAGCCAAATGGTGGAGCAATGGGCAATGCTACAGAGTTTTTGTGGATGGGTGAGTGAAATGTTTCAGGAATGTGTGTGTGTGTGGGGGGGGGGGGTGTCTGAGCAGTGGTTTGAACATCAAAAATCACTTGCCCCATATAAAAGGTATGATAGGAATACATGGAATCCCTAACAACCAGATTTCTGATTAAAATAAAGGCTCAATCCTATGAGATGCTGAGCATTCTCAGCTTCCCTTCAATTTAGTGGGAGTGGAGGCTGTTCAGAACCTCGCAGGATTGGTTTTTAGGGTCCAGATCCTCAACTGTGAAATCAATGGGTGTTAAGTGCCTAAATACATTTGAAGAGCTGAACATAGGTCACCAAAGTTATGCTATGGATTTGCCCATCTACACTCTCCCTGTTTTACTAACAGAGGAAATTAACGACAGTGGCCAGAAATGATAGCAAAACTTCAGCTAAAACAGAGCTAGAAAAAGTGGTTAAGGCCACGTGAAATAGTTGGGTGCTCTTATCTCAATTTAAAATAATAAATAATTGTTTCCCTCTCACTTATTACCAGCTTTAACTGCAGCTATTCTCTCACAAACTCAGAGTTTAAAACCAGAAGGGATCATCATGATCTTGTAGTCTGACTTCTTGTATATTGTTTCACTCACCCAGTCTTGTAATAGATGTATAATCTCTGGCTGAGTTACTGAAGTCCTTAAATCATGATGTTAAAGATTTCAAGTTACAGAGAAGCTGCCATTTACACTACAGGTTGGATCTCTATAAACCTGACTTCCCTTGTCAGACATCCCCAGTCTGGGATACATGAGTGCTCCAGGACTACAGCACTCATGGGGAAATGCTGGGGACCCTGCTCTCAGTAACTGGTCTCTTGCCCTCCCAGAGCAATCAGAGTGCTGCAAATAGCTCGTCTGCAGCATCCTAACTCCAGGTGGGCCAGGGGCACAGCTCCATGGCCACAGGGCTATGCTCCTAGCCCCCTGCTGCAGGGCTCCACAGCCACGCTTCCTCATCCCCCAAGTGCACCCCCCAGTCTCCAGTCTGTCAATGCCAGTCTCTCTGCTGCCATCAGAGCAGAGCCAAGCAACTGCCAGCAGCAGGGGAGCTGGCATTGACCTTCCCTGGTCTGACAAAATGCCAGGTTTGGAAGCAGTCGGGTCTCAAGGGTGCCGGACCAGGAAGGTTCAACCTGTAGTTTAAACTTGCAAGTGACTCTTATCCCATGCTGTGGCAAAAGGCAAAACACAATAAAAACAGGGTCTCTGCCAATCTGACCTGGGGAAAAATTCCTTCCTAACCCCAAATGTGGTGGTCAGTTGGACCCTGAGTATTTTGGCAAGATTTACCAGACACACATCTGGGAGAGAATTTTCTGTCATAAATTCCCATTCCATCATTGATTATTTGGGCTATTTGCTACTAGTGATTGCAGATGTATATACAACTGTATGCTCATCACCCTCTCTGTACATATGAAGCCAGTCTAGAAGCCAGTTAAGCTTTTTATTAGGGATGTGAAAGTGTAAATGTACACACAGTTACACGCAGTCACCCCTTCTCTCCCCCTACAGACACACACTGCCGCCTCAATCAGAAGCAGTGATGGGGGCAGGCAGGAGCTAGCACATGTGGGGAGCCAGCTTTTAAGCCAGCTCCCCATGCATACAGGCTCCCACAGAGCTGCCTGCCTCCCCACACTGTCACCTCTGATACAGAAGCAGCAGCATGGGGAGGAGCAGGCAAGTGGTTCTGCAGGAGCTGGTACGTGCAAGGAGCTGACAAAAACTGGCTCCCCGTGTGCACCCGCTCCTGGGGAGCCACGTCCGCCCCCCATGTAAATGTGTAACCACAGAAAATTTCAGCAGTTACACGTTTACCTGAATAAATGTATTTTAACGTCCCTACTTTTTGTCATCCCCTCTCCTCATGGAAGACTGTTTCAGAACTTTATTCCTCTGATTAAATACATTGATCTAATTTCAAGCCTAACGTTCTTGATGGCCAGTTTATATCTATTTGCTCTTGTGTCCACTTTGGTGCTTAACTTAAATAACACCTCTCCCCTCCCCTTTCCTTGTATTTATGATGGATTTATAGAGAGCAATCCATATTGCCTCATAGTCTTTATATGGTTAGGTTAAGCTAAACAACTCAAAGCTCTTTTGAGTCTCCTTTCGTAAGGGAGGTTTTTCCATTCCTCTAATTAACCAAGATGCCCTTTTCTGCACCTGTCCCAGTTTGAATTAATGGTTTCTTAACCACAGGAAACCAAAATTGCGCACAGTATTCCAGATGGATAATGTTGCATATGGACATTTTCCTCTCTGTACCAGAAATACCTTGCCCAAAGCATCCTAGGATTGCATTAGCCTTCTTCACAGCTGCATCACATTGATGGTTTAGTCTTCTTGTGATCAACTGTAACATCCAGAACCTTCTTCTCCTCAGTTGAGGCCAAATGAAAAATTATCAGATTATAACAAAAAAATCTTGCTGTCATTTCCTATCAGTATGCCCTTACACTTTGCACATTAAATTTCTTCCTATTATTCTAGTTTTCAAGGTTGTTCAGATGTTGTATGTGGCAGTGCTACTCCATATTGGCAGTGTCTTCCAACTTTGTATCATCCACAGGTTTTATTAGTACACTCCTCCTTGCTGTGCCAAGGTTACTAATGAAGATGTTAAATTAAATTGGTCTTGGGACTACTCATTGAGGAACTCCATTAGTAACTTCTCTCCATCTTGACAATTCACCTCTCAGTGTGATCCAATGTAGTCTCCCCTTTAACTAGTGCCTTAGCACCCTTCAATTCTCATAAAAATTCCCATCTTCTCCAATTTAACTAATTTCCCATGTGAAAATGTATCAAATCCTTACTGAACTCCTAGTAGATCTCCTGCATTTTGGCTTAAAAGGAATCCTCTATCTTCTCAAATAAAGAGAGTTGGCCTGTCACAGTCTACCTTTTGTAACCATGTTGTTCTTTATCCCAATTGCTGTTCCCCTGTGTCCTCAACAACTTTTCTTTCAATACTTTTCTAAGACCTTGCATGCAAGTGGGGTCAAACTAACAGTCTGTAGTTTCCTGCATCGCTTTTCTCCAACCCTTAGTAGAAATATTAATCATCCAGACACAGGGTATAACCCCCCAAGTTTGCAGATCCATTTAAAATCCTTACTATTGAGTGTGCAATTTCATGAGTTAATTCCTTTAATATTTTTGGATGGAGGTTTTCTGGACTCCCTGAATGGTCTCATTAAGCTGCTGGAGTTTGGCTTCCACCTCAGATGTAGTGATTTCTACTTCCATAGCATAATTCCTACTACCCATCCTGCTACTACCCAATCCTTTATTACCTTTAGGTAAAGGTAAAATCCTCGTTACATTTATTTAAAGGGGTGGAAAGGTATTCCATTTAGGTATTTAGTTATGCCTAGATCATCTTTAATCTCAGCTTTTAACAGTCCCAACTCTTTCCTGGTTTCCTTTACATGGTTATAAAACCTTACACTCATGGTTTTAATTTCCTTGCCAGGGTTTTGGTAGTTCTCACTTTCTCCCTCCAAAAAGGTAGCTTTCCTTGCTCATCCTTCCCATCTTCTGTTCTTAAGGCTTTCTACTTTCTCATAATATCCTGTGTGAAAGGCTGCTCTACATGCTGCTTGAGAGCACCTCCTTGTAGTGCTTCTGGGGACTAGTGATGTTAGGTTGACTGACACCTAACAGGTGGTTTTCCCTTCGGGTGTGTCTAGACTTCATGCCTCCGTCGACGGAGGCATGTAGATTAGACAGATCGGCAAAGGGAAATGAAGCCGCGATTTAAATAATCGCGGCTTCATTTAAATTTAAATGGCTGCCCCGCTCTGCCGATCAGCTGTTTGTCGGCAGATTGGGGAAGTCTGGACGCGCCGCGGTCGACAAAGAAGCCTTTGTCGATTGGCGCAGGTATGCCTCGTGAAACCAGATTTACCTGCACCGATCGACAAAGGCTTCCTTGTTGACCACGGTGCGTCCAGACTGCCCCGATCTGCTGACAAACAGCTGATCAGCTGTTTGTCGGCTCAGCGTGGCAGCCATTTAAATTTAAATGAAGTGGCGATTATTTAAATCACCGCTTCATTTCCCTTTTTTGAATAAACTAATCTACATGCCTCCGTCGACGGAGGCATGTAGTTTAGACGTACCCTTCCAGGATAGTCTTTCAGAAGCTACTGCCCCTTGCAGCATCAGGCAGCTCTCATGCTCACTTCCATGAATCAGCTCACTCTCATGCTCACTTCCCTGTCCCAAAGTGACTCTTCCAGTTCCCTGTCCCAGTAGTACTACCTCCCCAGCAGCTGGTAAGAGAAGCCAGGCCTGACCTCTACTCCATGTTCCAGCTCACAGATCCTCTAATTAGCAGTCTAAGTCTACTCCCTCTTGGATCTCACTTACACCTTCCCTGAGCCTTTACCTAGCTAGCTGGCTGTAGGGTTACCAGGTAGCTTCAAAGAAAATACCGGACACACTTGATTGGGGGAGGGAGGGAAGGGGAGAGCAGGGCTGGCCGGGAGGACAGGAAGCAGGGCTGGCGAGGGGGAGGTCGGGGGCAGTGGGGCTGGCTGGGGGAGATCGGGAGGAGGAGAACCGGCCAGCAGGAAGCAGGGCTGGCCAGGAGGGGGTTGGGGAGAGCAGGGCTGGTTGGTGAAATGGGGGGGAGGTGGGAAGAGAATCAGCCAGTGGGGAGCAGGACTGACTCGGTCACAGGTAGGTCCCAGGGAGCTGCCTGTCCTGCGCACAGTCCCGGCAAAGCATGAGCGAGCCCAGCTATGGCTCCACAACGCGCTTGAACAGCGCTCAGGAGCATGGACGGGGCTTCTCCTCCTCCCCAAGGCGTCACTCCTATGTCAGATGCAACCAGAGGCTCCCAGCGCCGATCGCGCCCCAGCTCCGAGCCACTCCCCCTATCCCTGCCAGGCTTCCGTCAGGCACCCAGCCAGAAAACATTGCACATGTCCAGTATTTTCTGAATTTTTTTACTGGACAGAGGGCCCAAAAACTGGACTGTCTGGTTGAATGCTATCCTGCCCTGGGCTGTACCACTTTCCTGGGAGGGGGAAGAGGCTCTTTCCACTGCATGCCTTGTGGTACACCTGGGTCAATGTAAACCTTTCTGAGGACTACCAGTTGCTAATGGAAACTCACTGTTAATTATATAATTATGCCCGAGCCATTTTGCTAGTGCTGCAGCTGGGGAGAATGGTTTAATTTAAATGATTAAACAGATTAAGCATTTTAACATTCTCATGTTAGTTGATCAACCTTCATTTTAATTAAAGTAAAATATTATGTCCAATACAAAAGGTTTCAATATTTTCTTTATTTATGACAGGGGTGGGGAACCTTTTTTGGGTTGGGAGTCACTGACCCACAGAAAAATCAATTGGGACCACACAAGTGAGAAGCAAAAAAAAAAAACCAACTCCTCCAAAACCCCCAATCCTCACTGATGTGGCCCCCAACAGAGACACCTCACTCTTTTGGCACTCCACCCCCACGGGGTAAGGAGAAGGGACAGAGAGGACTAAGTGTCCGGGCTTCCCAAAGACCATATTTACTTTTCTGGGGTTCCAGAGTTAGTGGATTTTCTGGACCCCCTTAGGCTCTGGAGTGGGAACAAAAATGAGGGGTTCAATGTGTGGGACCAGGCTGCCAATGAGTGGGACAAGGATGCAGGATCTGGTCGGGAGATGGGGTGCAGGATGAGGTGAGAAGGCCAGAGTCTGGAAGGGAGTTTGGCGGCAGGTGAGAGTGTGGGGTGGTTTTACGAGAAGGAGTTTGGGGGTGGGAAGGAGTTGGTGGAGTAATGCAGAAAAGGTGTGAGCGTGAGAATGCAGCCAAATAGCTAGTTGGGGAGGGAGGCAAAGAAGTGGGGAGTAAAGGAAACTGCAGCTTCTGCAAAGTAAAATTTTACCCCCCCCCCACATATTCCCTCTGCTCCAGCCTCGATCCCAGGCATCAACCCATCCCCCTCAGTGTAATCCCTACCCCCTCCTACCCTGCTTCTGTATTTTCCTTCACCCCTCCTCCTGCCTCCACATCACTGTGCCTCCAGCACATTCACTGGCAGGCTAGCAGTGCTGGTACTCACAGCCCCCTGGGAGTTGCACTGGGGTGAGGAGAGGTGGGAGAGGGAGGGGCAGAGACCCTTCCCTGTCTAGCCCAGCCCTTTGCCTGCAGCTCTGGGGCAGGCACAGCCCGGAGCTGCCTAGAGCTGGCTCCAGTCCGGCTGGGCTCAGTGGGATGCTGAGGAGGGGCTCTCTGTCCCCCTCCCCACAACCTGCAGGGAGCAGCACAGAGTGCCACGTGTGCCAGCCGCCCAGCCCTGGCTCTGCGGAGTAGGTTCAGCCCCGCCCCCTCCCAAAACAGGAGGTAGAGCCTGTAGTCAGCAGGGGGAGGTAACCCCTTAGCTCCCAGTAGCTGCATGCCTAGGGGCAGCCCCAGGGATGAGCCTGTGCCCCCTCCCGCTCCCTACCCCAGCAGGAAGCTGAAGCTGCTGCTCCAGCCTGCAGCAGTGTGGCTAAGCCTAAATCCAGAGCACGGGCTTCCCACTGCGTGGGGGGAGGGGAGGGCAAGGTTGAGCTCCTGCTCTGCGTGCCAGTGAAAATCAGCTTGCATGCCACTTGTGGCACGTGCTGGGGGCTGTTGACCTCTGATCTGTAACGTCCCATGGATTTCCCCCCTTGCTTTGGATGGAGACTTCAGGGGTTCTGCTATTTTGACAAATTCTAAGCACCCTCCTCATTCAGATCCTTGAATTCTTCAGTCCTGTCCACTTCCATAATTACCTTAATTTTTAAAGTTTGCCCTTCACTGCTGTCAGAAATATTATAATTTTATTTTTAGTTACAAATAACATATCTCTATTGTACAGTATTCTCATCATTCTATAATTCATATATTTTAAATTCTGTCCTGAACAGTATTGATAAGTTATTAATAAAAGAGAATAAAGACAAAATAGAAAAGAAATAAAGAAAAAGAGATCTATACTAATAATAATTGTATGAACTGAATTTAATACAGCAGATGAAAGGGTAATGTGTGGGCAAGCCTTTGGAATCTGTAAAGCTCTGTACATCTGCTACTAATGATGTTAATAATCTGATTTATTTCAGTTGCTTTAATAGAGAATCTTAGTAAGTTAAGTCAAAGGAGTGGGCTCTTTCTTTTCCAGCTGAATAGGATCAACCCCTCCCACCAACCCTGCCATAAACTCATTTAGTAGACAAAAGGGATTTAACACAAAATTCTGAGCATAACTGAAGGCTAATGGCAAACATAAGTCTATAAAAATTGTGCCATCATTACAGCATGAAGAAATGGGTGAGAAATGCAACAGAAATAAAAAAAGTACAAAAATTATTTTGTAACAAATGAACAAGAAAACTAAGTACAGCCAGAGCTGTCAATGTGAATCTTATGTTCCATGTTATCCCAGGGGATGCAATGATGTAAGATTAGCGATACTTTATGGAGAACATGGGCAGAATCTATTATCTGAAACATCCACGAATAAAGAAAGAAAAGAGGTTGATAGACTCTGAAGACATATAAGCTGATGTGCTCTGAAACAGTCCTGTGACTAATGCCTTTCCTGCTATTGAAGCAAAATGCAGGACAATGTAGCACTTTAAAGACTAACAGGATGGTTTATTAGATGATGAGCTTTCGTGGGCCAGACCCACTTCCTCAGATCAAAAGTGGGTCTGGCCCACGAAAGCTCATCATCTAATAAACCATCCTGTTAGTCTTTAAAGTGCTACATTGTCCTGCATTTTGCTTCAACTACCCCAGACTAACATGGCTACATTTCTATCACTTTCCTGCTATTATTCTCCCCTTTCTTGATCTTACACTAGGGAAGAGTAATTTTGGTCCTAGTGTTTGTGATATAATGTCAATACCCTCATTTCTCCATCCCTTGTTCATAGAATTTTTAATGATTTAAAAAAAGAATGAAAGAAAAGCATCCAGAGCATCAAATTCCCATTAAATATTATGGTCTAAAGTGCATTTTTTGTACAACTTGGTGTTACTGGCCCAGGAGACACCATGGAGTGCACTGAATACTGTGTGGGAAAGTAATTTGCTAAAAACTGCTTGAGGGTGACAACAGCCCCTGTGCTTCCTTCAGATCTGAGAAGCCTACTGTGGCCCCTACTCCCCCATGGATGAGTTAGGGCTTGTCACAATTAGGGATGTTAAATATCAGTTAACTGAGTAGTCGATTAACTTCATGAATTCTTATCAGTTAGTCGACTATTGTATAGTCCTCAAGCAGCCCCTGTCTGGGAGAGAGATGTCTGAACTCCCAGACCCAGCACCAGCCAGAACTGAGCTGGGCTACCTGTCTGCCTGACTCCTAATACACTTTAAATACTGAGCCACAGCAGGGATAGGTCCAGGACCCAGTGCAACAGGTGGTGGGGACATGCGTGTAGTCTATAGCATTAACCTATAAGCTTTTGCTTATCGGTTAATCAGTTAATCAACTATACTATTATATCCCTAGTCACAATCCAGCCCTATAAACACAACAGGTAACTGTATCATTCAACCCACTAAACAATGGCTGTTGTTTTGGTTGTCATTTCTCAGAGGTTTAAATTAGAATTAGAAACATTCCTTGGCATGCTCATTTTTTCAATATCTAAAATCTAAGGAGAGAAGTGAGTTGTTCAAATAAAACAATATATTATAAATGGAGCTATACCTATCTCATAGAACTGGAAGGGACCTTGCAAGGTCATTGAGTCTAACCCCCTGCCCACATAGGAGGGCCAACTACCATCCTTGCCAGATTTGCCCCAGATCCCTAAATGGCCCTTCAAGGATTGAACTCCTAGCTGTGAGTTTAATAGGCCAATGCTCAAACCACTGAGCTATCCCTTCCCCCAAAATGAGCAGCAGATTGAGGATCAGAATCCAGGAGTCTTCATTCTAGTTCTTTGTCTTCACTAAGCAACACCCTCTCACTGGGTATGTCTACACAGCAAAGTTATTTTGAAATAACTTTCCTAGAATCTACACAAGCCAACCACTATTTTGAAATTATTTCGAAATAGCAGAGGGCTTATTTCGAAAGAAATTGTTACTCATCTTGTGCAGTAACATCTGTTCTTCGAGATGTGTGTCCCCGTGGGTGCTCCACTATAGGTCTCGGGCTCGTCCTGGCGCCGCAATCTGGAAAGTTTTCACCAGCAGTAGCCCCCTTCGGAGGACCGCGCATGCGCAGAGTGCCCCGTGGCGTTCGCGCCTTTTCTGCGTCGCGCGGTCCGACGCGCCAGTTCCTCCTAGCCGGAGCTTTTGAAAAAGAGAAAGACAAGAGCTCCAAAGCAGGGAGGAGGGTGGGTCGTGGAGCACCCATGGGGACACACATCTCGAAGAACAGATGTTACTGCACAAGGTGAGTAACAATTTCTTCTTCTTCGAGTGATGTCCCCGTGGGTGCTCCACTACAGGTGAGTATGAAGCAGTCACCCTGACAATTGATCGTGCTTCGGAATTATTTGCGCACAGATGAAAGGACTGCCTGAGCGACTGCCACATCCGCAGCTCTGAGATGGTCAAGGGCATAGTGTTGAGCTAACATGGATGACGACGACCAAGTCGCTGCATGGCATATGTCACGTAAGGGGACGTTCTTCAGGAATGCTGTGGAGGCAGCCAAGCTCCTGGTTGAGTGTGCTGTTGGTAGACAGGGTAGAGCCCTGCCCTTAAGGGTGTAACAGTGAGAGATACAGTTAACGATATGGGACGATATGCATTGTGATAATAGCTGATGACCTTTAGAACGGGTCGCCACTGATAATAGCAATCGCGGGGACTTCCTGAAGGGACGTGTTCTGTCCAAGTAGAATGCCAGCGCCCTTCTGATGTCTAACGTATGCAGGCGCGCTTCGTCAGGTGTAGCATGTGGTTTAGGGTAAAAGGTAGGAAAAACCATAGGCTCATTGATGTGGAATGATGAATTAACTTTTGGCACGAAGGCAGGGTGACATCTCAGGGAGACACTGTGTTGAGTGAAGAGTGTGTAGGGAGGATCGGCGGAGAGTGCCACGAGCTCAGAAACTCGACGGGCTGAAGTGATTGCAAGGAGAAAGGCAACTTTGATAGTGAGAGTTTGCAAATCACAAGTTGCGAGGGGTTCAAATGGTGGGCGAGTAAGAGTATCCAGTACAAAGGTAAGGTCCCAAGGTTCTGCGATAGGCCTGTGCGATGGGTAGAGATTAGAAATACTCTTAAAGAATCTCTTCGTGAGTGGGTATGAGAAGACGGAAAAACCCTCTATCGGAGTGTGAAAGGCCAAAATCGCTGCCAGATGCACTCTTAGGGAAGCAACCGCCAAGCCTTGCGACTGTAAGTGAAGCATATAGTCTAGGATGCATTGGATATGTGCCTCGGGAGGATCAATGGGTCTGCGATTGGCACCAAGCATAGAAGCGACGCCACTTATAGAGGTAAGATTTCTGAGTGCTCTGGCGTCTGCTTTGTACCAGTACATCTCTGACTGCTTGGGAGCAGGTCAGCTCTAGGCCTTGGAGCCAGTTAGGAGCCAAGCTGTCAGGTGCAAATGATTGATGTTTGGATGGAGGAGATTGCTGCGTTGTTGCGAGAGCAGGTTGCTCAGCTGTGGAAGTCGTTGAGGTCGGGATATTGACATCTGCATGAGCTGCGTCAGCCAGGTTTGGCGAGGCCAAAAGGTAGCCACCAGGATTACTGTCGCTGCATTGGATAGTATTTTCCCTATCACCTGGGGTTTCAGGGGAATTGGGGGAAAGGCGTATAGGAGATGATATGTCCCCCAATTGAGCAGGAAGGCATCTCCCTTTGATTGCTTGCCTATGCCTGCTCTCGAGCAGTAATAGCGACACTTCTTGTTGTCACGAGTGGCAAAGAGGTCGATTTCTGGATAGCCCCACCGTTGAAAAAGGTCGCGGGCTACGTAATCGAACAGTTCCCATTCGTGTTGGGATTGGAAGGATCTGCTGAGTGCATCCGCAATGGTATTGATCCTGCCGGGGAGGTAGGAAGCTGTGAGCGTGACGTTGTGGCGAATCGCCCAATTCCAAAGGCGTACTGATTCCGCACACAAAGTTCTGGATCTGGCTCTGCCTTGTCAATTTATATAGTATACGGTGCATATGTTGTCCGTGAGGACCTGTAGTGTGGTTCCCTGGATCTGGTGGACAAAGTGGCGGAAAGCGTTGAAAACCGCTCTGAGCTCCAGGAAATTTATATGGATTAGGGATTCCTGGTGGGACCATAAGCCTTGAACCCGATGTTACAGTATGTGTGCTCCCCAGCCTACATGGGACGCATCCGTGGTAAGCTGGATTGATGGGGGTTGAGCACGAAAGGGGACACCGGCAAGAGTATTGGCAGGATGGAGCCACCACACAAGCGAGTCCTTGACATGGGTCGGAACATGCGTGAGTGTGTGGACATTGGTAATATCGGGTTTGTATGTTGTGAGAAGCCAATGTTGCAGGCACCGCATATGAAGGCGAGCGTGCGCTATGACGTACGTGGTAGAAGCCATGTGGCCTAACAGCTTCAGGCAGGTAGGCACGATACTTCCGGAGCAGTAAGTAAGACATTCGCTAGATTTCAGATGACGTCGGCTCTGTCCATGGGTAGGTACGCCATAGCGGTTATAGAGTTCAGTCTGGCTCCGATGAATTCGATGGTTTGCGTGGGAACCAGAGAGGATTTTGGGAGATTGATGATTAGTCCAAGAGCCTCGAAAATACCTCTTGTAACTGTAACTGCGGTCTCGGTCTCTTGTATGGAAGGGCCCGTGAGGAGGCAGTCATCGAGATAGGGAAAGATGGTAATGCCTGCCCGACGAAGGTACACAGCTACGACTACCAGGGTCTTTGAGAACACTCTTGGGGCTGCGGAGAGGCCGAAGGGGAGCACTGCGTATTGGTAATGATCGCTGCCTACAGTAAAGCGTAGAAACCGCCTGTGAGCTGAATGGACGGCAATATGGAAATATGCGTCCTGGAGGACAAGGGACGCAAACCAATCCCCTTTGTGTAGTGCTGGGATGATGGAGCCCAAAGTAACCATTTTGAATTTTTGTTTTCGCAGGTGGCGGTTGAGGCTGCGAAGATCCAGGATCGGTCTCCATCCGCCGGACTTCTTCTCGGTGAGGAAGTACCGGGAATAGAAACCTCTCCCCCGGAACTGGGAGGAAACTTCTTCTACCGCTCTGATGGTAAGTAGGTGCATGACCTCCTGACGCAACAGAAGATCATGAGAGGAGTCCCTGAAAAGGGACGGGGATGGGGGGTTGGAGGGAGGTAGAGTGGAGAAGGGAATGGCGAGTCCAGAGGTTACGATCTCCCTGACCCAACGATCCATGGTGATGGCGAACCAGCTATGGCAATAAGGGTTTAGGTGGCGGTGGAAAAGCTTGGTTACTCGCGACGAAGGCTCCAATAGGGGGATGGTGCACAGACCCTCGACAAGGGTGTCAAACCTGCTGCCGAGGTTGTTGGTGACTGCTGTTTATTAGGTTGCTGGCGGCGATGTTGGGGGCGCTGCCTTTGTTTCTGTTGGTCATAGGGCCTGAAGCGTTGGGTAGAAAAAGAGGAAGAAGGCCTTTGTTTGTTATATGGCCATGCCCTCCTGCGCCTGAAAGGTGGAGTGTACATCCCGAGGGTTCTTAGAGTAGTTCGGAAGTCTTTTCCAGAATGGAACACCTGGTCAGTGTTCTGGGCAAACAAGGAAGCCCGATCAAATGGAAGGTCCTCCACCTTGGGTTGCAGACCTTTTGGTACCGAAGCAAGGTGGAGCCACGAGGCACGTCACATAATGACCGATGTCGCCGTAGTGCGGGAGGCCGAGTTGGCAATATCCAGCGATATCTGGAGTGCATTATGGGCTGTTGTGTAACCTTCCTGCACGATAGATTTCAGTGTGTCCCGCTTGGAATCTGGTAAGTGTTGAATTGGGGTACCAACTTCGAGTAATTATCGAAGTCGTGATTGGTGAGTTGGGCGGAATAATTGGCCATCCTCAATGTGGCTGTGGCCGAGGAGTATACCTTCCTCCCGAGCAAATCCAGACGCTTGGATTCCTTGTCCGCGGCAGAGTTCCTTGATTGTGCGGACTTCGCCCTTTGCTGAGCTGCGTCGACGACGATGGAATTTGGAGTGGGGTGCGTGAAAAGAAATTCCGCTTCTTTGGATTCAATAAAGTACTTCCTGTCCGTGCATTTGTTGGTAGGAGGCACAGATGCCGGGGTCTGCCAGATGTCATTAGCTATCTCAAGGATCGCGGCATCAAAGGGGAGAGCGAGTTTCGGCTTATTAGAGTGTGGTAGATTTCTGAGAAGGGCATGTTGCTTCTGAGGCACCTCGGAGGTACGCAGATTTTGCGAATATGCTACCCGCTTAAAAAATTCATGGAACTGCTTATAATCATCCACGAGCGCAGGTTCATTGTTAAAAACCGCGTCATCTGGGGAAGAGGAAGAAACATCTGTTGGGGAAGGTGCGGGTTGCTGCTCTGCGACGGGTGATTGATTGATGTCACCGTGCGTGACCGAAGCTGTTAACTCATCCCCGGTGGGTGTTGGGGGACGTTGGGCCAGCGGGATAGTGTCTTGGGTCGTTGGCCCTGGCGAGTATAATTGACGTCGCTCTGGAGATAAGGTTGATGAGTGCCTCATGAAGGAGCGTGAACGATCACGATGGGGCGAGGTGTACCCACAGTAATGAGAGTCGCGATGTGAATATTGCGGACAGTAAGAAGCGGCGCTCCTCTGACGATAGTAACAGGAGTGAGGAGGAGATCCCGGGGATCATGAGCGATGTGAATGTCGACATGAAGATCTCGAGTAGTATGCGCGGTGGTAACTTGGCGGTGTAATAGAGTGCCTTGGGGATCTGTAATAATGGTGTGTGAAAGAATAGCCGTAGTGGTGGTCTCATTGTCTTTGGCAAGGTGAGAGCGATGGCTCAGGGGAAAAAGCCGCCCTGTCGGGACTGGGGGAAGGCGTACGGGGATGGTGCATCTTCCTCTGTGCCTTAGTGGGTACCCCCGTGGATGGGGGAGCCACGGGAATCGAAACGACCGAGGCAGAGTCAGAAACCTCCTCCAGGCGGTGTGGAGATGGTGGTGCTGTTTCGTCCTCTGAGCTTTGGTGTCTCGGTGCAGCAGAAGTTGGCGCCGAGATAACTGAGTGTGCAGGAGGGGCAGCACAGAATGTGTGTTCCGTGCGGGCCGTTGCGGCCGTGCTCTGTATGTGGGGCGAAGCTGTGTCCCCAGGTCTCGAAAGAGGGTTGTCGTCGAATCCTCTCTCGGTGCTGGCTCCTCAGCCTTCGGTGCCGGCTTGGACTTCGGTGCCGGGTCGGTTCTCGGTGCCGGGTCGGCTCTCGGTGCCGGGTCCGCCCTGGAAGTATGCTGCGGTGCCGCATGGGACAACGGTGCTGGGTGTCTCGGTGCCGAAGACCGCACCGTGTCTGGTTGCGGTGCCGCGTGGAGACTCGGCGTTACAGATGACGGTGCCGATTCCGGCCGAGCGCACCTAAAGCGCGGGACTGGGTGCCGAGGTACTATGGGCTTTGGCTGGCTTGTCCGCCACCCGTTTGGGAGGGAAGCCCGATGAGTCCCGTGCCTCTCCTTCAGCCCGTTCTCCTGATGACGGGGGCTGAAGCGCCTTATTGAAGAGTAACATCTTCAGGCACATTTCTCTGTCCCGTCTCGCCCGGGCGGTCAACTTCAAGCAGTGACCACATTTCTGGGGAATGTGGCCCTCTCCCAGGCAGCGGATACAGCGGGAGTGGCCGTCTGAGGCCGGCATGGCGTCGGCGCACGAAGCGCATTTCTTAAAGCCGGGGGAACTGGGCATGCTTAGTGCGGCGGTCCCTGAGGGAAAAGAAGAACTTGAGGGGCAGGAGCAGCCCTCAGAGGTCGTTACGGCAAGAGAACCATAAAGATTTTTTTTTTAAAACTATGAACTAACTAACTAATATACCAATTAACTAACTATGAGGGAAGGGGCTAACTGGGAAGGAACGAACGAGTTAACAATACGATTTCTCCTCAGAGGGGAGCGTGTTCCAAGTCCGTCTGCGGCTGTGGACGGTTAGGAGGAACTGGCACGTCGGACCGCGCGACGCAGAAAAGGTGCGAACGCCACGGGGCACTCTGCGCATGCGCGGTCCCCAGGGATAACTGACCACTTTTCTTGTTTCTCCACAACCGCACCAGCTGTGAGTGCAGGGCGCACCACCCCACCCAGGACATCCTCCCGCACCTTAGCATTCCGCAGGCTGACTTATGTACAAGAAGACTACCAGGGGCAGCACCTGGGGGCATTGTGAGCCCTGCACTGCACCCTCGACCACTGGGTGCAAGAAGACCTGCAGCTCTGGTGAGAGCTGGCGGGAGCAGCTTGCCCAGGGCTGTGCCATCTGTGAGCACCTGCAGACCCTGGTGCAGAGATGGCTGCCTCCTGCCACTCCAGCCCTGCTGTCTCCCCAGCTACCACTCCTCCTCCCACTCCTCCTCCCCATCCCACTTCTCCCTCCCCCCCTTCACCCTCCACTCCCGGGGACGCCAAGGCACCCACACCCATGGTGCTGGGAGACAGTTGGGCCGGCAAGACTCTCAACCCCTGAGCTTTTCCTCCCCTTGCAGTTTTGTTCAATAAAGAGACTTTGTTTTCATGAACACGTGTCTTTTATTTTATATCAGGAAGGGGGGGTAGGGAGGGGTAAGTGAAAGGATGTGAGGGAGGAATGAGGCACAAAACCCCAGTGGGGCACACCAGGGAGACTGTTACTGCTCCTGCGGGTGGAAGCTCTTCCTCAGGGCGTCCTGGATAAGGACAGCCCCCCGATGGACCTTCTGGATGGCAGCTGTGCAGGGCTGCATGTACAGGCCATCCAAGTGATCGGTCCCTGCCATCCAGCCTGGCAGGAAAGCCTCCCCCTTCCGCTCACACAAATTGTGCAGCACACAGCACGCTGCCACCACATGCGGAATATCCTGCTCTGAGAGGTCCAGACAGGTGAGGAGGCATCTAAAATGGACCTTCAACCAGCCGAAGGCACCCTCCACTACAATGCAGGCCCTGCTCAGCCTGGCATTAAATGCCTGTTGGGAAGGGTTGAAATGTCCTGTGTAGGGCTTCCTGAACCAGGGTTGTAGGGGATAGGCCACACCCCCCAGAAGGCAGACAGGCATGTCCACATCTCCAACCCTGATGTGGCGGTCAGGGAAGAAAGTCCCGGTGTGCAGCCTCTGGCACACAGAGGAGTTGCAGTAGACCCGCTCTGCTGGATCAGCCCACACTGATGTCCACAAAGAGGCCCCGGTGGTCAGACACAGCCTGCAGGATTATGGAAAAGTACCCCTTCTGGGTGATGTACAGAGAGGCCTGGTGGTCTGGGGCACAGATGGGGATGTGTGTCCCGTTCATAGCCCACCCCCCCAACAGTTGGGGAAGCCCAGGGCACCAAACCCCTCGATGACCGCAGGCGAGGCAGGTGACTCTGCGGAGCAGCACTCTGTTGATGGCCTTGACCACCTGCAGAGGGAAACACAAAACCGAGAGTCACTGGGGTGCCAGGGTGGCTGAGTGTGCTCCTTCCCTGCCACTGCCCGCACCCCCACTCCCCAGGAGAACCCCCCCACCACCACTACCACAATCCTGGCCACCACGGGCAGTCCTTAGTATGGTCAGGATAGAACAAACCCCCCTGAGGAGGGGACTTTCACCACCTCCCGCCCTTTTCCAGGGCAACCCATTCCTTCTTGCACACACACCCCTCCTGGCACAGTGGCCGGAGATTGCCATACCTGCATGAACACTGCTCCGACAGTGGATCTCCCCACACCGAACTGGTTCACCACGGTAGCTATCCGGCATGAAGAGTTTCCATAGGGTGATGGCCACATGCTTCTGGAGCGGAATGGTGGGCCTCATGTGTGTGTCCCATCACCGCAGAGCAGGGGCAAGCCATTCACAGAGCTCCAGGAAGGTGTCCTTCTTCATCCTGAAGTTCTGGGTCCATTGTTGGTCTCCCTAGTGCTCAAGGATGATGTGGTCCCACCAGTCGGTGCTGGTGTCCAGATGCCAGATGCGGCGGGGCACGTTGGCGTCCAGGAGCTGCAGCTGCTCCTCCACATACCCCAAGAGGGTCTGGAAGAAGGCCTGGGGGTTAGGTTGCTGCAGATCCTGCAAGGCAGCCTGCAGAAAGTGCTGCCAGGCTCGCAGCAACAAGTCCAAGAGAAGCACTAGAGGACCCAGGGGTGGCTCTGGCTCTATGCTGCAGAGTGCTGTGGTGTCCTGAGTGGGGGCAAGCAGAGCACGCAGAGGAAAAAATGTTTTGCTGTCCATCAGTGAGGTAGGCAAGCAAGCAGGGAAACCTAAGAACTGGCTGTCCAGGGGGGTCCCTTTAAGCACAGGCCTCAAAAAGCCTCAGGCAGCAGCCACACAAAGTAACTCCTGACCTGATGCCCTGCCAGAACCGGTTCCGGACGGCCTTAAATGCGATTCAGTGTCCAATTAGTGTTGATGCACTATTTCGAAATGCATATTGTGTCTAGATGCATTATTTCGAAATAAGATATTTCAAAATAACTATTTCGAAATTGGATATTTTGAAATAATGCTGTAGTGTAGACACACCCACTGTGTTTAAGGTACAAAATATCTCTTATGGGCACAACATGGATTTAGAGCCAGATGTCCCAAAGTGTGTAAAATTCAGATGCATATCCACAAACCCTAGATTGCAAGTATCAGTATACAAATGTATGATCACTCTGGATTTGTTGGAACAAATTACAAGTGGGAAATATGGCCTGAGTTTATTCAGTTCTAAGGGAACTCTGTTTCTGCCATATATTGAGTGAATAAAAACATACATCTCTTTCATATTCCCTGGCTCACCAAATACCTTTGTCATTTTGGTTCAATACACAGTGCTTTATAGAAGCAAAGTAACCCCATGCTAAACTAAACTAGTCTAACAACAATATAAAAGTATTGAATTATTACTGTTTTGATAGAAATGTTACCTAACTAATTCAAAAAGTGCTTTTTCCTTCTTAAATTTTGTTGAGTATCTGCAGTCTGATGTCAGAAAACAACGTATCTCTTTGTGTGGAGACAACTATACATAAGCCTGTAATAAAGGAAGAATTGGGTTTAGGCACAAGCAAGGAAAATGCAGTCTGGAACAAGCAGGGCATGCAAAATTCTAAGTCCTTCAATGTGCATATAATTAAAAATGAAGTATACAAGTCTGAAGGAATTGATATGCTGTAGGACAACATATGTTGGCACAAGTCTTGATTTAAATGAGCTCTTGTAAGGAACGTTAACTTGAAGTATTAGAGACAGAAACAGGAGAAAATTTACCAGTGCTCTTGATATAAAGCATGGAATCAAATGGAACTCTACTTATTGAGATCTTAACCTGTGTTGACTTCAATTGAGCAATGCTGTTTTACACCACCTGAGAATCTCTGTATTATTTATTGAAAAATAAATCTAACCCTGTCATGTTATATCATTTAGATTTTATTAACATCCCTTGGATGTTCAGTGGCCTCTATGGAATTAACTAGTGGCCTTGATTCAGTTACTAATGGACAAATATTCAGTCCATATCACAAAATCTGCATTAACTCTCAGCTTTGTGGATGCCATTGTGATAGCACAGACACCAAGAATTGGGTGGATGACTAAATTATTTCATCTAAGAAACAGCCTTTCTTCTCCAATTCAGTGCTAAGACAATTCAGTGAAGCAGGGAAATTAAGCATGGTTATCACTGTGCTCATTTTCTCCAATACCATATTTGCTATGCAGAAAAAGTGCTGTTCCTCTCAGTGCTAGATTGCCACTTTCACCTATGTTTCCTTATCTACTTGTTCCCCACTCTATCATATAAAATAACCACTACACTAAAGTACTTCTATTTTTTAGGGTTGTAATCATAGTTCCCTGTAGGGTGCGCGGCTGCACAGGAAGAATGTAAGACCCGCCCACCTCATTCCCAGAGCTGCGTACTAGTGTGCCTGTAGCCCTGCACTAATTAGGTACTTCTTCCAGAGTGCTCCTGATGTTGTAGCTGGAAGTGGAAAAAGGTAAGCTGGTGGGCTTGGTGGGGGGAAGAGAAGTGAGGGAGAGTAGGAGTTGCTTAAAAAAAGCCTCAGCAGGCAGCCAGCTCTTTGTCCCTTGCCCCCTCCTGCTTCCCTCTCTCCAGCAGCAGCCTCATGTTTTGTTGGGCTGTTTTTAAAAAAAAGTTTGGGCAGTCGGCAGCTCTCTGTCCCCTGCCCTTTCCCTCTTCCCACTCTTCAGTGGCAGCCCCATGTTTTGTTGGGCTGCTTTTAAAAAAAAGCTCCTCTGCCCCATCCACTTCACCCCCAGGTAATTCCAGCTGCTTGGCTTCTGTTCAGAGTACAAGGCAGAAAGCACCCATAAAAGAAGAGAGAGCAATCCAGATCTAAGAATGACACTGTGCTAACTTGGTGCTACAATGCTGATGCTTGCTGTCCACCCAGGATATTCAGACACTGCTTAGGTACAGAAATAAAAATAAATGAGTAAAATATGCAGAAGGATTTCATTCCCCAATCTTTCCAAAGAGCTCAACTACACCAGCTTTGAAGAATGAAAGATTTGTGCTATGTAAACTGAAATATTTAAAAACGCTTTTTCCTAGATAATAGGGAGCAATACGTGCACAAAAAGTGCTTAGAAATAAGTCTATTAAATAACATAATCTTTAATTTCAAGCATAAAGTGTAACAACTATTTCATTTCATGCATCAATACAAATCATAAAATATTTTGTTTGCTAGCTCAAGAAAATGGACAATTTTGTTTTATGCTTCAAAGGAACAGATACCAAATGGCTACTGAAAATTCTGCAGTATTAATTTTCTTTTTTATTTGATTTCATATTAAATAAAGTCATATGCCTTGTTAATTATCCCTCGTTTTAGTATTTTTTCTATAACATTTTAAATATATATATATATATCTAAGACATTTGTTAGTAATTGGTGGGCACCACGGTGGCACACATCTGCACAAGCATATATGACCTCAGTACTGATGCATGTAACAAAACTCACTCCTCTCATGATTGGACAATCTTAAAGGGAACATTGGTTGTGATTTACAGGTGTTGTTGCTACAGTGCCTTCAATTACTTCCTGTACTACCATCATTTTTTGGGTAGGTCTACACAGCAACATTATTTCAGAGTAACTGACATTATTTTGAAATAACAAAATGCTACACAGCAAGCCATTATTTCGAAATAATGTTAAGTTGGAAGACTTCTTACTCCAACTCCTGTAACACTCATTTCATGAGGAGTAAGGGAAGTTGAAGGAAGAGTGTTCTTTAGTGCCAAAAGCCTAATTAAGCTATTTCGACTTCAGCTACGTGATTCATGCATATCTTAATTCAACTTTTGCCCTGCTATGTAGATGTGACCTTTGAGATGAACTTCCCTGTTCCTCTTCCGTAGCACCCCCTTCTGGCTTTCTATTTTCTGATGCATATACAGCCTCATACAGCACATGCCACCTGTCAGGTAGTATCCAGTAAAAGTTTGGCACTTGCTCACAAGGAGTTTATGTAGGGCTCAATTTGTGTGCAAAAGCATCCAAACTAATTAGCAAAACCTAGAGCAATATTAAGGTCTCCATAGCAAATGCAGAAGAAAACCAGAGCATTTTTTAAAAACAGGAGAAATATTATAGAAAGTTTGGGAAGGCTGTCTGATTACTATTACTGATGCTGCACTTAACTGATATTAGTATTAGGATTTACATACTGTACGTATTGACCAATTAGAGTGGTGCTGCCTGGAGATGGGAATTTAATGAGGCAATGACCTAAACTAGAGGGTAATACACTTTGTTGCTTAAGTAGACTAAGCTGTACTTCCACAAGAGCAGTGTATTAAGCTGATATATATGTAGATAGCAGCCAAGGGGTGAGGGGATTTCCAGAAAGATCCCTCTCTCTACAACACCAAATGGACATTCTGGGGGGCTTGACTTTCTTCTCACATCAGTGGAAATCAGCCTTTTCTGGTTTTCCAATTTTCACCAAAATCAGTATGATTATACCCATTAATGCCAAGAACATTCCTTGACATTTTGGAATTGGTTGACTGTGGCCTTCAAACGTTACCATATGGCAAACAGAAAAGTACCATCAGCTGAGTGTAAAGATTTGCTTCTTTCCGCCAACTATTCACCCACCATTTCTGAATGCTTTTAATTTTTAGAGTGCTCAGCTGGAGCTAAAGGAGGACAAGAATGGTGCCATTTCTTACTCTTTTTTTTCTTCGACCATGTATGAACCAGGTATCTGATTGTTTGGTGAAAATACATAAAGATGAATCTGTTTCATAAGTAACATGGAGAGGTTTTCATGTCATTTTAGGGTACTTGAGAGAGAATAGGTCCTGAGTGCCTTGCACAGCCCATCATTAAAATTTTACTTGGCAGTCCTGTGAATGCTTCATGAACTTCTATATGCTACATTTACTCCATTGAATTAAGTATTAATTGATGGAAACGTTACTTGATTTTGGCCATCTTCCTAATTGGAATAGTTTATTTAAAAATGCAAGTTTGTTTTTGTTGATGCCCTTCAAAGCCTAGCCATTTCAGCAGATTATGGGGGGGGGGGGGGAATAAAAGTCGATACATATGAGATGGCCTGCACCATCATGCAATGTTCTAGGAAATGTTTGAGGGAAGCCTCAGTAGCTTTTATTTCAAATTAGAAAAAACAGAAAAGAAAGAAGGAATAAATATAAAGTCTTCATGAGAAAGAAACTATAGTGGCTCATTCTCTCAGTTCTGCCTGTGAACTGGAACACATACATAGCAGTGTGTCAGGGAGTATAGATTTCTATAGGAGTACAATTTCATTCAATTCAGCGCTTGCTAAGGGTAGTTTAAAAAAACCACTCGTTTCCATATTCTTCAATTATATAATTCCAGAGATAAGAGTGGCCTTTCCTATTCTGATTCCATCTTTACATCCTGAAAACAAGGGTCGTTTCAGAAATAAATGCTACCTCCAGTGGAGCAGAAAACTGAAAAAGTCTCATGCTGGCTATGTCTACACTACCAGGTTATTTCAAAATAGGTAATTTCGAAATAACTCCCAAAATAACTATTTTGAAATAAGCTTATTCCTCTTCACAAGCAGGAGTTATTACTTCGAAATATCAAGCCCATTATTTCATTATTTTTTATTTTGAAATAAGGGGTGTTATTTGACTGTAGTGAAGGTGAATCAGACCGAGGGCATGTCTACACTGAAGAGATATTTGGAAATAACTCCCCAGTGTAGACATGCCCTCAGTCTGATTCACTTTCACTACAGTCGCTCTCTTGGATGCAGTGTAAATCAGGAATAACTCCAGTGTACAGCCATGGCTGATAACAGTAAAACTATGGGGTCAGATCCAAGTCCTATTATTTAGTTTCTAACAAATGAGTTTTTGGAGAGTGATTAGACACAAGAACACCAACAACCACAATGTATACATCTGCTCTAGCTGAGACTCTAACAATAACTCTGGCTTGAGCAGAGTCAGAGGATGTGACTCAGACCCATGGGCTACGTCTACATTGGCCCCTTTTCCGAAAGGGGCATGCTAATTTTACAGGTCGTAATAGGGAAATCCGCGGGGGGCCCCGATCCTCTGGAAAAAAGCCCTTTTCCGGAGGATCTCTTATTCCTACTTCAAAGTACTTTGAAGTAGGAATAAGAGATCCTCCGGAAAAGGGCTTTTTTCCGGAGGATCGGGGCCAGTGTAGACGCTCTTTTCCGGCTTTTCTAAAAGCCGGAAAAAAACGGCGGACATTTTTATTTAAATGCCGCGGGGGATATTTCGGAAAAGGGGCCAATGTAGACGTAGCCATGGAGTATAGCTATCAATAAGCTGTGTGAAAAAAGAGTTTCACAAGGCTTACAATTTTAGTTAAAAGATTAAAATCACAATTAGAGGTGAATGAGGGTTGAACTTTTACTGTAATTTTATGCACTGTAACTGGTTTGATTATAACTTTCTAACAAAGACATACTCTTAAAAACCACAAAGTTAAGATCCTTTGAAAGAACACCATTTCTTTAACATCACCCTGTGTAAAGAGTCACTGAGGCCATAAGCTGTCCAGAGTGAAATGAAGGTTTAAGAAATATACTAGAGAAAATAAAAAGGGACTAGGCTGAACTGTGTGAGCCTCACATGGAGTCAGACCTGTTAAAAATGTCTTTGTCGGGTTTGCATCTGAGTCTCACTGTTCTAGGAAGCATATTCAGATTTTGTTTTCTTTAAGAGATGTCATACCTAAAGGGTCTCAAGGATCTTTCCAAATACTGGAGGCCCTGAGTTGTGTGTTTTTGGATTCAGAAACCAACCTAGCAACAACATTTTTAAGAAAAAAGTATTTTCATTGTATCACAAGAGCAAACACTAACTGGGGACCAGTGCACCAGCTGGAGTGACCATGATTGATGGCCCCACACCAAGCATTGTATAGTTAAGTTCCTACATCTAGTTCAATCTTATTAATCCAACAAGCTCTGGTGAAGCTCCACAGGCAATGCTAGGTAGGGCCAGGGTGTGCACCCTTTTCTGTATTGACAGAGAGTTTGAGAGTATGGAATACTAGGGTGCTTCTGTCCATCCTGATGACATGGAGGAAGAGCATACAACACCACTTTTGATTATAGTGAGCAACTGCAGGCACGCCAATCAGGTGAAGGCTTAGAAGCAGCCAATCAGGGCCAGTCTGGAGCCTATAAGAAGGGCTGCAGGGCAGAGCGGAGCTCAATCTCTCCCTGGAGGTTAAGGAAGAAGGACCAGCTGCTTAGAATGGGGCTGGCCAATGGAAATAGATTGAGAGGGTTGCAGAAGATGCAGAGCATGGCTGCTGACTGGAAAGTCCCTGAGCTGGGACCCAGAGGAGTGGATAGACATAGGTCTCCCTCTCTCCGCACCATACTTGCCACTGAGGAGTGTGGCTGACCCAGACTGCAATTTGCCCCTAGTGCAAGAGACTAGACTTTGGGCTGCAGTTGGCCAGTAAGGCAGGTGCAAATACTGTGGACTGGTGATTGTCCTATAAGGGAGGAGAAAGGAGTTGGAATACAGCCAAAGGGCTGTGCCCTGAAGAGGATGCTGTGATCTCGGAGAGATGTGGGTTCAAAATCCTGAAGAAGGTGGAGACAGAAGAACAGGCAAGGGGCAAGACACCACGCAAGGAAGTGCATGGGAGCTGTACCGAGCTAATTTCCCTGGACAACCAGCAGGAGGTGCTGTGGTAGTTAGTCTAACCCTGTTACATATGGACATCTATATGCACAGTAAAACATCAGGACCCTGCTTTTCTGCAGGCTGATAAGAAAACAAGGCTGTAAGAGTTTTCCTTTCTCCAGTACGAGATAGCAAAGACTCCCTTCAAATCAGGAACAAAATCTAACACCATACTAATTTAGTTTCATTGCTTTAGAGAGTTAGAAATCTATCTTTGGGCAAACAAATGGTATGGATAAATTTTGTCCTCAGGTACATGGGTAGAAAGTCCCAGTGAAGCCACATTGAATATAGCCCAATATGTTTAGTAAGTAACATTTATTAGTTGTTTGCTTGTATTGCAATAATGCTTAGAATGCTCAGTCAAGGGCTCATTGAGCTAGGCATTTTACACTGAACCTGAATCCTTCCTGCACTGCCAGATTTTGCTTAGGACACAACCATGCCTCCATCACCCCCTCTACCATTCTGTTGCTGGAATGGCTACCTTCTTTCTATAACCACCTCTTTTTTGTGGATAAATAGTACTAAGGCTCCACCCCATACCTGGAGGACCAACAGGCTGCTTTTTATCTGGTCCCTACCCTCTGACTTGTCCACCTTAGGTGGTCCTACCAAGAGTTAAGACTCCTGCTAGCATAGCTCATAGAATCAGTGGAACATACACAAGTGTCAATGTCCCCAGGCAAGGAGATGCGCTACACCAGTGGTCTCCAACCTTTTTATGCCCAACACCACTTTTAAATGTCAGAACAAGCCAAGATCTACCCCATCCTTCCTCCAAGACTCCACCCCTTCCTTGAAGCCCTGCCCTCTCTGTTCTTTTCCTCTCCATCACTTGCTATCCCTGGCCCTTATACACTTTCAGAGTACGGCAACACTGCCGCTTTCCCCCCCCCCCCCCGATTCTTCTGTAGGAAGAGGTTTTTCCAACATTTGGCCTGTCTAGACTGGGCCAAATGTCAGAAAAAAACCCTTTTTTTGGAAGCCCCCTTATTCCTCATGGGAAGAGGAATACAGGGGTTGCCGAAAGAGCATGTTTGCTCTTCCACTAAAAAAGGCGGAAGAACAAACTCAACCCTGGATGCAGAAGAGTTTTTCTAGGATACGTCTGGTATCCCGGAAAAAACTCTTGTAGTCTAGCCGTACCCTCACTGGGTTGAGACAGGAGGTGCGGGTTCTGGGGTAGGAATGAGGGATTTGGGTGTGGGAAGGAGTGAGAGGTGCAAGCTCTGGGAGGGAATTTGGATGCAGGAGGAGGTAGAGAAGGGGATGCTGACTCGGGAAGGAGGCTCCAGGCTGAGGAGTGTTGGGGTCTGGTGGAGGGCTGGGGTATTGAGCAAGCCACAGGCTTGTGGATGTGAGGGTGCAGGAGTTTGTGTTGGGGTACGTGAGGGGCTCAGGCAGGGAAGTTGGGAGTATGATGGGCTCAGGACACAGATTTGCAGTGTATGGATGGTGCAAAAGTGTTGTGGCAGAAGACTGAGGATGTGGGGGTGCAGGAGTTTGGGGATGTGAGAGGCTCAAGACAGGTGGTTCCAGTGTATGATAGGCTCAGATTTGGGGTCAGAGGGTGGTACAGTGTAGAGAATCAACAAGTGTAGTGCTTTGGCCGTGTGACAGGGCATCCCAAGGACAAAAACAAGAAAAGCTGCAGACCGTGGAGGACGATCCGAGAGTCAGTGGGAATGCGTGTAATCAAGAGTCCTGAGCCAACAATAACAACATCTGCCTGAGTCAACGACCTTCGAGAATGCTGTTTTTGGGACTGTGAAAAAGCACAGTTTGTGAAAAGCAGGATGTGGACTTTTGGGAAGTTGAGAGGGTATAAAGATAGTTGTAATCTTGCAATAAAGGATTTCGTGCTTGCACCGGCCGGAGTCCGTGCCTTCATACACCACAAATGGCGCCCGATATAGGACTTGAAGTGAACGAGTGATTCGAACTGGTGGTGTATCCGTGGCTGGATGGAGGATAAGCTGTTGAGAGGAGCTCCCGAAATTACTGACATCACCATTCGCAGGACGAACAGGTGAGCAGCCGCGGACAGAATAACAGTATGGGGCAGTCTGCCATGAAAGAGCAAAAACTGCAGCAAAAAACTGGCGGCATCTGCGCTGATGGCAGGGCAAATTTTACAGACTCAGAGGCTACGAGCTGTTTCTCGGTCCTCGATTGTAGCCCCTCCGCCTTTTGCCCCAGCATTAGCTCCCGCTTCTTTATACAGGTCTGTAAGCCACACGGTTGCTCCATATGGGCCCCCCTTGGTGGCACCCTCGCATAATGAACAGGCAGGGGTTTTATCTGAATGCCGACGTGAGGCTCTTCGGCGAGGAGATGTGCAGCTTCTACCGACTTTTCCAATTGTATATGCACCCCAATGGCCCGCCCGACATGAGGCTTTGCCATATGAACTCATAAAAGAGTTGTGCAAATCTGTGAAGGATTATGGATTACAATCTTCTTATACGATGAATTTGGTTGGGGCTATTTCAGAGTCATATGTTATGCCCCGCATGATTGGCGCGCACTATAACGCCTGCTACTTAGCCTGGCGCAGTATGCAGTTTGGGACACCGAGTATCGTGACGGTGTTACGTTGCAAGTTATGGATAATATTACAATGGGGAAAACATTGGCATGAATGAACTTATAGGGCAGGGCCAATATGCTACTCCTCAGGCTCAGGCTCAGATGAATCGCTTGGTATTTACGCAAGCCACATCGCTGACTCTTCGAGCCTTACGACAGGTCCCTGATGCGGGCCGAAGGGACACATCTTTTGCTCCGGTCCGCCAGGGCCCCCAGGAATCCTATGTGTCATTTTTGGATAGGCTCCAAACCGCCATACAACGACAAGTAGACTCAGAGGAGGCTCAGCACCTGTTGCTGTTTCAATTGGCTATTGAAAACGCTAATATAGACTGCAGGAAGGCTTTGGACCCCCTGCGTAACAAGGCGAAAACTCTTTCAGAACTGATCAAGGCATGTCAAAATGTTGGGTCTGAACAACATAAAGCTGAAATGTTAGCATCGGCGCTGGTACAGCAGCAGAAAAGGCTCGAGATGTTGTTCGGCATTGGTTACATTGTTTTGCTGTTATGGGTGTTCCAGTTTCTGTTAAAACTGATAATGGTCCCGCTTATATCTCCCACAAAGTTCAGTCCTTTTTGCAGGATTGGGGTGTGAGCCACACCACAGGCATTCCACACTCCTCCACGGGCCAGGCGATTGTTGAACGCACGCACCGCACTCTCAAGACCCTTCTTGAT
Organism: Pelodiscus sinensis; assembly: GCF_052426305.1. Lineage (NCBI taxonomy): Eukaryota > Metazoa > Chordata > Testudines > Trionychidae > Pelodiscus > Pelodiscus sinensis. The sequence goes on along the minus strand of NC_143064.1, from coordinate 32,229,821 downwards.
AAACAAAAAAGGGGGAATCCAGTGGGAATGACCCCACAGGAGCGTTTGGACAAAGCTATGTATGTGTTAAACTTTTTAAATCTTTCTGATTTGTCTTTCACGGCAGCACAGCGCCACTTTGGGCGAGACTCTGCGTGGCCGGAGCGGCCACAGGTTTACTACAGACACCTGGAATCCGGACAGTGGCAAGGTCCCGTACCATTAATCATGTGGGGATGTGGGTATGCCTGTGTTTCTCTTCCCCCAGGTCCCTATTGGCTTCCTGTGCGATTTGTTAAGCCAGCCAGGATTGGTACGCCATCGGTGCAAGAGATTCAACTCGAGAATGAAGGGATCGCTGCCGATCCTTAGCGACAAATCCATGATGGTCACCACTGCATTTTTGTGGTTCCTGTGGAGCGGTTTCTGTGTGCATACTGCGACAGCACATTTGTATTGGGCGCACATCATTGATCCCCCCGTATTCAGGCCTGTGACGTGGTGGGATCCCTCACCGCCCATCAGTAACAATGGTACCGATTGGGTGGGAGGGGTGTGGATACCCCCTACAGCAGAACAGGAAACCGAGGTCGTTAATGTTACCAATGTCACCTTTGTCACTGACCTCCCACCGCTTTGCTTTTCTACCCTTTATGACTCAGGTTGTGTGCCTGTGCAGCCACAGTTGCACCTAGTGGCGCGGGAGCATGACGGAAGGGTTAACTATACCTTACTGAGCATTCCTGGGATGCACGGAAGCGGTAATGACTCCTGGGAGCCATACGCCCCTGATTTGCCCCACTGCATGATAAAGAGGATATCAGCGGACGCGGCACCAGTTTGGCAGGCATGTCGTGGACGCAGCCCCCTGGTACTCCGGGGAGAATTCGGCACGGTTGTGGATTGGGGCCCTCACAGTATGCTGTGGGATAAAGTGGACAATCGCACTGTCCCCTTCGGCCAGTATAATCATAGCCTTTCGTGGCATGGGGGAGGCTCTGCCGGTCCTGTGTTACAATTTATTACTAATGGGGATAACACCACGGCCTCCACGTTACATAAGGGGGTTTGGTGGATAGGGTTAGCATTTATGGGTTATAGTTTAGGGAGTTTGATTTTAGAGAATTATACATCTAACTATATTAAGCAGGAAGATAATAGTGTTATGGTTTGTACTTCGCATCCATATGTTTTTGCCTTGGCACAAAATGCAAGTTTTAAGAGATGTAAATTTTCCCATTCTTGTTATCTTGTTATGTTGTCTGAGGTGCGATATAAGACCTGCATTTCCATGAGTGATAATGTAACCTTTGTGTTCCCTCTTCGACGATGCCCTGAGTTATGGATTCCTGTTAATCTCACACGAGACTGGGAAGGAGATAGTGGTTTTGGCCATCTTACAAGGTTGCTGCAGGAGGAGATTACTAACACTTGTAGACGTACGAAGCGATTTTTGGGGTGGCTGATTTTTGCTCTCATGTCGGCAATTATTATTCTTGCTTCTGCCACTGCTGCTATTGCCTCTTTAACTCAGTCGGTTAAGACTGCAAAAATGGTAGGGGAAACTCTAATAAACGTTACACGGGAGTTCCAAACGCAGGAGACCATTGATGAAGAGATATTGGCACGGCTTGAGGCCCTAGAAGCCGCAGTCATCTGGCTTGGTGATAGGCACGCAGCCTTAAAGACTAGGTTGTCTCTGCATTGTGATTGGGAGCACACTGCTGGAGATCTCTGTGTGACATCCCCCCCCTGGAATTCATCAGTTCATGATTGGAACCTTGTTAAACACCATTTACAGGGTGCCTTTGATGTTTCTTTACGTTCTCATGTTAATTCTTTGCATGTTCAATTAAAGAACCAAATTCAGCAATTGCAAGAATTAACCACACAAAAGGTTTTTGCTACTTTGCAGTCTGACTTATCTTGGCTTAATCCTACTATATGGTTTTCTGGATTAAATTTGCGCATGTGGGTGTTTATTGGACTTGCTAGTGGGCTTCTTACTGTGCTTTTTATAATTCTTTCTTTACTTTTTTCTTGTATTCGTTCTGCTCGGAAAGTTGAGGCTCGTGTAATGACAATGTTACTTATTAATGGTATTGCTTTGTATAAAAGAGGGGGAGATGTAGAGAATCAACAAATATAGTGTTTTGGCCGTGTGACAGGGCATCCCAAGGATAAAACCAAGAAAAGCTGCAGACCGTGGAGGATGATCCGAGAGTCAGTGGGAACGCGTGTAATCAAGAGTCCTGAGCCAACAATAACAACATCTGCCTGAGTCAACGACCTTCGAGAATGCTGTGTTTGGGACTGTGAAAAAGCACAGTTTGTGAAAAGCAGGATGTGGACTTTTGGGAAGTTGAGAGGGTATAAAGATAGTTGTAATCTTGCAATAAAAGGATTTCGTGCTTGCACCGGCCGGAGTCAGTGCCTTCATACACCACAGTACAGGAATGTTATGATGCTGTGGCCAGATGGGGGCTTGGCCCCAATTGGGGTTTTTTTGGCCAGATTTCACTTTTAAATAAAATATTATTTCAAACACAAAAAGTTTCAACGTTGTCTTTATTTACGAGAAAAGTGGGGAACCTGTTTTGAGCCAGGGGTCACTGACCCACAGAAAAGTCAGTCGGGTCTACACAAGTGACATGCAAAAAAAAAAAATCCTCTTTCAAAACCTTGCCAAGCCTCACTAATGTGGCCCCAACTATGCAGGTGGGAGCAGGGGACATGGTACTGGGGAAGGATGCTAGTGGGTGCTGGGGCGGGGACAGGGTTCCAGTGAGTGCAGAAGCAGAGGACAGGGTGCTGCGGCAGGGGACAGGCTGATGAAGCAGCACTCACCTTCTCTGGGCACTCCTACCCCCTCACTCCTGCAGGGGAAGCACATCCAAGCACTCGCCTCCTCCAGGGACTCCTAGCCCCTCCCCTACGCAGGAAGTCCTCGGCATGCCACAGACCTGAGTCTGGTACTGCACTGGCTGTTTCGGGGAGGGGGAGCAGCCAGCGCACTTCCTGAAACCCCGGAAGTGGCGTGCAGCTGTGGGACTTCTGTCCATCCTGCAGGAAGCTGGCACTTCTTCCATTGTGGCTGGAGGTAGGTAGTGAGGCTTCTTGGGGCTGGGGGGAAATGGGAGGCCCCGAACGCCTCGCGATTGACTGGTCGGGCCCTCCCGATCGATGGGTTGCTGACCACGGCTCTACACACATAATAAAGGTAGCTGCTGCCCCCAAAGAGTATGCAATCTGCATAAATCCTGTTAATATTAACAGGATACTTTCCTTCTGTTTGCCATTCCACTGGCTGGGGGTAAATGATGTCATAAATGTATTTTTGTTATTGAGAGAACGGTTCTAAAAATACATTTTAAAATACCTCACCTCTGATTTCAATGGGAAGTCATAGTAGTAATACTAAGAAAGACTCAAGTGGGAAAAATCCCCTGGTTAAAACTACTTCTGTGTCATATAAGTGAGAAGTGTTATTTTTAATTTTTTCTATACAATACTTCATTTGTTATTATCACACTTTTGCTAGTGATCGTAATATGAAAGGTATGTTGCAAAATAATATCTTGAAAGATTGTGTGTATATGTCTTATAATATGATCAGAACTCTGTGCACTTGTGCCAATTGTTTCACTGCACAATCAGACCTGATTAATGCAAATCAGTTTGGGAAGTGTATTTTTTTAAATTTTTATTTAGAGTAAAACATTTTCAGATTAGCAAATCAAGTTGGTGGGGTAGGGAACAGTGTGATGTATACGTACATGAAGCAGATATGGTATCCATTTAAGCCTTTCAGATATTCAGACATCTGGATAAATCCAGCATAGATTAATCAAATCTGACTCTATAGCTTTCATTACCCAAACACTCATTGAAATGAGTAAGATGCTTGCAACATTGCTCTCACTGTGAAATTATATAGTTAAGTACAATGGATAGTAATACCGAGTATGAAACTAATATGGAATAAGGATAATTTGGTGGTTACAGCCCAAAGACAACAGCATTGCTCTGTAAACAGTTATATTGCAAAATTTTTTAGAGAAGCAAAAGGAATTAAACACACATAGCTATTAAGATAATATTACCAGCATTGCAGTTTATGTGGTATGTAAGATTATCCACTGTTGTATTGTAGTCCCTAACAGAGGACTATATAATATAAAATGCTGTGCCTAAACACAATAGGAATCTAGAATAAAGCAGCAGTCTTAACACAGAGTTTCTTTGCTTTTATAGGTTTTAGTCAAACCCTTTGTGTTATTTTAACACCCTTTTTGTATTTAAATTTCTAATATCTTTGATTGGGGAAGGGTGAAATGGGGGCAACCAATTTAATTCCATAATCCTCCTAAGCCTGCCTTAATACAGTCACTCTATCTTGTGTCTGTGAATTTCATAATGGTGCTCAGAGAGTTGCAGCACTTCACTGGAAAATGTCCCACCATGTATTTTGCAACCATTCAAGGCAAATTGTGTATTATGCTAAGCGCCCTATTCATACAATTCATATAATTCATATTGCCAAAAAGAAAACCAAAATATAAAAAATAACTACACCTCCCATTTGTGGTCAGGTCTCATTGATACTGTAATTTTTTATAACTAAGGAAGCTCATATTCTATTTACAAGTCATAATAATAAAAAAATTACAAACAGGAGAATTTCTCAGAGGAACTTACACATTCAGTCAAGTTTTCTTAGTGATCAGATGGAAGGGGCTCCCAAGAGCCAGCCAGTTGCTTAAAATAATACCATGGAAACAAGAGACGGTGAGGGGGATTTCTATGACTCCAGTGAAGTTTGCCTCCTTTTTGAATGCTACTAAGCCACACCTACTAGACAGGACTTGTTGCTAGAGGCCATAACATTTGACTAAAAAGCAAACTTCATGTCTTTAGGTGGATAATGGCAGAAATAACAGACATTTAAGAAAAAAAGAAAGGGAGAAGAAAGCTACAAGAACTTTGTTTACAGCCTCTTCTTTAAATTACACAAATGGGATACTCTCTTATGCTATCAATATACACTGTCCAATTAACACAGGGTATGATTTTCAAAGCTGCCTAAGTGACTCATGAGCACAAGTCCTAAAGAAATCAATGGGATTTGAGAGTGGGATTTTTGGAAACACCTATCTCAGAAACTTGTGCTCCTAAATCACTTGGGTGCGTGTAAATCTTATCCAGTGTGTTTTCCAGGAAGAAGGTATGAAGATTTCCAGCAAAATGCAACTTAATATAATCTGTTGCCTCCTTATGTGGTTGTGGTTATGCTGAAACATTTTTGTTTAAACAGGAAAATCAATGAATAGATCCCTCAGGGTATGTCTACACTACCCTCCTAGTTCGAACTAGGAGGGTAATGTATGCATACCGCACTTGCTAATGAAGCCCGGGATTTGAATTTCCCGGGCTTCATTAGCATAAGCGGGGAGCCGCCATTTTTAAATCCCCGCTGCTTCGAACCCGGTATAGCGTGGCTACACGGGGCTCGAACTAGGTAGTTCGGACTAGGGTGCCTATTCCGAACTACCGGTACACCTCGTTTCACGAGGAGTAACGGTAGTTCGGAATAGGACCCTAGTCCGAACTACCTAGTTCGAGCCCCGTGTAGCCGCGCTACACGGGGTTCGAAGCAGCGGGGATTTAAAAATGGCGGCTCCCCGCTTATGCTAATGAAGCCCGGGAAATTCAAATCCCGGGCTTCATTAGCAAGTGCGGTATGCATACATTACCCCGCTAGTTCGAACTAGCGGGGTAGTGTAGACATACCCTCAGTTAGCTATCTACTTGGCAGGTAACATCAACGCAAACCAACCTATGGCTCACAGGCCACTCACAGTCTAACAGAGTTTTTCATAAGGCATGTGGCCTGCTCCAACATGATATTCTAATGGCTGATTTATTAAGTTTACACAAGTGTAAATATTGTACATAGAAACAAACTATGTACGAAAAATGAAACAAGCTGAATTCAAAATGATTTTAAATCTTATTAAAATAAGTGAAATTGGTTTGGCCCATACAAGGCTGTGCTTAAGTTTATGTGGTCTTCCTATGTGATAAGACTGGGTACTACTGAACTAGGCTCTTGATAGGATATGACACAACAGACACTGTGTTAAAGCAGGAGGAAGCAAAGGATTGTCTGTGCTGCAATCTATGTTATGCCATCACAGTTCTCCACAGACAGAATCCCCACACTTCTGATGTTCTCTATCTGCATTACTCATTTCCCATAATTTCTCCGAGGTTCATCCAGATTACTGAATGGAAATTCTAAATATGTTGACATAATGTTATTCAACCACCTATGAACTAGCAAAAACCTTTCACTAATAAAATCTGTGATGAGAGGCTGGGTTCACTGAAAGGAGCTAATCACAGAACTGGAAGGGACATCTAGAGGCCATCAACTCTAGTCCCCTGCACTTATGTCAGAACCAAGCATCACCTAGATCCTAACAGGTATTTGTCTAACCTGCCCTTAAACCTCCAATTATGGAAATTCTATAATCACCCTAGGCAATTCATTCCAGTGCTTATCCACCCTGACAGTCAAGAAGTTTTTCCTAATATTCAACCTAAACCTCTCATGCTACAATGTAAGCCTATTACTTTTTGTCCTATCCTCAGTTGTTAAGGAGATCCTTGTAACAATCTTTCAGGTACAGTACTTGAAAACCGTTATCATGTCCTCTCTCAGGCTATGTCTACATTGCCATTTTTTTTCGGCAGAAGATATGCAAACTGTGCTCTTATTTGCATTCTTCTGCCGATCCTTTTTGCAGAAGAAGTTTTGCTGCTAAAAAGCCCCACGTAGACGTGGCCATTTGTTGCAAATCCCCCCCCCCCCCCCTTTTTCGCAAGATCTTGTAATTCTCATTTTTTGAGGAATAATGGATCTTGCGAAAAAGAGGTTTTTTTCTGACAAATGGCCACGTCTACAAGGGGCTTTTTAGTGGCAAGGATTGGCAAAAGAAATGCAAATGAGAGCGCAATTTGCATATCTTCTGCCAGAAAAAAACAACAGTGTAGACATAGCCTCAGTCTTCTCTTTTCCAGACTAAACAAACCCAGGATTTTTTCAGTCTTCCCTCATAGGCCATGTTTTCTAGATCTTTAATAATTTGTGTTGCTTTTCTCTGGATCACCTCCAATTTCTCCACATCTTTCCTAAATGTGGTGCCTAGAACTGGACTTCAACTGAGGTCTAATTCAATTGAGGCCTAGAGCAAAAGAATTACTTCTTTTGTCTTGCTTCCAACAGTCCTGTTAATGCATCCCAGAACAAGGTTTGCTTTTTTTGCAACAGTATTACACTGTTGACTCATATTCAGCTTGTGGTCCACTATGACACCTCCTTTTTTCTGCAGTACTTCTTCCTAGAGAGATACTTCCTGTTTTGTATGAGTGAAACTGATCAATTCTTCCTAAGTGTATAACTTTCCATTTGTCCTTAGTATATTTCATCCTATTTACCTCAAACCACTTCTCCAATTTATTCAGACAATTTTGAACTATAATCCTTTCATCGAAAGTACTTGCAACCCCTCACAGTTTGGTATCATCCAGAAACATTAGATGTGTACTCTCTATGCTGCTATCTACTGGTTCTGTTCAATATCTTCAATTGATGAAGATATTGAACAGAACCAGTCCCAAAACTGATCCCTGTGGATCCCCACTTGTTATGCTCTTCCAGCAAATAACTGTTTCCAGACAGTAGCTATCCAGCCAGTGATGCACTCACATTATAGCAGGTCCATCTAGGTTGTATTTTCCTAATTTGTTAATGAGGTCATGTGAGACTGTATTAAATACCTTACTAAAGTCTAAGATATACCACATCTACTACTGCACCCTTATTTACAAGGCTTGCTACTGTCAAAAAAAAAAGCAATTAGGTTAGTTTGACTTGATTTCTTCTTGACAAAGCCATGTTGACTATTGTCACGTTATCATCTAGATGTTTGCAAATTGATTCCTTAATTATTTGCTCCATTATCTTTCCTGGTACAAAAGTTAAGCTGACTGATATGCAATTTCCTGGGTTGTCCTTATTTCCCTTTTCCAGTCTTCCAGATAACTTGTGAATTTTCCTATATAAATTCCTCTCAGCAATGTTGTGATACATATATTAAATGGTAAAATTATTAGCTTGGTCTCTAGTATATATTTCTATACCTGTGTACATATATGAACACACATTACCATTGTTATTATTAGAATTACATGTTTTTATACACTGTAGCAAATTTGAACACTCGCACGTGTGTTACATATTTAGAGAATATATTGCATGCCCAGTGTAAATAAAAAGTATCACAATTAAATCAATGACATACATACCATCTAGCAGTTCTATAGGACAATGAACACCTCACACCACTTAATGGCTGCCATAACAGATATGAGATATGGATCAGTCCACGGCATAACAGATGATATTATTTCACACAGATGGCATTTTTTGTTATCATGCATGGGTTTTAAGATTTGCAAGAGCAATAAATAACGTATTTCTATATTAGTGAATTAGCAGTCTATAAATTGCTGTACAGATGGAATTATTATAATACAGAATTTTAGAGACAAAGGAGAGCATCTTTTTGACCAAGACTATTTCTCAAGGGTCTTTAGAATGGAATGGTATGAAATACAATTCTTGATTATGGAGCACCATCTAGAGGAACATTTGTTTGACACACAAAGACAATGAAATGATGTGAAATAGCAAAAATACAAACTAACATCTATTTACTTATAAGCCACCAACTAGACAGAGCATTATAAAGCAATGAAAAGTTGAGAATATATTTAGTATGTGCCATCATTTTGGTCTACCTAAAGTATCTATGTATTTTTTTTCTTGAAATTCAGGCAAAATGCAAGGTTTGAATATTTAGCAGTTGTAAAATACTAAATATGCTTCTAAAATTCATATGAGGCTGTGATGTGTGGTATACATTTTAAGGAAGCCCTATGCTTTTTATATCTATGCGTTGGCCACCACCATTGTATAGTACAAATTCTTAAGTTCCACTTTAGTTCAGCATTTGTTCACAAAAATAACCTGTAAAACTAACAGCTTTTATTCTGCTATGACTTAAGCCAAATGTAAATTTTGCATTCACGTCAATTAAATAAAATCAGTTTTTCACTTTTAAAAAATATACTTGTGTAGGAATTTCCCCTACTCATTTGATCATATCTGCAAATTAAACATGTACAAAGGAAGAGGATGAATGTGAAAAAGTTCTAGCAGATGTATCCAGTGTTCTTTGACTCTGTAACTGATGGATTTAAAATATATTTCAATTATTTGTATTTATTTTTAAATGAAGAAAAATGAAGGCTGGAGTGAGAGTTTAGGGATAAGGGGGGTAGGAGGTAGGTGGCTTAGGGCAAAGAATTGGGAGATGTGGGGGTGCTTCCGGGCAGAGGGAGAGAGGTGGAGAGGCTCAGGGAGGGAGGAGAGGGTGCTGAAGTCAAGGAAGGTAGGAGGTTCAGGACTCAGGGCAGGGGGCTCAGGACAGGGGCTGCAGGCTGTCTGGGGGAGACCAGGTTCCGGAGGCTGCCACCCCCTCCAGCGCCCCTTCCCCCCACAATCTGCAGGCTGTCTGGGGAGGGATCAGGCTCCGGGGGCAGCTCCTCCCTGCAGCTGCCCCTCCACAGCCTTCAGGCTGTCTGGAGTGAGGCTAGGCTCCCAGGCTTTCCCCACCTCTAGGGGCTCCTGCCAGCCTGCAGGCTGTTGGGGAGGCTAGGCTCTGGGGGCTGCCTCCTCCTTCAGCAAACATCCCCACTGCCTACAGGCTCTCCATGATGGGGCAGGCTCCCCACAGTGTCCCTACCTGCCACCAGTGGCCACTCTCAGTATCGCATCCCTCCACTCTGTGCCCCCTCCCTTTTCATGTTATGAGAAACAGTTCCATTCCCAGCACTTCCTGTTTTCCAAGCACAACCAGACCCTGATTTTGGTTTAAGTTAGGGTAAGAGGAAGCTGCACACCAAATTTGGTGGCTCTAGATCTTACGGTTTCAAATAAGTTCTTGAACAAATGGACAGACAGACACAAGACACTCTCTAATATATATATATATAATGGCTTATTTTGTGTCAATTCTGTAGCTTTTAAACTTCACATGGATACATACATATTTGTACAACAGAAGAGTTACCCAACATTGCCTGGGTCTGCCTGGAGGTGGAGGGACTGCAGAGGCTTCTTGTCAGCACTCCCTGGGCTCAGTGTGGGGGTGGGATAGGGTTGTAGTGGCCAACTGGGTACAGCCATGGTGGGCATCGCAGTGGTGCTGGGGAGGGGTGGGTTGTGGCTCCTGCAGGATACTACGCTTCACAGTGATCACTGGGGACAGAACGTGCGGGAGACAATTATCCTGCAGAATGACCACGGGGGGCAGCTGCACCAGGAAGTGGCCAACTGGGGACAGGACTCACTATATTGCCAGCCACTGGCCTAGGTAAATGGCTCCACTGCCCCAAAACCCTCCCTTCTCTCTGGCCCTCAGCTGCAGCCCCGGACTAGGGGAGAGGGAGAAGCCCTGCTGGCCCCATTACCATGCCTCCCTCCCCTGGAGCATTGCCAGGGCCAGGCAAGCACAGCAGCTGAGGGATCTGTAGGGACTCTCTCCACCTTGGTCCAGCGTAGGGGCCGAGGGCCAGGGGGAAAGGATTTGGGGCAGGGGAGCCACTTATCTGAAATGGTGGCTGGCAAAATGGAGAGCCCCATCCCCACCTGGCTACTCCCTTCCTGGTGCAGCTGCCTTCAGTGGTCACTCTGCAGAATAGCTATCCCCTGCACTTGCTGCCCCCAGTGGCCACTGTGTGATAGTGTCCTTCTGAACAGCTCCTTCCCTTTCCAGGCACTTCCAATTTTCCTGGCACAACCAAACCCTAACTTCACTTTAAGTTAGGATAAGAAAAAGCTGCACACCAAATTTGGTGGCCCTACCTCTTACCGTTTAGGAGTTCTTGAACAAACGGACCCATGGACAGAAAGATGGACGCACCCTCAAATAGAGAGATTTATGAGTCCAGGCAAATCCTTATACCCATTTGTATATTGTTAAGAATGAAGGCAAAATTAGTCTTCTCACTAGCATGCCTCAGCGTGTCTATTCTAGAAAACAGGATTTGTTTAAGTTTTGATTAATTTCCCCTCAGAGCTGACCTAGGCTACATCTAGACTGCAGGCTTCTTTCAGAAGCTTTTCTGGAAGAGATCTTCCAAAAAAACTTCTCCCAAAAGAGAAAGTGTACACAGCAAAAGTGCATTGGAAAAGTGATCTACTTTTTTGAAAGATGATTACTATGGACGGAGTGGCCACCAGGGCACTTATGCTTTTTCCTCTTTCCTCTTCTTTTGAAAGAACTTCCTCTTCCTCGTCCACACATGCCTTTTTCCAAAAAAGATTTTTCGGAAAAAGTCTTCTTCCTCATAGAAAGAGGTTTACCAATGTTTACCCCTCTGTTCTTTCGATTTTTTTTTCCGAAAGAATGCGATTGCAGTGTGGACGTAAGAGAAGTTTTTTCAGAAAAATGGCTGTTTTTCCAAAAAAACTCTGCAGTGTAGACATACCCCAGATAGGTTATAACCCTAAGCCTTCAGTAACATGAAAAAATGCTCTTCTACTTTTCAAAAACTCTACTTTTGGAAGGATCTTCTTTTTAGAGCATAGTAAGGCAAGAAAGTGATGTTACTTATTTCTAGCAAAAATACATGTTGGTGACATGCATAGTTGGGCAAACTTTTTTTGGCAAATAGTGTATTTGCCCAAAAATATGCATGATTTTTGAAATTTGCCAAAAACATTGTGTATTTGCTAAAAACCACAAAATGATTTGTGAATTCAGGTTGAAGACGGTGATTAGTTTTGCTTGAAAAATCATTTTTTTCAGGAGATGCCTTTTTTCAAAAATGTCATTTTGAAACATTTGAAACTTTCTGTTGAATGCAAACCATTTGTTTTGACCACCAAACTGAAAAATCACTCAGCTTTAATGCTATGGCAACTCCCCCCTCATCGCTCTATCAGTGAACCCGAGTCCTGATCTGGTAAGCATGTTATGATCAAAGGCAATTATTTGGAACATATATCAATTAGATTCAAAAAGTTGGTCCTAGATATTACAATGGAATTTTACCATATTTATTTTCTAAGCAATTTTTCAACTTGCTCTTTCCCTGTTTTAGCTTCTGAACCTACCCCATTTTCACTGGCATCCCCAATATTAGGTGTCCAATCACCACAAACCTTTTTGGTAAAAACGGAAACAATTAAATACCTTTGCCATTTCCACGCGATCTGTCATCCTTTCTCCTCTTCACTGAGTAATGGTCCTTGGTTTTTCTCTTGCTTTTAATGTATTTGTAGAATGTTTTCTTGTTACCTTTGTGTGTCTAGCTGGTTTGAACTTGTTTTGTGCCTTTGCCTTTCTAATTTTGCCCTGATATACTTGTGTTATTTGTTTATATTCATCCTTTAAAATTTGACCTAGTTTCCACTTTTTGGAACCTTTCTGACCGACCTGGCTGGTGGACATGCACCCCTCCCCCAGCTGTGCCTACTGGAGCTGTTGGTGGCCATAGAGAGGTGCCTCTTACCTGACCCCAACCTGTCCTGGGGAGAGGGCTGGGGGTAGAGCCTCCACACCAAACCCCTCATCCTGGCCCCACTCCAGAACCTGCATTCTTTGCCAAAGCCAGCATTCTGCATCCCAACTATCTGCTCCAGCGCTGAGCCCACTCCTACATGCCAACCCCATGGCTCCACTCCCGCCTTCTATTGTCCTTGTGTGGAATTACTTTCATTTTGTGATATATCACTTCCATTTTGTGCATATAACAAAAGTCAGTCAGCCCATAGACAAAAAATTAAGAGGGAACACTGGTCAGAGGGTTGTCTTTTTTACAACTGTGGTCAACAGAAGTTTTATTGACAAAAGTAGTAGTGTAGACAAAGACTGAGACAGGGTTTTGACTGATTCTACTAAGTATGATGACAAGGGACTTGTATTTTGAAGATAGGCCTGTTGATTTTACACAGTAAAGGGTGTAATGAGAGAATTTTGAGGGAATTCTTTTGTGGTGTTTTCCAAATATTTTTTATTTGACATACCACTAATATGCAGAGACAGGGCATGTTGGGGAAGGATGTTTAATTACATCAAAGATAGATCAAAGATGAAGTGAGCAAAAGCAAAGGAAACACTAATATGTATATATTAGTACACATACATATAACACATGGAAACATAAATCAACCCTAAACTTGAAACCTACATCAATATTAATAAGCTGTCCTCTTTCATAGTAATATATTTTCAGTACATATATAAAGGTTTATTACCTACCATTCTTACATTGTGTTTATCTGGGAAATTACTATAAACCATAAACTGTCTGGTCAAGGAACCACGCTCTCTTATTATCATCTCAGAGGGATACTAACCAAAACTGTGGACTATAGAGATTAACTAGATGTATTAGCAGATTAGCTGAGGGAAGTTGGTTTTAATATGTTGTAGGATTTGTAGAAATATGAACCTGTATTTAAAATGGAATGACCAGAGAGAAGCAGTTATACATACATTGGAGATATCCTTTAAGTACAATACACTGGCAACTTGTAATCATAAAGGAGAGGCAAGGACGGTAGGTAGACCTTTTTGATTTACAGCTAAGGCATAGAAAGATGTATAAATCCAGGGCTGTCTTCCTCTTCTTGGTATTTAAAAACATTAACAAACCTGGCAAATAAAGCTTTCCCCAAACTCCTTCCATGTGAATTCCATATTATTTGACTCCAGGATTAAACAACAGTTAAGGGTTCCTATTATGGCTGTCTATATTTTTCTCCCCTTGTCAAAATGACCCTGCAGATATCACTGTGCTTCTTCAATTTTTCCCAGCTTCCAGTTGCTAAAGAATCAGCTGATTCCAACATTCCATCTCACCTCCTCTCAAAGGTGGGATCCCAAACACCTACTTTACAACTGACAAGCTGTAAAGAAAAACAGAAAAGAAGAATGTTATGAAAACGGGAAGAGGTACACTTCCACTAGCTTCTTTCAATCTCCCACTTCCTTTGACAATTTTGCTCCCTCCTGCTTAACAGTAAAAATTATTGTGCTAGTTAATGTAGGTATGTGAAAATGTATCTGTGTACAGGCAGTCCCCGGGTTACGTACAAGATAGGGACTGTAGGTTTGTTCTTAAGTTGAATCTGTATGTAAGTCGGAACTGGCGTCCAGATTCAGCCGCTGCTGAAACTGACCGCCAGTTCTGACTTACATACAGATTCAACTTAAGAACCCCAAGCGTCCCCAAGTCAGCTACTGCTGAAACTGATCAGTGGCTGATTCCAGGAAGCCTGGGGCAGAGCAACTCTGCCTCGGGCTTCCTGTAGTCAGCGCTGGTCAGTTTCAGCAGCGGCTGACTTGGGGACGCCTGGGGCAGAGCAGCTGGGGTGCTGTTGGGTTGCTCCAGTAGCACTGCTCCTCGGCGCTACTGGACCAACCCAGCAGCACCCCGGCTGCTCTGCCCCAGGGGTCCTGATTCAGCCACTGCTGAAACTGACCAGCAGCGGCTGAATCAGGACCTGGGGCAGAGCAGCTGGGGTGCTGCCGGGTTGGTCCAGTAGTGCCCAGAGCGGCGCTGCAGGACCAATCGGCAGCGCCCCAGCTGCTCTGCCCCAGGGTCCAAAACAAAAGCCTGGTCTGCTGGGGGGGGCGAGGGGCACACTAGCTGCGCCCCCCCCCCCAACAGACCAGGGACACGGGGAGCAGAGCCGCAGCGGCAGCGGGGTGCCGCGCCTCGGAGGCTTTGCTCTGGCAAAGCCTCAGAAGCGCGGGAACCCGCCACTGCTGCGGCTTCAGTCCCGGTGCCTGTGGACCACAGGCACCGGGACTGAAGCCGCAGCCGCGGCGGGTTCCCGCGCTTCTGAGGCTTTGCTCTGGCAAAGCCTCAGAAGCGCAGGAACCCACCCGGTGCCCCTGGTCTGCTGGAGACGGTCTCCAGCAGACCAGGGGCACCAGAGCAGCTTACGAACGGGGCTTTCTCGCCCCGGAGTTCGCAGGTAGCAATCTGCCACCTCGACCTCCGGGGCGAGAAAGCCCCGTTCGTAAGTGCGGATCTGACATAAGTCGGATCCGCGTAAGTCAGGGACTGCCTGTATACAGGTACATGCAGACACTACCCCCCCCCCCATATCAGAGGCAGCAGCACAGGGGGGGCAGGTGGGAACCAGTATGCACAGGGAGCCATCTTAAAAGTATGCACTCCCAAATGTAAACTTCTAACCACTGACATTAAACTTTGTTAAATAAATGTTCATGTTCTTCTTTATTTTTCTATACTACTATCCCTATTAGTTCATTTGTATAATAAAATTCTGATATGGAGCAATTTGCATAAGAGAACACTGCTATAACACCTTGTTGTGGCTAAGAATCTCTCTGGTACTCCAATAAGTGATGTTTCTTGGATGAGGAAGAGCCAGAAAGAACTAGGTCATGGAGCTGCACATATGATTCGTTAGTGGAATAGTTTTAGTATGCCTGGGGAAATGGTACTCCAGTGGAACTAGAGATAAACTTGCAATCAGGCATCACTCACCAGAAAGAAAAACCACTTAGAATAAAATCCATGGGCATGTACAAAGCAGTACCATTCAGTAAAGGGCTGCATAATAATTCTGAAGGAGGCTGGCAGAATGGGAGCAATGTGAAGATGTAGTGCCTTAGAGACTGCCCACCAGTAGTAAATGCAACAATAATCTCTTGGATTGGAGACTAGCCAGATGCTGGTAAGGATGTGACCAATGATCTGTTTGTATTTAATTTGTACACATTGTGCCATGTTCCAAATATCTGCACTCTGTGAACATGGATTACCAATCATATGATTATTAAGGTGATCCTTTCTTGCTGATATATTATTAAATCTGAACATTAGGAAATACTATAAAGTCAGTCTCGTGGCAGGTTTGTGAATAAAGTAACTAGGAATCCTGTGAAATCATGCAACATTTGCAAGAGATCTCTATTTTGAATGTGTGAGAAGCATATGAGCAATGGAAAGGTGTGCCTAGCATGGGCATTCAATCTAAAGCCCACTGAAATTAATGGAAAGATTCTTATTGACTTCAGTGGGCTTTATAATAGACCTTATCAGAATAATTCTGCTAAAGCTGACTATAGAAATGGCAAAGTCCCTCTGTTGAGGTGGTGCAATTTCAGGGTATGTTACAATTGCCAATCAAATGGTTGCCAAGGAAATATGATGAATGACTGTTAACACTCAGGAGGAGGCCTGGATCATGAAAGGAAATGGTGCTACACAATGTTCCTGATGAGATGTTTGAATTTGATATGGATCTATATTTAACTTTGGAAACAAGTATTCTCAAACCACCTCATAAAAATCTCATCTGAGTTTCTGTTCAATCAAATTCCTGAAAGAATATGCCTGTAACTATTAATGCTGGGAGCGAGAGAAATATGTTCTTTACCACTGATGCAAGGCTCCAGAATAACACAACATGATTCTTCATTAGTTTTCCTGTCTTCTGTGTTGATAACTACAGGTTGTACCTCCAAAAACCGGTACTCTCTGCTCCGGCAACATCCCTCGTTCAGCAGGACCAGAGATGCTCCTGGACCAGAGGGCCTGGAAGCCTAAGAGTAGGA
This sequence comes from Pelodiscus sinensis, assembly GCF_052426305.1. Lineage (NCBI taxonomy): Eukaryota > Metazoa > Chordata > Testudines > Trionychidae > Pelodiscus > Pelodiscus sinensis. The sequence goes on along the minus strand of NC_143064.1, from coordinate 32,213,112 downwards.
GGGACAGCCAGACTGGGACAGCATGGCTGGCTGGGGACAGCACAGGAGCGGGGCTGGAGCCCACGGCAGCCCCTGGGAGCTTGCAGCTGAGGCTGGAACCCCAAGGCAGCACCTGTCAGTGTGGGGCTTGAGTTTCCTGGCACCTCCCCAGGAGTATGGGGCCAGGGCACTGAGGCAGCCCCTGGGATCATGGGGTTGGAATTGAGCTTCGCAGCAGCCCGCTAGAGCACTGGGCCCTGGGTAAGCAGGCCAACCAGGTTGAAGGAGGGAAGAGAGACGCAGGGTTCCTGCTGGGGCAGCCTGTCAGTGGCAGGCAATGGGCTTGGGGACAGTACAGGAGACCTCCCGTGGTCCAGCAAATTCTCTCACTTGGGATCGGTTGGGTCCCAACAGTGCTGGACCAGGGAGGTCCAACCTGTAGTTTAACAGAACTGCGGTTCTGCATTCTCTCTCTCACAAGCACAGGTTCAGTGACTTTCAAGGTATTTTGGAAAAAAAAAATGTTAGAGGAGATAATGTTGAAAACAAACACCAAAAACTGATATTCACAGTTTGGCCTGCTTACTATCAGAGATGCAAGCTGTGCACAATGATGCTTTATCCAGCCAATAATTCATATCTTCTATCAAGAGCTACTCAGCTGGTAGCTTCTTGGCCATGTTAGCCCCCAACATTAGCAAAGTTGGAAATGGCAGAGATGCTTAATGACTTGTTTCGGTCTTCACCGAGAAGTCTGAAGGAATGTCTAACATAGTGAATGCTAGTGGGGAGGGGGTAGTTTTAGAAGGTAAAATAAAAAAAGAACAAGTTAAAAATCACCTAGAAAAGTTAGATGCCTGCAAGTCACCTGATGAAATGTATCCTAAAATAATCAAGGAGCTGATAGAGGAGGTATCTGAGCCTCTAACTGTCATCTTTGGAAAATCATGGGAGACAGGAGAGATTCCAGAGGACTGGAAAAGGGCAAATATAGTGCCCATCTATAAAAAGGGAAATAAGAACAACCCAGGAAACTACAGATGAGTTAGTTTAACTTCTGTGCCAGGGAAGATAATGGAGCAAGTAATTAAGTAAATCATCTGTAAACACTTGGAAGGCGGCAAGGTGATAGGGAACAGCCAGTATGGATTTGTAAAGAATAAATCATGTCAAACCAATCTGATAGCTTTCTTTAATAGGATAACGAGTCTTGTGGATAAGGGAGAAGCGGTGGATTTAGTAAGGCATTTGATACGGTCTCACATGATATCCTTATCAATAAACTAGATAAATACAACTTAGATGGGGCTACTATAAGGTGGGTGCATAACTGGCTGGATAACCGTACTCAGAGAGTAGTTATTAATGGTTCACAATCCTGCTGGAAAGGCATAACAAGTGGGGTTTCGCAGGGGTCTGTTTTGGGACCAGCTCTGTTCAATATCTGCATCAAAGATTTAGATATTGGTATAGAAAGTACGCTTATTAAGTTTGCAGATGACACCAAGCTGGGAGGGGTTGCGACTAATCTGGAGGATAGGGTCATAATTCAAAATGACCTGGACAAATTGGAGAAATGGTCTGAGGTAAATAGGATGAAGTTTAATAAAGACAAATGCAAAGTGCTCCACTTAGGAAGGAACAATCAGTTTCATACATACAGAATGGGAAGCGACTGGGAAGGAGTACGGCAGAAAGGGATCTAGGGGTTATAGTGGAATATGAGTCAGCAGTGTGATGCTGTTGCAAAGAAAGCAAACATGATTCTGGGATGCATTAACAGGTGTGTTGTGAGCAAGACACAATAAGTCATTCTTCCGCTCTACTCTGCACTGGTTAGGCCTCAATTGAAGTAATGTGTTCAGTTCTGGGCACTGCATTTCAAGAAAGATGTGGAGAAATTGGAGAGGGTCCAGAGAAGAGCAATGAGAATGATTAAAGGTCTAGAGAACATGACCTATGAGGGAAGGCTGAAGGAATTAGATTTGTTTAGTTTAGAAAAGAGAAGATTGAGAGGGGACATGATAGCAGTTTTCAGATATCTAAAAGGGTGTCATAAGGAGGAGGGAGAAAACTTGTTCATCTTGGCCTCTGAGGATAGAACAAGAAGCAATAGGCTTAAACTGCAGCAAGGGAGGTTTAGGTTGGACATTAGGAAAAAGTTCCTAGCTGTCAGGGTAGTCAAACACTGGAATAAATTGCCCAGGGAGGTTGTGGAATCTCCATCTGTGGAGATATTTAAGAGTAGGCTAGATACATGTCTATCAGGGATGGTCTAGACAGTATTTGGTCCTGCCATGAGGGCAGGGGACTGGACTCGATGACCTCCCGAGGTCCCTTCCAGTCCTAGTATTCTATGACATACATCTGGTTACTTCCCAATGACTACTTATAAAACTAGAACAGATAACTGAAGTCATTTGAAAACTCAGAAGTGAAAAATTAATGTAAGCCATTGTGAATCTCTTTAGCAACAGCACCGAGGACTTTGAAACTTCACAAAAGTTTTTAAATTATGCATAAATCTTATGAAAAAAAAATAATTACACTGTTTCTCATTTCAGCTATGCTGAATCAGAACACTAGGATTCAGTTGCTTGAGTATTAGCTCCCTGCTATATTTTTTCAGCATCAATGGCAATTTCTCTAATGCCAAAGCAGCTGTTCAAAGCATTGTTAAATACATACTGCTACAGAATGCAAAACATTTTATGTCAAAATTAATCTTCAAAATAAATAATTATTAATAAAGAAATAAAAGACTGTTGATTCACTCATCAAGATACATATATTGAGTAGACTATAGAGATGTTCCCACAAAAATATAAAGGATCTGTAGTGAATAGCTATCATTTTATCTGACAAAATGAAAGTTTTATATTTTTATAGGACTGCCAAAGTATATCAGATTTGACATTTTTAATATAACAAAATCATTTTCTGAAGCTTTGCCAAGAAATGTTTCTCATGAGGTACTATTTGTTGTTCTTGACGATCTCTAAGGTGGTGCTACTGCACCCTTTTTTCTCAGCAGGTCATGAGCCGTTTTTAAAAAAATGTGATTTACCAATAATGCCTGTTTTCTTGAATACTGGAGTCAAATTATTGTTTACTTGAGTGACTAAAGTTAGTCTTATTGTGGCCCTTATCCAGAAACTAGATCAGAGTAGGTGAATCCTGGCACCTATATAAAATCTCCTTGACTTTGGGGGCTGGTTCAATATTAGGATGTTAGCGTATACCAGTTTACATGATTAACTGATAACCCTGGGCTCATTAGTTAATCCTAATGGTTGCATGCATGCCCTCTGCCTTGCTGCCTCTGTATCAGAGGCAGCAAGTGGAGGGTGGGGAGTCAGCTTTTAAGCTATCCTCCTCACTTGGCTGCTACCTCTGTATCACCGGGAGCAGGCAGGCAGGAGTAGGTACAGGCAGTCCCCGAGTTACGCGGATCCGACTTATGTCGGATCCGCAGTTACGAACGGGGCACTTCCTCTCCCTGGTCTCGAGCAGACCAGGGAGAGGAAGCAAAGCGACGGCGGAACGCGCGGCCAGCTGACAGCCCAGAAGCGTCTGGGCTGTCAGCTGGCCGCGCGCTCCGCTCTGCTCCCCCCCCCTCTGCAGACCAGGGGGAGGGGGAGCAGAGCGGAGCAGAGCAGAGCGGAGGAACGCGCAGCCAGCTGACAGCCCAGACGCTTCTGGGCTGTCAGCTGGCCGCGCGTTCTGCCGCTCTGCTCTGCTCCGCTCCGCTCCCCCTCCCCCAGATCTGCAGGGGGGGGGGAGCAGAGCGGAGCACGCGGCCTGCTGACAGCCCAGATGCGTCTGGGCTGTCAGCTGGCCGCGCGTTCTGCCGCTCTGCTCTGCTCCGCTCTGCTCCCCTTCCCCCTGGTCTGCAAACCATGGGGGGGGGGGGGAAGCAGAGCGGAGCACGCGGCCAGCTGACAGCCCAGAAGCGTCTGGGCTGTCAGCTGGCCACGCGTTCCGCCGCTCTGCTCTACTCTGCTCCCCCTCCCCCTGGTCTGCAGACCTGGGGGACGGGGAGCAAAGCAGAGCAAAGCCACGGAGCCCGAGGGCAGCAGGATAGCCATGGTGCGTCTGGGCTGTCCCGCTGCCCCCGTGCTCCGCGGCTTTGCTCCGGACGCCTGTGGTACAGCAGCTGGGGCGCTGCCGGTTGGTCCCGTAGCGCCGCTCTGGGTGCCACTGGACCAACCCAGCAGCACCCCAGCTGCTCTGCCCCAGGTGTCCCCTAGTCAGCAGCTGCTGAAAATGACCAGTGGCTGACTACAGGAAGCCCCTACCCCGGGCTTCCTGGAATCAGCCGCTGATCAGTTTCAGCAGCAGCTGACTTGGGGATGCCTGGGGTTCTTAAGTTGAATCTGTATGTAAGTCAGAACTGTCATCCAGATTCAGCCACTGTTGAAACTGATCAGTTTCAGCAGCGGCTGAATCTGGACGCCAGTTCCGACTTACATACAGATTCAACTTAAGAACAAACCTACAGTCCCTATCTTGTACGTAACCCGGGGACTGCCTGTACATACAGGGGAGCTGGCTTTTAAGCCAGATCTCTACGCGTGTTGGCTCCCATGGAGCTGCCTCCCCCCATGCTGCTGCCTATCAGGCTTGAAGGCAGTAGCAGGTGGGGGAGGTGAGGGAGAAGCAGCTCTGTGGGAGCTGATGCTCGTGGGGAGAAAGCTTTTAAGCTGGCTCCCCCTGAGCACCAGCTCCTCCTTGCCTCCCTTCCCCACTCAACTGCCTCTGTGGGAGGCAGTGAAGGATGGGGGGCAGGCAGCTCCCTGGGAGCCTGCACACATAGAAAGCTAGCGCCCTGCATGTACTGGTTCCCACCTGCTCCATTGCATATAAACGTGTAACTGCTGAAAAATTCTGCAGTTACCCATTTACAAAAATAAACATTTTTTTAACTTCCCTAGTTCATACTGATCTGACTGCAGGACTGAGACTGATCTGATCTTCAGAGCTGCTGAGCACTTGCAGGTTCAGATCCTATTTACTCCACGGTGACACTTTTTTAGGTCTCTTGCTATGGTTTTTAATTTGAGGTATACATTTAAGTTGGGCCTCTATTATGGTATCTTTATAAAGTTTCCATGCAGCTTTCAGGGATTTGGCTCTAGTCACTGTGCCTTTTAATTTCTGTTTAACTAACGTCCTCATTTTTGTGTAATTTCCCTTTTTGAAATTAAATGCAAGGGTGCTGGACTGCTGAGGTGTTCTTCCCACCACAGGAATGTTGAATGTTATTATTCTTATGTTCTTATATTCAATGGGAGGAATGAGTGCACATCATCTTTGATAATCAGCCCATTTATTTAGATACCTATCTTTAGGCTCCCAAGTTTGAACATTTTTGACATAAATAAAGATTACACAATTATAACAGACAGTAAATTACTAAAAACATATACTGGTATTATTTATACATCTATATTATTAGAAAACACTTAATATGCACATTGTTGTATATCTTAGTTTAAGAAAACTTTGAATCCTGAACAATGCACATTGTTCTTTTTTAATTAAAGCTTATTTTCAAATGGCTGCTGAATTTATGCTATTAAATGATCCGACACTACAGGCAGTCCCCGAGTTACGTAAGTCCCCGAGTTACGTAAGTCGGATCCGCGGTTACGAACGGGGATTTTTCTCGCTCTGGAGTGGCAGGACGCCTGGTCCCGCCGCCCGCCTCCTCCGGGGCGAGAAAAGCTGCTCCCCGTCTCCCTGGTCTACTGGGGGAGCCAGCAGACCAGGGAGATGGGGAGCAAAGCGGCGGAGGACCCGGGGCCGGACCCGCGGCACTTCCAGCTGATCTGGAAGCGCTGCGGTCCGGCCCGGGTCCTCCGTCGCTTTGCTCCGCGTCTCCCTGGTCTGCTGGGGGGGGACGCAGCTAGTGCCCCCCCCCAGCAGACCAGGGAGACGTGGAGCAAAGCCCGGGGCCTGTGGTAGAGCAGGTGGGGCGCTGCCGGTTGGTCCCGCAGCACCGCTCCTTGGCGCTACTGGACCAACCTGGCAGCACCCCAGCTGCTCTGCCCCAAGAGTCCTGATTGAGCCGCTGCTGATCAGTTTCAGCAGCGGCTGAATCAGGACGCCTGGGGCAGAGCATCTGGGGTGCTGCTGGGTTGGTCCAGTAGCGCCGAGGAGCGGCCACGCTACTGGACCAACCCAGCAGCACCCGAGCTTCTCTGCCCGAGGCGTCCCCAAGTTAGCCGCTGCTGAAACTGACCAGCGGCTGACTACAGGAAGCCCGAGGCAGAGTTGCTCTGCCCCAGGCTTCCTGGAATCAGCTGCTGATCAGTTTCAGCAGCAGCTGACTTGGGGACGCCTGGGGTTCTTCAGTTGAATCTGTATGTAAGTCAGAACTGGTGTCCAGATTCAGCCGCTGTTGAAACGGATCATTTTCAGCAGCGGCTGAATCTGGATGCTAGTTCCGACTTACATACAGATTCAACTTAAGAACAAACCTACAGTCCCTATCTTGTACGTAACCCGGGGACTGCCTGTATTTTCAAAGCTGTACTTAGGGATAATAACTATTTGGTAACCAGTCAAACAACAAAAATAAGCATGACAAGGGGGCAGTATCTTTTATTGGACTAACTTCTGTTGGTGAGTGAGACAAGCATGTAAATCTCAAAAACTTGTCTCTCATCAACAGAAGTTGGGTCAATAAAAGATATTACTTCACCCATCTTATCTGACTAAAATGTTGGATCAAACACAGCTACAACACTAAATACAAAAACAGGCACCACATCCCTCAAAGTAATCCTATTACTTTGGAATTGCTGTTACCACTACAGCTAAGTTTTACTTCTCTTTGGGTTGGAAATATGGATGTTATTTTGCTAAGGATGTATTTTGCTCATTGTGTAGTTGATACAATTAGTCAATAAGGCAAGACTTGCTCTGGGACTGCTGCGCCTCTACATTTTAAATGTAGTAAGAGCCGCCGGACTCTAACTACATTTAAAATGCAGAGGCGCAGTGGTCCCGGTCCCAGCTCGCGACAGGTCCAGCAGCACCTGTTCCCAGCGTCCCAGAGGCTGCTGCCAGAGAAGCCTCCTCTACTCCTCCCCACTGCTGGTTCTGTTACAGGCAGTGGTGGGGGGCAGGTGGCACCTCAGAGATGGTGCTGGGGGGGAAAACCGGCTTTTAAGATGGCTTCCCCCGCACTGGCTCTTGTCCCTCCTTCCCCCTCTGTCTCATACAGAGGCAGCAAGGGAGGGGGGGAGTGAATAGTCTAGTGCTCCACTTAACTACCCCATAAGCTTTTGCTTATCAGGTAGCTGAATAGTTGATTACTCACTCACATCCCTAGTTGGAAAGACTAGATGACCCAATACTTTTTTCTACCTCTAATTCACACATCAAGAAATCAAAACAATAACTAGGTCTCACACAATTTCAATCTTATATGTCAAGAGCTGAGTAAAATCTGTTCCTAACTTCACTTTCCTAACTACTTCCTTGTGTAGGCAGTAATGTACTTCTGTAATTACGTTTCACCTGTACCCTGGTGCTTGAAATACCTACCTCTTATCCCACAGGTGCTTAAAATATTATATTTTGTAAAATGCTTAGAGAGGAATAGATGTATAAGACATCTCAAAAAGCAATAATGAACTTTCTAGTATGTGTAAATGACATTTCTGTCCAAAATATCATACATAAACAAACCACAGTGAAAGAGAAATGAAAATCAAAATGGAAGGCTCCTTACACTCAAGCAGTCATGATATTAGGCATACACAGATTAAACAATTCCTTAAGGCCTCTAGGCAGTTCAGGGGGCCCCAATTTAGAACTATTCCCCCAAATACCATTAATCTTAGATAACGTAGGCGTTTTAACATGTGTACTGAAGTGCTGTGTTGGTGGATTGTCTGGCCTGCGTAAATAATACAATTACGTTACTGGCTGGGCTGAAGTTTCTGTAACCTGAAACCAGGTAGAGGTTACAGGCTTACTTCACACAGAGGCCGGTCCCTTATGCCCTACATGTAGGTGGGTGGCCTGGCTCAGGGCTCCCCATGGGCAGGCACCGCCTCTGGCTTTAAAGACCTGTCACGGTCGGAAGCAGCCGGTCCGGTCTCAGGGCTACGAACCGAGGTTTCACAGGCAGCTCACTCTGCTGCTGGAGGCGGCTCAGCCGGCCACGGGAACCAGGCCCTGCGTCCGGGGCAGCCAGCGGGCAGGGGGCGCTGTATGCCAGGGGTTACACGGCGGGCCTCAGCACTACCGCCCGAGGGAGGAAGGGACCAAGTCACAAGGTGTAGACCCGGAAGCCGCATCGGGCCGAGGCACCACTGAGTTTCCGGAAGACTCGCACCAGAGCGTCGTCCCGCTGCCCCAGCACGTCCGCGGAGTCCGTCCATCCTTTCTTCCGCTTGGGGTTTCCCCTGTCTGAGCGGCCGCCCCCGAGCGGCAGGCGGCGGCGCTGCACCCTTCTCGGCGGCTGCCTCGGGCCGGGATATCTATGGGGCGAAACGCGATGCAATGAACCCGAGAGCGGGCGAGACAGCGACAAGCGCGGCGGACACACACTGGGGCCGCTCCATGGGGTCTCGGCTGCAGTAGGAGCGGCTCCCTCCGGGTACGATCCGCCACCGCTCCCCCTCAGGCCTCCGCAGGAGGATGGCGACAGCGGCCGCCCCGACCCAGCTGGAAGCCGGTAGGTATCGCTGGCGGGGGACGCGGGCGGCGCTCCCCGCCTGGTGTCCCCTTCTCAGCGCCTCCCCTTCTCCTCCGCAGAGCTCTACTACCTGATCGCCCGGTTCCTGCAGTCTGGACCCTGCAGGAAATCCGCCCAGGTGAGCGGTCAGCGCGGGGCTCCGGCCGGGCCGGCCCCGCCGCCGGGGTGAACGGGGGGACGGGGCTGGGCGGCGGAGCCGCCGCTCGCTCCCCGGGTGCCGGACTCACGTCCTTTGTGTCTCTCCCCAGGTACTGGTGGAGGAGCTGGAAGCGCACCAGGTAGGAGCTGCGGGCTGGGACGCGCGGGTGGGTGTCGCCCGGCCCCGCAACGGGGCCCCCTCCAGCTCTCGGACCATTCGGGCAGCAGCGGGGAGGGATCCAAGATGCCCCGCGGGGGGCGCTTCTCCAGCTGCTACCCGCGCGGGGGTGGGCAGGGCCTAGGAACGGGAAAAAGATCACCCCCCGTCTGGGGCCGGGCCGTGGAGGGGCCGGGGCGCGGGGCAGGGCTGGCTGGGAAGTGACTGGGGGAGGTGCGGGAGTGGCCGTGCCTGCGCTGACTGCCCCCTCCCCTGCCGCAGCTGATCCCCCGCCGCCTGGACTGGCAGGGCAAGGAGCACCGCCGGAGCTTCGAGGATCTGGTGAGTGAAGTTTCGCTCCAACTTCCCCGCAAGTTCCCCCGCCCGGACGCCGCTCCCCACCGTGGGGTGAGCGCTGAGCCCGGGGGTGGGGTGGGGTGGGGCGGGGGGCGGCCGCCTCGCTGATCACTGACCGAGGGGGGGAGGTTACTGCCCCGGACGCGTGTGTGTGGGAGGCTGCGAGAGAGGAGCCTGTTGTGAGGGTTATCTGAGGGCACGAGAAGGAATGGGGGAAGGGGGAGCTTAGCGAATAGCACAGCACTTAACAAGCTGTAGTTCCGTGTTTGGGAATGGAAGCTGCCTTCTGATTGGCTGCAGCTCCAAAATACGGGAACTGAGGACAGGGCCCGTGTTTTTTGCGTCGAGGGTGGGGAGACACCCTGGCTCTGGCACCGTGGGAGGTTGGGGAGGGGGACAGTTGGCGCCCAGGGGTCACTTAATGTGACTGAGTAATAATCCCGTGGGCCGCTTGGCAGTTGTGACACTATCACCAGCACGTCTTTGGCCTAGGGTTTCAAAGCACTGAGATGCTGTCACCTTTAAATGTGGTTTTATCACTTTTTAGCAAACGTAACAGCTATAATAATATTTCCTCTTTTAAAAACAGTTCAGTGTAAACAGTTCCTCCCCCCATAAAAACAAGAAATAAACATCCGTCTTCCCCAAAACCCAGCCATTGCCACCAACAGTAACTTGTCAATGGAACCATCAGTAAACAAAATGATACTCTCCCCATTGATTGCTCTTGTCCCAATGAGAGGAAATGCTAAGCGTAAACAAAAATAGATTTTTTTTAATTGAAAGAACTTCCCAGAAATCTAATGTTACTAGTCAGATAAAGAGTCACATAAGATGCTGTTGTAGCTTTTTAACATCCTGAGAATGTTCTCTGTGATGTAAGACAGAAGCACTCCCAGTTTACTAGTGAACTGAAAGGCAGAGAGCTTAAGTGTCATACAGGAAATCATTGGATAAATACTGCATTATGATTCAAAGATCATAGAATCATAGAGCTGGAAGAGACCTCAGGAGGTCATCAAGCCTGGCCCCCTGCCCAAGGCAGGATCAATCCCAACTAAATCAATCCAGCCAGGGTTTTGTCAAGCTGAGATTTAAAAACCTCTAGGGATGGAGATTCCACCACCTCCCTAGGTAACCAGTACTTCACCACTCTCCTAGTGAAATAGTTTCTCCTAATGTCCAACCTAGACCTCTCCCACTGTAACTTGAGACCAATGCTCCTTGTTCTGCCATCCGTCACTACTGTTAACAGCCTCTCTCCATCCTCTTTGGAACCTCTCTTCAGGAAATTGAAGGCTGCTATCAAATCCCCCCCCCCCCCCCTCAGTCTTCTCTTCTGCAGATTAAACAAACCCAAATCCCTCAGTCTCTCCTCATAGGTCATGTCCTCCAGTCCCCTAATCATGTTGGTCGCCCTCCGCTGGGTCCTCTCCAATGGGTTCACATCCTTTCTATAGTGGGGGGCCCAAAACAGGACACAATACTCCTTGTTCCTGGCCTATGCACAATCCATCACACCACATCGGTGATTGACTACATATTTAAGCAATAAATCCTGCACAAGATCACTTAAATGTTTTAGGGAGATGTTGTAAAAATATGAAATGTTGCATATTATAATTATTACATCCAGAGAATCCACATGCAGACACACAAAGTCGTTAGAATAGTAATAGAGATGTAGCCGTGTTAGTCTGGTCTTGCTGAAATGAAAGAAAGAACTATGCAGCACTTTAAAGACTAACAGGATGGTTTATTAGGTGATGAGCTTTCGTGGGCCAGACCCACTTCCTCTGATCAAATTGCTGAAGAAAATTGGCGTGACCATATATACCAATCCCTTTGGTATATATGGTCACGTGAATTTTCTTCCACAGTTGGATCTGAGGAAGTGGGTCTGGCCCACGAAAGCTCATCACCTAATAAACCATCCTGTTAGTCTTTAAAGTGCTGCATAGTCCTGTCTTTTGTTTCAAAGAAATCAGAGAGAGTGACTGGTTACTGGAGAGATTGAGTCCCCTCTGCAGTGCTGCTACTTATGGCCTTTAGGCGGTTGGTAGCACCTGTAGCTCCTGTTGACTTCCAATGAAATACTTGGCCATTAGGCCCCTGGAAGCTCTCTAGCTCTAATTTTCAGAAATGGAAGGCATCTGCAGTTCCTGCTGACTATACATTAAGTTGGGGGTGGGGAGGTGGGAAGGGAAGAGGGGGCTCTATGGAAGTAGCAAAGATTGATAGAATTGAGATTTCTCTCCCTTTGGAAAATGCTTCCCCTTTAAAATTACCAGGAGTTACAGTAAAGCTTTACACGAATATAGAGCTTTCAGTACTTAAAATCATTCTTATTAATTTTCACAACACCCTTATTTTACACACACATGAACCTGATCTGCACTGCCTCTCTATTAGACAGTTAAAATAAGCACCTGTTTCCTCTCCCACCCCACAAATTATGATAATGGTGTGGAAGAGTAATGTGGTATTGCTCAAGCTTCATTATATTGTTACTGACTGAGAGTTTTTCATGTGGTAGGGACCCCTGGAATAATATCTTTGAAGTTAAATTAAAAAATGGGAACTCTGCCTTAAAGAGGGTGAATTGTGGCATCCATACTTTGCGGCTTTTCTTTTCCCTAAGCTTATGGAGAGTCAAAGGAGAATATCATGTTCCTATGTCAGATGGTAGCCCAGCCTGACATTTTAAACTGAAGGAAAGGGAGTAAATACTTTGGTGAATATAATTTCCGTGCAGTTCTTTTTTTTTAATCATAGGAATCCGGTATCTAGCTACTAGGTTATTTCATGTTTGCTCTGCAGTTTATATCTGTCACTGAGACAAATACTAACAGTAAAGGAGACCAAATCTGATTTCAGGCATACATGGCATTTTCTTTTACAGTAATTTTAATCTTTGTGTTTTTGTTCTTTACATTAGTCAGTCCATCCACACTTTATGAAGCATGTTGGGACATCTCTGGATTATGTTGTTTGTTCATCTAATGGCATTTTTTTGAAGCTACATAAAATTATTGAAAATTTTAACCTTGTATTAGAAAAATGAAGACAATAAATTGCAGGTAGGGTGAAAAAAGCTGATGAGAAGAAACAAGGTTTACAAATTGGGTGGAGTCATTGTGATTTCTGTATTTTAATAGGCAATTAAAATTGTGCTTTCTGACTTATAAATAGGCTGGAAATTTCCCTCATTTGCTTTATATGTTAATATACTTAAACCTCCATATTTTGGGTGTCCCTAATCTGGGAACATCCATGATATGAAGGAGGAAGCGGCTCAGGGCACTGCTGCTGCCTCTTCTCCTCCCCCAAGCTGGGGGAATGGTAGGACAGTGATGTGCTTCCCCTGTGGCTTTTCCCTGCCACTCCCAGGTGCGCCCCTGGAAGCGGCACGCCAGTATCCCACCCCTATTTCCCTCATGCCCAGATCCTATAGCGACTTCCCTGGTCCCGCAAAATTTTTAACCCTGTTTCCCCGGGTTGCAGAATTAGAGGTTCAAGTGTATCATGTATCTAGTTAAGGGTTACAGTAGAATAAAAGAATATAAATTAAATATTGTACAGTATTTGTAAATCTCTGTTATGGCTGCCTTGATGTTGTTCATTTTCTTCCTGTTAATTTTTTTCTATCAGTTCCCAGAATAAAGCTGTATCTCTCCTGAGAATGTTGGAGGAATGGATTTTCTCTAACCATCCACATTCAGGGTTTGATATAGTTGATGTCTGGATTTTTGAATGTATATTTGGACTAGCTGTTTGGCCTCAAATATTCATTTAAATATATTGTTGAGACCAATGATGAACTTCGTTTTATTAGTCTTTCTTGGAAATGTAATTGGAGATCTTGGAGATGTAGTTTTTCTTACCTGTCGCTGCTTACTGATCATTTACACATTAAAAAGGTTGCAGGATCACTGCTCCTTCATGCTGATGTCAATATTGAGAATATTAATTTTAAGGGTGAATTGCAAAGGAAGAGCTTTTATTTTTGCTTGTTCTCATAGTATATAAAGAGTGGCTTCTTTTATTTTTTTCTTTTAAAAAGTTTTGGCTTCCTTCCTGTCTCTTCTGAATCTTTAAAAAAAAAAAAAAAACCTATCAAATCTTGTTCTCCCCTGTTCTTGGTGCAGAACCTTTTAGAAATCTTGTGTCTCATTTGAATATAGGAGTTGTTTTGAATTTTGTATGGAAAAAAAAAGTTTCTCCTAAATGATAGGAGCTTGAATTGTTTTTTAGAGTCTCACTAAATATTTGGCTTTTGGGAATTGACCAGAGGTATAACTAAAAACCTGGTTTGTAGACTTTCTCTCTTACAACTCCCATTAAAAGGAAAATTATAAGCAGTTGTTAAAAGTACATTTTAAAAACAAGATTTTTGTCTTAAATTTTAGGGGAAAAGATGCTGTCTGATCTATATCTTAAACAGGGACAAGAGAAGTCTGATTAATTGTTGTTTTCAATCTGCTCAGACTTGTGTGTTATATCCAAAATTTACTGAATTTCTGTGAAGATTTTATTTTTTTATTCTGTTTGGACCTTGTACTTAATTGTCAGATAATGAGGCATAAGAAGAATGATTACAATTCTTACTTACATTTTTAAACATACTCTCTGAACAACAACAACAACCACCAAAAAACCCTATATAGAGATTTCTGCCAAGTGTGCATGTGTACAATGTTTTGTTGAAAAGATGAGTGATGGAAACAACAACTTTAGGAACTTTTACACAAGTGCTGTGACTAATACTGTGCATCTACTTGCATATGTTACACGAGCAACTAGGGTATGTCTCTTAAGTGCTTAGAGTTAATTGACAAGCAGTAATTTGAGGGGAGGGGTAAGGTCTAGTGAATATACCTGCTTGGTTAGTGTGAGGGCTAATTATCCCAGATGCCTTACCTCTTCTGTAATGACTCTAGCTGACTGCTCTGACAGGTTTTGTTTGTTGCATTTAAAATAGATTGGCTGTGGTCTGGTTTCTGATGTGCTGTATTATTTAGTTAGAGTCAGGGAGAATTGATTTAAATAAAGATGATTTAAATCATTGATATAAATTAGGGATGTTAGATATCAGGTAATAGAATAGTCAAGTAACCACATGCATTCTTAGCAGTTACTTGACTATTCCATAGTCCCTAGGGGTGGAGCCAGCAGCCGGTGTGTTCCAGCCCCACTCCCAGGGAGCTACCTGCCCCCTCATGCTGCTGCCTCTCTATTAGAGGCAGCAGCGTAGGGTGCCAGGCAGGACCTGGGTCTTCGAGGGGATCCAGTTTAAAAATCAGCTCCCTGCGCAGACCAGCTGCATGATAGAGAGGCAGCCACATTGGGAGGCAAGAGCCCTTGTCTGTGGGGGCGGGTCTAAGCTCCCCACAGACAGAGGTTGTTCTACTGCGGACAGTGGCTGCTCTGGGAGAGGCGGAGCAGCCACTGTCCGCGGGGAACTCAGCCCCCCTGAAGACGGGCTGCTTTGCAGCAGCTTCCACTGCCCGCCCTTCCTCGCTGCTGCTGCCTCTGATGGGGGAGAAGGGGAAGCAGGCAGTACCAGCTCCTGCTCCCCCCCTCTTGCTGCCTCTGATATAGAGGCAGCAAGCGAGCGGGGGGCATGTGGATAATTAACAAGATTAACCGATAAGCCTAGGCTTATCTGTTAATCGTCTAGTCGACTACTTGTTGACATCCCTAATTTAAATTACCCACCCCAATCATTGATTTAAATTAAGTTACCAAAAAAGCTGAGACTGTGCTTAGAGTGCACTTAATTTTGGAGCAAGCCCGATTCAATTAACTGGCGCTTCTGTTTTTTGAGAAAACAAGTATGGAATAGGGTTACCTTGGAAAAGCTGAGTTGTGCTGAAGTAAAATAGGGAACGGACATTTGAAATCACCTTCATGGTGTCTGGCTATGATATTCCAAAATAAGGGTCATGCATTACGTATATAAAATAAGAAAATGACACTCAGTGGCAACTGGCAACTCTAGATTTCTCTTACTGCAACTTTCTTTATTGTATACCTGGGCAATGGTTAACTAGTTTTAGAATCTAAGTTACCTTAGCTAATCCTTATGGCTTAACTTTTTTTTTTATTCTAGCAACATCCAACACAGCAAACAACTTGGGAATTTACTTTTCAAATCACACTTATATTAAAAGTCACAAAATCTTGAGAAGGGACTCATTCAAAGTGAATTATTTAAGTTGCTAACCAGTTGATCCACTCAGCCGTATCCACGTCTTCATCCACATTGTTTTCTCCCAATAAGTAGTTTTCCTTATGAGGTTTCATTGTTGCAGCTAGGGCCTTCATCATCATCTTGCATTGCTTACACTTGCCACATTTTCCTTTTTTACGCAGGGAATGAATTTCTTCAACATATTCCCAAATAGGGTCTCTCTTATGCCATGATAGTTTTTCTGTGGTAAAAGTGTTGGGGAATATAGGAAGCTTTGTGTACTGAATAATGTCATTCCTTTTTCTTTCCAGTCCACTTCTCCATTCCTTTCTGTGCTGCCTCCATCCTTCCCTATATATTGTCTCTCTGTCCTTAAAATAGTGTCTTAACTAACTCCTTTGCCATGATTGGCCAAGGTCCACCACCACATTCGCACAGAGTAAAAAAAATCCTATTCAGCTTATATCTTTCTTTGCTCATGTTACTTTTCAGTTTGCTGAGAAACCGACAGCCAAGAACTTTGAAAAAGCAAGAGCTAGTAGTTAGGCTGGACAGACTAGAGCCATTAATTTGTTTTTATGAGACTGTAAGTGTATGTGTAGCATGTTTGTGATGAGATTTAATTGTAACTTATTTTTAAATGAGAAATTTAGTGTGTTATTGAGGTTTTAAAGAAAATAAATCCAATTTAAATATGAAAAAATTGGATTTTTTAAGTATTTTTTAAAATTTATTTTTGTCCACCCTGATCTGTCTGTAGAATATGTGGACATGGTATCCAGGATTCACTACTGGTTTGGGTACTGATCCAGCAATTTTTTATTTTTTTATATATATAAAAGCATTTAGTTCAGTGGAACTTCAGGTCAATGAAAGGCTCTGCTAGTATGAAACAGATTGTAGGATTGGGACCCAAGTTTTTACACTGTCCATCTAAGTTGCTTAAAACTAGTTGTGTGATTGTCGGGTCACTATTGATAGTCAATTCCAATCCTCGCAAGAGAGAAAGGTATTGGAAATCATTGTACATAAGTTTGTTTGCCTCATCTCAAGAAAATAACATTGCTTGACCATAGGGTGCTTGCATTTTCAAACCTTTAATTTTAAGCGAAGGTGGTTGAGCACATGGTAGCTTTACAGCCACAGGTGGATTCGAACACCAGTTTAATCCTGGGTGAGTTCAAGATTCTGACCTTTCTTTTGAATTGAGACTTTACTCATCTGGTTCCTGCCTTATATGAGGGCTCGGCAACCTTTCTGGAGTGGCATGCCAAGATTTAACCCTCCTCTTCTGGGCCGCGCCACTCTCCTGGGTGTGGAGGAGGGGCTCTTTCCACGACGCGCCCTAATTGGTCTCCTGATGTGGGCTCTACTCCGGCTTTTTCTATGGGGAGAGGAGGAGCAGTGCATGCTTCCTTCCAAGCCAGATCTGGCGTGGAGCCTTGGAGCTTTCCAGGCCAGCCTGAGCTGCCAGATTTTGGCTTTCAGTGCATATGCATGCCTCCTTCCCCCCATGCCCTATGCTGTCTGTGATTGGCTCCCATCCTGGAGCCTGGAGGCTGTGACAGACCTAGGAAAGTGCCTTGAAGTCACCAACCTAGGTGGAGAAAGGGATGGGGCCAAACTGCCATAATGGGCAGAGCAGCTGATGTATGTTATTTCCGCTTCTGCAAGCAGCGATGATACACGTGTAATGCCGCATTGTGCACCCTGTGGCGGTGTGAGAAAATGCGTAGACTCCCCTCTATGCCCAGCTCAGTCTCACGTCTGTGGGGCATGTGCAGTGAACAGGCTCCCGCTCGTTCCTTCATGCTTCCGCAGGAAGCCAGCTCTGGCACCAATCTTGGAAGGGAGCGGGGGCACAATGCTGGATAGCCAGCACAGGCTCCCTGTTGCGGGTTGGATGCAGCAAGGGGGAGCCTGTTCATTGTGCTTGCCACAGAAAATCATCTTGTATGCCAGCCCCCTGCCTTATATAATGATCAATTAGCTTTTTTGGTCCTTTTGCACTTAGTTGCTTTTTAATACGGTTGACTATTAATTGTTGCTTTGGCAGCCAAGGGAATTTGAGTTTGTGTAAAAGTCATAATACAGAGGGGGGAAATCTATCATTGATGACAACTGTCTATTCACAAGAAATTTGGTATGCAGGGTCTCTTTGAAAATGAGATGCTATTTCCTGTATTAAATACCTATGACTATGAGTGAAGTGAGAGCTCCTCAAAGAAGAAAGTGGGATTTCAGACCTTCTGATAAATATGCTAGTGAGATGCAAGTTACTACTTCCTGCACCACAATTTCACTAAGTTAGTCTCTAATCGTATGCTCCATTAGGAGCCCAAAGGACTAATAGATAGTCTCTAATCTTAATGAGTTTTCCAAATGGATATGTTGGAACTATCCACTAGAGAGGTAAAAAACACGTAGAATAGTTAACCTGTTAAATGATTTGTTTAAGTGGATAACCACCGGCTGTGGGCAGCTGGGGACTGTTCCAGCCCCGTCATGGCCACTAGTGATGGGGGCTGCCCCTGGCCTGCCATGGCCCTGCTGGCTGGGCTGCCATGGGGGGCATCAGGCTCCAGTTAATCGGTAAGCATGTCAGTAAGGCATATGCTTACAGGTTACCCAGTTAACCTATAACAACCCTGTTGTCTACTCTCCATTTCTGGGAATAAAGAAGTCTTGCATGTGGATAGAAACTCATTTTCTTATTTTCCCATTTATTGATCAGCCTCTTTCACAGACAGTGAGCAATGTTAAGAATTTAGTCACTTTTGAATTAATTATATTATGGTGACCCTTAATAGAATAGTATACTTTTGTGATGGAGACTTGATGGTTGAAGCTCCCTTCTAGCACTGGTTTCAGCTGTTCTTTTTCATTGCTTACTGCAGCTTGTTTGCTGACTAGTTTGGGCAATCGTGGTCCTGTTACATTCACAGTGTGTTCTTTATGCTGGCTGTTTATGAAGTGACAGATTAATTTTATTCAACTCCATTTGCTCTTTAAATCCTTAAATGTAATGAAAGCAGGATGTGGGGTATTGGGTGTGGCTTTACTGATGACCTCTTCCAGGAGCCTGATCTTGATATTAAATCCAGAATCTTCGGGAGAGCTCAATATTGTTGGTTGCTCTGAGTGCTATTTCTCCTTTTGAGAAGCAGTGGTTGCTTGGGTGGTGCTGAAGTGCATTGTGTTACATTGTAGTAGTTGTTAGAAAATCCTCCTTTTTCATGAGTTAATAGATGTTAGACATTACTTGTGGAAGTATATTGTTGAGAAAGTGACTCATGTTATGCCGGTATAATACCACTGCTGTTGACCAATTGGATCCAAATATCATGTATTACCCATTTTATAAACTGTCCAGATTGAAACGTGGGGTGCTGTTTGTGTGCATATTGTTTCTTTTTAATAGATGGAATGTCAGAACTTAAAATAAGTAGTTAGGTCTGCTGTTTGGTGAAATGAAAAGACAAATTATAATATAGCAGAGTGAGGTAATACCTTTTATTGGCATAACTTCTTTTGGTGTGAGACACAAGCTTTTGAGATTACACAGAGCTCTTCTTCCATAGACTCATTTTAGTTGTTGAGCATTTCTTCTTAACATTAGAGCATGTGGGATATAAAATACATATGTTTGCAGTGTTGTAGTAGTAGTGTTAGGTCCCAGGATATTGGTGAGATGAATTTTGTTGAGGAAAAAGAAATGTACACAGAACACTTCTTCAGGACTGGAAAAAGTACTTGAAGTGCAAGATAGCAATTACTGATACGTTGTATCCGTTTTCAAATCCACAGTATTTTATTGTGACTGCCCCTTGATTTGACCATTTAAAAAAAAAAAGTAGAAGCGACTGTGGTGTATGTTTTGGAAGAAAAATTTAAATTTAAAATCTAACAAATGTTAAGTGTTATGTATTCGAAGTAGTAAAAGTAAGACCTGCATAGGAAATTCCAGATGGCCAGATGCTACTTGCTTGCTATTCATACTGTCTAATGAAGATGATTATTTGCTTCATTTTGTCTTGGGTAATAGGCTATTTTTATTTAGGAAAGGGCAATATTGAAGAAGAATGCAGATGATTTTCTTAGGATGGGATATCTCACTTAATGTCAGGTCTTCATGGTACCCATTCACAACAGCTAAAAACTGAGCAGATAGACCTTGAAGTTATTGTAATGTTTTCAGGTTCCTCCCCCGCCCCCCCCCCCATTGTTTAGGTTTTATACAGAATGTGTTTGCAACAAGAGCATGGGGTTAAAATGTGGCAGGTGAGCAAGGCCATGGTTTCTTAGCTGAGTAATTTATTCTTATGTGAAAAGAATAAGCCTGTGTGTTAACGAGAATATCTGATTCCCAAATTGCACTCTGCTTACTCAGAGTACTGCATTGAAAACACTGAAGTTTGAGGTTTTGTTTATTCCTGTATGGCTTTCAAAGTTTTAAAGTAATCATGTAATAATAGCTTAAATCATAGTTTCAAGTGAGTTGACTAATGGCATGCTCTTACTGGTCAATTTTCTTAATGTCCAAGTTGCTTACAGGGCTCTCTTAGATAATATGAATCATACCCACTGTAAGTTTTAAAATGTTTTGTTCTTGCTTGTCTGTGTACTTACATTATTTAAATATGAACTGAATAAATGTTAAGTGAAAAGCTCAGATGAAGAAGAGAGAATTTTTTCTACCTTCCCCCCAAACGAAGGAAAACATAAAAATGTTATGTGTTGTTTCATGTGTTTTAGGTGGCAGCCAATGCGCACATCCCTCCAGATTACCTTCTGAAAATCTGTGAGAGAATTGGGCCCCTCTTAGACAAAGAGATTCCACAGAGTGTTCTTGGAGTGCAGACTTTACTAGGTGTGGGACGGCAATCTTTACTAAGGGCGGCAAAAGGTAAGATTTCAAATCCATATAATTACAGCTGACGTAAGCAATTTAAAAATTGATTAATATGTAATGCAGAGTATCTTCTGTGTTGTAGTCTAAGGCCTTTGCGTACTTAGATGAGAGGTTCTTGTGCTATTTGACTTGGTCAGTTTCTATTTTCTAATTTCAGGACTTCTGAAACAGAACTACTAGGACAAAGAGTGGCCTTCTCCATGGCCAGGTTTTCACTAGAAAAGTTTTGCCAGTATATCTATTCTGGCAGACTCTCCAAGTATAGATGAAGCATATAATGGCAAAATAGTGCATTCACTGATAGGGCTTATTCTAGTTCTAGAAGTGAAATGAGCTATACTGGAAAAAGCCTTTTTATGCCACTATAGCTGTGTGCACTAGGATTTCTGCCAGTACAACTTTGCAAAAAATCCATTATCCCTAAATATGCCAAAGGTGGCACTGGCTTGAGATTATGTCTTCAGTAGCACTTTAGTCGATAAACCTTTTGTTGGTTGGGGTGTAAAAAAAATACCAAAAAGACACCCCATACCCTCACTGATATAAGTTCACTGGTGCTTTTGTCAGTGAAACTAATGCTGGTAAGATGCGGTTGTGGTGGTGGTATTATTTTTAACACCCCTGTCCAACAAATATTTTTCTGATAAAAGTGCTAGTGTAGACAATGCTGTGTCAGTCTAGAGCGGCTACATGGGAGATCATATATCAAAACAGCTGCAGTAAGAAGAGCCATTTCTATACTTGTAAGCCATCAGCTACTGCTATCCTGAGGACTGGGAATCTTGAAAGGTTGCTAGTAATGTATTAATTATATTATTCCATATTCTATTTTACTTCAGTATTTTATGGTTTGGGTTTCTTCACAAACTCAATATCCAAACTCCACCATATAATAGAAATAATCAGTCCCTGTTAACAGTAAGCCCCCTCCCCCATTGTTCTGTCCTATCAAACCTTCCTTTCCCTCTCCCTTTCAGTCCTTCAAGTTTTTTTTGTTTTTGTTTTTTTGTTTTTTTTAAAGTAGATGAGCTTTGCAGCATATAATGAAGGTCAACAGATTTGGATTACTTCAGAACAAGGGGGAGGCAAGCCCCAAAACAGTGGAAATTCACAGCGATTACCCTACTAGCAGTCTTAACTCTTGTAAATTGAGGAGACTAGTACAATAGTCAGTCAGAGGTGAAAGAGAACTTTTTGAAGAAAAGGCCACATATTGCCACTCATGAAAACAAATGTCAATAAAATCTTATACTGCCCCAGCATTTATTCTCTCTCTGCCATATATGATATAGAAAAATTATTTTAGAAATACTCAGTTATTTTAAAAGATGTTACCGAGACAGTGTTTAATATCCTTGGTTTTATAAAACTAGGCATCTAAGTTACTAAGTGAATGTGACTGTGCAACATTTAAAAGAAGAAATGAATAAATATAAGAGAGCCCTAAAAATAACCTCTAATACCTTGTATGTGTCTAGAAATGTTATAAAAGGTGAAAAGTTACAGTTCCTTCCATGGCTACAAGTGAGTGCTAGGTTCCACTGGGAATCTGGGAGTCTGCTCTTCCATTCAGATAATGTACATGGCTAATTCATGGGCTATCACTTTAAAATTGTCTTTTTAAGTACAGGATAAACTGTTGCAGGACCAGAGCTTAATCTTGCTTGTCTTGGGCCCTGGGCAGGCGTAATATGGTTGAAAAATTCCATATATGTAGGGAGAAGAAGAAAACATTTGGGTGGCAGGTTGATAATACAAAAAATGGTGGCTGTTTGAATCTGGAGCAGGAGTTAACAATGTTAGAATAAGTCTCAGACCATGTGATTATTGAGCAGAGCTCAGATGAGTCAGGCAAAAGTATAGGATAACGTGAAGACCCATTTGATGAATTCATTTATCACAGGGAATTTCTTTCATGTATTTGACTTTCGGTGTAGAGAAAGTATACTGGCCTTGTGCTGTTTGGTGGGTAAACAATATTTTCATTCTGAGAAGTAGTTGTTCTTATCCAGGACAGTCTTATGGATCTTTTAAAGTGCATTTGAATAATATAGATAATGACAGCAAATAGAGAGCATATACCTTTGCTCTAGAAAGCTTAAGATGTACTTCTATATGTAATTATTATACTAAGAGAAAGCTACAGTGGAATTTGGGTTGTGCTTAAATTTTTTTTAGATTTGTCTGGATTTGGACACTCAGTGCTAATGGATTCAATTGGTGTTGCATGATTCCAGCTATCAATGGCATTAGATGTCTGCTCCACAGCCCTTCCTCATCATAGCTCGTTTCTCTTCTTCCAGATGGCCAATAATGGAAAATGCCCAACTCTGATTTCCAAGGCACTTTGTTAAACAGGCTCAGAAAATGCACTATTGTTTCCACTAGAGGGAAGGCTGTCTGAGGCCAACTGGCAGCCAAATAGCTGGAGAACCTTAAAAGAAAATGGCCTTAATTTAAAAAACAATGTTGAGAAAGAAAGAAAGAAATACGTGGCGAGAGTGTGCGTATTTCCATCAATTAAAATAAACCAGATTTGTTTAAACAAAAATCTTATCCACCCCAATCCCAAGTAGAAAGTGTGCATTTATACTGTTTCCCAAATATATCATATACTAGAACTTTTTAAATGCATATCAAGATGGAAAGTTGAGATTTTTAGTGCTCTTTTCTCATGATGTTTATGGAGTTTTATTATTACACTTATATTCTCTGCAATTTTTCCCCTCATCAAATTTAGAGATGTACATTCCAGGATGTATTAGGAAATGAGGGGATGAGCTTTTGGTGGTGTCAAATACCTCTGCAGGTCATTTTCTTGATCTACTGTTAATTTCACTGATCTAGATTGCAGACATACGCTATGGAAGGGATCTGCATTTGCAGCTCTACACAGAGGCCGACCTCCCGAATTACCTGTAAATTATGGGAAGCCACCAAATGTGGGTAAGTAACATCCCACTAAAATATAAAGTGTTTTGGGTATTTTTTGTATCTTTATCAGCTTTTCAATGGAACTTTTGTTTTTAATTCAGACGTTACTTTGTGTTTTCAGTCACTTGTTTTGATGAGTTTCAAGATGAACTCGTCCCAAAAGCTTTTGATTTATTCTATAAGTGTATTGTTTTTTCCATAAGTTTCTGTAGTTTGCTTTCTCATTTTTAAATGTGTGTGCATTCATGTGTGTATGTACATTAAATTATATTGTTGCCCCTCTGACAAGTGATGTACGTCCGAGCCTTACTTGTCAGCTTCCCTTTGGATGAAAAATCAGTGACTTGAAATTGGGGTATGTTTTTTTTTCTCTCTGTCTCTCTCTGTCTCTCTCTCTCTCTCACATTCACACTAACACTCACAGTTGTGGTCAGAAACCACAAACAGGCAATATATTCTTTCAGGAATCTAAGCCAAAACAAAAGTGCCTGGTTCTCTGGGAACAATTCTGCCTCAAGAATTGATTACAGAGATTAAGACAGAGAGAACTGCTTGTTGCAGCTCCCTTAAGAAGAAAATGAATTGCAAAACTAAGAGCACAACCATTATCTCAATCTGAACAGCGCACACACTAAGAAAAAAAACTTTTATGATTGTGTATAATAGCACCAACTGGTAATTCCCACCATAGTTATGAGACGTGTAGGCATCAAAATGTTTAAGCCCATTTTACATAGCTGTATGCCTAATAAAGCATTCCTATCATTACACTGATATTTCCCTCTCCTCAACACTCCAAATGTGCTCTTATTCTGATATAAATAAGTGATTAAATAAAAGCCAAAATAACAAAAAGGATGCTTATATCACAATATGAGTGACCACATTGGGTTTTGCATTTATATAAGTACAGTAAACTTCTGATAATCTGGCACAATTAGGACCCAGGGGGTGCCGGATTATCAGATATGCCGGACTATTGGAAGGGGGGGCTATGAGGGGTCTAGGGTGGTGTGGGGGGGATGCCACCCCAGACCCTTCATAGCCCCCCTTTCTGATAGTCTGGCTCTGCCCCAGGCGTCCCTGATTCAGCCGCTGCTGGTCAGTTTCAGCAGCAACTGAATCAGGGACGCCTGGGGCAGAGCAGCTGGGGTGCTGCCAGATTGGTCCCGTAGCGCCGCCCCTCGGTTGGTCCCTCAGCCCTGAGGAGCAGCGCTATGGGACTAACCCGGCAGCACCCCAGCTGCTCTGCCCCCTGCTTCCCCAATTCAGCTGCTGGTTCAGCAGCGGCTGAATCAGGGAAGCTGGGCGCAGAGCAGCTCCAATTGTCTGGCAGTCGGAGCACTTCCGGGTTCCTGATGGTGCCGGACCACCAGGAGTGCCGGAGCATTGGATGCCGGACCAATGGAGTTTTACTGTATATGGATTTAAATTCACACTTCAGTTTATGCTGAAAATACTTTTCTGCATAGATGGGCTAAAACTTTCACCAGCCATTGTTACAGCAAACCAACTTGATGGCTTGCTGGAGGAAAAACAACTGTCCTCTGCTCACATCTTCTTTATTAGATTATTATTTATTTTATTTTTAAAAATGAATACATACATGCACACTGTTGTCTGCTGAGAACTCTACTGTCACCCTCGCTTTTTTAAAATATAACAAGTTCACAAACTGATCAGGGAAGGTTTCTAAGTTTCTTTAACATCCAGTTCAGTTGTTAATTTAAAATATCCACCTCAAAAATTCAGTGTTCTCTTTTATCTTCCTGTTTTTGTCTGGCAGCGGCAGCCTTGCACGTGGGGGGACTGGGAGCAGCAACCTGATGTATGTGAGGGACTTAGGGAGCAGGAGCTGGTGCTGGCAGCTTTGCAAGCTAGGGGCTGCTCCAGCCTGGCTGGAGCAGTGTCCGTTCCGCCCCTCCTCCCTCCCCCCAGCATCCCACTTAATCAGTTAACCAGTTAAACTTAAGGTCCAACTCATTAGTGATTACCTGGGATTTTACATTCCTAATTTTTACAATTCTTATAGATGTAAATAGGAGTTATACTTATGTAAAGGCTTCTTGATCACACCCTTGATTAGACGATTCAGCTAATCAACATACAGCTTGTTTTGATAATTTGTATTACCATTAGTTAATCATAGTTAACACACCACATTTCTGATTCTTTCTTCATGGCTGTTACGTCCACGAGGTGTATTTTAACTTAGTGACATAACAATTGTAAAATGACTTTAAGAGAGTAAAAAGAAGAATAGTTTTGTTTTTCATGGTTAATATTTTTATGCATCCTTCCTGCTTCATCTCTTGTGATTTCTCTCTATTTCTGAATCTACCAGGGTAAAATGTTGTTAGAGGCAGTTATGTACATTTTCATTTGGATTTATTATATAAATATTGATGTATGGTTACAGAAAGCAGAAAAAGACCCTCTAAGTTGTATGTATGCATAATTTTTGTTAGATGAGATCAGGAACTTGGAATATAATAATGGTTCTCAACCAGGGGTATTTGTATCCCTGGGGGTACATGGAGGTCTTGCAGGAGGTACATCAACTCATTTAGATATTTATCTAGCTGTACACCAGAATACATAAAAAGCACTAACAAAGCTAGTGCAAAACTAAAATTTCAGACAATAACTTATTTATGCTACATTATATTATACACTGAAATGTAAGTACAATATTTATATTCTAATTGATTTATTACATGGTAGAAAGTAAGCAATCTTTCAGTAGTATTATTCAGTGACATTTTTACATCGGATTGTGTAAACAGGTATTTTTTATGGACTTGGAGTATGCAAGACAAATGAGACTCCTGAAAAGGGTACCTCTGTTTGGAAAGGTTGAGAGTCACCGATGTACAAGATGCATGTAAAAACAAACTCACTGAAATGTGGTTATAGTTTAACTATATGCTTACCTTTGGATATGATTCCACAATTCCTACTCGTCCATTCCTGAACTGTTGTCCCAAGTTCCTCCTTGGATAGACAGGAAACCCTTGCCATTTTTGATGGATGTGTTCCTGGCACCAATGCGAATGATAAAATCTGCAAATACAGGGGGCCATGGCCAATGTTCCCTCTAAGACTTTCCCTCCGTGAGCGGAGTGAGTTTTGTTATGTGCATCAATATTGAGCATCAATATTTGTTATGTGCATCAATATTGTGTAAACTGTGTGGATGTGTGCCACAAGGGGAGGGCAAGGTGGGTGAGAGGGGGAGAGGAGAGAGAGAGAGAATACTAAAACAAGGAATAATTAACAAGGTACATGACTTTATTTAATATGAAATGAAATAAAAAGAAAATTAATATGCAAAATGTTCAGTAGCCATTTGGTATCTTACATGTATCTGTTCCTTTTAGACATAAAATAAAATTGTCCATTTTCTTGAGATAGCAAACAAAATATTTTATGATTACTATTGATACATGAAATGCAGATGTACATACAAGTTATTTATACTTTACAATAGATAAATAAGAAAAAGGGAAGAAATAGCAGATGTAAAGGCTTCCAATATAATTTTTCTTATAGTGAGAAAAATATTAACTTCTGTAGTAACTTAGCTAAGGGCTTGACTATGCAAACATTTATTACCAGCTATACAGCCGGTCCCCGAGTTATGAATGCATCAATTTACGACCGTTTGTATTTACAGCCAACCTCTTGTACAGCCGGTCCCCGAGTTACGAACGAAATCCGTACTTACGAACAACCTGGCTGTACGCAAGTGAATGTAATCCGACTTACCAACAGATTGAGTTATGACATAGTGTTTGGTACATAACTTGTTCGTAAGTCAGGGACCAGCTGTAATAATACAGGTTGAAACTCTCATAACTGGGATTCTCTGGTCTGGCAACATCCATGTTCTGGCATGGATGTTGTAGGACCAGAGAGTCCTAGCTGAAGGCAGTAAGGATTCCTGTGGGGCTGGCCGGGCAGTGGGCTGCCCACAGGGAGCTGACAGTGGGGCCGCCCTGCCTGTGGCATCGAGGCCGCCCAGCGGGGTGGGAAGACCTAATGTGTGGCTGCCTAGCAGGGCTGGGAGCCCTGGCAGCGTGTACAGCTGTCCAGGGAGCCCTGGTGGCATCTCCAGCTGCCCAGGGAGGCCCAGTGCATGTGGCTGTCTGGAGCCCCAGCATGCTATGCACGCATCTACCTGGAGCCCTGGTGCTGGGCTGCCCAGTGGAGCTATGGTAGTAATGGCTGCCCAGTGGGTCGGCCGGGCAGTGGGGACAGCAAGAGATGGGGAGCTGGCTGGGATGCTAGCAGTTGGTCCAAGAAGTCTGGTGGCAGGGGTCCAAAAATGACCTCTCCTGGTTCAGCAAAATCCCTCATCTGTGACCAGTGAGGTCCCGAGGAAATGGTGATGGAGGGAGGACTGGGAGGTCTGACAGGCTTCTCAATAGGTGGCATAAATCTACTCGTGGGCTCCTCTTACGTTAGGGCTACTCAACTTTGGAACCCCGGGGGCCACAAGTGATACCCAGCACATGCTGATGGCCACAATTTAAGCATGTCTGCATATATATACAAATGTATGCAAATACATGCAAATAGCTTCTTTCATACTGACGGGCATGAATACAAACATTAAGGCAAGACTACACAACACACAGACCCCATTTAAGTCAGTTCTGCTAATGTTAATAAAATTAAATAATTACCCAATTTTCACTCATATGAAAGCACTTTCAATAAGCAATGACAGTTCAGCAATTTAACTCCTAAAACACGTATCAACAGAAGACCATTATATTGACTACTTTTTTGTTTTGGTGTCACAATTTTAACAAATCAAACAAAAACTGCTAATACAATATTTACTGAAATAACCCCTCTCTCTTACCACAGAGTCAGGCACCCCAATTCACTGCTTTATCCCAATGCACCCACCCATCCCCCAGAGCCAGGCACCCCCAGTTCCTCCTCCAACCAAATCCCTTTTCACAAAGACAGGCACTGGAGTTAGGGACAGGTTCCTGCTGTCCAGCCCGGCTGACTTAGAGATTTGACTGCAGTTTGCATGTGGTCCGCCAGGCACTCCTGGCTTTCTGTAATGCTGCGCGTTCCGCTCCCACCCCAGCGTGGTGCTCTGGGGCAACTGCCCCCCTCACTACACCTCTGCCCGCGCACGCACAGCTACGGCTTTTATCAGTGCTGTGCTGCTCAGCTCTGCTTGTGGGGAGGCTCCGCCGCTTCTTGCCATCCCCCCCACCCCTGCCAGCCAGTAGCAGTAAAGCAGGCAGGCAGTCCGGGAAGCAGCTCAAGGTGCTGTGGGCCGCATGCAAAGGGGCTGCGGGCCGCATGTGTTGAGTAGCCCTGTCTTACATCCTGCGGGAGACAGGTGTCATATGTCCAGATATAAGGAGGCAAGAAGATGGGCTTCCCTTTGCTGTCCCATGTTAAAACAGTTCTTTTATGGATCAGTAACTTAAGGGTGAATATTTTACTGCAGGTAATACAAAAAATTAAACCAGGAAGTTCAGTTTAACATCAAAATACAAGAAACTCCATTGAATCATCAAAATTCACTATTAAAGAATCCAAAGTATCTATCTTAAGTCTGCACACATAACAATGCTCTGAAAAGTTCAGAAACTCTGAAAACATACCTATACATAAAAAAAGCTTATCTGTGACCACGAAAGCTACAGTGCTCTAAGTTGTGCCAAGTTCAGCTCCTTTTTTGACCATGTTCACACTCCACAAAAGATATTTTACAAATACATCACTAGATAAATAACATACTGAAAGCAATTATTTTCTAGTCATTAAGAGCGTACTTCTGTGGTACATGGTGATTCTAGTCTCCTTGCTAGATCAGGCATTCTGATTATGCTTAGCTAACTATTCAAGTTTCATGTCTCCATATGAAACACCATATGCCCAGATTACGAAATTACAGTGTTTACACTAAAAGAGCAAATGTTAATGTTATGACAAAACACAACACCCTAGTGTTGGAGACATGTATATATGCTGTGGACATTGGCGTTAATGTTACATGGCTCATGTTTTCAGTTCTCCACCTATAAGAAAGGGATCTAAAGTAGTTCAAGCACTTGTACAATTGAGCAACTATGTGTTTCTTCTTCAAGTGATTTCCCCATCGGTGCTCGACTCTGGATGCTGGTGTGTCCTCTCACCAGCAACCAGAGATTTTTCTAGCAGTGTCACACTGCACATGTGCCCTGGTGCCTCATCGCACCGTTGGTGTCTGTTAGGCATATGCGCAGCACGACTCCCTCAGTTCCTTCTCTACAGTCCTCGGCGGCAGATAGATCATCTTCTCTTGCCCCTGTTTCAACGAAAAAAACCACAAAAGTATTAAATTCTCTCAGTTTTCCTTCTCATTCCAAGTTTTGATTCTCCCCCAACCCTATAGCTCTCCCTCCCCTCACCCCAAAAAATTTTTCTTCATAGTCCACCTGCTCTTCCTGGATCATGCCTGGATCCTCAGGCTTTAAACACCATGAGTCTTGCTAAGATTCTATGCCTGTATCTGATGGACATGCCTCATGCATAAAGTCTCTGGAGACACCCATCAGACACAAAAGTGTGCTCATTGCTCAAATCTTACAGCCAGAGCATGCTGGGACTGTGCCAACAGGCTGAAAACTTTTTTGTATGAAAAGTCACTCCAGCCAGGGCGTGAAGATTTGCCATCCATCTCAAAAACACTAAATGAGCTGAAAGGTATGGACAAAGTCTTTCCCTCTACCTGCAAGTCAAAGGAAAAAACCTAGGTTTCCCTGGGCAGATCGTTACCCTTGGCACTGAGGTTGATGAGGGTAAGCATTGGAGACAGACCTGGCACTTTGGGCATGGCAAGGTCCAAGGAGCTGACACCACACAAGAGGGCATGCACGGAGCCCAAACACAAACAATTGGCACCTACCATACTGGCCGAACCTGCCATACTCCCCAGGCACAGACCAACACCAGAGGCGGCACTGGATGTGACACCCAAGAGACCCCACACTGACATGCCTCCTCTGAAACATCCGTCACCAGTGGTGCTAGTGGCACCAAGCACTGCGCATCCAAGCTTGGCACTGCCACGAGAGAGCCCAAGACACCATTCTTCTTCAAGTAGCTGACCTCTTCAGCACTGCCTTCTCCATGCTGTTCAGTACAATCCGTGCATGCACACAGATCACCAGTTCCACCAATCTCCCCTAGCAAAGCTGGCACTGGACCACGCAGCACTCCAGCCTGACTCAGCGATATCCACCCTGGAAGTCTGGTCCCACTACATATGCTTACCTGCCTCCACCACCGGCATGGTATACACACTACTACCCATACCCACCGCCTCCCTATCCCAAGCAGTCGCATCTTTGAGACTCAGGATCTTCTCTCAAGGGCCACCACACAACTCCCTCAACAACATCCAGAAGACCACCCCAGTCTCCCCAACCCACACCATCTGCCACAACGTTGAATTCTCTGGAGCCCATCCAAACTGACATCAACTATTTCCTGTTCGAAGGGGAAGGACTGGTCCCCCCGTACAATTCTTTCTCCTGACCAGACGAAGCTGTTATTTCTACCACTCCTCCTCCACATGACTATTCTAAACAGTTTCTAGAACTTCTTAAAAGAGTTGCTCTAGTGCAGGAACGGGACCTGCAGGAGGTCCAGGAGAAACAATACTGCCTTTTGCACCCCTTACAGCCTCCCACATCCTCCAGGATCACCCTCTCTATGGAAGAGGCCATTATGGACCCCCCGATAACATCTGGCAAACCCCAGCATCCATTACCCCACCAATAAAAGGGTTGATTGCAAATATTTTATTACACCAAAGGGCATGGACTTCCTCTTTATGCATCCTCCCCCAAATTCCTTAGTAGTCGACTCAGTAGACACAAAATGAGACAGCCTGGCATGAAGTCTATGCCACAGGATAAGGATCACAAATGAATGGACATCATGGGACACAAGGTGTACTCATCAGCCACCTTGATCCTTTATGCAGCAAATGACACTACGATGCTGGCAGACTACGATTACTCCAACTATTCCAAACTCCAGGAGCTCCTACAATTTCTGCCTGAGCATAAGAAGCTGATCCTGCTCAATTTTATGCAGGTAGGGCATACGATCGCCCGTACGGCATGACAGTCTGCCATGGATGTGGCCGACAAAGCAGCCTGCGTCACAGCTTCAGCTATTGTGATGTGCAGAATATCATGGCTCCAAGCATTGGGAGTACCAAGGGACCTGCAGTAGAAAGTCGAGGATCTCCCCTTCTACAAGATCAACCTGTTTAACTGCAAAAATGGATGAAGCACTTCATCCTATGAAGGATTCCTGCACAACCCTCTGGACTCTGGACATGTACGTACCCCCTTTCAAGAGAGCCTGATACAATATCTATCAAAGACCCAGAGAACTGTACCGATCCCAATCCAGGTATGACTTCCATCAAAAATACAAGCCCCAATAGCATAGACCTCAACATCAACATCAGCATCAGTCCTCAACAGCTCAACCTTCTACATCAAAAAAGCAGATCTGAAGGTTTGGTCGAGAGCCAGAAAGACATTCCTCTGTGGTCACACCACCAACCAATCATTTACAGTTCAACCATTGCCTCCTGCCCTTTTTACACCAATGGGTATAAATAGCATCGGACCGATAGCTATTGGAGCTCATCAAAGTTGGTTATTCCATCCCCTTCACTATTCTTCCTCCTACCTATCCCCCTCACGCTGTCCCTCTTCAGGGATCCCTCTCATGAGACCCTCCTCCAGCAAGAGATGCTTCATCTTCTACAAATAGGTGCCATAGAACCAGTACCAACTGCATTCCAACGGTATGTCTAGACTACATGCTCCTTTCAAAAGAGATCATCCAGACAGCCACAACTATTTTTAGAAAAAGCGATCCACTTTTTCAAAAGAGAGCACCCAGGCAATCTAGATGTTCTTTTTCAAAAAAGCCTTGTTTGCTTTCAAGAACGTCTTTTTTTGAAAGAGCTCTTTTGAAAAAAGGCGTTCTTCCTCGTAAAATGAGGTTTCCCCACTGTCGAAAAAACTGCCACGTTCTTTCAATTTAATTTCGAAAGAACGCAGCGGCAGTCTAGATGCAGGTGAAGTTTTTTCGAAAAAAAGGCCACTTTTTTTTGAAAAACCCCTGTAGTCTAGACATAGCCAAACGAAGAGGGTTTTACTCAACATATTTTCTAATGCAGAACAAGAATGGGGAATGGAAACCCATTCTGGATTTGAGGAGACTCAACAAATATCTCTCTTACCAATAGTTCAAAATGGTGAACCTAGCAACAATAATTCCATCACTAGATCAAGGAGATTGGCTTTCACCTCTCGACCTCCCAACAGGCATTTTCTATGATTCAAAGTTGGGACGTGTTGTGTGATTTGATTTTTAGATCCAAGGGAAACTAGGACATTCCAGAGAGACTTTACCACTTACTTATTTATTGAAAGCTTTAAGCAGTTATATAGTTGTTTAAATTTTACAAGCCTTAAAAACAATTATTATAAAATTTATAGTATATAATATTTACATTGTAAAGCAATTAATACAGTGCACAGCAATGCAAAAGCAATTAATAGAAGATTATTATTATAATACAATAATTAAGCTTAGTTCACTTACACTTCACCCATATGCTACCTACAGTACCAGGCAGGAGATCATGGTCCTTTTGATTCCCACGCGTCGGAACACCATACACAGGGGTCACCGGTGTGAAGGGGTCTATTACTTCCAGTTACAATGAGCAGGACCTGTGGATCAATCCTGCTCACTCCCTCCCATCGATTCTTTTTACTAAGCCCATTTTATAGCAAAGCGAGACTTGGTCGTTCTAATAATATCTATCAATCAACTGCATATTGTGTAAGATGTAAATGTGCCAATATTTGGGGTACATCCAGGATGTTGCAAGACTAAGTGCTTAATTAACACCTCTATGGCTGTATCTAGAATTTTTCGCTTATCAAAAATGGGCTGTATCAGTACCAGGTTGTTTCTGGTCTTCTTGGCCTGGTCTCGCAATACTATGCAGTTTCTGCATGATTGTGCAAGCATTCCTGCCTCTCAAAGCTTCCCCGCCTACTCTGCATGCTTATGTGCACCAGACTTGAGACCGGTCTAGAGTTTGCTTTGTTAGAGATCCGTACTTTGGACAGGGCAAGGCCTGACAAGACAGACGTTGTTCTGGTCAAAGGAGGGCCCTCCAGGCTCCCCTACAGGACACAATGCTACCAATATTGAGTGCTCCCTTTTGGGCTCTCACCAGCTCCCAGAGTTTTTTTCCAAGACTCTAGCTCTTGTGGTGGCATCCCTATGCCATCAGGGCCTACATCTACACAGCTTCCCTCTTCCGCAAAAGGCTATGCAAATGAAGCGCCGATTAGCATATTGTCACACTTAATTTGCATAATTAATTAGGAGTAGTTTTTGCTTGAGGTTTTTCCGCAAAAAATGCACCATCTACACAGTGCCTTTTTGCGCAAACACCCCCTCTTGCACAAGAGCCATTCTTCCTGAAAAAATAAGGAAGAACTGCTTTTGCGCAAGAGGGGGTTTTGCGCAAAAAGGTGCTGTGTAGATGGTGCCTTTTGCGCAAAACCCTCTTGTGCAAAAATGGCTTGTGCAAAAATGGCTCCTAATTATTATGTAAATTAAGTACAGCAATATGCTAATACTTACTTCTTTTGCATAGGCTTTTGCAGAAGAGGGAAGCTGTGTACACGTTGCCTGGCAGTCATAATAGTCCCATACTTAGATGATTGTCTCATAAAAAGCACATCCTCCCGAGAAACACAGGACATGGTCAAGATCACCATAGGCCTTCTACTCCAGCTTGGTTTCCATATAAACTACCAGAAGTCCATGTTCCACCTTACTCAAACTCTAGAATTTATAGAAGCAAACATAGACACTGACGCAGCCAGAGTAACCCTGCCCACGCACAGATTTGAGGCTCTTCACCACCTCATAGTGGTTGCACACATGACCTCTATCACAACAGTCTAAGAATGCCTCAAAATCCTAGGCCATATGGCCACCACTACCTATGTAGTCTAATTGGCCAAACTGCATATGAGGTGCCTCCAATGTTGGCTTGCACTTTACACCATTTGTTTTCAGTTCATTGGACTGATGGATGCATCCACACAATTTACTACGTGGCATAGCATTCCATCATCTGATCCCAACAGTCACCATCACAACTGATGTGTCCCTCATGAAATGGGAAGCCCATCTTGGACCCCTCATTGTCCAAGGCAAATGGTCCTTCCGTGAACGAATGTTCTACATCAATCTTTTAGAACTCAGAGCTGTGCACTATAAATGCAAACACTTCCTGCACCACATAACACACAGGACAATCAATATCATGACCGACAGTACAACTTGCATGTATTATATCAACCGACAAGGTGGGGCCCGGTCGCCATCCCTATGAACGGAAGTTCTCAGACTATGGAACTGGTGCTTGGCGCACCAAATTACCCCTATTGCCACTTACCTCCCAGGGTACTAAATGTCAGAGCGGATGTGCTCGCTCACAAGTTCTACGACTATCACGAATGGGAGATAGGTGTTCAAGCCCTCAATCATGTTTTCTGCCAATGGGGGCAACCAGACATAGACCTCTTTGCAACCAGAACCAACCACAAATGCCACCTCTATTGCTCCAGAGCAGCCCTCGGAAAGGGTTATCTGGGAGATGCTTTCTCCCTCAAATGAGATGCACCTTTATGCATTCTAATCCCTTTCCTTGGGCCACAAGATCATCACCAAGATCAGAGCAGAACGAGCTTGTGTGATCCTCATTGTGCCAGCTTAGTCGAGACAAACATAGTTCCCTTACCTGCACAGATTGACAATAGTGGATCTGGACACCTTTCCCCCGCAACACAATCTTCTCACTCAATATCACAGCAGAATTCTCCATCCTGAACCACACACGCTCCATCTCCATGCATGGTTCCAAAATGCTGAGAACACCTGTTCAGAACAAGTAAAAGAAATATTCATCGACAGCAGAAGAGAGTCCACCAGGAAAACTTACCTTTACAAGTGGATTAGATTCTCCAAGTGGCTCAAATGTAGCCACCCCATGCCTCCTGAAACCACCCTATTCCCCTCATATTTGACTACTTCTTGCATCTAAGAGAGTCTGGCCTACCTTTTAATACAATAAAAGTTCATGCAGTAGCGACAGCAGACTTTCATCGCATCACCGACGGCAACTCTTTCTTTTCTGATCCAATCACCAAGAGATTCCTCACTGGCCTACAATACACTTTTCTGTCGGTTCGCTCTCCAGTTCCCATTTGGGGCCTTAACCATGTCCTTATGAGCTTGACTAGGCCTGCCTTTGTGTCTCTAGCGACATGCTTGTTATCACACGTATCCATGAAAATTGTCTTTCTGGTGGCCATAACCTCCACCAGGAGAGTGGGGGAGCTCGCTGCACTAATGGCTGACCCCTCCCCCCATACAATTTTCACTAAGGACAAAGTGCCCCTTCAGCCCCACTCTAAATTCCTCCTGCAGGTCCCTTCTCCCATCCACATTAACAAACCCATACAACACTTACCTGCGTTCTTCTCTAAGCTGCACGCTGATCCATCCCAAGCTGCATGGCATACCCTTGACATCAGCAGAGCACTCACGTTCTACATAGATTGAACAAAATCATGGAGAATATCACCTAGACTCTTCTTATTCTTTGCTGAGCATTCCAAGGGCCAAGCTGTCTCCTCCATCGGGGGACACATCTTGAAGAACCACCATGACTGCACATGGTGAGTAACTCTCTCTCCTGTATTTTCAGATTTTTGCATTTCTTTTATGTTTCAACTGTTAACTCTCAATTTCTATTTAAGTGTTTATTTCAATAACATTCTTGGAGGGAATTTTCATTTCAGTTTCTGATGTGTCCAACTAGCATACACTAGTTTAAGTATTTTTGTTTAGGAATTGGAGTACTGTAAGAATGTGGGTGTATACTAGGGATGTTAAATATCGGTTAATTGAATAGTTGATTAACCACATGAATTTTTATCGGTTAGTCGACTATTCTATAATCCCTGGGGGCGGGGCCGGCAGCCAGTGTGCTCCAGCCCCACTCTTGTGGAGCCCTCTGCACCTCGCACTGCTGCCTCTCCACCAGAGAGGCAGGTGGGAGCTGGTCTACGAGGGGAGCCAGTTTAAAAAACAGCTTCCCTTATGGACCAGCTGCCTGCCACCCTGCATTGCAGCAGCCCCTGTCCAGGGGTGCGATCTGAGCTCCTGGACCCAGTGTAAGCCAGAACTGAGCTGGCCTGCCTACCTGCCTGCCTCCTAATACACTTTAAATGCATAGCTGCAGCAGGGGTAGGTCCCAGTCCCAATGCAAGCCAGGACTGAGCCGTGCTGCTGGCCAGCCTGCTAAAAAAATTACTGTCGGGGGGAGGGAGGAATGCATGTAGTTTATAGTATTAACCTATAAGCTTTTGCTTATCAGTTAATCGACTAGACTATTATATCAAAGTGTTTACCTGTGCTTTCAGGGGGTGGAGTTAGCTGTTAGGGAGAACAGCCACACTAAAGCATGATCCTTTAGTTTATGGGCAGATTTTTTTCAGATGGATAGTCGCTCTGAACTGAGTGCTGTTCCTCAAGAAGATGAAGGGGGTTTGTTAATATACCCTGAAAATCATGGAATTCAGTGTCAGCACAGCCACAGAGTTGTGCTGCCTTTGGGTGTGAGAGGAGAGTCAGAACATTCAACAGACTGGCTTCCCTTGCAATGTCCCAACATCTTTGAGTTGAAAAATAAATCCCCCATATATCTACAAGCTCAGTGCACAAAGGAAGCTACTTTCTGGAGTTCTCTCCTGAGGAGAGAATAATTCAGGTTATCTATGGCCGCTGTCCCCAACTTGTGGTCTGTGGACCCCTGTCATGATGACACTGGAAGGGGGGTCCGCAGAAAGTTTAAAAGTAAGGATCGGGACCATTGTGGGACTGGGACTTTCCGCCAGGCAATACTCACCCGTGGCTTGCTGTTCGTGACTATCCATTCTCCCGCCACCAGCTGCGCTACCTTCTTTGCTCCAGCCCTGTCCCCCATCACTCCCGTTACGGGTCCGATCCTTCCTTTTCCTTTTCTTTTTTTCCCTCCTCCCCCCAGTATCCATACCCTGCCAAGGGTGGAGTTCTAGGGCAGAAACTGCCTTTGGACACCGGAGGGGTCTCTTCCCCCCCATATTCTCTGTGAATGGGCAGCAGACAGAGGGGGCAGGAGCTGAGGAAGCAGCGTGGGCCAAGGGACGTGCTAGCCGCTGCTTCCTGTCACTTCCCTTGACCCAGAACAGCAAAAGGCAGGGACACTATATTGTTTGAAAACAGCTAAATTGTTTGGGAAGTCCATTACATTTTAATACATTGAAAAGAGGTCCGTATACTTGAAAAGGTTGGGAACTACTGATGTGTGGCATCAAACAATTGTTATTTTGAGAACATGGAGCCCGATGTGTATATTAATATTACAGCTGCATAGGCAGTAAATAGCAAGATTTGTTAGCACCTACATGTCTAAGTGATGATCATTTAGACAACTAAAAATTAAGCACTTTCCCTAGAAAGTGTATTTTAGTGTATTCTAAGGAAGCACTAATTTTTTTAAGGGTGAACTGGATGTGCTTATGTTTGTCCATCATACCATTTGTAGTTGGAAGGAGCCCATTCTATGATGGGGTACTACATGCAAATACAGTTTCAAAAGTTTTATCTTAGGATAAAAGGATTGTTTCAGACTATTTGGCTGCAGTTATGCCCAGTGTAGTGCAGAGGTGGGCAATAATTTTTGGTGGGGGGGGGGCACTCCAAGATTTTGAAAATTGGTCAAGGGACGCACATTTCTGTGGAAGAGGTGTGGAGTCTAGGGTAGAGGTTGGGTGCAGAAGGGCACACGGGATAAGAGACTGGAGTGCAGGAGATGGTGTGAGGTCTGAGAGGGAGTTTTGGGTGAAGGAGGGGATTGTGACCTGGGTCAGGGGATTGGGGTATAGGGTCAGGGTGGGAGTAATAGTGCAGGAGAGGATTCTGGCTTGGGGAAGAGGTGTAGGAGGGGGATAAGGTGTGGGAGAGAGTTATGACCTGGGGAAGGGGGGTGCAGACGGTTTGGATGGTGACTTGCGGGAAAGGAGTTAGGATGCAGGAGGGACTGGGGTGCCAGAGGCAGGCTCTGGCTGGGAAACTACCAAAGTGTCTCCTGGCCAGCAGCCCTGCGGCACCCCCAAGGCAGGCTAGACTCCCAGATCACTTTAAACTTTAGGCTGTTCCCTTTATGTGGCTCTCCGCTCCCCATCCCCCAGGCCAGCCTGTCAGCTCCTGTTGGCTGGTTGTTTCCAGCTTATAGAAGCCATAAGAAGTATCTCTCCCCCTCCAGATCAGAGGGGCACACGGAGCAGCCCTGTGCTTAGACCAGTGGCTGCTGCTTGCCTGAAGGTCCCAGTGAGGTGTCCGCAGGCCGGATCTCATGGCTTGGCGGTGTGACAGTGCTTTTTTTTGTGTTTAAAAAAAAAAAAGTGCCGGTACTCCAGGGGAAAAGTTGTTGAGCTCTGACTGGAGGTGCTGGTACTGCGTACCAGGCAGAACCATCACAAAAAAAGCACTGCGGGATGGATCCAGACTGCCAGAGGTATCTTGCCCACCCCTGGTGTAGCATGAAGTAAAGCAAATAGTTAAATATGTTGCTAAAATTTCATAGGGCTAGTATGTTGTGAATTGTGTGGGAATCCTAGTTCTAAAGCTTTAACCCCTTCTTAGCACAATAACTCCATTATACTAAAGGAACTAGCCTTTGGAAAGGCTTTCTGGAGTGTGTGCGCGCGCATGTACGTATGTGCATTTCCTTGTTTAGATATAGCTTTTTCCACTGACTAAAAGATGTGAGAGCTGGAATTGCATATTTTTGTTTGCTACTTATTGCTGAAGGCAATAATTCACTGAAATATAAGAATGTAGAAAACCAATCACAGACCAATTTTTTTGTGGTTTGTGTGTGTTAACATTGGCTGCTTTTTTTTAAAGTGACTCCAGTGTACTGAATATTTCAAATTTTTTCATTTGCTAACCTCAGTACCATCTTCTTTTTAATGGTACAATAATCTATCATATATTTTGAAGAGTTTGTTTGTTTGTGCAAAATAAAGTCATCCTTTGGGATTACCTACAGCTACCAAATTTTGCATAAACAACTCTGCCACTTAAATTAGCTGAATGCACTACTTTTTACACGAACATTGCCACCATGTATTTTAATACTACTGCCCTATTATGTCCTGTGAGTTTTTTTAAATTAAAACTGAACCAAGAAGTAAATTAGCATAATTTCAAGTGCCTGTCCCAGACTGCAAATATGAGAGGTTCAAAAAACAATAAGGGAGAGACTCATATTTCAGAATAATTATTTTAGCCTGGCAAACAATAGCCTTTGAATTTTCTTTAAAGAAACAGTGTAAACCAGGTACATGCTGATTCTTTTTTTGTCCTGGAATTTAAATATGACATCTGTGTTGGCTGCCTTATTCTGCATCCACAAAGCATTTGAATTTAAGGTGCTTCAGTCCCCTCCCAACCCAACGCTCCTCCCCTCCCCTCCCCCAGAGCCAGGCATTGCCAGCCTCCCCTGCTCTAACCCAGTGTCTCCCTCACCCAGAGCCAGGCACTCCTAGCCCCCCTGCTCTAACCCAATCCCTCTCCTAGAGCTAGGCTCCCTCTCCCTTCTCTAGCCCAATCCCCTTCCCCTAGAGCCAAGCATCCCCTCCCTTCTCTAACCCAATCCCATTCCCCCAGAGCTAAGCACCCCACCCCCGCTCTAACCCAATCCCCAGATCCAGGCACCTCCCTCCCCTGTTCTAACCCAATCCCCTTGTCCTCCTCCAGAGTCAGGCACACCGACCCCACACACACCGGCTTTAACCTAATGCCTGGGTCCTGGAGCTGCGGCTGCTGCCATGCACTTCTCCCTCCAGGCGCTGGGGTGCATGCACAGAGTGGCCAGCCGAGATCAGGCAGTAGGGTGCCTTGCACAGAGCGGCTGGCCTGAGCAGTCCGGGCACGTGGCTCAAAAGCAGCAGGAGCCACATTTTTTTAAACAAAGAGCCACGTGTGGCTTGAGAGCCGCAGGTTGGCCATCCCTGGCCTAACTGTTCGCTCTCTGCTGGGCAGCTCCTTATACACTGGACTGCCTCAGCAAGCTACCCCTGGTTGGCTCTTTAAAAGCTCCACTCCAATTGTCCAGGGTTCTGTGCAGGCTCCTTCCAGTTGGCTTTAACCCCCTGCAGCCAGTGTGGGACATTTGCCTCACCACAATGCTGAGGGGTCAATAGAGGATGGTGCTAACAGTCTCAAAATAAGTCACACATGCTCTTGAAAATTTAAATCTAACAAAATAAACCATGTGTTACTTTTAATAAAATAGAGTTTCTGATGTATTTAATTTTAAAATTAATAACATGTCAAGAAAAAGATTGTGGAATTTATAGTATGTAGAAGAAAGTAAAGTTTTTTGTGTGTGGTTTTATTTAAAGAATATTTTAATATGTAGATGAGCCTTCATGGCTCATGCTATTCTTAAATCTTTTCAACTTTTATTTTCCAAAAACAAAATTATCTGGTGCAAAGCTGTTTGAAATTGCTAAATAGTGAATATGTGGTTGTCAGTCCTATCATTTACAAAACCCAAGCATTGAAAAATAGGGTAAAGTGTTTGTGGTTAAAGGATTACAACTTTAACCTATATGACTGT
This sequence comes from Pelodiscus sinensis, assembly GCF_052426305.1. NCBI lineage: Eukaryota > Metazoa > Chordata > Testudines > Trionychidae > Pelodiscus > Pelodiscus sinensis. The sequence continues at coordinate 32,171,917 of NC_143064.1, read as the reverse complement.
CCACACTAGGGGTATGTCTATACTGCTACCCTAGTTCGAACTAGGGTGGCTAATGTAGGCATTCGAACTTGCAAATGAAACTCAGGATTTAAATATCCCGGGCTTCATTTGCATGTTCCCGAGCGCCGCCATTTTTAAATGCCCCGTAGTTCGAACTACCTGCCCGCGGCTACATGCGGCATGTACTAGGTAGTTCAAATTAAAGCTCCTAATTCGAACTACTGTTGTTCCTCCTGAATGGAGATTTAATGGTAGTTCGAATTAGAAGCTTTAATTCGAACTACCTAGTCTGTGCTGCATTTAACCGTAGGCAGGTAGTTCGAACTACGGGGCATTTAAAAATGGTGTCGCCCGGAAACATGCAAATGAAGCCTGGGATATTTAAACCCCGGGCTTCATTTGCAAGTTTGAATGCCTATATTAGCCACCCTACTTTGAACTAGGGTGGCAGTGTAGACATATCCTAGGGGATTATACTGCTTTGATGAAGTAGGTTTAGAAACAGATATAGTTAAAATGGTATAAAAGCTGTGTGTAGGCAAGCTCTTCTTTATGTATGTACAGCACCTAGTGCAATAGAACCTCTGTGCCCTACTGTAATGGGAAAAAAAGATCATTGAGGACGTAATTCTTACTTTGACTATATTCTTACAGTGTTCTTAAATACAGTGAAATAGAAAATATACGTTAATTGCTTTGTTAAATAACAAAATATTATGGCATAGTACTATTTGTTTCCTGAGGCAAAAAAATTGAATATGTATTTTAATTGGTAAAGTGCAAGTTGATGCATAATAATATTGTTACTTATATTATGGACTTGTATTTGAAGCTGATCACTATGTTAATGTGCACTTACTATATATAACTCTGAAATAAAATGAATACTATTTTTCATTGCTAATGTCAAAATGCTACCGAATTAGAAAAATTGTGTGATATGAAATAAATATTTCTTTATACTTTAAGTGTTTATTCTCTGAGCAGTATCCCTTTGTTTTTTACTTTGCTTCTATGTGCTTGGGATTTGTATATAAAGCAATGGGGTGTATGTGTGTATGGTTTGTAGTTTGTTGGTCCCAGGATATGGAGAGACATAGGTAAGGAGTATCTTTTATTGGACTAACTAGTCAGCAAGCTTAATTGGCTTCTGAAATGATGCTTTTACCCAGCCTTCCTAAGAAGTCTTCATAATCTTTTGTCTGTATGTAGATAAAGGATGATACAATTAAAAACAACTTATAAGTGGAACAAACAGTTCACCAGATTATTAAACTAAAGGAGTGAGCGGAGCTAATAGTGGCTACACCAGAGGCCTGCATCCTTCAACATTCACTTGATAAGATAAGCTTGCATTCACAGGGTATGTCTACGCTTTAAATAAAAATCCACATCTGGTCTGTACCAGCTGATGCATGCAGGTCTCAAGTTATGGGGTGCTGTCATTGCAATGTAGAAGTTTGGGCTTGTGCTGGAGCCTGAGCTCTGGCAACCTTCCAGTGTCCTAGAACTCAGACTCTTGCCTGAGTCCGAACATCTACACTGCAATTAAACAGCCCCTTAGCTGGAGCCCGGTGGCACAGACCAGCCACGGGTTTTTAACTGCAGTGTGAACCATAGATTCCAAGGGACCACTGTGATCATTTAGTCTGACCTCCCAAATAATTACAAACGCATATCTTTTAGATTTTAAAATTTGTTGTTGAACAAGTATTCACAACAAACCTTGGTAAATTTGTAACAATGGGTTCATTAGTCACTGTTTAAAAAAAATAAACGTTTATGTCTTATTTCCAGTCTTAATTTTTCTAGCTTCAACTTCTAGCCATTGGATCATGTTATGCCTTTCTCTGTTAATTTGAAAATCCATTATCAAATATTTGTTCCCGTGTACATACTTACAGACTCTAATCAAGTCGGCTCCTAAGCGCCTTAAGTCTGTCACTATAAGGCATGTTTTTTAATCCTTTAACTATTTTCTTGGCTGTTTTCTGAACCTTCTCCAACTTACTCACATCCTTCTTGAATTGTGAACACCAGAACTGGACACAGGATTCTAGCCATGGTTGTACCGTTACTAGGGATGTTAGATATCGTTTAATTATATAATCGTGTAACCCAGTCAAATCTTATTGGTTACACGATTATTTGAAAGTCCCTGAGGGTGGGGCCAACAGCCAGTGTACTCCCAGCCCCACTCCTGGGGAGTCCCTTGCCACCCAGTGTTGCTGTCTCCATGAAAACCAGCTCCCCACGTAGTCTGGCTCCTACCTGCCACCCCATGCTGCTGCTGCTAATACCGCTAATGCAGCACAGAGTGACAGCAGCCTCTGTCCATGAGGGGCCTGAGCACTGGCTCCCCTTGAACAATGGTGCCCGCCTCCCCTCCCCCTCTGCTTTCTCTGTTGGTGGCAGGAAGTGGGGGGGGGGGAGGGCAGGTGGCTCCACAGAGTGGACATACTGAGAGTCAGCCTAAAAGGCAGCTTTCCGCACATATTGGCTCCCTCCTGTCCCTGTCTTCCCCCCTGCTCCCCGTGCTGCTGTGTTTGATATAGAGGCAGCAGTGCTGGGTCAGGGTAGGGGAGCTCCATGTGAGCTGATACATGTGGGGAGCTGTCTTGAATGCTGTCTTCCTGTGTGTATCTGCTTCCGCCTGCCCCACTCATCCTTTGCACTGCTGCCTCTCTATCAGAGGCAGCAGCTCAGGGGGATGAGGGGAGAGGCAGATGGCTCCATGGGTTCTGATTCCTGATAGAGAGCAGAAGAGTGCATGTCATCATTAGGATTAACCGATAAACCCAGTGGATAGTGTGTAAAGCACAATAAGCAAGTAATTGTATGAAATTTAGTTTGTATTGAGTTCATTAGTGCCTTCCATGTAGTTTGTTGTAAAACTAGGCAAATATCCTGACGAGTTGATGTGTCCCATAGAAAACCTCCGTGTATCCTTTATTTAGGGCATAAGCTTTGGGGCTAATGCCTCTCAGATCAGGGCTATGCTCCCACTTGCACCATAGATTTCCGTGTGTTTTTTTTCCCCCAAGTCACTTAGGGAATCAGGAGTAGAGATTCCATTTGGAAAAAGTCCCTGTGTTCCTCCTTCGAAGGCTAGTGGGGGAATGTATGTGAGGGGTGTGGTGAAGGTAGCTCTTTTCACTTGTGAAATGTAGCCCAAGCCCATTCAGAGGGTGCTCATGATAAGTATTCCCTAATTAGGGAAGTTAAAATGTATTTATTTTGGTAAATGTGTACCTGCTGAAATTTTTAGTGGGTACATGTTTACGTGTATGGGGGGAGAAGGGGACTCCCATGGAGCCACCTCCTCTCCTTTCCCCTCCGCGCTGCTGCCTTGTATCCTGTGGAGCTGCCTGCCCTCCTCCCCTGCTGCTGCCTCTCATACAGAGGCAACGGCACGGGGGGGGGAGGGGGGAGGCGTGGGGCGCTGCATGTAACCGTGAAAGTTAACCACTGAGCCCAGGCTTTACACGTTTACACTATCACATCCCTATTCTTCAGTTACATCAAATTACATCAAATTGTACCTTATTTCTAAATAATGGCAAACACTTTGAAAATTGCTTCTTGCTACTGTTTTGGTGTTTGTGTTAAAAGCAATTTCCTGAATGTGGTAATTTTAAAAATTAAAAATTGGATTACCCAATCTGCTTCAAGTTTTTAGCTTCTTACAGTGTGTAAGAGATTCATTTTAAGTTCTTCTGTCTGTACAGATGTGTGTTAGAAATGGGAGAGTCAGTCGTAAAAAGCTATTGAATCATATATTACTATTAACAGTGATTAAGTGTGAATTAACTTGAAACGCAGGCCAAACAAGACCTTAAGATGACTGTATTTTTTTCCCAGTAAATATAATTTCTGCCAAGCAATTAACTGGATATGGACGTTTCAGCCATTTGTTCCCAACATCCAACTACCAACATATGAAGATGCATAAGAGGATTCTGGGACACTTATCATCTGTATATTGTGTAGCATTTGACCGCAGTGGGAGACGAATTTTCACAGTGAGTTTAAGAATTATAATATATTGGAACACTGAATTTGTTTGTTTCTTTCTCCCCCCCCCCCCCCCTCAGTGCCCTAAATAGCTCTTCCTGGCTTATATACAATGAACTTGTCATCCAGGAAGAAATAAAAACAAAGGTTGTGAATGGCTTAGAAATTCAGCTCTTTCTACACTACCTCTCCCAGAACTTGCACCTTCTCAAGCACAGACTCTGTGTGTGTACTTGTTTTGTCTCTTGCATTTTTTTAGAACAGCTCACCGCATCAGTGGACAGGCAACTGAAATTATTACTCAACTATCCACTTCCCCAGATATAACTATAGGAAAGTTGTTACGCATTAAAGCTCTGTGATTTAGATAAAAAAAAATTGCTATTTACCAGCTTTCTTGCTCAGTGGTGCCAGATTCCTGTGATATTCTGGGGGTTGGAAATACGTCAAATGCATTTCACTTGAGTGAATCTGGTTTGTTGTTTAAACCATCCACGGAAGTCTCTCACTAACGTGCATTTTGCTAAGCTACATGCTTTGAAAAACGGTTAGTCTTCCCCTGTTAGTCTTCCCCTTATGTCTTATTAAAAACTAGACAGCAGATACTATAGTAAGGTCTCTTATAACTAAAGTTTAATTATTAAGAATTATGTAACTTTTCAAAATCTAGTCTGACATTTATTAGTATAAAAATTAAACTGCAACAATTAAAATAAACAATATATGTTATGATATTCCTCACTTTTTATTGTGTATTCGCTTGTTATCTACAAGAGTTGCTAATTCACAGTTTATCTTGCACTTGTTAAATGTGATTATGTGAGGTTTTTATTGTTCTGCCATGTTCAAAGGCAGCTTTGTTCCCCAGCACAGAAAAAAACATATGGGTACAACCCATTCTGTTTTTATTTGAAACTTCTTTCTCTTCCCTACCTGCATTTCCAACTACTTTTACATGCAGGCATGTAATAAATTGATCTGTGAAATGTAAATCCATATTACATTTCCCTTTTATTCAGTTGTGCTAGCATATTGTGTTACGCTTTTAAAAATGTGCTGGCAAGATTCTCTTCTGTGCTGAGCAGAACTCTGGGGAGGCAGAGGCATAAACCTGGATCCAACACAGTAATGCCCAGTAGAGAATTCTCCTGCACCAGGACTAGATTATGCTATCTGAGGGCATAACTACACTACCACCGAAAGTCGGCTTAAGATCAGCAATTCTAGCTACGTAAATAATGTAGCTGGAGTCGATGTACGTTAAGCTGAGTTTCAGTGCCGTCCCCACAAGAGGAAGTCAATGGGAGAAACGTTCTCGTCAACTTCCCTTGCTCCTCGCAACTGCAAGGAGTACAACGGTTACCAGAGGCGCATTCAGTGTTTAATGTGGTGGATCTTTAATGAGTGGGTCAATCTCTGTGACAGTGAAGATATTCACTTAGTGGTGTGCAGGGCTGTAAACTCTGTTGATAATCTAACCCAAAGGGTTTGGTTGTCTTACATTTATTATTACAATTGTTTTTGAGTGTAAAAGCAAGTTTTGTAGTCAGGAGAATAAGAGTCAGTAGAGTAATATTTGTTTATTAATTTGGATAAAAATGTGTTTAATAAGTTCAGTGTACCTAGGATTTACTGTATTTGCATGTCAGAAGGATGAAAAGAAGAGAAATGCTAATCACACAACCTTACTGACTGAATTCAGCTTTTTCTTCCTTAGCTTTCATGGAGCTACACCTGCTTATGCTAGGACTGCAAATGGCCTATTATTTCAAAGTGTGTATGTTCATATGCCATAAACTGATGTGGTTTGAATTAAAGCTCGGTGGCATGAAAGTCGGATGACCATGCCATTCCTGGATAGTGAGGCCATGAGCGTGTTATATTGTGTTACAAAAAGTTTTATAGCAGACATCATTAACTCTTTAAAAGAGTTTTAAAAACATCTTGTTTTGGCTTTTTTTTCATTGCATATCTAAATATTGGTGTCTCATTTATCACTTGTTCAATTACACTGAATTCAGAGGGTACCAGAGAATTGTTTTAAAACCAACCAACCAAAAGCCACTTCCCAGTCTTAAATGATTTTCTGTTTATAGAAGAATCATGATTTTAAAGTCCATGCATGACTTCTATCAGGACTAGAAGTGAGTGCTGCATTATTTTAGAAATCTCCTCTTTTAAGTGTTTGAAGCTTTATTTCTACTCTTTGGAGGTTGTGCAGTATTGATAGTCCTGTTTACAGAAGAGCTGGGTGACTATCACTTTAGTCAGTGTAAGCTGCAGGTGTCTCCCAACATTATTCAGTGGCTCAGGGCTTAGTCTCCTCCCAAGACCTTGTCTGATGTAATTTGGTTGGAGAAATTCCACATTGGAAGTTTCATTTAAAAATATTGAAGCTATATGCCACTGGAGGTTGGAATGTTAGATTAATAAATCCTGGTTGGGGTGGATTATTGAGCAGAGATCCCCATAAACAGATACATGATAAACATATATTACATTGCTCTGAAACTTCACATTGTTCTTCAGTCTATCAGGTATCATTTCCACAAACATGGCATTTATATGAATTTATTACATTGAATAAATGAGGTTCAAATATATGTGGCAGACTCCTATGTATCTGTTATTGCTAACCTAATAATATGGCAGAAGGTAATATAAAGCAAAGACCACTAAATGTTAATGTTCCATGTTCAGATATTTTTGTCTTTTTTAAAGAAATATTTAGAGTCCTGCAAAGGGATCCTCAAGCTCAGACTTTTACACTCTTTGAAGTCATTTTGTGTGATTATGGCCCAGTGACTTGTGTTTTATATTGTATGCTTGTCTGTCTAAAACTTATGGAAATGTCTTTGTCACATCTGTGTGTTTGTGTTACATTAGGGCTCAGATGATTGTTTAGTGAAAATTTGGGCTACAGATGACGGTCGTCTTCTCTCGACGTTGCGAGGACACTCGGCTGAAATTTCTGACATGGCTGTTAATTATGAAAACACACTGCTGGCTGCAGGTAGCTGTGATAAGGTAGTCAGAGTATGGTGTCTTCGAACCTGTGCACCAATTGCAGTGCTACAGGGCCATTCAGCTTCCATCACTTCCATACAGGTAAGGGATAACACTTGCTCCAGATTCCAGAATGTCTTTTAAAATGGTGGGGAAGGGTGTTTAGTAGCAACGAGAAGCAGACCTTTTCCACATCTTAAGATGGCATTCAGATCTGCCCCAGGTTAATAATGATCTAAGATCTTTGCCATCTAATCACTTTGTCTGTAGTTTATGTAAAATCCATCAGTGATCAGGTATCTCTCAAAAACCAGGACTATGTAGCACTCTAAAGACTGTTTTTTGTTTCAGGTATCTCACAGACTGACATCCTTTTGTCAGTCTGCATTGAAGGCTATGACTGAATAAACACTCTTAGAGATTTGTTTGTATACCTTTTCAAAATATATCTGATTGCTAAAAGCTTTTATTACAGATCACTTGCATTTGGTTTGCATGCGTCTTAATATGAACTTCAGGGAGCTATGGAAGTTTAGGTTCTACTAGTCTTTTTTAGTCATGGTGGGAAAGTGCATACTTTTAGCAGTGATTTAGATCTTTTGACGTGCCATTTATAAGAAACTTGTATCTAAGAGGACAGGGAAGTCAGATGATTTAACTGCCATAACTGTATTTTTAGTTTTCTCCAGCAAGAAAAGGAACAACACGATACCTCACTTCCACTGGTGCTGATGGAGCAATCTGTTTCTGGCAGTGGCATGCCAACACAATTAAATTTAAGTAAGCTCATTTTGTTGCTATAATTATTCAACTAAAGGAGGAATTTATTTTAACTCCTTGTAAAAAGGCTTGAGATGTGTGGAGCCAGAAAGGGGTGAGATGTGGGGGAGAGAAAAGGTGTGTGTTCCTTTTAGGGTAGATAAATGAAAAGAGAATAATTTCCTTTGCTGTTTAAGAACATAACAGCTATACTGGGTCAGATCAAAGGTCCATCTAGCCCAGTATCCTGGAGCTATCCTCCATGAATGTATCTAGTTCTTTTTTGAACCCTTTTCAACATCCTTCACAACATCCTCTGACAAGGAGTTCCACAGATTGATTGTGCATTGTGTCAAGAAATACTTCCTTTGTTTGTTTTAAACATGCTACCTATTAATTTCATTTGGTGATCTCTAGTTCTTGAGTTATGGGAACAAGTAAACAACTTTTCCTTATTTACTTTCTCCACACCAGCGATGATATTATAGATTTCTGTCGTGTCTCCCTTTAGTCTCCTCTTTTCTAAGCTAAAAAGTCCAAGTTGTATTTTTCTTCATATGGCAGCTGTTCCATACCCCTGCTCATTTTTGTTGCCTTTTTCTGAACTTTTTCTAATACCAGGATTTTTTTTTTTTTTTGAGATGAGGCGACCACATCGAGCACAGTATTCTACATGTGGGCATACCGTGGATTTATATAGAGGCAATATAATATTCTGTCCTTTTTAAATGATACCTCACATTCTGTTTGATTTTTTTGACTGTTTCTAAACTGCCATGATGATTCCAAGATTAGCCCCCATCATTCTATATGTATAGTTGGGATTATGTTTTACAATATGCATTACTTGGCATTTATCAACATTAAAATTCATTGCCATTTTGTTGTTGCCCAATCTCCTAGTTTTGTGATGTTCTTTTGAAGCTCTTCACAGTCTGCTTTGACCTTAACTATCTTGAGCAGCTTGGTATGACCTGCAAATTTTGCCACCTGTCTACCCCTGTCTCCAGACTGATTCTGAATGTTGAATTGGGTTGGTTCAAATACAGACCACTAGGGGATACCACTAGTTTCTGCTGTCCATTTTGAAAACTGATAATTTATTCCTACCCTTAGTTTCCTATCTTTTAACTAGGGATGTTAAAATGTGGGTGATTGGGTAACTGTGTAACCGGTTACACGGCTACATGCACCTGCAGCACAGGGTAGCAGCCAGCTCCCTGGGAGCTGGTGCTTGTTGGGAGCCAGCTTTTAAGATGGCTCTTGGTGTGTATCAGCTTCCGTGGATAGGCCCCTCATGGAGAGCCAGCTGCTATCCCGCACTGCTGCCTCTGTTACAGAGGCAGCAGCATGGCTTGGCAGCCAGGCTCCCGGGAGTGGGATGTAAGCCTGTGTGTAACCGTTCACAGTAACTGTGTAAATGGTTATCCTATTTAGGGATGTTAAAATGCATTTAATTAAGTAAACGTGCTACTGCTGAATTTTTTTCTGTATCCGAGATGGCAGAGTGGGGAGGGCAGGTGGGAGCCTGCGTCTAACGATGAAGTTTAAGTGATGACCTTAAGTAATGAGCCTACAGGCTCATTGGTTAACTGTGTACACATTTACACTTTCACATCCCTAATCCTATTACATGCTTACCTTTTAATGAGTTATCAGTCCATGAGAGGACCTTCCCTCTTCTATTCCATGACAGCTTATTTTGCTGAAGAGCCTTTGGTGAGGGACCTTGTTAAAGGCTTTCTGGAAATCTAAGTATACAGTATTCCCTTGCCTTGTTGGCATGATTATTTAAATTAAGAGCTCGATCTGCAAATGGATCTTTGATATAATTCCCCAATGCACAATTGCCATACTTAGGGCCTGCTAAATTAACAACCTGGACTGTGAAATCTGGTTCTTTGTGTGCTTTTTACCCTATATTATGCAGATTTAACAGGAGAGACCATCATTTTTCATATTGGGAATCCTGACCCAAAAAGGAGTTTCTGGGGAGGAGGGATAACAAGGTTATTTGGGGGAGGGATTGTGGTATTGCTACCTTACTTTTATGCTGTCTTCAGAGTTGGGCCCCCACACAGCAATTGGCTCTTTCCAGCTGCTTAGCTCTGAAGTAAGTACTGCACCCACCCCCCTTACAATAACTTTGCGACTTTAACTCCATTTTGGGTCATGACCCTCACAGTCACAACACTGTTATTTCAGATTTAAATACCTGAAAAAATTTGCAATTTTTAACACCCTGTGACTATAAAATTGACCAAAATGGACTGTGAATTTGCTAGTACTGGTCTATGGGAGGAGGAATTGGGGTAGCTACATAAGCCGTTGCAGCTGTCTGAGGGTGTGCTTTCTCCTCATGTTCTGTGACTTACACAGGGCCACAAAGTATTGCTCTCTGAGTTCTTTCCTTTATGTTTTGCAATCAATAATTGTGGAATGTCTTCCTCACTTAATGCCTTATATTTAGGCCCAAATTCTTATCTAAAATGTGCAGGCATGCAAATTCCATTAACTTTAATTGCAGATGTACATATCTTTAGAAAGAATTTCATCCCTAAAAAGTGTGGGTTTGATGCCATGCTACAAGGTGGCGGCTTACCAGTTTCTATTTTAAGTATGTAACTTAAATAGGTTAAAAGACTATTAATACTCAAAAGTAGAATGTGTGAGTTACTCTTAAAATCAGTTCAATAAAAAAGTATCGAACTGATGGCATACTTCAAGTTACAAATTCTGAAATAAAATAACTTAGAATGGAACTATTGAGCCTTAACTTCAAACATTGAATTACTCTGATATTGGTCGTCTTAGGGGATATGAAGATAAGGTCATAAAATTAAAATTTTCATGTTATTTTTTTGCATTTAGGGATCGTCCTGTGAAATTTGCTGAGCGATCCAGACCTGGGGTTCAGATATCTTGTTCATCTTTCAGCTCAGGTATGTATAAAAGTCAAGAAATAGCACTTCAGTTTTGTTTGTGTCTGTGTATACATACATATAAAATAAAAATGAGGGGCAGCTTTAAAACAATCTCTGGTCTTCTGTAGCTGCTGAAAAATAATGAAGACAATATATCTGGGAATACATTGATATTCTATAGAAGAAAGTTTGTTAATGTTTTGAGATTTTTTTTTGGAATAAAGCGATTTAAATTAAATGCTCAGTGGCAATCTGTACCTTTAAATTGCTTATTCTTCAGCAGGGGGGAAGATTAGGTTATTTTGCCTGCACTGGGAAATCTATAATTGGAAAGCATTAATTTTTCATGTGGGCATATCATGAAGTTCGTATTTAGACATAACTCCTGTTGACTTCAGAGGGAATTTTGCTTCGGCATGGTGGCTAATAGAAAGAAAGTTCCATATCCTTTTAAGTTTATCTTCATATTAAACTTTGTATCACAGTACTGCTTAAAGGAATTACTATTTAGAGTCTTTCTTTGACTTTTGCAGTGTCATAAAACTCTTAATCTTTTTCTAATTCATGCCTGGATTAGAGTGCAGCATCTTCTAATTTTGTTGCCAAACTGGGAAGTCATATTGATTTCAGTCCGTACTTCCTGCCACTTTTGTGTTCATGACTTTGTCTAACTTTTTGTGTTTTGAAAGAAAATGTGTATTTTTTCCCCCTTCCTTTCCCTTTAGGAATATTTATACTTTTAAAGAGTTGTATTCTATAAACTTAAAATTAGATAGAAAACAATTTGACAATGAAAAGATCATATGTTCCCTATAATAAAGGATATAAGCAGAGCGTGGAACACTGCTTGCCATTTTGATAGTCTGACACTTCCCATTATCCTATTTTATTTTCTCTTGCTTATAACTTTGCTAAACTTTAAATTTTATGTTGCTGGGTGTATGCCTCAGGCTTTTTTTTTTCCCCATTAAATTTCGGCCAAAATAGTCTAATCCTTTTCCAAGAGTGAGACTGGGGAGAAATAGATTGTTTTGCTTATGTAAATGAACTCTGGTGACTTTTTGCGTTGAAAATTCCCATGTTCCCCTACACTTTGGAGAGCAGACTTGAAATTTAGTAGGGGGTATGGCCTCTGTGTCAAAGCTATTTCTTTATTTGTTCTTTTGAACATCTGCCCAAATCAGGGAAAAGTCCATACTTTGAATAATTAGACTGTCATCAAGCAGATATGCAAGAGGCTGAATTAAAGTTGTACAAGTATCTTTAATTTGGGGATTGCGTAATTGTTGAGAACTTGACTTTACATCCTGAATAATGTTTTTTTGACTTTTTTTTGTGCTTAAAGAGGTTGTCATGTAACATTGATGGTATTGTAGATTTATAAGTAACAAAACTAATCCCAAAGTATCAAGTATTGGTTCATTAATACCTTAGTCACAGGACCATAACTTGTGGTAATGTATGTTATCATGTTGCAGTGTGTCTTTTTGAAGGTATGTGGTCTGATTCCCTCTTTTGATCCAGCCATGTAGTCTGCAAGAGAGAGATATTTTACAGTGGTTTTTATCTGTAGAGAGAAACAAAATAATTTATGACTAATTATCTTTATCTGAAATTGCTAGCCTGTTTCAGATCCCTATTAACCATGCCATTTTCCCCCATGAAATCTAGGATTTCAGAAATCACTGAAGCGCTTTCAGTGTCACAAATTAGGCATCCTGCAGTGAATAATGTGTAATACAGTTACACAATTATTACAGGAAAAGAGCGTACCCTCTTAGGCCCTAATTCACTAAAGCATATGAAGTCACTTAGGTCATAAGCAAGTTCTTACGTAAGCGCTTTGCTGAATGTGGCCCTAAAGATTTGCAAACCATTCTTTGCCTTTTATTTCTGTGGATTGCTCTGGCTGATAGAACTGTGGTAGATCTGCAGTAACTAAATTCTGTTTTTTGAAATGTTAGCCTTGTTTGTTCAGTAACAGTTTCAGTAATTTCAACCCTTCTTTAGCAGTAAGGAGAGACGTTGAAGTGTAAAGGGTCTCAGAAGGTCCAGAACAGGAAAACATTTAAATCAAGATTAAATGTTTATGAACAAGTTTTGATCCCACTGAAAATCTTCAATTTAAAACTGTGTTTTATGCTGCTTTAGCAGTAACACCATATTCACAAAGTTTGTAGTTCCTTTAGTGACTGTTCTTCTCACAGAAAATACTGTCTTTCTCAGGTGGCATGTTCATTGCAACAGGTAGCACTGACCATGTGATAAGAATATATTATTTGGGCTCGGAATCGCCAGAGAAAATTGCTGAGTTAGAATCCCATACGGTAAGAGCTGAAAGAGAAATTAAATCTCTTTCCATTTTTAACTCACCCTGGGTATTTAGGTTTAGCCTTTTATATCCTGTTGGATTAATTTTCTGTCTATCTTTGATGATGGGGAGCAATATGAGTGCATTAGTATCTGAGCACCTTACAATCTTTAATCTTTACAAGAAACTTGCAAGATAGAGTGCTATTAGACAAATACCTTCTAGGGATGATCATACTTAAGCAGCATGGAGGTGAGGGGGACAGGCGGAGCCTATATGCACGGGGAGCTGACTTTCAAGCAAGCTCCCTGCATGTGCTGGCTCCATGAGCCTGCCTGCCCCTCCGCTTGCTGTCTTCTACTGTGTTCAGCAGGGGGTCAAGGGCAGGCAAGAGCTGGTCCCCCGCAGGCTTAAAAGCTGGTCCCTCCTCCCCAGCACCAGCTCCCCAGTGATGCTCCCCCTCCCTCCACGGTGCTGTCTCTGTCAGAGGCAGCAACATGGGCGGGGCAATGGGATGGGGCGCTGCCACAAAGCAGCCTCTATCCACAGCGGTTGGGTTCACTGTGGACAGAGGCTGTTCCTTGGCAGCAACTCCTGTCCATGGGGGGTCTGAGCTCCCCTCAGACAGAAGCTGCTGCTGAGGAGCAGCCTCTGTTGGGAGCTTTGGCCTCCCGTGGACAGGGGCTGATGCCACCCCATGCTGCTGCCTCTGTAGCAGAGGCAGCAACACGGGGTGGCAAGCAGCCAGTCTGCGTGGGGAGCTGGTTTTTAAACTGGCTCCCCTTGTGGACCGGTTTCCACCTGCTACCCTGCGCTGCTGCCTCTGCTTGAGAGGCATTAGCATGGGATGGCAGAGGGTTCCCCAGGGGTGTGGCTGAAAGTGCAATGTCTACCAGCCTCATTCCTGGGGACTATTGAATAGTCATGTAAGCGCTAAGATTTCATGCAGTTACACGACTATCCAATTACACAATATCTAACGTCCCTAGTAAGTACCAGTTGTTTTTTTAACAAAATTTTGAGTTTCACTGGCTTTTGTTATAACTACTGAATTTCTTAAATTAATTTTGATGGAGACTGATAGAAAAAATAGTAATTGTTAAACCCAGCATTAAAGCATTTCTTAAAACCTGTTTGTTGTTGAGCATTAGCAACGTGCTTAGTGATGGCGCAGGTTAATATCTCACGTTCTTTTTATGCTTCAGGAGGTAGCTGAGTTAGTCTGTACAACAGGATAAACTTAGAAAACAACAAATAATCTGGTAGCACTTTATAGACTAACAAAACATGTAGATGGTATCATGGGCTGTGCCCACGAAATCTCATGATACCATCTACATGTTGTGTTAGTCTATAAAGTGCTACCAGACTATTTGTTTTTTAAGTTTGTTCTTTTTATGATTATTGTTAGCTGCTTGATATCAACATTGATAGAACTATTAAATCATGTGGAATTTGGAATATTCACCTATGAAGGCTGAGTGCCTTTGTCACCCCCTTTAACAGTATTGTATGGATTAAGGTCAGAACTTTCAAAGCATTGTAAGGAAACTGCCCAGCCTTACAGAATTTCATTGCATATGGGCTGCCTAATTTTCTTAGGCTCCTTTTTTTGAGTCCAAGCTCAATAATACAAGTATTTGTAAACTAATGGTTACATTTTAAAACGTGACACTAAAATGACATTGTAGAATACCCATGATTTTCTTTTCCATATTTGCTAGTTTGCAAGTTATGTTTTTTCTATCTGTAATTTCTTTAGTGTTCCCAACCTTGCTCCTCCTAATAGCACAAACTGCTGTCAGCATATTCTTGAAAGGATGAAACATCAGGGTCTTATTCCGGAGAACTCTTCATTATTATTTTTTTTAATTACAGTCATCCAGTTAAGGAACAGAATCAAAACCATATGTCCAATCAATAACAGCTAATGAGAGAGGCACATAGCCAATACATTGTGAGCAATCCATAAGCTGTCACTTGTTTGCATGTAGTATTAATTAAAAATATGAATATTGAACAAATTTGTAATAATGTATCTGTAACTGAACAATTAAAAAATGGAAATACAGTTGAAAATTGAGCTCAGATCCTGAAAATTGGTCCAAAAACAAAGCATCGATTTTAGTTTTGAGCTAAAATATACCTTCCCCAACCCCTTTGGGAGTTAGTACTCATTAGGCCTGAGAAGCTGAGAGAGACTTTTTGTTCCTAGCAATTCTACAATTATAGTGAGTTCATAAAACATACAGGCTTCCAACCTTTATTCTACCTCATGCTCGTGGCAGTGTAACTATATCAACACATCTGGGAGAGACAAATATAGATCTGTTCAAGAACACCCTCCCACTCCCACCCTCCAAAAAAAAACCTACCTGGGAGTCTGAGAGATTGTGACATTGACGTCCTAAGTCAGTTTCTGTCCCAGGATGCTCTGTAGGCAGTGCAGTAATTTATTGCTACTTACTAATGGTATAGATCACAATGTCTAGTAATATTTGTTTCTGGAAATTTAACTCCAAATATTTTTACTTCTGTATTCTGAAATTTTATAGGAAGTGTGTGGAAAGATCTAATTTGACTGGTTTTTCTTTAATATAAAAATAATTCTAGACTTACAAAATGCCTTCTGCTCTGTTTGTTTTTAGGACAAAGTGGTTGCCATTCAGTTCTGTAACAATGGTGACAGGTAAGCATGTTTTTCGGACTTTTTCAAGTATGACATGTTGTATTTAATTTTCCAAGTAACTTTTTGAGAGAGGTTAATTTGTTTGATAAAAGTACTAATACTTTACACCTGGTCCTCTCATTTTAACTGACTTGTCCGAGGTTATACAGTGAGCCAGTGGCAGTGCTAAGTCTGGATTCCATATCTACTAGTATAACCACTACTCCTAGGGAATTTTGTGCCAAAAATTAAAAATTGAGCACGCGGTATTTTATAATTCTGTATATTTTGTCAAAATAACACAATATAATCATTCTAGTTTTGGTTATTTTGGTAATTTATTTCAAAATACCTGTCAGCGAGTATGTCTGCAACAATACAGATGGCAACAAAGATTCCACCACAAGTAGAGATTTAAAGAAACTCCTACAACTTCCCAGTTTCTGTTATTCTTTTGTTGAGTGCCTCTGTCTGGGTGTGCCATATGAGCCAGCTGGGCACATCTAGAGGGAGAACTCGGTCTTTAGACAGTTCTCATTTTTTTGCCATGGGGGTTACTATATTTCAAGTTCCCAAATACAGCAAGCTGCCAACAAGAAGAGAGGTGTGGGGGATATAGTTGGGAGGTGCTGGAGGAGGTGTTTAGGGGCTGTGGAAGGGGTCTGTGTACTGGGAGAGGGAGGGCTGCATGGGTCTCTCAGCCCAGACACCCACACTGCCTCCCTTCTGGAGCGCAGGTGCTGACTGCACTCCATGCAGATTAGGATCAAGCCCCGCAACCAGAGCATGCAGACCAGGGTGACCAGATGTTTTGATTGTATAGAGATAATCCTGATATTTGGGGCTTTTTCTTATATAGACACCTATTACCTGCCACCCACTATCCTGATTTTTTCATACTTGCTATCTGGTCACCTTAGCGCAGAGGCTACAGGACCAGATGCTCCACTAACTATGAGCTGGGGAGTTGGGCTCTGTTGGGTCTAATGACCTCTAGCGGTGACAAACTGTTTTGCAGCACCAATTCCACAGGGAAAAATGAAATTTGGCACAGAATTCGCCCAGGATTATGCTACTAAAAATGCTAAGTTTTTTTTTTTTAAATTGCTTAGAAAAAAAATCCGGCATCAAATTCTGTAACCTTACTCCTGGGTGGACTTGTATTCCAAAAGGAGCATTATTGATGTGATGAGGTATGGTCACAGAAGACCCCTTGGAGGTGTTTCCTGGAGTGCTGACAAATCCACTGGAACTCACCTCCTTGTTCTCTGGGGCTTTTCACCACCCTGTCCTGCTGGGCTAGCTTACCTGGTCTCCCCCAGCCACGGCACAGAGCTGAGCTCACTATCCCCTGGAGGAGCAATACAGACACTGAAATTCTTCAGGTTCGAGGAAAATGCAGTTTTTGGTCCAGCTTCCAGGGAAACAACTCCCCAGATGGAATCAGAACCCCAAATGATTTATTTAGATAACCCCCATTTAACAACGAAAGGAGGACGTACACACTGATTATTGATTACACTGGGCTTGATAGTAAATAAGTGATTTTATTAAGTACAAGCAGTAGGATGTAAGTGGTTGCAAGTGAAAACCAACAGAGTAAAGTGAATTACAAATTTAAAATAACAAAAAACGCATAGCTAATTCTAACACTTATCATAAACTTATTACAAATTCACCCTAAAACTGTTCTTATTCCGGCTAAGCCTCCAAACCAAGGAAGTCCTCTTTTCCGTGAGGTCTTCAGTTATCCTCTTGGGTGTGCCATGCCAGCCAAAGACAAAGAAGCTTCTCATTGTTTTATAGATTCCATTTTGGGCAGGAATTCTGTTTCAACATTCCACCCTTGCATGGAAAATTACCTGATTAAAACCTACCAGTTGGGAGAGGGTCATGGGACTTCCTAGGACTAACCACTGCTAAGAATTAAAGGACAGAGGAGGCTGTTTACAGTTGATCATCTAGACATTAAGGATAACACCCTTTATGGCTTTCATTTATACATTTAAAACCAAAAAGCATTCCATACTTCATATATCTAACTTTACATGCAAAAATGACACACACACCAAAATAAGAACTACAGATCCAGCAGTTTATGACATTAAGATTGATAGGTTACATGATATTTTGTCCAAAGCATCTTTGAGTTATGCATATTTGTGTCCATAAGCCTATTTCATAAAGCATGGGGGAGAGGCCTGTCAGAATTGAGAACAGTGGGATTATGTAAGATAATAGGAAAAGCTGTTGTGTCTCAGAACAACAGTCCATCTAGCCTAGTAACCATTCTTCTGACAGTCACCGATGCCAGATGCTTTAGAAGGAATTAAGAGAACAGAGCATTATCAAATAATCCATCCCTCCTTGTCCAGTTCCAGCTTCTGGCAGTCAAAAGTTGAGGGACATCCAGACCAAGGGATTGTCCCTGACTATCTTAGCTACTAGCCACTTAGAGACCTATCCAACATGAACTCACCTGATTTTTTTTTTTTAAACCCAGTTGTACTTTTGGCCCTTACCATATCCCTTTGCAACTAGTTCCACAGGTTGGCTGCAATGGTTGAAGAAATACTCCTTACATTTGCTTTTAAATCTGCTGTCTTTCCAGTTCATTGAGTGACACCTGGGTCTTGTGTTATGTAAAGGAATAAATAACACTTCCCTGTTTGTTTTCTCCATAGCCGTCATGATTTTATAGAACTCTATCACAACCCTCCCTAGTCATCTTCTTTCCAAGGGCATGTCTACACTGCACGGCTATTTCTAAATAAGGTATTCCGAAATAGCTTATTTTGAAATAGCACACCTACATTGCAGGGAGCCTTAAAATTAGTCCAAGGCAGGCTTCCCTAATGTAGAAATGCTCTCTAGATTTAGAACCCCAGGAGGCACCGGGGAGGAATAACTTAGAATTGCTCTGGTGAGGAGCTATTTCGAAATAGCAACAGTGGAGTGTCTACACACACCTGATTTTGAAATAGCTATTTTGGAATAAGCATTATTTCTCGTGGAATGAGGTTTACAAAAGTCAGAATAAGCCATCCGTCATTTCGAATTTATTTTGATATAATGGAATTCCTGTGTAGACGCTCACATTATTTGGAAATTACACTAATTATCTCGAAATAATGGTGCAATGTAGACATACCCCAAGATGAAAATCATACTTCTGGAGAGTGGTGCTAGTCCGCATGCCTAAGGGTACTGGAATCTGATTGTTAAGTGAAAGATTAACAAAATCTATAGGATTGTTATGGATGCATAGATGTCCCAGCAAGTAAACTTGATGTTATGCTTTGGAGGGTGACCTTGCAAAGTGCTTAGTACCCTCTATCTCCATTGATTGTAATAGGAATTGAGGTTTCTAAAAGGTATTCTGTGTCTTGTAGGGTTAAGTTCATACTGAGTAGCATGTCTTTATTTTTTAATTCTGGCAGGACCAACTATGCCAGTAAACCTAGGTTTCTGTATGTTTCCTAAATAATTAACATTTCAGCTGGAAATTGCAGGTTAAAAGATGGCATCTAAATTGTCAGTTCTGCGGCCTTAGTCACATTAGAGCAAGTTTTTAAAATATGCAGGTTGGTGGGGGGAGGGTGAGAGGGAGCGTTTGCTTTGCTACAGCCTAATACCTTTAGAGTAACTATTTTTCTTACAGAAAGCAGGTGCAGTGCTTCCTGGAACTTCAGAGAGCTGAGGAAGAGTGGTTACTGTACCGCTCTTGCAAAGCTCAGCCAGCCCTTATGGCAAGCAGAGGGGAGACCCTGGCATAGCCCTGCTTGAAACAGCTACAATTGGGATTAGTGGTTTTTGAACTCAGAGGAGCTGTATTTTTCCCATGTCTTACATTGAGACGCAAAAGAGGGAGGCTACTTCTGTTGTCTTCCCCCCACCCATTTCACAATTTTCCCTTTGCATTTAGGCGCAACACAAAATTCTTAGATTTCAAAAGCAGTGTGCGCTTAGATCAACATCCTAGTGACGCAATCTACAGAGCAGCTGGCCGAAAGGACCCAAGAACCCTATTTGATATGGAATGAAAAGACAATTTTATTTCCTCTTTTTCTCTTTGTTGATTGTTTTTTAGAGGTGGGGGAGGAAGGCAATCAATTCAATTTATACTCTAATTTTTTTCTAAATTTAGCATGTCATATTAAACAAAAGCAAAGAAATTAAAAACTACAGCTCCATCAGAATATGATTTTAGTTCTATAGCAGAGATAGTGGGATTAAGAATGTTATTTGGTTTTTATATCTGATTTAATAGAAAAATATCCTCTATTGCACAAGCTTCTGAATGCATTTCTGTCATTTTTTTTGTTTATAAAAGCCAACAGTTGGTGTATATTAAAGCCCTTTCCAAATAGCATAAAACTGCTGATATGCTGCAAGACAAGACATACTAACTATGTGTATGTCTACACTACAATGTTAGTTCGAACTAACGGACGTTAGTTCGAACTAACATTCATAGCCGCTACACTAGCGCTCCGCTAGTTCGAATTTGAATCGAACTAGCGGAGCGCTTAGTTCGAACTAGGAAAACCTCATTTTACGAGGATTAAGCCTAGTTCGAACTTACTAGTTCGAATTAAGGGGTGTGTAGCCCCTTAATTCGAACTAGTGGGAGGCTAGCCCTCCCCAGGTTTCCCTGGTGGCCACTCTGGCCAACACCAGGGAAACTCTATGCCCCCCTCCCGGCCCCGGACCCCTTAAAGGGGCACGGGCTGGCTACGGTGCCCGTGCCAGGTGCAAGCCTGCCAGCACCCAGCCAGCAGACCCTGCACCTGGCATGGCACAGAGCCACCTACCCGATGTCCCCCAGCCCACCCCCTCTTCCCGGGACCAGGCTGGCGGCTCCCGGGAGCTTGCCCTGGACCGCAAGAGGCGGGCACCTTCCTGGGCTAGTGCAGACATCGTGGACCTCACTAGGCACAGGAAAGTGGCCATCTAGGGCAGGAGAGCTGCCAGCCTGGCCACCCAGGAGCAGGTGTGCATGAAAATCAAGGGGGTCCACTGAGACCCCCGACCCTGAGCCCTGAGCTTACAATGGCCGTCCTGGGTCAGACCAAAGGTCCATCTATCCCAGTAGCCTGTCTGCCAACAGCGGCCAACCCTAGGGACCCTGGAGGGGATGGACCGAAGACAGTGACCAAGCCATTTGTCTCGTGCCATCCCTCTCCAGCCTTCCACAAACTTTGGGCAGGGACACCACTCCTACCCCCTGGCTAAGACTACTCCATGGACCCAACCTCCATGACTTGATCTCACTTCCCTTTCAACTCTGTTCTAGTTGTAGCCTTCACAGCCTCCTGCAGCAAGGAGTTCCACAGGTTAACTATTTGCTTTGGGAAGAAGAACAACTTTCTCTTACTAGTTTGAAGCCTGCTACCCATTCCTTTCCTTTGGTGTCCTCTAGTCCTTCTTTATGGGAACTCAGGAAGAACTTTTCTGTATGCACCCTCTCCACCCAACTCCTGCTTTTAGAGACCCCTATCCTGTCCCCCCTCCGTCTCCTCTTTTCTAAGCTGAGAAGTCCCAGTCTCTTTAGCCTCTCTTCATATGGGACCTGTTCCCAACCCCTGATCATTTTAGTTGCCCTCCCCTCTCCCAGCCTCTCTCTTTCCCTCTCCCACCCCCTTTTCCCAGTCTCCCCCAGTTTTGTTCAATAAAGTCAGATTCCATTTTTGAACACAATTGTCCTTTATTTTGTACATCAATAAGAAGGGGGGCTAGGGAAGGGTAAGTGGAAGGAGGTGAGGGAGGAATGGGGTACGAGCCCCCGATGGGGAGGACTGGGCTGGCTCTGCGGGCTTCTGGGGGTGGAAGCTCTCCTGCAGCCCCCCAATTGCCCCCTCTGCAAGTGCAGCCGGGCTGATGGCCGAGTGGTGTGATGTGCCCAGTGTGGGTACTCCGGGCAATCCAATCCAGGACTGCTTTGCAAGCGGGGCACCCCTTAGAACTGTCTGTCCGGGGTGGGGGTCGGGACCCTTTAAGTGCAGCCCTCGGCTAGCCTGAGACAGCATCTCCACACTCTAAGTCCTCCTGTGATGCCCTGCCAGCACTGCTTCCGGCCATCCTTAAGCCCTGTTCAGGGTCCACTCAATGTGGACTTGCTAGTTCGAATTAGCAAAACGCTAATTCGAACTACTTTTTAGTTCTAGACGCGTTAGTTCGAATGAGCTTAGTTCGAATTAACTAAGTTAGTTCGAATTAATGTTGTAGTGTAGACGTACCCTATCTGACCTAATTCCTTGATGCCTGATTTCTTCTGTCAGGCCTGTCCCGGGCAATAGCTTGAGTAAGCAAATAGTCATTTCCTATGCCCTGAAGTGAAGCAAAGCAGAGTTCTGAAAAACCTGTAAGAAGAACACATTTTTGTTTCAAACATGCCTTCTCCAATTCTCACATATTCAAATGTATGTGCTATATGCTGTTAAATGAAGCGCCTTCACTGACCTCAACTATAGGGAGGTTCTGTATGGAAAAATGTACTGTATAGGAGTAGGCCAAAAGCCTTCTCTCCCATGATTTTAGCTCTGGAATTTGTGTTGGTTTCTATGTAAAGGGAAAAACGAGGCTAGTTTTTAAAAGAAGTGGGAGATAATTTATTGTTCTGTACAAATGTCAGATTACATTTGTTTATAAAATACAGTTAATTTAAAACAAAAGCATATTTCCTTCCTCTCATTTCAATATATTGAGACTTATCTACAAGCAGCTCTCAGTTAATTGTCCTTCTTATTATCAGCAGCAGAGAGCGCCACTGTCCATTTCCCCTCACAAGAATACACATGGACCATGTATCGTTTAGTATTCTCTCTTTTTTTTTTTTTGATGATTTATGTACATGTCTCCTTCCCCTCCCCCCAGTGTCATTGGGTGGAGGAACTATATCAGTAGACTTTTATTTTGTGCAGCATCTTAATATTTCCTAAATTGAAATAACTCTCTCAAGTGTTTGGCATGAATTATTGTGAACAATGGTACTACAGGTTGGACCTCCCAAAACTGGGATTCCTTCATCCGGCAACATCTGTGGTCCATCTTGACCATGGGTGTTCCTGGGCCAGGGAATCCTGGCTGGGAGCCCCAGTGGCAAGAGGACTGGTGGCTCGGAGCCCAGCAGAGCTGAGGCTGGAACCAGTGCCGGTGCTCTGGTAGCACAGCAGGTGCTGTGGCAGCCCCGTAGCAGCGCTAGGGACATGGCAGTCATGGTAGCGGGGCTGAGGCTGGGACATTCCGGGCTACCGGGTATGCGGCAGAATGGCAACCCTGCAGGGGTGTGGCTGGGGCTGGCAAGGGGAGGGAAGGTGTTCTGGGAAGCCGGTAACAGGGGACTTCTCTGGTCTTGCAAATTCCCTCATTCAGGATCGGTCAAGTCCCAAGGGTGCCACACCAGAGAGGTCCAACCTGTAATTTTTAGTAAGACTATTGCCCTCTATACACGATTATGGATCCATATTACAATAAATTAGTTAATGTACATATGAGGCAACTGCTCTCTATGCCTCCAGCCTTCTGTGGGCTCCACTTTTACAGGATCTAAAACCTTTGTCTTGGCTATCATTCCTTTGGTTTTATTCATGTTTGTTTGCTGAGCGCTAACAGTGTGGCTAGGCACTCTGCACAAAAGTAATACACACGCTGTCATTGCCTATAAGATCTTTTGATCTAGAAGATAAATACTGGATTAGAGTTAGAGAATAAAACCAAAAGGCCTATGGTATATTTTTCAAAAGTTCCTAAGGTCAGCGTTATGCTATAAATCTTTGTTGGCATAGTTATGTCAGGGATAGGAAGAGGTGTGAGTTCTGACGAACATAGGTGGGCTAGCAAAAGCTATCACTGAAGTTTATACTGGCAAAATAGTGCCCTTTTTGCCAATATAAGCTGTGTGAATGGTAGGAATGCTTTGCTGTCTAATGTGTTGATATAGCTACACCAGCAAAGTTCTTCTAATGCATATGTGGCCTAAGTGATGTAGGCATACAAGTCCCATTGAGAGTCCTAAGTCACTTAGACATTTGAAAAGCCCCTCTCAGCCTGTTGTATTGACACTTTTAATATAAAATCCACAACCACCTATTTAGATTATAGGAGTAATGAAAACAGAGTAGTCCTGTGGCACCTTGGAGACTAACAAAAATATATAGGATCATGAGCTTTCATGAGTAAAAAGCTTCAGGTGATTTTTGTTTATGAATAAACAATGTTGTTGGGCAACCTTAAATTAAATAAATTGGGGCATTTTCCTGGTATAAGACAAGCTAAATATTGTTAACTGATGACCATGACAGTTTTATTTAGGTGAGTGTCATTTTATTAAATATTCAATTTTTAAACCTAAAATTGTTTTTTAACCTAAAATGAAGCTGTGTACATTCATCTGTACAAACAGGACTATTCATTTGCAAATTTGGGCACAATTTTCTAAAAATATGAATGTAGTATAATTTAAATAGAACCTGGCCATATATTTTCTTCTCTGCTGTCATTATAAACTGATTCAAGGGACTTGCTGTAATTAAAAAGAGTGCAGCTTATATGGAGTACAACATTGAATTCATTCCAAGGTCATCTGCTAGCTCTAACTGTAATTAATCTTGTGTATAATATCTTGTTTTCTCATTACAATCTGGAACAGAGATGTACAAATAAAATGGAAGGAAAGATTACATAATCTCCGGTTTTGATGCTGAGAAATTACATTACTTTTTCCATGTTTGCCTACAGTTTAAGATTTGTCAGTGGGAGTAGAGATGGAACAGCAAGAATATGGCAGTACCAGCAGCAAGAATGGAAGAGTTTAGTCCTGGATATGGCTACTAAAATGACAGGGTAAACGAAAAAAATGCTAATTTATATTATTCCATCATCTGTGTATAAGAACAAAACCTTTCCAGCAATAAATTTAAAAAAATATATATTTTTCTTATATTTTGAATTAATCTTAATGCATGTAGTTTGGTGTGTATTGAAAATGTTGTATCCTTGTCCATTTAATGACACAGTTCTTTTCAAGATTTTAATTAACCTTGAAATTAATCTACATTATTAACATACTTCTTCAACAGTTTCATCGCTCCCATGTTTGGAACATTATTCAGCATTGTAGTTTTTTTATGTAGTCTCTCTCTCTCAGAAAGAAGCTGTAATGGAACTTTATGTATGTGCAAAAAAAAGTGTTCTCCCTCTCTCCCTCTCCCTCCCTCCCGCCCTCCCTCTCTCCCGCCTGCCCGCCCGCCCGCCAGCGATGATTTTCTTTAAGGTGGCCGTCTGATCGTAATTTAGATTAATTTAACCAGTAGGTACTTGTGATGGAATTTACTATAGCACACAACAACAGAAGGAAAGAATAATGCCTATGGGTTGGGAAATGATTAATTTTGAAGGAAAGAGTTGAACAGTTAGGCCACTTTTCCACTTGCAGAAAGATTGATGTTGCAGTGCTCGATCTTCCAACGTTCGATTTAGTGGGTCTAATAAAGACCCACTAAATTGATACTGAGAGCAGCCCTGTCAGCACTGGTACTCCTACTTCTTGTGAGGAGTAGGGGAAGTCAACGGGAGTGTTTCGCCCATCAACCTCCTGCTGTGAAGATGGCGCTGAAGGTTGGCTTAAGGTATGTCAATTCCGGCTACATTTTTTACATAGCCGGAATTGCATTCCTGAAGCTGACCATTCCCCATAGTGTAGACCTGGCCTTATAGTTGAGAAGTTAGAACAGGGATAGAAACTACTTCAGCTTTTTAAAGAGAATTAAGATCCTTCAGGAAAAACAAGCCCTTTCCTAGTTTTGTAAATATGGTTATAAATTCTAAGTGTTTATAAATTGTATTGATGTGCATGCATCTCATAGCACAGTTTCAAAACAATTTTTTTTAAATACTACAGAGAGTAAAAAATCTTCCTAGCTCAATTGTAAGCTCTTTTGGGTAAGAAATGTCATTCACTATATGTTTATACTGCATCTAACACAATGGAGCTTTAGCTCATTGCAGTCTTTACCTGCTGCTGCAATGTAAATATTAAATAATAATAATAGCTGGTGTACTCATATAGAGAAGTAAAGGATCACAATTATTGTTAAATACAGTTAATATTTCCTGTATCCTGTTTCCACCTCAACAAAATACATTCTGGAGTTGTATGCACCATTTATTTATTTTCAGATTGAAACTTCACTATTTTGTTATACCCAATAGCACAGAGCAGTGGTTCTCAAACAGTGGGTTGGTACCAAGGTTCCTCCTAAGCTGTGCAGCCATGTAGCTGCCTAATAAGTCTCTGGAGGGGCTCCAGGCTGCTGCACATGGAGCTGCCACAGCCAGGGGAGAAGAGAAGTGGGCCTCTCCCCTGGCCACGTCAGTTCCTTGCTGCCCTGCTGGAGCCAGAGGAGTTGTCTTTCCCGCAGTGTTGGCTGCTCCGTGCCACAGCCGGGGGAAAGAGACGTTCCTCTGGCTCAGCAGGGAGCCATCTATTTCACACCCTCCCCCGCCACTCACCTCCCCCTCACACCAAATGGAAGTTGCCCCAGGTAAGCGCTTCTTCTTGCACCTTAACTCCTGCCACAAATCGTCTGTGTGCTGAGTGAATTTTACTTGCATTGGCATGAACATGATGTGTTGCACAATCTCTCCATACTGGTGCAAAAAAATTCGTTCTGAACATGGACATAAAAATTAGAGGGAACACTGGTTGGAACCCCAAAGTGGGTTGCAACCCCATTTTAATTGAGTCTCCAGAGCTGATGTTAGACTTGCTGAGGTCCAGAGCTAAAGCCCAAATCCCTTCCCTTGGGGCCAAAGTCAAAGTCATAGTGCTTCAGCCCTGGGTGGTGGGAGTCTGGTTATTGGCTTTGCCCTCCCCCACTTCACTACACAGGGCAATGGGGCTTGGGCTTTGTCCTTCCCCCACTCAGGGCAGCAGAGCTTGGAAGGGCTCAGGCTTCAGTCCCCTGTCCTGGAGTCACATAGTAATTGCTGTTGTCAGAAAGGGGTCACCATCCAATGAAATTTGAGAACCCCAATTGCTACTGAGAAGTTCTGCTGTATAGTTATTGAGGTATGATTTGTTCTTCTCAATTATGAATTTCCACAGTAACAACTTGTTATCTGGGGAGGACAAAGTAACTAAAATGAAGGTTACTATGGTGGCTTGGGATCGATATGATGCCACAGTCATCACTGCAGTCAACAACTTCCTTTTGAAAGTATGGAATTCGACCACAGGACAGCTTCTTCATAGTTTATCTGTGAGTAACATTCTAGTGTTTATTTCAAAATTTCTTACTTCTGTGACCAGAACAGGAGTAAGGTCTTGATTCAGTCATCCTTACACATACTAAGTAATAGCTTACTCTTGAAAGTAAGTCAGCTGTATCCTTCTCTTGAGTCCTGGTGTAAGGAATGTGTATTATGAGGAAAGAAGAAATGACCAAGTACTGCTGCTCTCCAGCGAATGCTGGCTGACATAGGAGCCCTTTAGGGCCCTAGCCAGCTAGTAGTATTAAAGCCGCTACAAGCTCAAGGAGCTGCAAATGTCCTCTTTTGTTGGACCCCCACCTCACTTGTGCCCAGCTGTGAGTCTGAGCTATTAGGCAGTGGAAGATAGTAAATGGAGGTAAACATCCTCCTAACATTGACTGAAGAGTGACACAGTTCTAATCTGATATACTTACATATCACTGACCTAAAATAAATACTTAGTTGAGCATTAAGCTTTTACATGGAAACACTATTTTCCTTCTCTACTTCCCTTTCATCACAGGGCCATGATGATGAAGTTTTTGTTTTGGAAGCCCATCCATTTGACCAAAGGATCATGCTTTCTGCAGGTCATGACGGGAACATTTTTGTTTGGGACCTTGACAAAGGAACAAAAATTCGCAATTACTTTAACATGGTAAGTACTGTCAGGAAATATTTTCACATTTGTATGAAACTGGGCTTTGGGAAGCAAGGAAGCATTTTAAGCATTTTAATGATTTTAAGAATAATACCAAGACTTTTGGCAATCTATCATGTGTATATCTTTGAAAATTAGTAGACTGTTTCTGACCAACTTTTTCAGAATGGAGTTTAAGAGAGTTGGCATTAAGATTTAGGACAGGGGTTCCCAAACTTTTTGACACGGGAACCAGTAAATCCATTCACGAACCTTTGGAGGACTGGTAATGTTTATTTGCATATTTGCATATTTATTAATCAAATGATGAATATTCAAATACGTTGTTTCTGGTCCTCCCAAAACCCCCAGTGCCAACTTTAGCAAAGCTTTTGATATGGTCACCCACAATATTCTTTCCAGCAAGTTAAGGAATATGGATTGGATAAATGGACTGGAAGACAGATAGAAAGCTGGTTAGACCAGGGTTTCCCAAACTTTTTACTTTAGTTGGAACCCTTTTTTTTCAATACTGCTTTTTGCAGCCCAAAAATATAAACACATAAAAAACAAACTGACAAAATACCGGACATATAACAGGTCTGGTATTTTCTCATTAGGTAAGTTGTATTATTACTAGATGTATCAGTATGTAGTTTCGAACTGCCTGGCTGTTAAATGTGCTCAGGCTGCATGAGTGTGTCTACGAGCCAGACAGTTCGCAACTACTCGAGGGTGTGTGTGTGTGTGTGTGGGGGGGGGGGGGACGGACAATAGAATCCCCGGGCCGGACTAACTCATGCTTTGTGATTTGCGGGGGGGGGGGGGGGGTGTGGGGGGGAGACAGGGGCAGCGTCCCAAGATCTGTATATGGCCGGGTCAGTCCCACTCCCCACAGGCCGATTCATTCCTCCCCCCTGCTCCCCCCGCTGTGCCTCTGGCCAGCCCCACTTCCCCCAACCCCCTCCCAGGCAGCCAGGTCCCCCCTGCTTCTCCTCCCAATCTCCCTTGGCCAGCCCCGCTGCCCGCATCCAGCCCTCCTTCCAGCAG
This sequence comes from Pelodiscus sinensis, assembly GCF_052426305.1. Classification (NCBI taxonomy): domain Eukaryota; kingdom Metazoa; phylum Chordata; order Testudines; family Trionychidae; genus Pelodiscus; species Pelodiscus sinensis. Next base: position 32,143,292 of record NC_143064.1, on the reverse strand, counting down.
CCACTTCTTCTCCCCCCTCCCCAATCTTCCCCAGCCAGCTCCCTGCCCCCAACCTCGCACCCTCCAGCAGCCCTTCTTCCACCGGCCCCCCAATCTCCCCAGCCTGCCCCGATTCCCCCGTCCAGTGCTGCTTCTGGTGGCCAACTCTCCTCCTCACCCCAGAATCCCCTGGCACCTGCACCTTCCCTTAGCCCTGCACCCTCCTGATGCCTCCACCTTCCCTTACTGCCCCTGCTCCCTTTGCCCTCTTTTTCCCTGATACCCACCCCCTCACCACTCTCTTCCCCATCCCTTCCTGCCCCTCTGTGCCCTCACACATGACTTGCTCAATCCCCACCACTCTCATGACCACCCCTTCTTTCAAGCCTTCTCCCAGCACCTCCTCCTGCAGCCCCCAATGCCCTTCCCCTCTCCTCTCCTCTCCCAGCATCACCCTGTCCCCCCTCCCACTGAAACCTGCCCTCCTACCCTTTCCCTCATTGTCTGCACTTGGCCCCCTGGCATTTGTCTTTCTCTCCTGCACCCTGTCCCTTGGTGCCTTCCCCTCCCCCCGCCCAAGCCCCTTCTCCTTCCACTCCTTTCCCACCGCACAAGCCCACTGCTGCCTCCTCGCCTCCACCCAAGCCCGTTCCCTACCTTCTGCCTTCCACATTGCAGGACTGGAGGCCGCCGGAGCCATCGTGGCCCCGCCATGTGCCTCTGCAAACTTTTAAAATCCTGGGCCGTGATGTCACGTCACGCCCGGGCGTCCTCCCCGCCCACGTGCAACGCCGCACATGGGCAGCAGCAGGCGGTGAGGAGGAGCCGCGCATGGCGGGGACACTCTGGGGGCGGGGTAGGAGGACGTGCGGAGGAGGGATGGCGTGGAGGGCCCCGTGCCAGGTAGAGCCAGGGGAGAGACCCAGCTCCACATATCGGTGGAGCGGGGCCCCCGGCTCTGTAACTCTCTGGAGTTACATAATACATAATGCAGTTACATAATACATAATGATAATTGAAGAGTCTGAAGTAGAACAGATTGAATCTTCATATTGAAGCTAGTGTACAAAATAAGGATGTTATTAACTAGTCAACTATCCGATAAGCAGATGCTTATTGGAGAGTCAGTCGACTAGTCGATTCACCCCTCCCCCCCCCCCCCGCTGCCTCTATCAGATAGAGGCAGCAAAGGGGGAAGGAGGGAAGAGGGAGTACTTCAAAGCAGCAGCGCCACACAGCTGATCCCCAGCTCAGCTGTGTGGTGCTGCTGCTTTGAAACACTGAAGTGGCATTTCAAAGCGGCAGCGCTGCAAGGAGCCCAGGGTCAGCTGGGGAGTCGCCAGTTTATCCCGGGTTCCATTGAAATGCTGTGCAGAGCCCGGGATCAGCTGGGGAGTCCTCTGCTGACCCCGGGCTCCAGGAGGGTGCTTCCACTTTGAAATTCACAAGAGCCTCTGCTGGGGACTCTTGTACATTTCAAAGCTAACATGCCTGCGTGCAGCTTGGAGTCAGTGGGACTTCCTGCTGGCCCCAGACTGCACACGGAGTTCCGCATTCCTCCTTTGAAATGTACAGGAACCCCAGTGGGGCTCTTGTACATTTCAAAGGAAGAATGCGTAAGTGCCTGTTGAGTAGTCATGGAAATTCTATCGACTACTCGACTAGCAAATTAACTGATATTTAACATCCTTAGTAGAAAGTAAATTATTTAAAACTGGATATGCTGTGTTTGTATATTACAGATTGAAGGCCAAGGCCATGGTGCTGTGTTTGATTGCAAATTCTCACCAGATGGACAGCATTTTGCCTGCACAGACTCACATGGACATTTGCTGCTATTTGGTTTTGGATGCAATAAATATTATGAAAAGGTGGGTTGATTGAAACTTAGGCTTCTGTATCTTGGGCTGATTCTGTTTGCGAAGTGTTGTTTATGATAATTCTCTCATCATGAGCTCTAAGTCATACTTGTCTGTGGGTATATAAATAAAAATCTGCATGTGTTTAAATATCCCACAGCAAATCTTCTTAAGGTAGTGGGAATTGAGGATGTTTGCAAATGCGAAAAGAATATGACTTGAAAAAGAAAATAACGTGGGGTAATCTTTGTATATACTTAACCTAATGTAGCAAGGAGAGATGTCACTGATCAAAATGTGCCACTGCTATTCTTTCAAATTTTATACAAGTTCTTCTCTCCAACACAGGCAGTCAGCCCGTGTCATGTTCTGCTAGATCTGATAAAAGCCTTCATTTGATGTAAGAGCTTCCAACTGCAAATGGAACAGAAAATTGACGATATAATTATTGTGCAGTGATTCCTCTGAATCAGTGCCTGTGTGTGAATTTTAGAGCTCTGAAAACAAGAAATGTTAGTCTCAGTGCCAGACTTCCAAAAGGAGCCTTTGCAGAGTGCAGGCAGAGAACGAGGCACATATATGGAGCACACTTGGCAGCTGCCAAGTGTTTGCCCTTGCAGTACATGAATGTAGCTCAGATTCAGTGACATCACAGCATGTCATCTCCCAGCTTCTGTAACAACTGTCTACAAGCCCTCTGACTTCACCAGGACCCTGGCCTGGCTACATTTTGTTCTCTTGACGTGTCCGTTTCACTCAGGTGGATCTGGAGTTTTAAACTTTACCTCAATACATTTTGATATGTGCTTCTTGGGTTTGGGGAGGATCAGAGCTATAATTTGAGCCTCATGCATATGAAAAAAGAATTAGAATCACCAGGAGATTTTGTAAATACCATTTTTAAGGGGTGGGGCTAAGTCTCAAGAACTCATTGCGAACATGATCCTGAATTTGGTCCTCTTATTCTGTCCTTGCACTCATGAGGTACAGTCTGCATATGGATTTCAAGACATTGAGTCAGCTTGTGGATTTTTGTCCACTGAAAATAGTCGTCAAACAGTGGTTCTGAAGCTTAAATATAATAGTATTGCTGCTCTGCTATAATAAAAATGACGTTCTGGGGTATGAGTAGGAGGGACCAGTAGTGGTTTGGGCTTTGGAAGTTTTTAGACTGATAGAAGTATGTTTAGTTTACAAGAAATGTGAAACTTTTCTTCTGAGTTCCTGTTGGCACCTGGGTGGTTCATTCTTGCTCTCTTCCCCACCTGCTTACCTCATCTTCATGTACAAGCTTAATTTTTTTTCTCTATCTGTTCTTCATTATGGCCAGTGAAAGACTGTACCTCAGTTTTATAATCCAGCAAGGTCATTCCTTAAGCTGTCCCAAGGAGAATCATTAGAAAGAGGCAGAAGACATTTACTTCTATTCTCTTGCCACCTTGCTTGGCATGTCGTGCTGCTGAAGCTTGATTGCTCAGTAGTATCATAATTTTAAAGCTTTGAGTACAGAAGCCATTTGTGTTTTCCATCATGGAATTGCCTCTGGTTGTTGTGTTCTAAGGATGCAGAAACCATTCTAAAGCAGACTGCTGTTAGTGACTTCTAACCTAATACTAAATTTCCTTTATATAGATTCCAGATCAGATGTTCTTCCATACAGATTATCGGCCACTAATCCGTGATGCTAATAACTATGTACTGGATGAACAGACCCAACAGGCTCCACATCTCATGCCTCCCCCATTCCTAGTGGATGTGGATGGAAATCCACATCCCACAAAGTACCAACGTCTTGTACCAGGACGGGAAAATTGTAAGGACGAACAACTTATTCCTCAGCTGGGATATGTGGCTAATGGTATGTTATCTTAAACTCTTGTTTTATATGCATTTCAGTAAGGTTATTAATGCTAATAAACTAGGGGAAAATTAGAGAGAATAATCTATTTTTTTTTACTTAAAACCACCAGAGACAGGAGTTGGATTATTGTAGATAAACTATAGCACTTACACATTATTGAGCCTTATTCTGTGAGCAATATAGTCAACAAGTAAACTCATTAATTGCAGCGGGGCTGTCTGCAAGATAATTTGCTATAGAATATGAGTAAAACTGGCAGAATAGGGCCCTGCATATTGTCAATACAGTAGTTATAAAGTAAAGTGGTCTTGGAAAAAACAGGGTTTGGTTTTGCAATCAAGTGTGTTCTTTGTAATATAAACTTTACAACAGACGGATCTGTATAAGAGAATGGACAGGTAATGCAAATGAAACATTAGTACAGTATTTGTTTTCTGTTGATAAATGTGGCTTTCAGCTTGAGACTTGCAATGGGTGGGGAGAATATTTTTAATTTTGGACAGTTTGCATTAGGGATGTAATAGTGTAGTTGATTAACCCATTAACCGATAAGCAGAAGCTTATTGGTTAATGCTATAGACTAGGGGTTGGTAACCTATGGCCAAGCCAATTTTCAGCAGTACACAGGGTGGGAGCTCAACCCCGCCCCTTCTTTCCTGTGCAGCTGCGGGAGAGCCCTCCTTCTTCCCTGCAGCAGGTTAGGCTGCAGTGGGAGGAGGCAGCACTGGGGCTGAGGCTCCTCAGCTGTGCCTCTGGGTCCGACCTGACACCATGTGGCCATGGCAGCATTGCTTTGGCCTCCGACTGCCCCAAAGGTGTTGCTGCCACAGCCATGTGGTCCTAGGCTGACCCTGGAGGCGCCACTGCCATGCATTCTGGGGCTGGCTGCCACGCACTGCATGGCAAGGGCACCTCCAGGGCCAACCAAGGACCACATGGCCTCAGAAATTGCTGCAAAGGGGGTGTAAAGTGAAGTAAGTGTTCCACTTCATGGTCAGACCCCCTCACTCACATCCCTTCCCTTCCCCTCCTGTCCACCAAGACCCTACAACCCCAGTTGCTCTGACACCCTCCCTGTTGGCCAGACACTCCCCCTCCTGGCCAAACACCCAACCCCCACCCTGCTCCCGCATCCACCTTTGCTCCTGCACCATCCCTCCTGGCCACACACTGCACCCTGCCTTGCTCCTGCTCCCTCCACCTGGCTGAACATTCTATTCCCAGCCTGCTTCTGCATCCTATATCCCACCCAGACCTTGCAACCTCTCTTGCTTCTGCACCCTGCCTCCCTCCCAGATCCTGCACACCCATCCCTCCCATTCGCTGGCAGCCCTGTCTCACACACTGAACTCCTCATTTTTGTCTCTACCCTAGAGCCTAAGGAGGTCCATAAAATCCAGTAAACTCTGGCACCCCAGAAAAGTAAATCTGGCCTATGGAAAACCCTGAACCTCAGTCCTCCCTGTCCCTTCCTCTCACCTTGTGAGGCTGGAGCACCAGAGGAGTGAGGTGTCTTAGTTGGGGGCCACATTAGTGAGGGTTGGGGTTTTTTGGAGGAGTTTTTTGCTTCTCACTTTTGTGGTCCTCAACTAATTTTTCTGTGCATAAGTGACACCTGGCACAAAAAAGGTTCCCCACCCCTGCCATAAATAAAGAAAACATTGAAACCTTTTGTGTTGGATGTAATATTTTACTTTATTTAAAGTGAAGTTTGTTAAACTAACATGAGAAAGTTAAAATGTTTCATCTTTTTAATCATTTAAATTAAACCGTTCTCCCTAGCTGCAGTTGTTTCAGAAAATAAGGTCACCATACCCAGCCTGCCCCTGCTCCCGTGAATAAGTGAAATCTTGTCATGCCACTTCTGAAAAATTGCCAACCCCTGCTATAGACTACACCCATCCCCTTCGCTCCCCGGCTCTACATTAAAAGTGTATGAGGAGCCAGATGGGCAGGCAGCCTGGCTCAGTCTCAGCTTGTACTGGGTTTGGGTGCTCAGACCCATCCCGGACAGGGGCTGCTGCCACTCCTGTATTGGGGACAGCAGCACGGGGCAACAGGCAGCCGGTTCATGAGGGGAGCTGGTTTTTAAACTGGCTCCTCTCACAGACCACCTTCCACCTGGCACCCCATGCTGATGCCTTTGATACAGAGGCAGCAGCGTGCGGTGGCAGGGGACTCCTTGGGAGTGGGTCTGGAGCGCACTGGATGCTGGCCCCACCCCTGGGGACTGTAGAATATTTGAGTAACTGATAAGAATTCAAGAGGTTACTCGATTATTCAGTTAACTGATATCAAAATCCCTACTTTGCATAGATAAGTAATTCCCTATATGGCAAAAGAGATTTGGGTAGGCAAATAACGTGCGGTATAAGGACCAGATAACAGGAAGACTTCTCTTGGGTTTTTTGTAAGTATATATTTTCATACAAACTGATAGTCTTTGACTTTTGCTGCAGTCCACATGAATGATAAAAATAGCTTTTAACATCTGTAGTAGCATGAGTGGAATGATAAATGACTAAAACAAAACGTAATGAGGAAATATTCAGAGAAGGAGCTAGGTATGTTATAGAAGTCTTTGTTGTAGTTTACCACCTTGCCGAAATAGTTGGTGAGCAGTGTATCTTGCTTAGACAGCAGGAAAAAACAATAGAAAGATTAACTTGCAAAGTGATATAAGGCATGTGAATTGAAGGAAGAAGGCCCTCTGCATTGCAAGGCGTGGAGAGCAGACTGACAGTCTAATACATTACCGAGTATGGGAGCTTGTGAATTGTTAATAGAACTGAAGCTGATCATTTGGTGTTATTGTTCTCACTAAGGTGATGGCGAAGTGATTGAACAGGTGATTGGGCAGCAAACCAATGACCAGGATGAGAGTATTCTGGATGGAATGATTAGGGAGCTGCAGAGAGAACAAGATCTGAGGCGAATGAATGAAGGTGAAGCTATCCCAAATCCTCCATACAATAGATCACACTCTGTTAATGGTGGTAAGCATTCCCTCATCTCAGTTACTCATTTAATCTGTCTGAACTACTGTGGCCAAGTGTTTGGATTGGCCACACTGAGAATGTGTCTGCCTTTGTAAATTTGACCCAATAGTTTCAGCTGGGGAAATGTTTTTCAGGGCCGATTTCAGAAAAGCAAGTATGTTTGCCTGTCTCCATTAGGGATGTTAAAATGTGTTTATTTAAGTAAACCAATAATTGCTGAAATACGGGGGGAAGTTATGGGCATTACTTTGTTCGTCGATTAGACCTAATTTGTGAGACAGAGACAGCAGCGGGGTGGGGTGGGAGGAAGGGAGAAGCAGCTTCACAGGAGTAGTATGTGTGGGGAGCCAGCTTAAAGCACATACTCTACATCAGCGTTTCCCAAAGTGTGGCCCAGTAGTGGTCCTTAGAAAAAAAAGTACCGGTCCTCAGAAAAATTTTCCCGCATGATTCTTGGGAGAGAGCCTGCTGCCGCGGCGTCTCTGCCGGGCGTGCTCCCGGGCGGCGGGGCTAGATATGGTGAGCACTAGGACCCAGGGAGAAGGCCGGGTGCACTAATGCAAAGCGCCTGGTGCTGGACACAGCCAGAGGAGCCAGCGCTGGCCAATAAAGCGGCCAGGATTGGGGCTAGGGGCGAGGGTGGGGGGCGGAGCAACCCGCTGGACAGGTAGGGCCAGTGACATGCCCCAGGGCAGGGTGCAGCCTGCGGTTTCATCCACAAACGCGGGCACGACTGGGGGAGAGGACACGGGGCTACTCACCCGACCTCCAGGGCCCATACGAGCTGAGTCACCCGTCAGGCCTGAAAGGGAACTTCTAACCTTACCGGTCCCAAATGGGGATGAAGTAGATACCTTGGGATTGGGGTCTGGAAACTGCCCAGGGCAGTCGACCGGGCCCGCTCCTTTTGGGTGGGAGGACCAGAAACAATTTATCTGCATATTCATCATTTGCTTAATAAATATGCAAATAAATGTTACTGGTCCTCCAAAAGCTTGTGAATGGGTTTACTGGTCCCCAGTATCAAAAAGATTGGGAACCACTGCTCTACATGTACCAGCTCTACATGTCTGTCCCCCTCCTGCCCTGTGCAGACGCAACAGTGCAGGGGGTGAGGAGGGCAGGCAGCTCCATGGGAGCCAGCAGCAGTTCTGGGGCAGGGCTAATCTCCATCCAGAGTCTTCTCTCCCCCGATTCAGAGGAGGGATTTGAATCGTCATTTCCTACCCCACAATTGAGTGCCTTAATCGCCAGGATATAGAGACATTCACTCTCTCTGACCAAATGAATATTTATGCAAAGTGTACTCAGAGCATTCAAAAAATTAAGAATCCTGCACGCACTATTTTAAAATTCTGCAAATTTTATTTGTCAAATAAATGTTGTGGCTCCAGGATGGCTCTGGGAAGCACAGGCCACTGGCTGCACAGAGGTGATCATGGTACAGCTCCACCCACCCTCCCCCAGACATGGACTCAGGACTGAGGCTACGCTCAATCCTAACACAGTGCAAGGACCCAGGCCTGTCCCAGAAACTCTCCAAGGCCCTGCATCTCCATGCCAGGTGCACCAGGCGTGGGTAGGCAGGCTCAGCATGGCAAGTGTGTGGGTATCCGGGTCTGGATTGAGAGGGTTTTGTGTGGCCTAATCTGGGTGCAGGAGGCCCATTGGGAGATCCGGGTGTGAGGAGAATCTGGAGGCAGGGGAATGTTGGGGGGGAGGGTAGGGCTCTGGGTGAAACGGTAATGGGATGCTATGGGAGGGCCCAAGTAAAGGTGACTGGGGGATAGAGCTCAGCATGCAGGCCTGCAAGGGGGATCAGTGAGAGAGTTCAGATTCTGTGGGAGTGGGGCTCTAGGAGCAGCTGGTTGGGGCTCGGTGGGGTGGGGATCTAGATGGCCCATTAGAGCAGTCCATGTGCATGGGGGTGGGGTTCTAAATGTGTGAAGGGTGTGGCTCAGGAGCAGGGTATGAGGGAATCTGGATGCATACGGTTTGGGTAGATGGGGGAGCAGCTCATTCTACCAAGATCCTTCTCCTTGAAGCTGAGGCGTCATGGGTTCAGGAAGTGGATTGGGGGAGTTTGCAAAGGTTCCTGCAGCTGGCAGAGAAATCTGGGGGTGGGTCTGACCCTGCCACAGATGCCATGTAGGGAAAGTCCTGTCCTTCCCAGCCCAGCTGGGACAAGTTGCTGGGCCCAGCGCAGGATAAGAACAACCAGTCTGGTATTCCCCAGTCCTATCATGTGTCCCACAGAGACTTACCTCGCTGCTGGCTGCTCTGAGTACCTGAAACATACTGCTTGGGAGGATTGCATGACTGCTCCCGTGGCTTCCCTTTGCTTCTCTGTCAGCAAATAATTTTTATGCAGGAAAGCAAAGACTTGTGCAGGGGTAGTCTGGACGTTCCGCGGTCGACATCAAAGGCATTTGTCGACCACCCAGGTATGCCTCCTGGCATGAGGCATACCTGGGTGGTCGGCAAATGCCTTTGATGTCAACCCCCACGCGTCCAGACTACCGTGCTGAGCCAACAAACAGCTGATCGGCTCAGCAAGGCAGCCATGTAAATTTAAATGAAGCGGCGATTATTTAAATCCCCGCTTCATTTTCCTATGCCTGGTAGTCTAATCTACATGCCTCTGTCGCCAGAGGCATGTAGTCTAGACGTACCCCTAAGCTGGTCATTGAGTTCAGCCCCCTGCCCAAAGCAGGACCAATCCCAACTAAATCATCTCAGCCAGGGCTTTGTCAACCCAAGACTTAAAAGCCTATAGGGATGGAGATTCCACCTCCTCCCTAGGTAACCCATTCCTAGGGAAATAATTTTTCCTAATATCCAACCTAAACCTCCCCCACTGTAACTTAAGACCACGGCTCCTTCTTCTGCCATCCCTCACTACTGAAAACAGTCTCTCTCCATCCTCTTCGAAACCTCCCTTCAGGAAGTTGAAGGCTGCTATCAAATCCCCTCTCACTCTTATCGTCTGCAGTCTAAATAAGACCAAATCCCTCATCCTGTCCTCATAGGTCATGTGTTCCAGCCCCCTAATCATTTTGGTTGCCCTCCGCTGGACCTTTTCTGTGTCCACGTCCTTTCTGTAATGGGGGGGCCCAGAACTGGACGCAATACACCAGATGCAGCCTCATCAGTGCTGAATAAAGGGGAATAATCACTTCTCTAAATCTGCTGGCAATACTCCTCCTAATGCAACCCAATATTGCATTCACCTTCTTGGCTACAAGGGCACACTGTTGACTCATATCCAGCTTCTCATCCACTGTAATCCTCAGGTCCCGTTGAGCCCGACAATCTAGCCAGCTTTCCATCCACCTTACAGTCCATTTATCCAATCCATATTCCCTTAACTTGCTGGCAAGAACATTGTGGGAGACCGTATCAAAAGCCTTGCTAAAGTCAAGATATATCACATCCACTGACTTTCCCATGTCCACAGAGCCAGTTACCTCATCATAGAAGCTAATAAGATTGGTCAGGCATGACTTGCCCTTGGTGAATCCATGTTGATTATTCCTGAGAATAGAGTAGAGCGGAAGAATGACTTCTCGTGTCTTGCTCACAACACACCTGTTAATGCCTCACAGAATCATGTTTGCTTTCTTTGCAACAGTATCACACTGCTGACTCATATTTAACTTGTGGTCCACTATAACCCCTAGATCCCTTTCTGCGGTACTCCTTCCCAGACCATCGCTTCCCATTCTGTATGTGTGAAACTGATTGTTCCTTCCTAAGTGGAGCACTTTGCATTTGTCTTTATTAAACTTCATCCTATTTATCTCAGACCATTTCTCCAATTCGTCCAGGTCATTTTGAATTATGTCCCTATCCTCCAGATTAGTCACAACCTCTCCCAGCTTGGTATCATCTGCAAACTTAATAAGCGTACTTTCTATACCAATATCTAAATTGTTGATGAAGATATTGAACAGAGCTGGTCCCAAAACAGAGCCCTGCGAAACCCCACTTGTTATGCCTTTCCAGCAGGATTGTGAACCATTAATAACTACACTCTGAGTACGGTTATCCAGCCAGTTATGCACCCACCTTATTGTAGCCCCATCTAAGTTGTATTTCCCTAGTTTATTGATAAGAATATCATGCGAGACCGTATCAAACACCTTACTAAAGTCTAGGTATACCACATCCACCGCTTCTCCCTTATCCACAAGACTCGTTATCCTATTAAAGAAAGCTATCAGATTGGTTTGACATGATTTGTTCTTTACAAAACCATGCTGGCTGTTCCCTATCACATTGCCACTTTCCAAGTGTTTACAGATGATTTCCTTAATAACTTGCTCCGTTATCTTCCCTGGCACAGAAGTTAAACTAACTGGTCTGTAGTTTCCTGGGTTGTTCTTATTTCCCTTTTTATAGATGGGCACTATATTTGCCCTTTTCCAGTCCTCTGTAACCTCTCCTGTCTCCCATGGTTTTCCAAAGATGGTAGCTAGAGGCTCAGATATCTCCCCTATCATCTCCTTGAGCATTCTAGGATGCATTTCATCAGGCCCTGGTGACTTGCAGGCATCTAACTTTTCTAGGTGATTTTTAACTTGTTCTTTTTTTATTTTACCTTCTAAAATTACCCCCTTTCCACTGGCATTCACTATGTAAGGCATTCCTACAGACTTCTCGGTAAAGACTGAAACAAAGAAGTCATTGAGCATCTCTGCCATTTCCAAGTTTCCTGTTACTGTTTCTCCCTCTCCACTGATCAGTGGGCCTACCCTCTCCTTGGTCTTCCTCTTGCTTCTAATATATTTATAAAATGTCTTCTTGTTTCCCTTTATTCCCGTAGCTAATTTGAGCTCATTCTGTACCTTTGCCTTTCTAATCTTGCCCCTGCATTCCTGTGCTGTTTGCCTATATTCATCCTTTGTAATTTGTCCTACTTTCCATTTTTTATATGACTCCTTTTTTTTATTTTTAGATCATTCAGGATCTCGTGGTTAAGCCAAGGCGGTCTTTTGCCATATTTTCTATCTTTCCGACACATTGGAATAGCTTGCTTTTGGGCCCTTAACAATGTCCCTTTGAAAAACTGCCAACTCTCCTCAGTTGTTTTTCCTCTCAGTCTCGATTCCCATGGGACCTTACCTATCAGCTGTCTGAGCTTACCAAAATCCGCCTTCCTGAAATCCATTGTGTCTCTTTTGCTGTTCTCCCTTCTACCCTTCCTTAGAATTGTGAACTCTATGATTTCATGATCACTTTCACCCAAGCTGCCTTCCACTTTCAAATTCTCAACCAGTTCCTCCCTATTTGTCAGGATCAAATCTAGAACAGCTTTCTCCCTGGTAGCTTTTTCAACCTTCTGAAATAAAAAGTCTCCAATGCAGTCCAAGAATTTATTGGATAGTTTGTGCCCTGCAGTGTTATTTTCCCAACGTATATCTGGATAGTTGAAGTCCCCCATCACCACCAAATCTTGGGCTTTGGATGATTTTGTTAGTTGTTTAAAAAAAAACCTCATCCACTTCTTCCACCTGGGTAGTTGGCCTGTAGTCGACTAATAGCATGACATCACCTTTATTTTTAATCCCTTTTAGCCTAACCCAGAGACTCTCAACATTTCCATCTCCTATGCCCACCTCCACCTCACTCCAAGTGTGTTCATTTTTAATGTATAAAGCAACCCCTCCTCCCTTTTTTTCCCTGTCTATCCTTCCTGAGCAAGCCGTCCCTTAACAAATCTAGTTTAAAGCCCTCCTCACTAGATTTGCAAGCCTGCCTGTGAAGATGCTCTTTCCTTTCTTGGTTAGGTGGATCCCATCTTTTCCTAACAATTCTTGTGCCTGGAACAGAGTCTCATGGTCGAAGAAACCAAAGCCCCCTCTCCCGACACCACCTGCACAACCACGCATTTATTTCTACGATCGAAGATCTCTACCTGGACCTTTTCCTTCAACAGGGAAAATGGACGAGAACACCACTCGTGCTTCAAATTCCTTGATCCTTCTTCCCAGCGCTACATAATCTGCAGTGACCTGCTCAAGGTCATTCTTGGCCATATCATTAGTTCCCACATAGAGAAGCAGGAAGGGGTAGCGATACAAGGTTTAATCAGTTTTGAAAGTGGCGAGGAGTCCTGTGGCACCTTATAGACTAACTGAAGTGTAGGAGCATAAGCTTTCGTGGGCAAAGACCCACTTCGTCTACATGCATCTGACGAAGTGGGTCTTTGCCCACGAAAGCTTATGCTCCTACACTTCAGTTAGTCTATAAGGTGCCACAGGACTCCTCGCCGCTTTTGCAGATTTAGACTAACACGGCTACCCCTCTGATCAGTTTTGAAAGACTGTCGGTTACATCCTAAATTCTAGCTCCTGATAAGGAGCACGCTTCTCGAGATTCCAGGTCTGGATGGCAGATAGATGACTCCGTCCCTCTTAGGAGGGAGTACCCAACCACCACTACCCATCTTTTTATTTTGGGGGTGGTGCTCGTGGAACTCCCTCATTATCATTTATTCTCTGCAGGGATGATGCTTCCTAATTTTTCATATTGTAATGTCACCATAAGAGGGTACATTTAACAAGTAGGTAAAGGTATTAGGACTTAGGACTTTCACTAAGCTGTGAAAAGCAAATTCTTTCTTGCTGCTATCTATGTGATTAAGTGTTTATAAAATATACAAACATATTTGTTTTGTCCCAGTGTTTCATTTCAAAGCTTGCATTTGTTCTCCTGTTCAAGTGTTCTGTTTCAGTGAATTTTCCTTATATAGACCATGATTAAAAGCTAGATCAAACCCAATTAGATTTGACCAGCTGATCACAAAGCAGCTTATTGTCTGTTGTAACAGATGCTATGGATGTGTGCTGTACGTTATCTAATCACAAATCAGTTTATGCATAATATCCAAAGTGCTCAAAGTTTACTGTACATTTGCTAGTAATCTGGTTGTAGAAATGAGTGACTTGTTTATGTTTAAACTATCTGTTACTGGTTGAGCTCTGTGGGAGCAGTATGCTTAGAACTGCCTAACCAAAGAAGTGATAGGAAAGGATTACATCAACAGAACACCTCATTTCACTTTGATCTAAATCAGTGGTTCCAAATACGTGACTCACAGCCTGCTTGAGGTTCTTATCTGGCCTTTATGATGCTTTTAAATTTTGCAAAGTGCTGGTTTTCATTTAAAAAAAAAAAGTCAAGTTCATATGGTTGTGAAGATAACCTTCCAAACATGAACTAAATGTAAACTGATGGAAAATTGATGCTCTGTTGTCTTCCAGAATTTGCAGGCTACCTCAAACAGTAGATGTGAGACACACAACTTGCCTATATTCATCTCAGTGAAGTATTTACACATCAGTCTATTTGGAAGTTTAAGAACTAGATCGGGGTAGCCAACCTGTGGCTCCTGAGCCACACGAGGCTCTTCAAAGAAAAAACTGCGGCTCCCGCACCCACAGCTCGGAGCTCTGAAGGGGGCACGGGATGCCAGTACAGACTTCAAAATGGCCGCCTTCACAATGGCTGCCCTTAAAAGGGCTGTGGCCGGGCCTCCTCTCCCCTCCCCCCTTTTTTTTCTTTTTTTTTCTCGACAAAATGCAGCGGCTAGTGCTCCCCCCCCCCCTCTTTTTCTTAGCAGCCTTTTTCCCTTGGCTCTTTGCACTGTATCCACCACTATTTTGGCTCTTCATCTCTAGTGGGTTGGCCACTCTGAACTAGATTAGAACACAGTTTTGCACAATTATGAGCCTACTTTGCATATGCGATATTTGTGCATATAGAAATTAGATAATCTCACTTCCAAATGACCAGGTAAACCGAAAAGAGGGATAGCTGTAGTATTAGTGTTGCCCAGCATCATCTTATCCCCACTTGACTAAACAAAGGAAGACAGACTCTGGCTGGCCAAGTGGTGGCATGAGGCTGCCTCCTTTGTGCTGGCTGATGCTGTGGCCCACGCGGTTAGGCTGTCCCTGCTGGCCTGAGACAGCCTCACCGGCCCCAGTTCAAGATCTGGCGGGTGGGTCATCACTTGCACTTCAATGAGGACATCGCTTGAACTCAAATGCACTGTGGTTTGATTTTCCCTATTTTCTTTGCCTTAGTTAACCATTTTTAATTCATGAACTGGTTTTATTAAAATGGCTGAATTTCTTAAATTATTATGTCAAACCCAGTAGGCTTTCTCATTTTAATTAGTTTTAAAATTAGCCTTTAAATTTTTAAAAAATCATATTTAGTCTAAACACTTTTAATTAAACGTTTTCAAATAGCCAAAAGTTAAAATCAAATATCTAAAACAAATAGTATCTTTTCTGAATATACTTTTAACTCATGATCTACTAACTCATCACAACATAAGGAAGATATAGTATAGAGCAGGGTTACTTAACATCAGCCTGTTTGTTTGTGGCCCACGATGCAGTTTGGATTTACAGAGGGCTCAACACACGGCCCGCATGTAGGATCCTTTGAACAAGGCCTCCACTGGGAACACACTCCCAGGCGGGGTGAGCAGTGAAAGATGCAAGCGGATGGGCTGGTTGGAACAGCTGAGTACAGGGTGTTGCTGTTTCTAACCCCCTGGGAGGAGGCGCCGGGGCATTGTGGGAAGTGCCTTGTATTCATGCCCGTCAGTGTGAAAGACTCTATTTGCATATATTTGCTTATATACTTCCATATATATGCAACCACACTTAAGTTGCGGCCCTTAGCATGTGTTGTGAGTATCATTGTGGCTCTCGGGGCTTCCACAGTTGAATAGCCCTGGTATAGAACAAGACAACTAGAATTAATGTCAGGGTTATCCAAGATAAAATAGCTGAAAAAATCAGACTACAAACCATCAAGCATGTAATTCATAAATTCAAGAGCCCAAAAAGGACTATTATTAGATCAGTGACTCTCAGCCTCTCAAGACTACTGTACTCCTTCTTAGGAGTCTGATTTATCTTTTGTATTCCCACATTTAAAAACTATTTGCGTACAAAATCTTCTATAATCACTGAAATATGTGACCAAGAGCTGTAAACTCAATCCCTAGCACAAAATACAATGAATGAAGGTGTGCTTGTGATATACCTTTGTGTGTGTGTGTGTGTGTGTGTGTGGTGTGTGTGTGTGTGTGTGTGTGTGTGTATATATATATGGGTGTGTATGGAGTCAGGCAGATGTAGGAGAGCAGTAAACAAACACGCATATCAAGCAATGAACTACTCAGGAGAGCAATAGCAGGAGTATCTCCTTTTATTCATAATTATAGCTTCTTTGATGTTGAAAATGAAGAAGCCCAGTATGTTTTCAGTTGTAGGATTTTGATTCACATTTTCAGGAAACTTAATATAAGTGACACATTAGACTGAACAGATTTATAATTCCCCTTCTTTGGCATACATTAGTTTCATGGCTACTGAAAATGTTGCAGTATTTTTTTGATTTCATATTATTATTTAAAGTTAATTATCCCATATTTTAGTATTCTTTCTTCCATAGCATTTAAAAATATATAAAAAATATTTGTTAGTAACTGGTGGGTACCACTGTGGCACATACCTGAAGAAGCGCACATGACCCCAATATTGGTGCAGAAGACAAAACTCACTCCGCTCATGTATGGAAAATCTTAGAAGGGAACACTAATATAGAGCCCTGCAAAGCTGTGGATATCTGGTTTATATCTGCAGGTATCTGCGGATGTGGATGCAGATATCCATAGCTCATTTTTGCGATTATGGATGTGGATGCAGATACAAATTTTGTATCTAGAATCCCGGAAATTTGCAGATATCTGCTTTATATCCATGGGTATCCATGTCAATGTGAATATTCACCACTTATTTTTGCAGATGTGGATCAAATTTTGTATCCGTGCAAGGCTCTAGGAAATGTGTTGAAACCTATAGCAATTTAATTTTCAAAAGCTCCTAAATAAAAGTACTGTTGAAAATCAATGGGCCTTTGGTCCATCAGCACTTACAAAAACCCATTACTTGGCCAAGAAATTTCCTAGAAAACCTTCTGTACTTTAGAAAGTCACAGCACAGACTGATTGTTTTTTAATTAGTTTCGAAGTGGTTGGTAACATTCCAGCAACATAGTGAAGTAGCTCTTCCTACGTATTCATTGAAAATATCAAAACCCTTCAGCTCATGTTAGTCTAGGGTTGCGAGCCCTCATGATTTTGCTGGATATCTCCCATAATTGGACTTGATCTCCAGGATGCTCCTGAAGCAAAACTGGGAAATCGGCCGCTAAAGACCAGTGGTACAGAGAGCTAAAGAGGCTCCCTACCTGTCCTGGCCCTGCAGTGCTCCCAGAAGTGGTTGGTATGTTCCTCCCTGCAGGCCTTGAAGGATGGGCCAAGGCATCGCTGTGCTGCCCCCACTCTAAGCAACAACTCTGCATCTCCCTTTGGCTGGGAACTAAGGCCACAGAGCCATCTGGTCTCTCTTGCCTAGGGGCCTTTGGAAGGGATGTGCTAGCCACTTCTGGGGAGCAGCATGGGGCTAGGGCGGGCACCTTAACTTCGTACCTCAAGCTCAGCCCAGGGCCTCTTCTGTACTTCAAACCCCTGACCCACAGACCAGAGTCCACACTTCCTTCCACAGCCCAGCTCCATGCCCCATTCCAGTGAAAGTGAGTGTGGGTGAGGAAGAGCGGGCAACAGAGGGAAGAGGGATGGAGTGAGCAGGGAAGGGGCAGGGCCCAAGATATTTGGGTTTGTGAGATTAGACAGTTGGCAGGCCTATAATAATGGCTGATATTCAGTTGATCAGTAACTATGACAAAACTGCTTTCTCCTGGGCCAGTGCAACTATGCTCTTCCACTTACAGAGGACTGAGGGTACATCTACACTGCAACACTATTTTGAAATAATTAGCGCTATTCTGAAATAACTTAGTCTGTGTCTATACAGCAGGCAGTTATTTCAAAATAGTGTCAAAATACTGTCAAGCTGGATGACTTCTTACTCTGACTCCTGTAACCCTCATTGTACGAGGAATAAGGAAAGTCGGAGGAAGAGTGCTCTATTTCAAAATAAGTACTGTGTAGGCACTCCCTATTTCAAAATAAACCATTTCAAAATAAGATACTCAGTTGAAGTAGCTCAGTTTGTATAGCTTATTTCGAGTTAAGCCCTGTAGTGTAGACGCACCGTGGCTATGTCTACACTATGAGTTTTCTTGGAAAAAATATGCTAATGAGGGACTCATTTGCATGAGTCACAATCTCATTTGCATATTTTCTGCTGATCCGTTTTTGCGCTGGGGTTTCTTGCAGAAAAAGGGGGTTTTGTGGAAAAAGAAAACATCCATGCTGCTTGTTTTTGTGCAAAAATGGATTGACAGAAAATATGCAAATGATATTGTGACTCATGCAAATTAGTTCCTCATCATATTTTTTGCCGACAAAACTCGTAATGTAGACGTAGCCTCTGAGAAGAAACTCTGTCTAGCTCTAAATTTTTATGCACAGAAATGAAAGCAAAAAAGATCTTTGTGTTTGTGTTTTAGCTCTTAGAAGTCCAAGTTTGGATTCCCCACCAAATGTTGGTCTCAGACGTAGTGGTCAGATTGAGGGGGTCCGGCAAATGCATCACAATGCTCCTCGCAGTCAGATGGCCACAGAAAGAGATCTTATGGCATGGAGCAGAAGAGTAGTGGTGAATGAGCTGCATTCAGGGGTTTGCAGGTAAGATGAAGCCATTGATTCTGAACTTCTTTTGGAAACAGCTCCATTCTATTGCAGGACAAAAATACTGAAACAGATTGTTTTAATCAAGAAATATGAAACAAATTATTCCAATATGTGCTGTGCATGTGGAATCAATTGTTACAAACATCATAAAGTGTATGAATTACAAAGATCATGTTATAAGTGATCTATTTTTTTCTTGGCATCTATATGTAATATTCCAAAGCATGTTTAGGGTAGGAAGAATAAATCAGTCATATAGTGTTTCAATGATGCCTCTTTCAAAAATGAGAATTTTTTTTAAGAAACTGATTTTTCAGTACTATATTTTCTTCAGATTTAGAGTTAAAAATTGGGGCTATATTCTGCTTTGGAATGTGAAGGATGGTAATTTCTTACCTATATGGTTATTTAACTCCTTCTTTGCTGGTTCAGATATTCTGTTCTTACCTTATTGGGGCCAGTTTTATTTTGACTGTTCTTTTTCTTGAAAGTTTTTTCCCCTTGACCATGCTTTTAAAATTTTAATATGTCATCATGCTTAATGAAACATACAACCAGCTCTCCTTTTATAGGGAAATGACTAATCAAAAGAGTTTTGTTTTGTTTAAAAAAAAAATCAATCCCTGGGTGCTAGGAGGGCTAATGCCCACCTGGCTGGTAACAAGCAAACAAATAATGTTTTAAACACTATTAGTAACTAGATTGTCGATCTATTTAATGATTTAGTAAAGAATCTAAACGTCTGTCATATGTTTTTAGGGTTCAGGAAGAATGCCGAACTGCCAAAGGTGATATGGAAGTTAGTCTTTATACTGTAGAAAAGAAGAGAAAACCATCCTACACCTTGCAAAGAGTGAGTAATTTTCCCTAGAAAAGGGAAAAATAAAAGTTGAAGCTATTTTAAATACTGTGCAAAAAATGTCCAACATCATTTTTTCTAGATATTTTGATATCCTTGCTAATCAATCTTTCTAGTTTTGCTCTATGTAATTCCATTTTTAATTTAGTCTGTGCTGCAGAAGAATTTGTTTAAACAGTTGTATGGGAGGAAAAATGAAGTAAAAATGAAGTACATGGTTTAAATGAATAAAGGCTCATCTAAGATGAAAAAAGAAATGTTAGTAGTAAGTTCTAGATCCTGCAGCTTGCAACATATGGACAAATCCTGCATCCACATGGAGCTTCCCATTCTTTAGTGGGGCTCTGTGTTGATGTATACAAGGGATATAAAAATCCCACTTAATTTAAACCTGGCAAGAGTGATGCTTACCCATTAACGCTAATGGAGATAGGTCTGGCCAGATTGTTCTTTTTGCAGAATGAAGGCCTCACCTATTTTTAGGTTCTTAAGAATGCAAGGAATTCTTTGTTATGCATTGACTTTGAAGACCAAATGTATTAGCTTTTAAATTGAAAAATAATTCTAATGGCTGACTGCTTGACAAATTAAGTATTACATATGGGTGGGTATCTACTCATTTTTTAAAAGGATTCACATAATGTCTCTCTATTCTGCAACTGCTGTCAGGAACCTCTGAGTCTTTGTGAAGTCCCAGTGTTTGGGCATTGTGATCCCTAAATTGCAACAGCACCGTACACAGCCAGTTTAAGTTATCCACATTAAAGATGACACACCCCAGATGATACTTACAGCATTCACACTAATTCACACACTCTGCTGTAAGGGCTTTTTTAAAAGTGCCATTAGTTAAAATGCAAAACACCATTTAAAATACATCTGTATTAAATAAAATCTTGTCCCTACTGAAGTAATTGAAAAACCTCCCATTGATTTAATTGGGCCTAGATTTCACCCATTGTATGTAAATATGGCAGCTGATAGAATCCTTTTTCAGGGACCTTCAGTCCTCATCTTCCTTTCTATTATTACTTGGATTGCCCTAGTGCCTAGAGGTTCACTGTGCTAGATGCTGTACAAATACAAACTGTTCCTGCCTGAAGGTTCTTTCAGTGATGGAGACTTTCACTTCGTTAACAAACATGAACAATGTATCTTTTTTATCAGAAAAAGAGATGAAATTCTTTTTTCCAAGTGTCAGTTCTGCAAATTCATCCTGAGATCTGAAAGTCAAATTGGCTTTGTTGCTGCTGATGCATAATCAGTAACATCCTATGTTTTTCTTTGGGGCCAGGCAGGGGTAATAGAGAGTAGCCTTTCTCTTCTTAAACAGTAGTGGGAAGGCTTATTTGAACCTCTTGTGCTTTTATGCCAACAAGCTACAGCCACACTAGTACTAAAATTCTGTTGACTGAAATAGTATTTAGAATGGTATTGAAAGAAAGTCTAGTCTCACTGTTAGATTTTTGGCATGTACTTGTGGCATTTATACATGTATTTTCTAAGAACGTTAGAGGAACCAGGCAGTTCTCAGAATTTCTCTCTTGTAGTCAAGGTCACAGGGAACATCTCTTCCGCAAGAAAGTGGTGTTTTTGAATAACTAATTTTCAGAGTAGAATCACTTCTTAACACAATGGGCAAATATTTTTGTCAGCATATTTTGGCAAAACAGATTAAGTTAGGGATGGCATTTCAGCCCGAACTCCAGATAATCTGGTTTTCTGTTGAGAGTTGGGCCTCATCCAGTCCTTTTTAATAAGGGTGGGTGTACACACACACACACACACACACACACACACACACACTTAACTGCTAAAAGGTCTTATCTTTGTCTTTTTTTTCCCTCGTAACAAAAGAGTGATTATCAACCTGGCAGTGGACGATCTTTGAGAAGAAACCAACGCAAGCGCCAGCATACCTACCAAACACGCTCCACCATTGAACACAGTCAGCAAGGAGCAAGTCAAAATGCACGTACACAGGAAGAATCTGAAAGCTCCTCTGAGGTATGACACCTCAAGTGATAGTTTCAATATATTCCTTGTTCCTAGATTGTGTGGTTTGACTACAGATGTTCTCAAAATAGCATTATCATTAAGATTCAGGATTTTCTGTTATTTTATAAAGAAGGATTTGATTCATATTGTTTTTAGGACTCATGCTATTCTTTTATTAAATCAGCGTGAGAAGGAGATGAACTATTTATATCTGTGTCTAAATTGGCAGAAATATAAACATATTCAAATCTTATTCAAAATGGTTTGTTTTATGGACATCCTCTGCCAGGAAGTCTTGAGATGTTGTCAGGTTAATTTATCTGGTCTCTGGACATTACTTTTTAATATTTGCTATTTTGGTATTTCATGCATATTATAGACTTCATATTGCACATATATTGTGCATGTAATTAAGTAGGTTGGCTTCATGTACATCTGTGAAGCAATTTTTAAAGATACTATGTGTTGGTGTGAACCTTGGACATGGTTGATATTGAAGACAGTAAGGATTCAAAGTTTCACAGATTAAATATAATTTTCTCTCAGCACAGAAAGGGAAGCATGTAAAATAAGACACATTTTATATTTCCCTGCTTTCTCCTGCTCTGTAACTTAATACTAAAAAACATGTGAATTAAATGCTCAGTTAAAAACTCCACCATAGTTATCATAATTCTAACATTAAAGGAAAAGCTTAGTATTAGATGGATTAATAGCCATACTTCTGTATTAAAAGGAAATATGTTTCAGATAATAGAATTTAAAACTTTTTAAAGCTTTTAAGAAAGGAACATTTTAGGTATTTTTAAAAATTGTTTTAACATCTGATGATGCGAAGTTCTTCTGCATTCATCTGGATGCTTTTGCAGCTCTCTACTGTAGGAGATCTTTACCTTGCAGACCACAAATCGTGGGTAGCAGCAAGAACCATAAAAGATTATGTGCATCATGCTGTCCTTTCTCCGTATCTGGCTATTCTTCTTCCACCTATTCTTCAGAGGCAAATTTGTGAAGGAGAAATGATGGTCATGCACTAGAAACTGAAATTCTCTGAATATATTTTGGGTCAGCAGTAGGGATGTGAATGGGTAACCAGTAAGTCACATCCTTAACATGCGAGGCTTACCAGTTCCAGGTAACCAGTGGGGGGGCTGGAACAGCTCCCTGCCCCCCCTCACAGGAGAGGGGTGCTCCAGCCCAGCTGGAGCAGCCCCTGTTTGCAGTGGGGGTTTAATCGATTAACCAGTTAAAAAGGATTTTACATCCCTAGTCAACAGATCTGAGATGATCACTTCCAGCATCTCTTGATTTCTGAGGTCGAAAGGACCGTAAGGACAGATTGATCAGTCAATCTATCTAATCTGTCCTTTGGACTCCTAATGGAGCATAGGGCCTCTACAGTAATTCTCCATCTCTTGTGATCCTTAGCGATAGTCTTGATTTGATCCCACGTTAAGCCAGCTGCTTTTACTTTGTCCAGGAAGCTTCGTCACCATGTTTGTTTGGGATGTCCCATTTTCCTCTTTCCCTTTGGATTCCATTCTAACGCTTGTCTCATGATACATTCCTGACAGTCTTTATGCAGGATGTGGCCTTCCCATCTCCATTTTCTCTTTTTAATCTGGACCTCCATCGGTTTCTGATTTGTTTTGGTCCACAAGGTTTCATTTGGTATCCTATCGTACCACTTTTGCTGGAGAATGTGTCTAATGAATTTATTGACAAACATCTGAACTCTCTTAATGTTGCTCTGGACAATGTGCCACGCCTCCGAGGCATACAGCAGCACTGATTTCACATTAGAAGTGAAAATGCGTAGTTTGGTTCTTGTTGAAATGGCTCTTGGACAGTTTTATAAGGATATGAAACTACATATATTAGTTCTAGCTTGTCTCCAGAGTGGGTGCTGTTCCATGTCTTTAGTAGCTCATGCTACTGTCAAAGGTGCAGTGGTTTGTGAGGGGAATCATGCCATGTAACTCTTCCTACATTACTTTGGAGAGCCTCTTTTTTTTATATATATAAGCACTTGGATTAATGTTAAATAACCTTCTTTTGAGAAATGTCATATGAATGTTTGCATCATGATATTTTCAGGTGAATACAGAAGAACTTCAGCGTTATGAACACCTCGAGAGTGAAGATTATTCATAACATTAAAACGTTTGTAACTTGGAACAAAACGTTATGCTTGTTATTTCAAAATTTCACAACTGAACATTGACTCCATACAGCTTTGAAACTTCACCGTGAAGAAGAAAAATGCTGCCTTTAGCCATCTTATTTTAAACTGAACATGCACAGAAAGTTTCCTTACCCTGGCAGATTTTTTTCCCTTTTTTATAGTAGTTAGTGATTTTTTTTTCTTTGTTTCAGCTGCTGTCTGATTTGCATATTTCTAGTTCCAAATGAGGTGTGAGGCTAACTGGTCAGTTCATAACTCTAGTGTTCATAGCTCTGAGGTTCTACAGGTGAAAGAGAAAATACTTCATTGAAAGCTTGGCAGCAGGAATAACAACATAACTCTTTTGTTTTTAATGCAGGAAGATGAAACAGTTGGCACAAGTGATGCCTCTGTGGATGATGCTGTGGCTGTATGGCAAAGTGAAAGCAGTTCCAGGTAGCTTTTCATGTCCTGTATATTTCTTCTTTATCTTGTGATTATGTCGTATTGAAAAGCAGTACTGAGGCAATTGATATTTCTGGAGCCATGACTACAATATGGGAATAAATATCTAGAATTTATTTCACTGTAAAATAAGTAAATCTCCCTCTCCTTTGAGAGATTAAGGTAAGGAGGAGCTCTGCACTGCTCCAGCATTGAAGTTCAAAGACTCATCATTCTGAGTGGAATATTTGTGTGTCTTTAACTAGAAAATATCATGGTGAAACAGACCAAGTAATTATAAAAGTGATTACAAAAGCATTTACTTTTTGTTAAGCACTGTGGAAAAACTTGTACTTTCAAATGTTTTGTAGTCTGAAGACTTTCCTCTTTGTGCACAAGATAAGGAACTAGTATAAAGCAGATCAGCAAATGAAGTATTTTAATATTTGAGAGTCATGTACCCAAAATGCAAATATTAGTTGATTCTTTGAGCAGTGAAATAATAGCATTGACACAAAATGAGTTGTGCTAACATGGCCACATCCTGTTCTACTCACTGAAATGAATTTGTCAAAATATTGCTATGCATAATTTTTAGAATTTTTTAAAATATACAGTGCTTCAATGCTTGGAGGGGCAAGAGCTAATATTAAATCAGAAAGTGTATGTTTGTTACTGCAATGTTATGGAAGACAGCAGTATATGTTTAAAGACTCTACTGCTATTGGCTAAAACTCTGACAAATTTCAGCAATAAATCCATTAAGAATTTATGTGAAGCACGAGGGCAATAAAATACATCCCTACAGACTTCTATGAAAGTGAAATCATTACTATGATACAAATATTAAATTATAATGCTGGCTTCTATATGAATTTGCAGCTGAAATTGTACGCTGAAATGTCTAAATTATGCACCATTTAGGCTTTCTATAGACTTCATGAGAATACAACTTCAAGAACCCACCTGCATGGAGAAGCTTGCAGGATTATGCTTAGAAAAATATTGTGTGGTTGTCTTGACCTATTGTTTCTTAGCTTTTACTTTGTAATATTTACAGTGATTCTTCAAGTGAATATTCTGACTGGACAGCAGATGCAGGAATTAATCTCCAGCCTCCAAAGAGACAAACCAGACAGGCGACTCGGAAGATCTGTAGCAGCTCTGAAGATGAAAATATGAAGGAAGCAAAAGGATTGGAAGTGAAACGAAGGAAACCCAAACAGACTAGAAAAAAGGTTAGTTTTTTAGAGGGCTTTTTTGCTTCACAGATACTAGAGTTAATTTTTTTTCATTAACAAGTATGCACACAATAGTCACAAATCACCTTAAAATAAAACAAAATAGGATTCTGATGTGTAATTTTGTTATACTTTTATTATGTAGTGGCCATTTTGATATTTTAGTGATTTTTCATTAGGATACTGAAAAAAATAGACTTTTATAAAAGAGTTAGCTTAATGAGAGAGACTAGAGAGGTAGGGCCAGAACTCACTATGTTCCAGCAGGCCCCACTGGTGCAATGTCACCTAGAATCACTACAAATGAGAAGCAAGTCAGAACAGCCATTAATATGCTTTAACTTGCACCAACAGCCAGTGCAGCTCCCAGCCAGCCTGTGGATCTTTGCCACAAAAGTGACTGGGAGCTATTTTTATCTCACCTCAACTGTGCCAAGCCATGTTCTGGAATAGCTGAGGATTTAGTCCTTAGCGTGTAAAATTTTCCAGCTATTTTACTTTTATGTATATCTGTGGGTGGAGGGAATGGAAAAGAAAAAATACAGGTGATTAGCACCCCCATACATCATTTCTTTGGCAAATGTAAAGAGTCACATTCACACCTGAGGTGAGCCTATTGATTTTGAACTATGTCCCAAGTAGACAGAACTGTAAACAGGTAGTTGAAGAACTGCAACATTAAAGCAGTTAAATTAGTTCCATAGTTTAAAATTTTGTTATATGCTTTTTGAAAAGAATGTTTGTGGGGTTTTGTTGAAGCAAACATTTAGTATGCTGTTAGGCCTGTTTTATATATATGTTAAGAAATGAATTTTTCCTTAATCTGTTGTTATATTAATGATGATGGGTGATAAGTAAAGATCACTTAATTTTCTTGGAGATTTGGCATTTCAGGGTTTGCTTTGCTTGTAATATTTAATCCACTTTGCTCTATATATGTCTTGCCAATAGTAGTTATAACTTGTTCTCTAAATGTAATGTCATGTGTCTAAGAAACCAAGTGGATTACCTTCGATGGAAGGTGAACCCAGCGAGGAATGGTTTGCACCCCAGTGGATCTTGGATACAATACCACGTCGTTCACCCTTTGTCCCTCAAATGGGAGATGAGGTAATTTATGCAATATTTGTGTTTCCATTTTCTGTCAATGAGAGTGCCTCAAGTAGAGCTAATAAAGATACTTTAGATGGCTAGATAGAAATATAATGCTGCACAGAAGGCGGAATAATAGTGTTTTCCAACAAAATAATCCTTATGGAAATATCCTATAGAATTTAAGAGGAAGATCTTTATTTGTAGATATCCTTTTAACCTCACAGATTAATGGTATGAATAAAACAAAATCTACACATTCTCTTTTCTTTTCTTTAAGATTATATATTTTAGGCAAGGCCATGAGGCTTATGTGCGGGCAGTAAGAAAAGCAAAAATTTACAATGTTAACATGCAAAAACAACCATGGAACAAAATGGAACTCAGGGTAAGTGAAATAAAAAAGATACTTCCACAATACTTCTGTGAATCATCTCATTAACTTCTGTATTTAATTAAAATGTGAACAACTCAAAAGAAAAACTCAGTTGAAAAACATTGCTTAGCAAACCAAACTTGTCAAGATTTTTTGGCTTTTTTTATGACTTTTATGAATCTATCAATCAATCACTGATGGTGGGAAGTGAGAAGGAGATGAATATTGAAGGAAAATGTCCCCCTAAAATGGCGTTCTTTGTTAACAAAGTTAGACAATTCTAATTAATTTAAAATATTAACTTTTCATGCATTCTAACTCATATTTAGCAACTCTAAAGTATTAAACAACATCAGCATTATAAGAATGAATGAATATACTGATCATTATTTCAGAACCTAAAAGTAACAAATAGGGTCTCCAACTATATATATAATTTGTATCCCGGATGGTTGTTTAGGGCCAACTATGCATTTTCTGAGGCCTCTTTAGTTAGAAGGGGATGGGAAAGAACTACTCCTCTTAAGTTACGTCCACACTTGGAACTAGGATGTGATTCCTCGTTCAAGTAGATTTACTCGTGCTGGTTATCATTGAGCTAGTGAACTAACAATAGTATTGTACTGGCTGTGGTATGGGCAAGCCACCCCAAAAACACACCCATAGGATCCAGGTAGGTTTGCACTTGGGAGCAGTTAATCAATCATAGAATACTAGGACTGGAAGGGACCTCGAGAGGTCATCGAGTCCAGTCCCCTGCCCTCATGGCAGGACCAAATACTGTCTAGACCATCCCTGATAGACATTTATCTAACCTACTCTTAAATATCTCCACAGATGGAGAGTCCACAACCTCCCTGGGCAATTTATTCCAGTGTTTGACTACCCTGACAGTTAGGAACTTTTTCCTAATGTCCAACCTAAACCTCCCTTGCTGCAGTTTAAGCCCATTGCTTCTTGTTCTATCCCCAGAAGCCAAGATGAACAAGTTTTCTCCCTTCTCATTATGACACCCCTTTAGATACCTGAAAACGGCTATCATGTCCCCCCTCAATCTTCTCTTTTCTAAACTAAACAAACCTAATTCCTTCAGCCTTCCCTCATAGGTCATGTTCTCTAGACCCTCTCCAATTTCTCCACATCTTTCTTGAAATGCGGTGCCCAGAACTGAACACAATACTCCAATTGAGGCCTAACCAGCGCAGAGTAGAGCAGAAGAATGACTTCTCGTGTCTTGCTCACAATATACCTGTTAATGCATCCCAGAATCATGTTTGCTTTCTTTGCAACGGCATCACACTGCTGACTCATATTCAGCTTGTGGTCCACTATAACCCCTAGATCCGTTTCTGCCATACTCCTTCCCAGACCGTAGCTTCCCATTCTGTATGTGTGAAACTGATTGTTCCTTCCTAAGTGGAGCACTTTCATTTGTCTTTATGAAACTTCATCCTATTTACCTCAGACCATTTCTCCAATTTGTCCAGGTCATTTTGAATTATGACCCTATCCTCCAGATTAGTCGCGACCCCTTCCAGCTTGGTATCATCTGCAAACTTAATAAGTGTACTTTCTATACCAATATCTAAATCATTGATGAAGATATTGAACAGAGCCGGTCCCAGAACAGACCCTCCAGAACCCCACTTGTTATGGCTTTCCAGCAGAATTGTGAACCATTAATAACTACTCTCTGAGTACGGTTATCCAGCCAGTTATGCACCCACCTTATTGTAGCCCCATCTAAGTTGTATTTATCTAGTTTATTGATAAGAATATCATGTGAGACCGTATCAAATGCCTTACTAAATCCACCGCTTCTCCCTTATCCACAAGACTCGTTATCCTATTAAAGAAAGCTATCAGATTGGTTTGATATGATTTGTTCTTTACAAATCCATGCTGGCTGTTCCTTATCACCTTGCCACTCTCCAAGTGTTTACAGATGATTTCCTTAATTACTTGCTCCATTATCTTCCCTGGCACAGAAGTTAAACTAACTCATCTGTAGTTTCCTGGGTTGTTCTTATTTCCCTTTTTATAGATGGGCACTATATTTGCCCTTTTCCAGTCCTCTGAAATCTCTCCTGTCTCCCATGATTTTCCAAAGATGATATCTAGAGGCTCAGATATCTCCTCTATCAGCTCCTTGAGTATTTCATCAGGAGCATTTCATCAGGCCCTGGTGACTTGCAGGCATCTAACTTTTCTAGGTGATTTTTAACTTGTTCTTTTTTTATTTTACCTTCTAAAACTACCCCCTTCCCACTAGCATTCATTGTGTTAGACTGTTAACCTGTGCTGCTGCCTGTGTTGTCACAATTAAACTTCTGGTTTTGACATACTCATTGGGTGAGAACTAGCACGAGTAGGCCCGTGCATGCTAGAACTCAGTCTTCCACTTCCAAGTGCAGACGTAGCCTTAGAGAAGCGTACTGCCTCTTAAGTCCTAACATTTCCAGAGGCACTCATTTTGCTCATGCAAAATCTTTTTTTTTTTTTTATATATAACATACCTTTGCTTTTCCTTGTGTGCAAAGGTTTGAGGCTGTGGCCTTGGCCAGAGATGGCCCCCAGGGCCACTAATGCTTCTGGAAGAACAAATCCTCCATCTCCAATACACTTACCAGTGCAGCTCACAAAGTTGGCCATAATTTAGTTAACTTTTTTGGTCGTGGACATCCAACACTCTGGTCATCTGAAGGAAGTGGGCTGTGCCCATGAAAGCTCATGATACCATCTACATGTTTTGTTAGTCTTTAAAGTGCTACCAGACTGTTGTTTTTTTACATTTACTTGTGAAATATGTTGGGGAGAAGAGTGCAGTGTACCCTCTTGTCCTCCTTTGTTAGAGAGATCATCATCCTTTTGAATTTTTAGGCAGGAAGCATATGATTGATAGAAGAATCTAGGCTGGAAGGAAGAAGCAATCTTGTCAGCCGACGGTCAGGGCAGTGTGTGTGTGTGTGTGTGTGTTTCCGAGAAAAGGTTTAACGTCCGTGCCTTTACTGCTAGGACCGGGGTCCCATCGCAGAGGGTGGCCAGCAGGCCAACAGACGCCCCGTTATATAGGAAGAGCTTATTACACCTTAGATTTTAGCTGCTAGAACACAGGAGGTTCCTTCGCAGAGGGCAGCCTAGGAAAGGCTGAAAAGGTGCCCCAACGGATCTTGTCACCTGGGAGTGACACAGATCCAAACGCCCACGCTCTCCCTATGTCTGTCCCTTTATGACCGGCTGAAGTTCTTTTAAATTGTGCTTGGTTCTGTTACAGCAACTGAAGGAGTCAGGTTAAAGCTTAAACAGTTACAGGTTTATTGAGGAAGCTTATAAATCATATGGTTGCAATGGCTATTGTTCTATTTCTTAACTATTAGCAAAATATAGGTCTTAAAAATGGTTACAAAGAAGATAAAGATAGAAAAATAGAAATAATGGTACCAAGTAACAGCTTACTCTTTCTATGTGTACACTTAAGACAGAGGACCACATCCAGGTACCATTTTTACCCCCTTCTGTGCCTCTCGACTCCAGCATGTCAGGCCAGGGCCGGTCCCTCAATTCCTAGGAAAGACGAAAATACGAGGTGGGCGTCCCCATAGAACCTCGGGAGGTCAAACACCTAACCTGACCAGCAGGTAGAGGGTAGAATGACACTCAAAGTGAGTGTATGCTGGGCCCATCTTATATACCCATGGGGTCACGTATTTCTCTTTCTTATCTGTAATGCCAATTGATGCTGGTCTGTCTGCTGTGAGACCAGTTCTTACAAGAGAGTTGTGAACTTAATTTACACTTGTAAGAGAGAATTGAGATGATTAAATTGGAAGTACAGGACATTGTTTTCTCAGTGGGAAATTCTTGTTAGTCTTTAAAGTGCTACATTGTCCTGCATTTTGCTTCAACTACCCCAGACTAACACGGCTACATTTCTATCACTCTCAGGGACTGTGTGTGTGTTCGAATCAACATAGGTGCCAGCCGGTGGCAGTCTCACATATCCTGATCTCTCCTCATATCTGTGTTTCAGCTTCTTAGGATCAAATGAGCCAGCATAGACTATGCTGATTTTATTGCTCCTTCTCTGTCCTGTATGCTTCAGGAAGGCAAATAAGATGGATGATATGGAGGCGGGCTGTCTGGCCACAAATCTATAAATATATTTTTACTTTTCCTGAGATAAAATAATGTAAATATGGACTCTCACTGTGTTTTGAAAATTAGGAACAAGAACTTGTGAAGACTGTAGGAATTAAATATGAAGTTGGACCTCCTACGCTTTGCTGCTTGAAGCTTGCCTTTCTTGATCCAATCTCAGGCAAAATGACAGGAGAATCTTTTTCCATTAAGTGAGTGACTGACTAAATCGTTTCTCCAAACAACCCAAATATCCTTACAAATATTTGAGAATCCCTTTGTTCTGATTTTGCAGTTGAAGGTTTCATGTAAAACACTTGTAATTACTGCAATGAGCATGAAAAAATATTTCAAAACCAAAAATATTGGCTGTGGGAGCAGTATCTTATTTCAAAGTAAGGATGTTTTCTGTTATTTACAGGTACCATGATATGCCAGATGTTATTGATTTCCTTGTGTTGCATCAGTTTTATAATGAAGCCAAAGAAAGGAACTGGCAGATTGGTAAGTACCCTTTTACCATATCCATATGTGTGGCATGCTGAATACCAGTACTGAACAGATGTAATTCATTCTTTATTATAAATCTAAAATGTAAATATTTGCCCAGTTTTAAAGAAAGAGGCACTCATAAGTCATTGGCTATTCACTTTTAAATGTTCTGGTATCTTTCAAGTGTCATCTTTTCTTTGAGAACATTCTAACATGTTTAATGTAAACTAGACCACAAAAGATCTTGTTTTATTTTCTAGCATTTAAACTTTCTTAAAAAATCATAGCCTCTCACTTCTACAATCTCATAAATAATATCTGATTGTGTTAAACTTGAACACTCAGATATGCTGCTGATAGGAGCCATATAAATACCCACACATAATACGATTGTGACTTTCAGATAAACAGTTTGTATTTGTGATCCACTATTACCTAATTAGCAGAGGCTGGTGAAATTGTGAACTTGGTCAGTACCAAATTATGTAAATTACACTGAATTGTCTAACGTCTACTAGATGAGGAGTATTAAATCTTTATGGCACCACTGGAAACTATGCTTTCTGTCTGCCCATCAGCAAGGTGACTAACATCACAGCAGCAGTAAGAGGAGAGGAGAGGAAGATAAACATATATTAAAATTGGAGGAGAAAGTCAGTAGGTCCATAATGACCAGAAGAATCTACTGCTAGGGTCTAAGGCTAGGGGAAAGCACTGTCAATCTCCAGAAATGTAAAGTTGCTCTCCTTGAGCCTTTTTTTTTTTTGGCCCGTTTGCTGACATGATGCTTGGGGTAGACGTAGAGATTCCTGTAAATTATAAGTAAGGTAATTTAACTGTTACATAAGAAATGGATAGATTATTATCTTCATTACTGCATTACTAAATTTTGTTTTTATTATTATTATAGGGGATAGGTTTCGGAGTATAATCGATGATGCTTGGTGGTTTGGAACTGTGGAGAGTCAGCAGCCATTCCAGGCAGAATATCCTGATAGCTCCTTCCAGTGCTACAGTGTTCAGTAAGGATTACTATAGTTGCAGTAAATGAGACATATCTAAGTACTACTTGGTCGCTTCTCTGTGTATTATATGTAACTTACATATGTGCATCAAGGGGAAAAAATTGGATGAATAAACAGCGCACATTTTCTGTGACTTCCCTAACCTCAAAACTATGATTTTGTAATTGCTTAATATGAATTAAAGTTCCAGACAACTATGCTGAATTCCTGGTTCCTGATACATTAGAATTGCCTTACCAGATCAGACCATAGTCTTTCTCATCCAGTATCCTATTTTTGACAATAGCACCAGATGCTTCAGTAGAAGGTGCCACACAATTGTGTAGTAGGAATTATGAAATAACCTGTTCATAGGAAAGACTTCATTTTTATGCTGGTCAGTACAGGCAGTCCCCGGGTTACATAGATCCGACTTACATCAGATCCCTACTTACAAACGGGGTGAGGCAACCCCGCACTAGCTGCTTCCCCCCAGCAGACCAGGGAGACGTGGAGCGGCTTTTCTCAGCAGACACCTCAGCATGAGAATAAAGGACTGAGGGAAGTGAGGTGTGGGAGAATAAAACTGAGCTCTGGAGAAATGTTTGGCTAGAGTTTCCCCTACAATATGTACCAGTTCTGACTTACATACAAATTCAACTTAAGAACAAACCTACAGTCCCTATCTTGTACGTAACCCGGGGACTGGCTGTAGTTGTCTTTTATGCTCCAGAGCATGAGGCTTTAATTTTTTTTAATTACTCCTTTCTAATTGTCTACATAAGTATAGAATTCCTTTAAGAATCCTGCTGAGCTTTAGTTTCACTGACCATGTTGAAGTTTATGATTTGTCTTTTTTAATGTGTTTCTTTTTATTTGTTTTTAACTTTATGCCTTTCATTTTCACTGTCTGTCCCCTAACTAGTTTTGTTTTGAGGGTACATCGTAACATCTGATTTCTTCTATATACTATTCATTATTTTGTATACATTTGTGTCCTTATTATTAGTCTCCTTTCTGACTGTCCCAATCTTTGTAATTTGTTTCTCATAGGCTACGTTTATACTGCAAGGTTTTTGTGCAAAAATGGCGGTTTGGGCAAAAACCTGCTGAGCATCCACACCTCAAATGCACTTTTGCACAAGTAAATCAGCAGTAAAACGGCAGAACAGAGGGCTTTTGCAGGTGTAGATAAACCTCCTTCTATGAGGCATAACTCCCTTTTGCGCTACAGTTATTGTGCAAAAGTGCAAGTGTGGATGCTCCAGAGGGGTTTCTTGCGCAAGAAAGCACTTTGGGAAAAAGCACAGGTGCTCTGATGGCCATTGTGTGGATGATCATCAGAGCTTTCTTGCGCAAGAGCATCCATGCAATGTAGTCGCTCACTTGGGCAAAAGCACATCACTTTTGCAATGTGCTTTGACGTGTGGACGTGCTCTTGTGCAAGAAGTTTTTGCACAAGAAGCCTGCAGTGTAGACGTAGCCAAAAGGAAGACTTTCCATGCATCTAATCATTTTCATACCTGTCTCTGGACCCCTTGTTTCTGTTACGTGTTTGCTACATATTCAGCAGATGAAATTCAAATCAGTCACTGGTTATAAAAATAATCTGTGGTTAGTGATTACAAAAATGTTTTGATTTTTTTTCCCTAGTGGCATTAGTTATTAATTGCGGTAAATCAATCTTCCCAAGCACTAGCCAAATACATAGCTGGGATTTGACCAGTACAGGTGGGACCTCCCTGGTCCAAAACTCTCAGGACCTGAGTGGTCCTAAACCACAGAGTTTGCCGGACCAGGGGAGGTCAAGGCTCCCTTCGCCCTGCTTCTTGCCATCGGCTCCACTGCCCCCAGCCCTGCTGGGGCTGTGATAACCGCTGTGCTGGGGCTCCAGTCCGGGCTGCTGTCCTGTCCACCAGTCATGCTGCTTCCAGCCTGTCCAGGGCTGCACTTCCTCCTGTACCGGCCCTGGCTAGGGCCGTGCTGTCGGTGCCCACCGAACAGGGTTGTGCTCATGGGTACCAGCCCCGCTGCCTCCGGCCTGGACGGGACTGCCCTCTCCACCATTCTGGCCCTGCTACTGCTGAGGCTACACTCCCCACCACCAGCCCAGCTCCTGAACTTAGCCAGCTGGGGCTCTCTGGTCCAGTATTGTCTGTGGTCCTGTTGGACCA
Organism: Pelodiscus sinensis; assembly: GCF_052426305.1. Lineage (NCBI taxonomy): Eukaryota > Metazoa > Chordata > Testudines > Trionychidae > Pelodiscus > Pelodiscus sinensis. The sequence goes on along the minus strand of NC_143064.1, from coordinate 32,108,930 downwards.
TGGATGTTGCTGGACCAGAGTGTCTCGGATTTTAGAGGGTTAACCTGTACATTGTTTACTAGAAATTAGGGATCTTAGATAGCATTTAATTGAATAGTCGTGTAAACATTAAAATTCGATGCGATTACATGACTATTTGATTGTGCCTGGGGATGGGGACAGCAGCCAGTGTGCTCCCAGCCCCATTCCCGGAGAGCATTCTTCCACTCCAGAAGCAGCAGTGTGGGGTGACAGGCGGGAGCTGGCCCGCAGGGGAGCTGGTTTGAAAACTCAGACCCCCTCATGGACAGGGGCTGCTGCCCGAGCCCAGCATGAACAGAGGCTGCTCTGCAGCATCCTTCGCTGCCTCCCTCCCATGCTGCTGCTTCTGATAGAGGCAGCAGTGCAGGGCAGGCAGCACCGGCTCCTGCCTGCCCTCCATCCCTACCTCTGTAGGAGACAGCAAAGGGAGGGGGTTCTGTGGGTCCCCAGAGCTGACACGCATGAAGAGCTGGCTTAAAAGCTCCTGCCTGCCCCGTAACCCTCCGCACTGCTGTCACTCTATCAGAGGTAGCAGTGGGGGGGGGGGGATCCAGTGTTCGTAGAAAGCCAGCTTAAAAGCCAGCTCCCCACAGGCACCGGCTCCTGCCTTCACCCCACCTTGCTGCCTCTGATGCATGTAGTCGACAGGATTAACTGATAAGCTCAGGATTATCACTCAATCGAGTAGTCGAATACATGTTGACATCCCTACAAGAAACTGGAGAAACTAGAAACTGAAGAAAAACCCTGGATCTGAATACCCCCAGCCCAAAGAGAAGCCGATATCCACTTGTAACTCTGGCCTATGTTTAATGTGTGTTTGGGAAGTTCACACTGCCATTTTATTTCCAGTTTCTTTTAGAAGAAAATGTATACCCTACATGCATCAAGGAAGGAAGATAAATATTTACATGTGTAATACAGTTTTCATTTGTTTTAAATAGCTGGGACAACAATGAAAGAGAAAAGATGAGTCCATGGGACATGGAACCAGTTCCAGAAGGAAGTAAATATGCTTTTGAATTATATTATAATTATATAGTTCTGTGTCAGTACAGTTGTACTGATATGGCGTTAATGGCTCACAGGTCTTGAATTCTTCATATTTCCTTTAGCGGCTTATCCAGAGGAAGTTGGTGCTGGTGTTCCCGTGTCTCCAGAGGAACTGACATCTCTGCTGTATAAACCCCAAGAAGGAGAATGGGGGGTCCATTCCAGAGATGAAGAATGTGACCGTGTTATTAGGGGGATTGATTATCTTCTCACCCTTGGTATGTTGGGCACGAAAGATGTGTCATAAGAACCATCACGATGCTGAATGAGTCTTTGGCGGGGCGGGGGAATTTTGCTTAACAAACAATATTTGGAAATAGCTTCTTATTCTTCTAGGTGTCCTTTGCAGGTACACGTTCATCTTCATAGTGTGTGATCCTGCAATCATCCATGTTTAATGATAGCAAGGGAGCAAGACCGAGTGCCTGATGAATAAAATATTGTTAGTTTTAACTAGTCTCAGTATGAATCTATTTTATTAAAATGAGTCTGGCATACAATTGGACACCTATAGATGGCAGTTTTCAGCAACAGCTGCTGGCATGGAAATCTCAAATGCAGTTTTTAATTAAAAATGCATTTTTAAAAATAGTACATGTTGGACCTCCCTACTTTGGCTCCCTTGGGACCTGACTGGTCTCAGGTGAGGGTTTTTCTGGACTGGGGAAGTCATTTCTGCTCCCACCTGCTTCTGATCCTCCCCCACCCTAATACCACACTGGGCTTTCTGGATCTCCCCAAAACCCAAGTGCTAAGCCTCCTGCACCCCTCCCCCACAAACCCAGCTACCCTGCGGCTCAGCTGATCCATGTGCGCAGCTCCTGCCCACAGCCCAGCTGGGTCACATGTCACGCCCCTCCCCCGCATAATGTCCAGCTCCTGGCCTCCTCCTCCCCCTCCCTCCCCCCCAACAGCATGCTAGGACTCTATGATCATGGAATATCTGTGGTCCTTCCCGACTATGGATGTTGCTGGACCAGAGAGTTCTGGTTTATAGAGGTGCAACCTATAGTTCATAGAAGGGGGAAATCATTTTCATCCCATGGCATTCAGAATGTCTCACCAAGCAACATGAATGTAGATATATTTATCACTGATCAATGATTGCTGGATTCTCCTTTTTATAATAGATCTAATTCATACTGCCAGTGTTATCATCTGTGGCATCTGACTGATTCTGATCTTTCTGTTTTTAGATATTTCTAACCCCTTTGCTGTTCCAGTGGACCTTAGTGCCTATCCCATGTATTGCACTGTAGTTGCTTACCCAACAGACCTCACCACAATCAGAAGGAGACTGGAAAACAGATTCTATAGGTCAGTTTGATTTGTATCTAATTTAAATTACTGTGCATTTACTATGTATCCCACTAGCATGATCTTCTGAGCTGACTATTGCAATTCAATAAATAACTTCAGTGAATATTGTCACTTACTGTAAAAAGTGTCCTCAGGTGATCCGCAGCATCAGATTAGACTCCATGTGCAAACTTCAGAGAATAAATCTTAGATTTCTTAAAAAAGGAGTTTATGGCATATTGCAAAAATAAAACCAAGTTTCTGGATCTTTATCTCTTTCTCAATCTGAGACATATCCATCCTACAATAATTAGAAGCAATTCAGATTTGCTTGATCAAACTTCTTTTGGCTCTGGTATCTGATTCTTTCACTCCAGTCCAGAAAACTTAGAAGCAGTTCAATATTCCTACCTTCATCTAGTAGTGTATCTCATCCTTTTTAAAAAAAAAAAAAAAAAAAAGCACCACCAGTATGTACAGTTTTCAGACATGTACATTTTTTTCCTACCATTTGTTTTTACAACTTAATTGTAGCCTGGTGAGCGATGAAGTGTTTGGGGTGTAAAAAGTACCAAAATAATAAAGCGCTGTAAAACTTAAAACAAAAAATCAGTTTTCTCCAAATTTCAGTTGTGTTGATGTACTCCCCAGATTTCTCTCGAGTACCCCCGAGGGTACTTGTACCACTGGTTGAGAAACTCTGATCTAGTACAGTGGTTCTCAAACTGGGGTCCATGGACCACTAGTGATCTGCCGATGCCTTGCAGGTAATCTGCAGCTTGAGCTCAGGCCCTCTCTCTCCCCCCCCTCCCACCTCCACCCCCACAACGGGGATCCCATGCTAGCACTCCAACCTCACGGCCCTCCTGCAAAGTTGGAATGCCAGTGGGGGAAAGGAGAAAGCCCTGAGCCTTCCCACCAGATTTGCCTCATGAGGAGGAAGCAGAGCCGGAAGCAGAGCCAGAAGCTGCTTTGTGCACTGCTGCTTTCCCCTCCTGGATGTGCTGCCTGAAGGCTTTTCCTGCTGCTCCCATTGGCCAGAAGCTAGCCAATGGGAGCAGCACAAGGCCGTGCCTGGGAGTAGAGGGGGGCACAAAGGCAAGTAAGTGCCCCTCTTCCCCCTCGTGCCCAGACCCCCATCTACCTGCTGAGATCCCGCACCTCCAGCCTGCTCCTGCACTCTCCCCGCTGGCTAGACAACCTACTCCTAGCCTGCTCTTGCACCCTACCTCCCACCCAGACATGGCACCCTCACCCCCTTCTCACTCTCACCCAGATCCTGCATTCCCATCCCTATACCACTCACTGGCAGCCCTGTCCTACTCACTCAACCCTTCATCTTTTACCCCATCCCAAAAATTCACTAACTCTGGAACCCCAGAAGAGTTAATCTGGCCTATAGGAAGCCCTGAACCTCGGTCCTCCCTGGCCCCCCACTCTCTTGCCCTGCACAGGGCCACATCAGTGAGGATTGGAGAGTGTTTTTTTTAAGGGGGGGTGTTTGTTTTTTGTTTCTCACTTGAGTGATCCCTGACTGATTTTTCTGTAGGTTAGTGGCCCCGACCCAAAAAAGGTTCCCCACCCCTGCTGTAAGTAAAGGCATAGTTGAAAACTTTGTGTTGGAGATACATCATTAATATTTTACTTTATTTAAAATGAAGTTTAATGAACTAACATAAGAAAGTTAAAGCACTTGATCTGTTTAATAATTTAAATTAATATTCATTTTCTTGCTGGTTAAATTAAACCATTCTCCCCAGCTGCAGCACTAGCAAAATGGCTCAGATATAATTATGTAATTAATGGTGAGTTTCCATTAGCAACTGGTGGGCCACAAAAAGGTTTGCATTGAGCCAGGTGGGACATAGGCCAAAAAGTTTGAGAACCACTGATCAAGTAGCTGATCATCTTAACTTTTTAAGCTGATTTTGAGGCAGCAGCAAATAATAGCTCTGTTATTCCCGTCTCCTTTCCCTTAGAGCACCAGAATTTACCATTGGGCCCGCTCAGCCAAGTTCCCTCACTGAGGCAATTTCTTTCTTTCTTTGTTAATAGTGCTATGTGAGTTTTCTTACCATGTAATAGGCCATGGAGCCTGTCACTGCCAGCCTGTCAGATCCCAGACTTCTAAGCCACCTGAACAGAGGCTTTGTGTCTTAGTGCTGGGTTAACAGGAACTACCTGTTTTCTAACTTTCCTTTGCTGCAATGAAACTTAGTAACATTTTTCTCCCCCATTCCCTCACTCAGGAGAATCTCAGCATTGATGTGGGAGGTTCGATACATTGAGCATAATGCTAGGACTTTCAATGAGCCAGATAGTCCTATAGTTAAAGCAGCCAAAATTGTAACAGATGTCTTACTTCACTATATCGGGTGAGTAGTTTGTGTTTCCTTAGGACAGCATTTCTGAGCTTCCAAGCCAGTTCTGAAACGTATTTTGATTTGTCCTGTTGCTCTCCAGGGATCAGAGTTGTACAGATATATTGGATATATATAATAAAGTGAAAGCAGAAGATCTAAGCAGTACTGATGAAGAGGAGGAGGTAAGAGCAGTAAGCATGATCATCAGAATCATATTTAACTCTTTTTTATTCGGTAGATGGAAGTTTACGAAATTTATATTTATATTTATGTGTAATCACCTTGGGCTTTGATACAAGACTGGGTGTAATTTGTGTGGCAAGGTCTTCAATTATAAACTCTCCTCATTTTGTAAGATTGATTCTTTGAGGCTGACTAGCCACCTGAATCTACCCTGAGTGCCTGAGTTTCACTTTTGCATGGAGAAGAAAAGCTAAGGGAAGGTGGTGGGAGGTGTAGGAAAATACATGAGATAATATAATATTGTATTATTCAGTTCAGAGAAACCAGGTAAGCAGTCATCTCTCTCCAATCTCTCCACCTTCGAAGTGGCACCACAATGGATTTTGTCTAAGACTTTTTTTTTCTTCATTTTTTGGCTTTTGCCTTGTAAAAATGACTGAAACTTCAGAGTGGTTTCTGTTTCTAACCCCATGTTCTTTTTTAAAAAATGCAGTTTCCAAGAATATTACAGTGTAGCAATTTCCATTGTGATGTTCTGACTTATTTTTTCCTTAGTTCTTTCAGGCTACGGTCTATGAGCCATTTATAGTGGGACATGTTTGTCATGGTTATTTGCAGCCACCTTCTCCAGTTCCCTCCCCCCATTATATCTATTCAAATATTTGAAGGAAAACTGATTGCTGGATGAGTAAACATGTTTACCAAATGAGTAAACGTCAAACATGCTTCACAGCTTTCATAACAGACCAGAATGAATACAGTGTTTGAGGATGAAGAGGAGGTTAATTTGTCCTACTCACTATTGTGTGAACACACTAGGGATGTAACAGTGTAGGCAATTAAACGATTAACCAATAAGTGGCTGCTTATTGGTTAATGTTCTCAGCTACACGCATCCTTCTCTCCCCCCCGCTTTCTGCCAATAAATATTTCAGCAGGCTGGCCAAAAGTCTGGCTCAGTCCCAGCCTGCGCCAGGTCCCAGGAGCTTCTACCCCTGCTGCAGCTAGGCAGGAAAGTCATTTAGGAGACGGGTGGGCAGGCAGTTCACCCCCAACTCATGCTGGGTCCAGGGAGCTACCGCTGCTGTAGCTGTGCAAGCTGCCTGCCTTGCTCCTAAATTACTTTCATTGCAGAGCCACAGTGAGGGTAGCTCCCAGGACCTGGCATGAGCCAGGACTGAGTGCTTGCAGTGCTAATGCTTATTGATTAATCGTGTAGTTGCCAACATTTTTGTCAACTACACGGTTAACTAATTACACACTTTTTAACATCCCTAGAACATACACCTTTTTTCCTTTAATTTTTTTTTAAAGAATTGGCTTCTAAACCTGTTTAAGGATAGGTTCCAAACCCCATATAAGCAATGTAAAAAGCATAAAAAAACACTAAATTTTCTCTTTGCTTACAAATGTGGAATAAATAATTTTAATAAAATGTGTTTTCTTGCATAGATTTGGAATATAATAACTCTTGCATTTTGCCTGTTTAGTGAGTTGTTTTTCTTTTTGTGCTCCTGTTTCATTTCTTGCTCTGTTTTTAGATGAATTTGTATGTCACTAAATCAGCGGTTCCCAACCTTTTCCAAATAGGGACCCATTTTGACAGGGAAAGGTGTGTTTGTGGGGGCGAGGGGGCAGAGCCACCTGGGGAGACACTTGGCGACCCTTTTGAAATGCAATGGTGGCCCATACGTTGGGAAACCCTGCACTAAATGAATACAGACTTCTTTAAATATAAGAGAGCACTGAACATAAAGTGTTTGTTTCTTTGGGGTCTTATAAGACTCAACCTCACTCATCCAGCCATTTCAATTTTTTATAGCTATACATACTAATATAAAAGGTGAAATTTCTAGTAAAAGAATCACTTCAGTTTCGCTTGAATCATCTTTTATTGCAGCAATCTGACCCAACACATTTATTCACACAGTAATTATTTGGTTTTGTTCTTTTTCTTCATGCTGACACTTGTTTGAGTGTAATCATTATTTTTTCCTTTAGGTGGCAGAAGTAGATGTAGATTCAGATGGGCCTGGAACATCATCTGGGAAAAGAAGAGTAAGTAAATAACTTACTTGTGTCCAGTGCGTGCTGCAGGAGTTGGGATGGTCTAGAATTAATTGCACTCATTTAGGACTTGACCCTGCATAGGCTCAACTTTGAACAGACAGATGCCTGTATAGAAAGTTAAGCACGTGTGTAAGTGTTGGCAGTGGCAGGATCACAACCTGATATTACTATAGAACAGGCCTACTCAACTTTGGAAGACCTGGGGGTCACAGTGATACTCTCAGAGCATGCCAAGGGGTGCAACTTGAAGTATGGTTGCATATACATGTAAATATATGCAAATAGCTTCTTTCACACTGATGGGTATGAATACAAAGATTAAGAGCAGCTGTGGCCAACCCGCAGCTTGTGAGCTGCATGCGGCTCTTCCCTCTTTTCCCCCTGTCAATGCAGCTCGTGAAGCCGCCCCCGCGCTCCTGAGAACAGCCCCCGGGCTTCCCTGTGCTCTCTGGGGCAGGGGAGCCGTCTGGTGCTTCCAATATGGTGGCGGCCGGTGAGAGCCTGCCGAGGCCAAAAAACATAGAAACGTGTTTCTCATGTTTCTTAAAGGGGCAGGCTTCTCTCCCCTTTCCCCCCCTCACCACCTCACCCCCAGAACTTTTCCCCGGCTTTTCATGCTGGATCCACTAATATCTTGGCTCTTTATCCAGAACCGGTTGGCCACCACTGATTAAGATTTAAGCGGCGGTGCTGGACCCAAACATGGCCAGTGAGCCAGTCAGCACCTCTCAGGCACTGCCCACAAGGCTAAGTAGCCAGCACTTCCCACAATGCCCAGCACTCCTGGCACCTCCTCCCTGGGGGCTAGAAACACTGACACCCTGTACCCGTCTGTTCCAGCCAGCTCATCCACTTATATCTTTCAGTGCTCACCCTGCCTGGGAGATGCCTCGCAATTCTGGAGCGTATTCCCAGTGTAGGCCATGTTCAAAGGATATTGTGCCCCGCGTAAACCCAAACCACTCTGTGGGCTGAAAACAAGTGTTGAGTAGCTCTGCTATAGAAAGTAATGTTGATGATTGCTTAGTGACTTTTATTGCTCTGATTTTTTAACTTTCAACAGATTCATTAATTTCCATGGGAAAATAATTGATCCCTTAAGCCACTGAGGTATTGTGGCCTTTCTGAAATGTTATACTACTCTACTTGTGCTGCATGTTCTTATTTATGGACTTCAATTTTCAACTATTATCTAAGCAGATTGAAAGTAATTTAAATCTAAGAACAGTAGATACAAAAACCTGTGTGCTTTAAAAGTTATTAAAACGAAACTTTTATTTTCTTCCCTTAAAATGTTCAGGTAAGACGACCAATAAAAAGGCAGCCCTTCAAAGCAAGCCCGGATGCTTGGAAAGAACAGTGCAAGCAGTTGTTAAGCTTAATATATGAACGTGAGGACTCCGAGCCTTTTAGGCAGCCAGTTGATCTCTTCTCTTATCCTGTAAATATATTTCTCTTTTCTGTAAATGTAACTTAAAACATCTTATAATATTTCAGTCTTTTAAGAATTCATATATTCTTCTTCTTGCTGGATATATTACTAAGCTCCTCTTCGTCATTCACAGTCTGTCTGCTTTCATGAGGGCTAAATTAATTCCCTCTAAGATGGTGAGGGATCCGAAGCCCCCTGAACTGAGCAAGAATAAGGGCAGCAGGAAATAGCCATCTTCTTCAGAGAGCTCAGTCAGTGAACATCAGTTTCACTTCAGATCCTCCTGTTGTTCCCACATCTCAGCATCTCTTGAGCAGAGGCTGCCAGGCATATTCTATTAGTGCTGTTGAATGGGGGAATGTGGATTAGTCCCTCAAACTCATTTTTACCTCTGATGGAATATGAACCATGGCGTGCCAGCAAAGCCCATTGGAATCTGTAGCTAGGAGATTTAAGTTTAGTCTAAAACAGAGTTTGTGGAACTGTTTGATTATTTTGTGGGTTAGGATAAATTTGAAAGGTACAAGGACATAAACTCATGTTTAATTAAACAGTTCATGACAACTAGTGATAACTTTACCTATTGTCTAATATTACATATTTTTATAGGACTATCGAGATATTGTAGACACTCCGATGGATTTCAGCACTGTGAAAGAAACTTTGGAAGCAGGAAACTACACCAATCCTCTGGAATTTTATAAGGATATACGCTTAATATTCTGCAACTCAAAAGCTTACACACCTAATAAAAAGTCACGGGTAAGTGATAAAAACATGAATATGTGATATTTCATGCCATTTCTGCTAAGATAATCACACTTTCATATATGGAATGAATGGCACATTGAATGTGCAGAAAGAGGTTGCAATATTACATTTTTAAATATAAATGAACAGGTACTGTTATTTTAAGGACCTAGGATTATAAATCTCATTGGGAAGCTAAACTTGTGGAAAGAACTATGACTTAGAGTGGTCTACACAGAGAAAAAGCCCACAGTAAGAACATAAGAATGGCCGTACTGCGTCAGACCATAGGTCCATCCAGCCCAGTATCCTGTCTGCCGACAGTGGCCAATGCCAGGTATTCCAGAGTGAGTGAACAGAACAGGTAATGATCAAGCGATCTCTCTCCTGCCATCCATCTCCACCCTCTGATAAACAGCGGCTAGGGACACCATTCCTTACCCATACTGGCTAATAGCCATTAATGGACTTAACCTCCATAAATTTATCTAGTTCTCTTTTAAACCCTGTTATAGTCCTAGCCTTCACAACCTCTTCAGGCAAGGAGTTCCACAGGTTGACTGTGCACTGTGTGAAGAAGAACTTCCTTTTATTAGTTTTAAACCTGCTGCACATTAATTTTATTTGGTGGCCCCTAATTCTTATATTATGGGAACAAGTAAATAACTTTTCCTTATTCACTTTCTCCACACCACTCACGATTTTATAGACCTCTATCATATCCCCCCTTAGTCTCCTTTTTTTCCAAGCTGAAAAGTCTTAGACTCTTTAATCTCTCCTCATATGGGACCCATTCCAAAAACCTAATTATTTTAGTTGCCCTTCTCTGAACCTTTTCTAATGCCAATATATCTTTTTTGACATGAGGAGACCACATCTGTATGCAGTATTCAAGATGTGACTGTACCATGGATTTATATAAGGGCAATAAGATATTCTTCATCTTATTCTCTGTACCTTTTTAAATGATTCCTAATAGTAGCTAGTGCTGTAAATATACTGGCCTTGTGCATTAACTTAATGCACTTTGGAAATGTATTAAGCTAAACCTCTCAAGGACACACTTAGTGTGTAGTATGAGTGTCTGCATGGGGAGTTAGTATGGAATGTCTAGCGCATTCTGCTCATTGGTTAAGCCTTAACCAGGGGGTGGGGCTATCAGGAAGGGAAGGCTAGGGCTATATAAATCCTGCTAGTAAGCGACCAGGGAGCTTAGTGAACAGGAACAACTATCAGGGAGTTAGAGGGGGAATTTAAGGGGGACACTAAATACACTGAGCATTCTATAAGACTTCTTTTAAACTGAGCTAAATCCAAACTACCTGATTTAAATAACCCTATTCTGTAGGAGAGAATGCCGGCAGAAGCATTCTCTCCTATGGGTTATCCTGTTTATTGCACCCAATGTAGCATGTACAGTTACATGCCCGATGGACAGGTAGCATATGTGTGCATTTGGTGCAAGGAGCTCCTGACCCTCCGAGATTGCGTAAGGACTTTAGAGGCCAGGATGGCTGAATTGGTGGAGCTAAGGGAGGCAGAGTGATACATAGATGAGGCTTTGCAGGACACTGTAGACCTGTCCCACCTCCGGTTAGACAGCCCCTGTGCTATTGAGGAGAGTGAAAGGCTCAGGGAAGAAGAACATTGAACTGGAGCAAAGGAAAATATTCCCATAGTTGAGACCCTCCTTCCGGAGGATGTTGTGGTTTCCTCTCACTGAGGATACCTCTCTGCAGGAGGGAACTCCAGTCATTAGGAAAAGACAGGAAAAGCAGAATACTCCAGTTATTAGGAAAAGAATATCCCCTTAGTATGGGGGGTTTGAACATTAGAAACCTAAACAGCTGGGGCATTCGATCATTAGAAACCTAGACAACTAGGTTAGTGATGACTGGGAGAACCATATGGTGACTTGCCTTCCTGGTGTGAAGGTTGCAGATTTCTCAAGACATCTAGATATACTTACATGTAATGCTGGGGAGGAGCCACTGGTCATGTTACCTGTAGGTACCAATGACTTAGGGAAGGATAGGAAAGAGGTTCTGGAGGATAAATTTAGGCTGCTTAGGAAAGAGCTTGAAATCCAGGACCTCAACGGTAGCATTCTCTGAAAGGCTTCTAGCTCCATGCACAGGGTCAGGTAGGCAGGCAGAACTTCAGTGTCTCAATGCGAGGATGAGACGATGGTGCAAGAATGGGTTTAGATTTATTAGGAACTGAGGAAACTTTTGGGATAAAGTGAGCCTGTATAGAAAGGAGGGGCTCCACCTAAACCAAAATGGAACCAGATTTCTGACACTCTACATTAAAAAGGTTGTAGAGCAGCTTTTAAAGTAACAGGTGCGGACGAGCACATGGATCGGACAGAGACATTTCTTAGGGGAGAGTCTATTAATAGAGATTCTCTATGTTCTAGTAAGGAGGTGAGGATGGAAGATGATAAAATATGGGAAAGATCAGATGAGAAACAGTCAAATGAAAGAGTTTAACACATCAGGAAATAGCAGACAGCTAAATAGTTACAAATTTTTAAGTACTTATACACAAATGCTAGAAGCCTAAAGAATAAGATGGTTGAGCTAGAATGCCTTCCATTAAAGGGAGGATATTGATATAATAGGCATCACAAAAACTTGGTGGAATGAGGACAATCAATGGGATACAGTCCTACCAGGGTACAAAATATAGCGGAAGGACAGAACAGGTTGTGCTGGTGTGAGGGAATGGTACTATACGTGAAAGAAAATGGAGAATCAGATGAAGTAAAAATCTTAAATGAACCAACTTTTTCCATAGAATCTCTATGGATAGTAATTCCATGCTCTAATAATAAGAGTATAGTAGTAGGGATATATTACTGACCACCTGACCAGGACAGTGATAGTGACTATGAAATGCTAAGGGAGATTATATTTATACAACCTATTTATAAAATAAAATACTCAGTAATAGTGGGAGATTTCAATTATCCCCATATGAACTGAGCACATGTCACCTCAGGACAGAGTGCAGAGATAAAGTTTCTTGACACCTTAAATGACTGTTTCTTGGAGCAGCTGGTTCTGGAACCCATAAGGGGAGAGGCAATTCTTGATTTAGGCCTAAGTGAAGCGCAGAATCTGGTTCAAGAGGTAAATATACTTGGACTGCTTGGAAATAGTGACCATAATGTAATACAATTTAACACCCCTGTGGTGGGAAAAACAACTCAGCAGCCCAATACTGGGGCATTTAATTTCAGAAAGGGAAACTACACAAAAATGAGGAAGTTAGTTAAACAGAAATTAAAAGGTACAGTGCCAAAAGTAAAATCCCTATAAGTGTCATGGAGACTTTTCAAAGACACCATTATAAAGGCCCAACTGAAATGTGTACCCCAAGTAAGAGAACCAAAAAAGTGCCACTGTGACTTGACTTAACCAAGTAAAAGAAGCAGTGAGAGATAATAAGGCATCTTTTAAAAAGTGGAAGTCAGATCCTAGTGAGGAACATAGAAAGGAGCATAAAGTTTGTCAAATTAAGTATAAAAATATCAAACTCAAAAAGCAATAGCAAAATGTTTTTAAGTACATCAGAAACAGAAAGCCTGCTAAACAACCAGTGGGGCCCATGGATGATCGAGATACAAAAGGAGCACTAGACGATAAGGTCATTGTGGAGAAAGTAAATGAATTCTTTGCTTCTGTCTTCATGACTGAGGATGTTGCGGAGATTCCCAAGCCTGAGTCATTCTTTATAGGTGACAAATCTGAGGAATTGTCACAGTTTGAGGTGTCATTGGAGGAGGTTTTGGAAAAAATTGATAAAATTAACAGTAACAAGTCACCAGAACGAAAAAGCATTCACCCAAGAGTTCTGAAAGAACTCAAATGGAAAATTGTAGAACTATTAAATATAGTTTGTAACCTATCCTTTAAATCAGCTTCTGTACCTAATGATTGGAAGATAGCTAATGTGACACCAATATTAAAAAAGGGCTCTAGAAGTGATCCTGGCAGTTACAAACCAGTAAGTCTAATGTCCGTACCAGGCAAATTATTTGAATTTGTCAGGGACTTCTAACCCAGACGGCTTCAGTTCCTTGTCTGACTGCAAAGAGACAGGCAACACCAGCGAGGTCTAATCACAAAGCTCTTTACCGAAGAGTGTACACAACAATAGAGAGCAGCCCATCTCCAAAGAGACCCAGCCATGATTTCAGTAACAAGTAGGTTTATATAGACAGTTCCGTCGCGTCATAGAATATTCACCCAAGCAACCCACTCCTCTTTTTAGCTAAACTTCTCATATCTGTGCATACTTGGCCAACTATACAACATGGCCTTAAGCAATTCATAATGCATCAGCACAGGAGACAGGTATCAGACAACCAGGAGACAGAGGAGACAGGGAGTTAAGAACAGACATAGAACAGAAACAGGGAGTCAGGACAGCGAGGAGTCAGTTTATTAAGATCAGAGGGAGAACAGAAACAGGAAGTTACCCTATCAGTCCTCAAGACAAGCTGTTCCTCATCACAGCAGGTACAAGAATGCAGCTTTTTTACTTATCTTACTTTTGCAACATAAGCAAGTGTGTAGGGTGCGCCTTTGCTTGAACCATGTCTCTAGTTCTGCTCAGGGACTACCCAGAAACCTTTGTTAGCCTCCTTTTGATCTGTCATAGCATCATTGCACTAGGCCCAATTCTCTAGGGCCTAACAAAATTACAGTTAATAATAGAATTGTCAGACACATAGATGAACATAATTTGTTGAGGAAAAGTCAACATGGTTTCTGTAAAGGGAAGTCATGCCTTACTAATCTGCTAGGGTATGTCTACACTAGCTCGTTAGTTCGAGCTAGGTAGGGTAATGAGGGCAAGCGGAGTTGCAAATGAAGCCCGGGATTGAAATATCCCGGGCTTCATTTGCATGTTCCCGGGCGCCACCATTTTTAAATCCCCCTTAGTCCGAACTCCGTGCCCGCGGCTACACGCGGCACGGAGTAGGTAGTTTGAATTAAAGATCCTAATTCGAACTACCGTTACTCCCATTCCACGAGGGCACATTACCCTACCTAGCTCGAATTAACGAGCCAGTGTAGACGTACCGTTAGAGTTCTTTGAGGGGGTCAAGAGGCATGTTGACAAGGGGGATCCAGTGGATCTAGTGTACTTAAATTTCCAGAAAGCCTTTGACAAGGTCCCTCACCAAAGACTCGTAAGTAAGTTGTCTTGGAATAAAAGGGAAGGTCCTCTCATGGATTGATAACCGGTTAAAAGACCGGAAACACAGTGTAGGAATACATGGTCAGTTTTCAGAATGGAGAGAGGTAACTCAAGTGTGTGTACTGGGATCAATCCTATTCAACCTATTTATAAATGATCTAGATCAGCGGTCCCAACCTTTTCCAGATGGGGACCCATTTTGACAATTCAGGAAAACTTGGTGACCCAAAGCAATTTAAAAACCGGGGGGGGGTAGTGCCGTAACTAGATAATTTTGCACTTGAAGCAAGAATATAAAATTGTGCCCCTTCCTGTTTATATATTCATAGTAGTTATTTCATAGAAAAACTGAAAATACATTAATAATAAAATAATAGCACTACATTTGTTTGAGTTGTGGTGGGGGAAAGACACTCATCCCCAAACTGCTCCCCCCGGCTTAAACCCCACACTCAGAAGCTGGAGGGGCTGGAGGAGTCACACTCACCCCCACCTTCCTAAGCTGGGCTCTGCTTCTTCTGTGCTTTCCCTAGCATTCTAACTTCTTTCCCATGTCCAGGGATATTTTCTTACTCCAGTGGTCACCAACCAATAGCTTGGGATCTACTGGTAGATCTTGGAGCCTCTGACAGGTGATCCTGATTGGTTTGGCTAAGAGGCTATCAAGTGCGGGTACTTCAGCTGCCCCTTTCACCACTGCTGCGCACCTCCTGCCCTTTACCTGGGAGCTTTCCCCCGCCTTTTGGGAGTCTCCTGCTTGTGTTACAGAGCAAGGAAGGGAGAGGAGGGGTGCTGATGTCAGGGTGCCCCTTCTTCCACCCTGTATTCTATCTCCACAGAACGGGAAGAGGGGGACAACAGGGCCTGGCATGGAAGGAACAAAAGACAGGACTATGCAGCACTTTAAAGACTAACAAGATGGTTTATTACAGTGGTCCCCAACACGGTGTCCGTGGGTGCCATGGCGCCCGCCGGGGCATTTATGTGCGCCCGCTTAGTGCTGCCCCTGGGAGCTCGGCGCATGCGCGGCCCTGCGTAGGGCCAGCTCTAGGCACCAGCAAACCAAGCATGTGCGGCACATCCACTCAGTGTGCAGCAACAACCAAAAAAGAAAACAGAATGTTAGGAATCATTAAAAAAGAGATAAAAACAGAAAATATGTTATTGCCTCTATATAAATCCATGGTATGTCCACATCTTGAATACTGCATACAGATGTGGTTGCCTAATCTCAAAAAAGGTATCTCAGCATTGGAAAAGGTTCAGAAAAGAGTAACAAAAATTATTAGGGGTTTAGAACTGGCGCCATATGAAGAGAGTTTAAAAAGACTGGGACTTTTCAGCTTAGAAAAGAGGAGACTAAGGGGGGATATGATAGAGGTCTATAAAATCATGACAGGTAGGGAGAAAGTGAATAAGGAAACATTATTTACGTGTTCCCATAACATAAGAAATAGGGGTCACCAAATGAAATTAATAGGTAGCAAGTTTAAAACAAACAAAAGGAAGTTTTTCTTCATGCAGTGCCCAGTCTACTTGTGGAACTCCTTGCCAGAGGATGTCGTGAAGACCAGAACTTCAACAAGATTCAAAAAAGAACTAGATGAATTCATGTAGGCTAGGTCCATCAAAACTTATTTGCCAGAATGGGTAGGAATGGTGTCCCTAGCCCCTATTAGTCAGCGGCTGGAAATGGATGAGAGGAGAGGGATCCCTTGATGATTACCTGTTTCTGTTCGCTCTCTCCGGGACATCTGGCATTGGCCACTGTCAGAAGACAGGATACTGGGCTAGATGGACTTTTGGTCTGATCCATTATGGCTGTTCTTATATTCATATGTTTGCTTGGAATTCACACCTTATGTTAACATGCACCAACTTCCCCATGTAGACAAGCCCTCTGATTCTCAAGTATTCTCCTATTCTAGTATGGAGGAAATTAGAATCATAGAGCTGGAAGAGACCTCAGGAGGTCATCAAGTCCAGTCCCCTGCCCAACGCAGGACCAATCCTAGCTAAATCAACCCAGCCAGGGTCCTGTCAAGCCAAGATTTAAAAACCTCTAGGGATGGAGATTCCACCACCACCTTAGGTAACCCATTCCAGTACTTCACCACCTTCCTAGTGAAATAGTTTTTCCTAATGTCCAACCTAGACCCCTCACACTGTAACTTGACACTATTGCTCCTTGTTCTGCCATTGGTCACTACTGTGAACAGCCTCTCTCCATCCTCTTTAGAACCTCCCTTCAGGAAATTGAAGGCTGCTATCAAATCCCCCCTCACTCTTCTCTTCTGCAAACTAAACAAACCCAAATCCCTCAGTCTCTCCTCATAGGTCATGTGCTCCAGCCCCCTAATCATTTTGGTTGCCCTCGTCTGGACCCTCTCCTGTGTGTCCACATCCTTTCTATAGTGGGGGGCCCAGAACTGGACACAGTACTCCAAGTGTGGTCTCACCAGAGCTAAATAAAGGGGAATAATCACTTCTCTAGATCTGCTGGCAGTGCTCTTCCTAATGCAACCTAATATACCATTAGCCTTCTTGTCTACAAGGGCACACTGTTGACTCATATCCAGCTTCTCATCCACTGTAATCCCCAGGTCCTTTTCTGCAGAACTGCTACTTAGCTATGTGGTCCCCAGCCTGTATCAGTGCTTGAGATTCTTCCTTCCCAAGTGCAGGACTCTACACTTGTCCTTGTTGAACCTCATCAGATTTCTTTTGGCCCAATCCTCTAATCTGTCTAGGTCACTCTGGACCCTATCTCTGCCTTCCAGCATATCTGTCTCTCCCCCTAGCTTAGTATCATCTACAAACTTGCTGAGGGTGCAATCCATCCTCTCAGCCAGGTCATTAATAAAGATGTTGAACAAAACCGGCCCTAGAACCGACCCTTGGGGCATGCCACTAGAAACCAACCGCCAACCTGACATCGAGCTGTTGATCACTACCGACAGTCTAGTCAGCTTTCTATCCATCTTACAGTCCATTTGTCCAATCCATACTCCCTTAACTCGCTGGCAATTATTTCACTCTTTTTTTGAGGTCAAGCTCCTTCCCACTTCCATACCACCTGGACACAATTTGCTAGCCACTGTATATGGGCTCCTTCCACTTTCATCCTCTTCTTCCCTGTTGACTCACAGCAGGAGAATATCAGATATATAGTCCCTGCCATAGGCTCAGCAGGGCTTGAGCACCCACAGGGGAAATTAGAATATGCTTCGCCTCCACTGGTAGCCAAGCTCCTCTCTTCCCCGCACCAGAACCTTCATGTGCTGCAGCTGGCCCTTGGTGTCCAGGAGTGGGGATGGGGCGTGCTCACAGGAAGAGGCAGAGAAGGGATGGAGTAGGGGCAGGGCAAGAATGGAAAGAGATAGGATGGGAGAATATGTGGAATTGGTGTAGGGCCAGAGTCAGAGTGGGAGCTCTAGCACCCACCGGCTAGAGGGGAAGTCAGTGCTTATAGGCCCTGCCCTTCGCTCTTGAAGCACGACCCAGGCAGAGAGGGTGAAATGCCTTGGCTGTACTTACACTGGACTTACCATGCTTCTCAGTCAGCTGTATTAGTGCTAGTTAAAAATCTGGCCTTGAATTCATGCCAAAAAAAAATAATAGTTTAACGGCTGTTGTCATGAGACTTCACGAAGTTTAATTAATTGTTTCATCCTTCCCTGTTTGGGGTCCTTCATTAACAACCCATTTGTCTAGTTTGTCATCTAATTAGTTTGTACAATAAATAAGATTGATTACACGAAGACCATAAATTGAAGTATTTCATTCTGTAGATAGAACACACATGATTTTTTTATACTTAGTACATTCTTCACAGTTGTCTGTTAGTATGGTTCTTGCTTTTGGAATATTAAGGTTGGTATATTTCTATAAATCTTTGCAACACTGTTTTTCATGGAATTTGTTCTAAATGTGGAGATCATCAGTAAATATGACCATGACTACTTTCTCCAGATCTACAGTATGACGCTTAGACTGTCTGCCTTATTTGAAAATCATATTAAAAATATCATCTCTGAATACAAGTTGGCCATGCAGTGTCAGAAAAGGAAGAGGCCACGGTACAGAAAACGACTAAGGAGCAGTAGTAGTTCACCATCTAGTAGCAGAGCAGCCAGGTAACTTAATGAAACTCACTATCTGCTTATTTTGAAATCCTGTTTTAGGGGGAAATAAACATTCAGATAAGAAGCCAGTAACAATATGGATTGTGGGTTGCCAGATCGAGAGTTTAAGCCCACACTAACACTGGAAGTCGTACATAATTCCAGCAAGTGGGAGGGGTGCTATATAAAAGTATGAAAGGAGCTGTATAATGTATTAATTTCTATAATACATTTTATAAAGTAAACGATATGTTCCTTTTAAAATCTTGTTCTTGTACATTTGTATTTCTTTAATAAATTCACCAGTATTTTATATATTTTATTACTACATTGATGTAAGCTGTGGGACAGAAAATCAAATATTCCATGTTACATTTAAATATCAAACTTAACACTGTTAACACATTTTCAATGTTTGCATGTTTCTGTTTTTTAAGTTCTTTTGTATTAATATTTGTACGCTTTTGGGGATGTTTCATATCTTCAGCCCTAAAGGGAAACAGAAACAAGTGAAGATTCAACCTAAAATTAACCAGAATACCTCACTGCCTTTGACTAGGACTAACTCTTCAGTTTCATCTCATGGTAAGTAGAATAAAAAGTGGTATACATGACAGAACCAAAGCCTGTTGACAGGAATGCCTAATGAAGAAAAGCAGAGGGCTATTTGTTGTTGATCTTAAACTTATGGAATTCATTTGTCAAAGGCTAAATTGAATTGCTATATGCGCAAAGATTGTGGTCATAAAAGCATGTTTGGCAGAGATTACATGCAAACTAGATACATCCTTTAGGTTCTTGGTAAGTTACTAATGTAACAAAAGTTTGGATTCCCCAGCATTAATTAAAGAAAAGATTGAGCCCTTTTCACTCTTGTGAAATCTGAGTGTTTGCATAGTGCCCTAGCACATCAGTATATGGAGAGATTAAGGAAACCATTTTGAATTTATGTCCTGTTTTAAGTTTCAGATACTACCGAGGAGGCTCTGGGTTCAGTCATAGGTGAAGAAACTGAGGGCCAACCATCCTCATCCGGGTTAAATACACAGAACCGAAGTGGAAATAACATTGATCCGGGGAAAAATAGACTAGTCAGGAGTAAATCCACACCAGTTAAACAAGGTCAGAAGTTATATGCTTCCTTTGGATGACTAGTTTTACTAGAAAAGAAATCTGCTTCTGGTATCTATGGACTGCACTGAAAGCTGTGGTATAAACCTCCAGTGCCCCAGTGTGCTTCTTGATCTCCGTATGGCTGAAAACCAGACATCCCTGCCCTTCTTCTTTCCCGGGGACACCTCCTTTCATCACCCACTCACTCTCTTTTCTTTTCCCTTACCTCCCCCCGGAAACTGGTGTGATTGAGCCAGATGGTGATGATTCATGAGATTTAGAACAGCATGATCCGTGTAAAAGAAAGGCAAGTTTTGGCTGTACAAACAAGAATGTCTTACTAAAATATGGCAGCATATGTAATTCTGCTATAAAATGCAGCAACCCATTTGCCAGTCTGCCACTAACTACCCAGCCCATTTTCCATAGTCCTTATCATCTTGTTTCTGTTTTAGAAGCTCTAAATTTGGGGCACATTTCATGGTGTCTGGCATATTATGCACACTACTTGTTTTATTCAAATTTAGGGGTGGTTAGGTGTCTAAATAGCTCTTTGAAGAGCTGCAAAGTGATTTTTGGCTATGAGAGAAAGTATCGTATGTTGAACTTACTTATTCTAATGAGAATTTTTAAAATATCTAAGAATATGCTTTGGATAGAAATGTATTAAGCCACACTCTTGATAACTCACAAAAAAGTAGCCTTGCCCTACTTCCCAAGGGTGATGGTTGGGGATAGTAACTGGTATTGAGCGTGAATGCTGGGGTGGAGGGCACTAGAATTTTGGGGAGAGCGAGGAGTGTCATTGAGAGGCTCTGGCGGTGTGGAAAGAGCAGTGACTGGCATTGAGGAGGTGCTGGGTGGGGGGGGACTAAATGGAATTGAAGCATCATGCTATGGTTGGGACATTAAGTGGCAGAAAGGGGGTGGTGGAATTTGAGGACCACTAACTGGCAGCGGCGATGTGGGGGTGCTGTATGTGTGTGTGATGGGGAGAAGTGGTAAGGGGCAGTTAGGGGACATGCTGTTTGTATGGGGAAGAAGCAGTAATGGACACCAGTGGTGGTTCGCTCTGTGTGTGTATGGGGGAGGGGAGGGAATACACTGCAGGGGTGGTGGTCCCCAGAGCAAGGGGTTAGGGTGGGGAAATCAGGACACAGGAGGATGGATGGGGGCAGACAGGAATTAGTGATGTAAAAGGTTCATCAGTTAGCATCACCCTTAACAGTTAACTGGTGGGAGCTGGATCTGCTCCCTCTCCTGCTGAGGGCAAGGGGATGCTCCAGCCTTGTGGGGGCCTGCCATAGACAGGGACAGCTCCAGCCCATGGCAGGTCATGGTGCCTCACAGGCAGTGGCTGTTTTGGCATCCAGAGCAGCCCCTGTCTGTGGTGGGCCTGGGTCCCCTGTGGGCAGGGGGTGCTCTGGCTGGGCTACAGCCAGCCAGTGGGAGGAGGGAGGGAGAGTAGCTCAACCACCCAGCCTGTGCCCGTTCCCCCTTTAATCTGTTAACCAGTTAAACATAATGTTTAACCAGTTAACCAATTAAGCAGGATTTTACATCCATAGCAGGAACTCCCTTTCAGTGGTGCCAGTACTGCTTCTCCCCCAAAGAAGCTGGGTCTGGGAGCTGGCCAGTTCTCCCCATTAGCAGCTGTTACTCTTCCCACACGCTTGGTAGGGAGGCTGATTATGGTTACTCTGGTAATTGGACTTTTAGGGTACGTCTAGACTGGGATACCATAGGTATTCCGAAATAGCTATTCTGCATCTTTTGAATCAGCCTGTTATTGAAATAGATTTCAGAATAGCAGTTTATTTCAAAATTTGGTGCTGTGTGGACAGCGCCAAAATTCAAAATAAGCTATTTTAAAATTAGATCAAAACATGATATACAATTTGAACTATGTAAATTACATATCTTATTTCGACCTATGGGTGCAGTGAAGATGCACCCTATAGTGTCCAGTCGATTGGACAGGTCCCCCTTTTGACCAGGATTTCTTATAGAAAACTGGACATGTGGCAATGCTAATGTGGACCCTGCTGCCATGTACTAAAACAGTTACCTAGTGGGCTTCCATACTGCTGTTTCAAACACCTGTGATCTCTCCACTTGAGTGCATTATTAAATTAAGGTTATTCCCTTGCTCTGTCATGTTTCCAGACATATTTTCTACAATTCTGAAATCTGTTACCTGAACAGTGGATAAATATTCTCCAGAGATTCAACCAATGCCTTTAACTTGATCATTCTCATAGAAAATTAAAGGTTTCCCAAAAGCTTTTACAAAATAGCTGTTATTTCATGTGGCATAGTAAAACTGAAGAGGGAAAATATTTTAATAATTTAACAGAAATGTCCTAACTCATGGCTATTTTTACCTGGGGTTACACCATGGTTAGAATTTATACAAAGCTATGGGTGGAACAGGCATAAATGTTTCACTCTTGTGAAATTGTCAAAAGATGTTCACACCTTTGTCAACATGTGAGTATTTTTGTACATAAAATTGTGGTCATGTTAAAGTGCACAAAAACATGTTGGTTGTTATGGGATAAGCCTTCACTTTTCCAGGATGAATGTGCTTTTCTACCTCCATGAGCAGCATATGGTAACTGTGAAAGGAGTAACATTTTCAGCCTCAACACAGCAAAGCACTAAAACACTTGAGAGCTTTCAAGTACTTTATAATTCCATTGATTTCAGTTGGACTAATCAATTGCTAAATATTATGTATGTATTAAAATGCTGATTGGGGCTTTTAAGTATGTACAGTATTAAATACTGTTAGAGAACAGGTGTTCAATGAGGCTGATAGCATAAGCTATTTGAGGGAAATGTAAATTTTAATAGAAAATCCTTTTGATATTTGAAAAAAAAATTCCTTTGAACTTTTGCAGTTCAGATTTAACAAGT
This sequence comes from Pelodiscus sinensis, assembly GCF_052426305.1. Lineage (NCBI taxonomy): Eukaryota > Metazoa > Chordata > Testudines > Trionychidae > Pelodiscus > Pelodiscus sinensis. The sequence goes on along the minus strand of NC_143064.1, from coordinate 32,086,392 downwards.
GATTGTTTTTTGTGTTTGTTTAGATCAATCTCTTGATGGACCTCTTACAAATGGTGATGGCAGAGAGCCTCGGGTAGCAGTCAAGAGAAAGTTAGTAAGTGCCTCAGAAGAGGAGGAACACCTACAGGAAGAGGTGAAGAAGAGAGAATCAAAAGAAAACCCTGGTTTATTGTCATCAGAGAGTGGGGAGTCAGGATCCAGTTCAAGTTCTGAAAGCCGATGTGGGTCTGATTCAGATTCTGAATCAACCTCTAGAACAGATCAGGATTACATTGATGGAGATCATGACTACAGTAAAGTTGTGCAGACTAAACCCAAAAGAAAAATTAAAAGGAAAATTGCTAGTGGAAAAAGAAATTGGCAAGGTAGAGGGACAGGGAGGAGAGGCAGATGGGGCAGATGGGGTAGATGGAGCAGAGGGGGAAGAGGTGGCAGAGGAGGAAGAGGAGGCTGCGGCAGAGGAAGAGGCAGGGGAGGAAGAAGAGGTAGAGGAGGTAGAGGAGCTTCACGAGGAGCAACCAGAGCCAAACGTGCACGAATGGCAGATGATGAATTTGAGAATCTATTTGGAGGTCGATTTGGCGAGAATATGTTTGGAGGACGATTCAGTAGGCCACCACGAATTAAAACAAGGAACGAGGGCAGGAGAACTGTTTTATATAATGACGATTCAGATAACGACAACTTTGTGCACGCTGAGGATCCTCTGAACCTTGGTACTTCCAGATCGGGCAGAGTGCGGAAAATGACAGAAAAAGCCAGGGTCAGCCATCTCATGGGATGGAATTATTGACTGATGAAAATCTTGGAAAATTTTCAGATGAACTTCAATGGCCTTCTACTGCAGGGATTTTACCAGAAAATCTACCAAGCAAGTTGTGGGGGGACTCCACTCACTTTCTACAGTGGTGCTTTTCCATTATGCCAGTATACATTTGTTTTAAGACTTCAGATTGCCACACTTCATTGGTCAAAAAAGCCTTACTCATTAGGCCTTAAATTACAGAAATTCTTCCCCACACACTACAAGTTCATTTTGTTTCAAGGAGCTTCTCAATAATAGCATGACATTTTGAATCATGTTCATGAAATCTCTCCCTTTTTTGTATTATAGAAATAGCACCTTCTTACAGAGTTTTTATATGGTTTGTCATAAATCCTTATACACAGTAATAATTGTAACTTTTGCACAATACACCAATCCTAAAGGCAGCTATAAAATGTTTACCATTTCTATATTGTAAGAAGGATCTGGATTACTTTAATCTTCCCAGGCCAAACTTTCATGAATTGTGCTGAACTGAAGTATGTTTATACTACAGTTTAGGGGGTCTTGAAATGCTTTTTTGTTGGTTCGTAATTCACATGTAAAAAGTGAAAAGGGTTGGTGCCTTGTAAATATGTAGCAAACCTTTGATGTGGTGTGTCCTAATGTGTGCATTAACTTTATTAAAAAGATAATACTTGAGAAGTATGAATATCTAGACAGAAGGTGCCAAATGCAAAAGTTACTTGCATCTATTTTCTTTTTGTCCTCTCATATTTTTATAGCATTAATGGAGATTGTGCAGCAAAGGGTTAATTTCAACATTTGAAAGGTTCCTACTCTTTAGAGCATTATATGTCTTAATAGTAGCTCAGCTACCTCTGTTTACAACTACTGGAAACTTAAAAGAAAATAGATGCTATTCTGCAGTGCTTATTGAAGAAGAGGCAAGAATGAGTATAGCAGGGGTGGAATTGCTTGAAAATTCAAGTAACCATTTCTTCATATTGACACTCTGAAACAAACCTTAGTAGTTAATGAAGTTTTCACAACCTTAATATGCTTTTAGTATCTGGTAATTTGTTGGGCAAACAGCCAGTGGGCTCTCTCTCATTTCTGTTACCATTTATGCAATGAAAGTGTGTATTTGTGTTTTTAATTTGATCATTGAAACATTCAAAGAAACTGAAATTGAGCTATGGTGTGTCTATTGGCTACTCATATTTTGTATCATTACTGATAAGTTTCCATTCATATCATTGACAAGAGTCCTTGTAGCTTAAGCATCCAGAAGATAATTTACATTGTACTATACTCTTACCTTTTAAATGTTGCATTGAAAAATAATAACTTGCACACTGAGGTCATTCTGACAATAATACAGTATGCAATGCTGTGAGGGAAATGTGGGGTTTTGCTCCTCAGATTGAATGACTGGTTGTGTTCTATTAACTGGAACACACTTCTTCTTTTGGAGTGAAATGAAGAGTTGCATCCTTCTGCTTTGTAGGATCCAGCTAAAAGATTTGTGGGAGCCTGTAATATTAGACCAAGGAAGAGGCACAGAGCTGATTTCTCTAGATTTTCTCCACATGTAATCAATGACAATGATGAGATAGGAGATTTGGAAACCAAAATAGGGGCATAACATTCTAAATTTCTTCCTCAATGTGCAATATGCAACTTTTATTACATGGTCAATAATTCTGGGAAATGTTTGGGGGAGGATCAATGACATTATATATTCTCATACGTCAATGGAGGTTGATCTCTTTTTGCAATGGTTGTAGTCTGGTGCAAGATAACATGAACCAATGCTGTATGGGTCATTGGGCTTGGGAGTGAGGAGAAGAAAACATTCTAAGTAGTATATGGTATTGATCTGAATTCATGGTACAGTAAAGATCTCACAAACTTTTTGTTAAAGTCACTCTTTTGATAATGCCAAAACTAATGTCTGGGCATGACTCAGATGTTCCTTTTAACAAAGAATAGATGCGAGGATCTCCTAGCTCTGTACTGGGCTTTAAAATACAAATGCTTGTCCTATTATCTCTTACAGTATATATTCAGAAGAAAATGTATTCTTCCCTAGAGTTATTAGTCTTCATATCTATGTAACCAGGAAACGCATGGATATGCCAGGTCCTAGACATAATCATACACATTTTAGATAAAAGTTCTTTTCAACCAATATAAATACTAGGATTCCTATGCTAAAGTCTGGAGATTCTGAAGAAATACTATTCATATGTTTCTGGCTGGCTGAAGCTGTAATTATTAATTTATTTGGGGATGGGAGGAAGGAAAAACATGGATTCCTGAAAATATCATGATTTCCTAAGTTTAAATGTATTTTAGCAACAATTAGAATAAGATTAAATATGTTCTTTAATGTATCTTTTATATGTAATGAAATACTGTGAAGATAACAGTAAAACAGCACTGTGCTGTGGTGTAAGTATTAATCTAAAATGTGTTATGTAATTAAGAACAAGACAGCAGGGTGTGCTAGAACAACAGAGCTATAGCTTATTGTAAAGAATCTGAGGATTTTTTAAATTTTATTTTATTTCATGCATGAAAACCTTTTTATAACCATGAACGAAATAACTTATATTTTTGAATGCTATTTTTACTTGGTTTTGTATCTGGATTTTTTTCCATTTTAGACATTTGATTTCTCTCATAGTCTCATTCTGTGGGTGAATTATAATTTTGTAATAAATTGGACACTTTTTACTCAGATGTTAAATTCGATTAGAAGCCACTTACTTAAAGCTGCATGACACTTGGTTTTACCCTGATAGATGCAGCAGGAGAAATGAAACAAGAAATGAAAATGCAACAAAAGTATTGCAACCCAGTCCTTCAGACCCCCAATCCCAAACTCCAATGCCCATGTAATGCCTCTCTCAAGTCAGCGGAGTTCCATGTAAGCAGAGCTCTGCCCACCCAGAGTTAATTGCAGAAACATCAGCCTTGTCTTTATTCATAGTTTTAGCTAAAAATAACTTCTGTTTGGGCCCACTCTTTAATTCTTGTGTATGATGGTGTTGTGATAATATATTTAAGATACTAATAGTTAATGGGCTGTATATTGCTGATATTTAGTAAATGTTCTAGTACCAGCGCTTCAAGGATTTCTCCAGAAATTAGTATGAATGTTTATGGAAGTTTTGAATTGTCCCTCTCCCTTTTGTCAGCAGTTTGAGGGTATCCCATTACCAGTGTGGGGAAACAGGGACTGCAAATAGAGCCACCAGCCAGCAGTTATATTTGATTTGCGGTTGTTGGAAGGTTCTTTTGGCCTGCACCATCCACACACATTTAAGAGGAGAGAGAAGAACGTTTTCAATGTGTGTCTGGTTCCTTTGCATTTTGAGCACCAATTTACTACCTCTCCAGCATGCTCATCTCTGCTGGCACAGAGCACATGGGCCCAAGCTTGGTCCTGAACACTCAAATGCTGTCACTAGGCCTTCAGTCAAGCCCCAGACATCCATTTTGCCTCCCCTTATTTTACAAGTGTCTGCTCCAGCCCCTTGTATTTGGTGGCTTTGTTCCATCTCTTGTTTCCTTCTGGTCTTTGTCCTTTCCTAAGATCCTGTCTGTGCTGCTGCTCCTGCACTCTATAGTATTTTTCCCATTCAGGAACAACTGAAGCTTAAACTCTGATGCTCTTGCTGGTCAATTAAGAACACATTAGGTTCTTACCTGCCTACCTAAAGTCACTTGCAGGTATATTCAAGTCAAGTTTTTTTTCTCTTTAAATATTTTGCTTATTAACAAACCTGCATGTGTTAGTAGTAAATGTAGAAAGTTCTTAGGCCTAATTATCCATTGTCCTGCACTTTAGTGTTTACACTGGTATAAATTAAGCCTAATTAGAGCAAGTACTGTTCGCACTCTCTCTGAGGTAAAAGTACAGGGCAAAAGAGAACTGGATGTTACTAGTTCTGATCATTTGAATTAAAAATGTAGGTCTCACTTGACCTCCCATATAAATTATTTAATGCTATTATCTGAATTATCACATTTTCGTTATGTGAACATGAGTTATTGTAACAACTCTACAGCTCGTGTTTACTTACCACTGTCTGAGATAGTGGGATTGGCATAAAATGTTGTCAGCAATTTGGAATATTCAGTTACAGTTCAGCATCCCAAACACCAATCAGCATGGTATATTTTGAAGGTTTAGGTTATCTTTCTGTTTAGTTTGAAGGATGGAAAAGATATTAATACGCAAAAACTAAACCCTTTACATGAAGCATTCTGAAACACTTCAGCTATTCTCAGCATCAGGCAATTAATCTAAAAAGTGTTTTCTCCACTGTCTTCAGTGTATGTTTGGTTTTGGAAAGGGAGAAAGTCTGAGATTTGAGTAAATTAGATTTTCGTGAGATTTTTCAGTTCCAAGCAACCTATGCTACTTTATTCAGATTCTTAAACAACATGCATCATTGTAGTGTCTCGATTTCTCACTCCTTTTTTGTTTGTTTTGTGTCAGTGGGAAGAGGTGTCATGCCTCTTTACCTGTTGTCGCACTTAACAAAGCATGAGGTGTTCTCATGCTTCCAATGAAGTATCCCTCTTCAGTCTCAATATTACTTCCATGCTAGGGTCATGATTATCCCCACTTGTACTCTTTAAAAAATGCAGCAATATCCTGAACAACTTCACTCAATAGATGTTCAGGATTAAGGGCTCAAATCTGCAAAAACTTATTCAAGAAAAAAAAATGGGATTTCTTATGCAAGTAAAATTGCTCATAGCCGCAGTCTGTGCAGGCTTGAACCCTACAGAAGCAAGAGCTCACTAGGACAAAAGTGAAATGTATTAACTGAATAGTATGGGGAAGTTAGCTCAGACTTATGTGTATGTATATTGGGCTCAAGTCTGCAATAATCCTTCACTTTCAAGCCTACTAATTTCACTAACTGTAAAGCAAAGATTAAAAAGGATAGAGATGATGGTATGTTTTCTTAAAAGAGAAATATTAGAGAAGTAATTCACCTTAGAAGCAAGCTCTGTTGGAAAATTATCCCTCATGTTTATAATATGAGAACTGTAATATGTAAAAGTAAGAGGAGGCAAAAATATTTACAGTTAGGAAATCAACATGTGTGTGTGATTACAGCTTGAGTTCTTTATATTTTTGTTTATTTTAATCAACTTCCCTTGCAGTTTTTAAAAAATAAAGATAGATCAAGTTACTTCTACTGCACATAAATATGAAAACTATAGTATATAAAGCACTGAAGGGAATTTAAGTTAGGTGTGTGGTTGGTAAAATATCCATATATAGAAATTAAAAATTAAGGAAAGACAAACTAAAATGTATTGCTTCTGACAATGTTCTTGAGGAGGTGACTGCTAAAAGTGAGATGAACTTCTCACATATTGGAAAATATGGCCCCTAGATGGCTATAGAATGTGTTTGATGAACATTCCAAATCATGCAGTATTAAAATGAGAAAATGCATTTAATAACTCTCTCAAGACTAGTAATTCACCCTTAACCTGTGCAGATGATGACAGAATAAACAAATCAGTTTTAGACTAAGGATGTTGCCAGCCTTAACTTAGTATGTCCTACTATGGTTGGTCTATATCACAACTTTAATATTTTTAAAATGTATTTTTGTGTTTACATTTCTTGGATTTTTTTTAACTGTCGTGGAAAGTTTTATAAAATGCTAATTATTTACTTGATAGACCGAAGGAGCAGTTAACAATCTACAGATAAATTTATATTTAGTAATGTAGGAAGCTGTCATGTTCTTACAAGTATGTATTATAGAAAATTACTGCGCATGTGCAGTAGTTAACTTTCAAATATTAGTATATTGGATGTTTACACATTTTTAAAAAACTCCTTTATGTACAATAAGTAATAGCCTGCAAAATTTTGGTCTAAAAAGTTGTCTTTTTTTAATAATAGAAACACAAAGACCTGTTGGCATCTTGTACGTTTTTACTATGTTATGTTTCAGCCCACAGCAAATTTCTGCAACTGTGCTATGAATCCCTGAAAAACTAAATTTCCAGTGGAATTGTTATCACAGCCTTAACTCTAGTATGAAAATGGTGCTTAAATACATATATATATATATATATATATATATATATATATATATATATATATATGCATGGAAGTGGGTACCTCAGATCTGATAAGAGTTTTAAATGAGAACTTAATTCTCAGTGTTTGATGCTGAAAATGCAAACTAATATTCCTGTTAGTTAACAACAGCCATGTTTGTGAATTCATTGTACAATATTTACTTACGGACATATTAGAACAATTTCCCAGTTTCTTCTAATAAGAAGGTAATGCATACCTTTCTGGTTTCTGTGTACATTAAACATTTGTGAAGCTAAGGGCAGGGCAAGAGAAAAGTGCTTGAAATGTTAGGGAACAAGAGGATCTGTTTGAATGCAAGATAAATTGGTGTTTCTGTGCTGTTATGTTACCAATCTCATAGTGGTTTTATAGTTTTCTTTTGTCAGACAAATGCCCCATTTAGTTTTTTCACAATGCTTTCTAAGTAAGTGGCGTTCATTGAACATACTCATATACCTAAGCCTAATTTTTAAAATTTTCCCTAGGAATATTGATATAGATTATTCATTCTTTTTGTAAGAGTCATTACAACAGACTTCATTTAGTAATATCAGTTTTTACAGTTGATGGGCTTGGAACAATGAAATGGTGCTGTTTCTAGCCTTGCACATTTCGGTGTTCTTGACAGTTTAAAATGTTCCACCAAAAATGCACAAAACTGATTTGAACTGATATGTCAAGTTTCTGTATTGATTTTTCAAGGGGATATTTATGCCCATATCGTCACATCCACTATCTCAGGTCCCTTTAAATGAATACTTCAGGGATTTTTAATGCCACTTGATGGCAGACCAAATGTAATATTTATATGCAACGAGCTGTTAGTTTTTGTATTGTAAAAATGTAAATTTGTAAAGATTTTTTTTCTAGAGTTTTTTTGAAGTCACTTATGTAATTTAGGATGTTTCATTTTTCCAGCTGTGGGATTGTCTTAATAAAAAACATAAATCTTACTTTGATTTTGCATTACTTATTAAGCAGTTTTGACAGTATAAAGACAAGTGAACTAGTTAGAGCTTTAAGCATACTGAAAATTCACATTTTGATTTAGCTCTGGATAATTCTGCACTGAAGTTGGAGAAAATTATTCTTTATATACTATAGTAATCATTGGAATATCAATTGATGGGAAGCTCTCACATTCCTTATTTAAGATCTTTGGGCTGTGGAGAATAAGCTGGGATAGGGGAAAGGAAAACAAAACTAGTTCCTGCTCATGGAGTGTCTGTTAAGTTTTGTCAGCATGAAGGGAGCAGACCATGGCACTAAAATGAGAGAATACCATGGAAATCCATGCTTCCTTACAGCATTTTCTGCCCAGATATTAATGGTAACTGCTTCCTCCAAGACATCACTGTGGAAATTTTCCACTGCGGCCGATCTGGTACTGACCTCTGTCATTAGCTTACAACTGTAACCAGCATTTTTCCCTCATTTAGGAGTGGGGAGTAATGCTGATCAGTTTTTTCCCTGTAGAGCACTTCCTTATTGGCATCCCTTAGGTCAGCGAGAGAAGGAACAATCCTGTGGAGCTGACCGAGGTCAGAAACATTAGTTCTGGGTCTCCTCATTTATAGGAATGGAAGGGATAATGTAGCATTTATAATAGTTTTCGATAATTGCTCAGGATGAAATCTGCTGTGTAAAGCTTGAGTCATTTGGCTTCCTTTGCAGAAGAATGAAAGGACTTATGGAAATTAAATTCACCTGTATCTACAAAGCAGTTGAAGTAGGTCAGAAGGCTGCATTATAGACCACATGTGGGACAGTTATTACAATCTCAGAGAGCAGCCACACACCTTGGCACACTTATGCAATGTGTTGGGGGCCACAGAATTCTTCCTATTAGAACTGACAAACTCCCAGTCACTGTCACTGCCAACTTCTGTGCCAAGTTATGGCAGTCAGAACTGGGACTCCCTTCTGTAAATGGAAGAGGAGGGGTGAAAGACAGGGCACCCAACATCCGCACCCACTGCTACAGCCACAGCGAGGTGTTACATGAGGGTAGTTTTGTGTTGGCTGTTGGCCCAAAGGTGAATTTCACTTTTGAAAATTGTGTGTAACCCCGTCTTTCCTCCCTGGGTTACTTGGGAGCAGGCTACACTCACCTGGGTGCCTGATGTTTTTAACATAAAAGGAGATCCTGAGTACCCCAGTGGTGATGTTGGATAGTGGGGATCCCCTATCCACTCCCTTGCTGCAGTCCTTTTTGTCTAAAGGAATATACAATGGTGGTGCCTCCACCTGGTTGGTCCCTATACACACTTAATTGTATGCTTGGGAGTCTCCAGGATTAGATTTATTCCAGTAATAATCTGGCTCTAACTCCAAAACAACAATTATAAATAGTACATATCTAAACTGATTACATTAAAATTAACACACCTTAATTTAAAGAAACAGGATTTAACTGACTAAAAGTGAATACAAAGAATTAGCAAGGTGCACAGGAAACTTATCAAACTGGCATTTACACTGCTACCGTTTATCCCACCTCAGAGTGTGTCCTCCTCTGGATCTGAGTCCCAGACACTTGCGTGGGTGCGCTTGAAGGTAAGCAGCTGGAGTGGAAACAACACTGTGCACAGGTTCGGTGTGTGTCTGTTCAAGCTAAGCCAGCCAGTCCAGGCAAGGCAGTCCAGCAGCTCTGGTTCACTGAGGCGGTTCACTCTGGCTCTCTGGCCCCAGAGTCAGTCTGTTTTCTGCACTCTGTCCCATGAAGCACTGTCCCAACAGTCACAAGTACTCACAGTATCTTCTATGCAGGGTTATGCAGGCCTTTCTTAGCCACAGGCACAGTCAAAGTCTCTCCCTTCCAGGGACAAATACACCCACAGCCCCTGAAGCAGCCTGAAAGATCCAAGCCCCAGCAAGCTCTCAGCAGCAGACTCTAGCTTCCAACAGCAGCTCCTGGCCTGGAAAAGGCTCCACAATCTGGCTCCTCTCTCCAAAATGGAGCCCTTCCTAACTCTCTGCCCTGCCTGGAAGACAGCAACAACTTTTCCCTCCTTTTTCCCCAGGGTTCATGGGAGTTGTAGTCTCTAGGGCTAGATTGCGGCGCAAAAGATCCTCCCAGTAAAAGTCAGGGGACTACATTTGTTATTTTGAGGAACAAGTGAGCAGGGCCCTGACAGTGGGTTTAGTTTGCCCAAGTGCTTTAGGAGGAAGATTTTTAGTATTGTACCAGTTATTATTTAAAGCAACATTTTTTAAAACTGTCTAGTTAGCAAAGCACATTAGGAGGGTAAAACCCATTCTAAAGGAAATGCTGGTGGACTCCATTTGGCTCTTCCAGCTAGTCTTGGATGTCTCCAATATTATCTGGCACTTTGCAGCCCTTCTCCAAGAAGACTGGGAAAAGCAGATGCTGTCCTCATTCTTAGTCTCTCACCAGTTTTTGTTACAGGATTTGTGTAAATTTCATGTAAAGTTCTTATCTGCCTTCTAAGCATCCCCCAGAAATATCTGGCTCTGACCTCCCAACTGTTTTGCCCTATTCATGAAAATGCTTACCTGTGGTTCTCTTGCTCACATGGGAGTGATGGAATTTCAAAACTAGATTGTAAAGGCTATTCTCTTTGACTCTGCAGGAATTGTATAGGTGTTTGGAGTCAGAGGTCCAGACTAAACAAGTTAACTTTAGAGCACTAACATCTGTCTAGCTTGCTATAGTGCAGTGTTTCTCAAAGTGGTCCGTGAAAGCACTTTGAGAGACATGTTAACAAGCTGCGTCGGTTTGTTTCCCATAGCTCCCCTTGGCTGCAAATGGTGAACCGGAGCCAACAGGCGTCACGAGGCTCCGTGGTGCAGCTCTGGTAAGTAAACAGGCACGGACAGTTAGCACGTTTCTCAAAGAGGTTTCACGGACCACTTTGAGAAACACTGCGGTATATTTTTATGGTTATGAAGGACCATGGACCCAAAATGAGGAATGAGCAGGTGGCATTCTGTCCCGAAAGGGAAAAGGAAAATTGGGAACACGATTTCTGGAGTGACAGGAAGAGTTGTGGGATGGGGTAACCTACACGCACAGGAATGAAAGGGGTTAAGGCAGGGGTTTACAAGCTTTGAGCCATGGCTCATTAGGATAAGCTGCTGACAGGGTCATGAAATGCTTTGTTTACCCGAGGGGCAACCCTTACAGCTTCCAGTGGTTGCAGTTCACCATTCCCAGCCAATGGGAGTCCTATGGGGCTGTGCCCGTGGACACACAGGTCAATGGTGTCTTGCGGCCCACCAGCAACTTACCCTGGTGAGCCATGACCCAAAGCTTGAAAAATCCTGGGTTAAGGGAGCCAGGCAAGACAATCAACTTCACAGACTGCACCTGGAGGAAGAGCCAGGTGCAGGGAACTAATTGGAAACACGTTAAGCTGCTCAGGAAGAAGTGGGGCCTGTATAACACCAGGTACCTAGCAACAGACACAGACTGCGGGAAAAACAGTCACTTTCTGGGAAGGAGGAGATTTTGGGGGCTAGTATGCTTACAGAGAGAAAGGGAAGCAGGCCAGCGAAGGAGCAGTGAGGGTTCAAAAGGGGATAGCCCAGAACTGCTGAATGGAGCGTCCTGGACTGGAACCAGGAGTAGAGGGCGGGTCTGGGTTCTTCCACCAGCCACTGAGGGAGTGGCATGGAGGCAGTGGAAGGAAGACTTCCTGGAACTTCTAGTAAGAAAGGGATTTGCTACCCTGGAAGGGAGAAACACTGACTCATAGGGTATGTCTAGACTACATGGCTCCTTTCGACGGAGCCATGTAGATTTGTTTGTTTGGCAAAGGGAAATGAAGCCATGATTTAAATAATCGTGGCTTCATTTAAATTTAAATGGCTGCCCCACTCTGCTGATCAGCTGTTTGTCGGCAGATTGGGGCAGTCTGGACGCTCCCCTGCCAACATGAAAGCCCTTTATCGACCTCCCCGGTAAACCTCATCCTACGAGGCATAACGGGGAGGTCGATAAAGGGCTTTCAGGTCAGCGCGGGAGCGTCCAGACTAGTGCGCTGGGCCGACAAACAGCTGATCAACTGTTTGTTGGCTCAGCACGGCAGCCATTTAAATTTAAATGAAGCCACAATTATTTAAATTGCGGCTTCATTTCCCTTTGCCGCTCAGCCTAATGTACATGACTCCATCGATGGAGTCATGTAGTTTAGACACACCCATAGAATCCTAGGGTTGAAGAGACCTCAGGAGTTTGAATCCAAATTTGACTGGAGAGGGTGTGGAGGGAAGGTATTTCAAAATAAAGTTCTAGTATAGACCAGCCTCAGTGATTCAGCCAGAGCACTGAGCCACAAAAAAGGAACACTGCAATTTCTGGGGCTGAAAAAGAGTGATGATGTGCAAACTACAGATGGGGGCACCAACCTGAAGAGCTAATTGCTGGAGTGGCCAGGAGGTGCCAGATCAGCAGTGAGTGGTGTACCCCATGACAGGGATGAAGAATAAGGTTTGGGTGGAGGAGCGGCAGGAACTTTATAAGAGAGAAGTGATTTGATTGGAAAAAAGCATGGAATGAGTGAAAGGAAAATAGCAAATCCCTTAATTTGTTTGTTTGGACTTTGGCAAATCAGAGAGTAAGAAAGGGAATGGAAGAAAGAAGGGATGAAAATATTATTGTAAGTATAAAGGAAAATAAATGAATGATGGAATGAAACTGAAACTAAAACGGGAAAAGGTCAGAGAATCCCAATAGCATATTGTAAGTTTGTTTTTCCCACCTTCCTTTTTATAAAAAGATGAAGGAAAATCTATGGAGGAAAAGATTAAAAAGAGAAGAGATGACTCTTGCAAGTTTTGAGCAATTTAGTTATTTTGATTATTATACTTTACTAAATTAGGTGCCAATTTATGCACTTGGAATAAGGTGATCATACATTTTCTAGAGACTTTTTTCACATGGTCACATGAGGAACGTCCTTTTTGGACTCCAAAATGTCCTCTTATCATACAGAAAATACAAGTATTTCTCACTGTGAACATACAGTATTATGGTGAACCCTGAACATAGGGCAATGGGGTGTTTCCATAATTTTTTCCCAGGGTTTTAGCACAATAAATTCTATTGTGCAGTATAATTGCACATAATTGCAGCTTGTATTTCAAAGAGATCATAATGATGCCTGTTATTAAGTTATCGTATAATAGCCTCCCTTTGTTGCTACTGTAAAGAGTTGGCAACAAATTATATGCACAACCCTGAGTAGCATTCCAAGAGGATTATAAGCTTTTGATTATATGCTTGTAAAAGTCAGCAAGAAAAGTTAGATGCACTTTACATTCCCCACTGGTTCTCTCCAGGAAAAGATTTCATGTGAATAGGTTGCATCAAAGGCAAATACAGTAAGCAGTAGCAGACCTGAAGTTGTCTCAGCAGCATCTTCACCACCATTGTGTGGCATGACTGCGAAGAGGCTGAATCCTAAAGACATCATTAACTGCATGGGGCTTGCCTAAGGATCAAAGCTGGATGCAACACCTAGTACAATGAGATCCTGGTCCATGCCTAGGCCATCTAGGCTGTACCATAATAAACAATTAAAATACAGGATGTAGGTATTGTGCCCACAGCAAATGGAGGAGGTAGTTAGTGAATTTCTTTTCAGGGAAGTTTTAGAGGGAGAGGAAGATCCTGGCCCTCATCTGGGAAGCAGGACTTCATAGAAGTGTTTGGACTATGGATAGAACCTCTTTTTTCAAGGCTTCCAGGGAGACATGCACTCTACCTGGACCAAGAGGACATCTGCCTCCAGAACCTAAGAATGATTGGTGTCCCTCAAGAGACTTTGTACTTAGTCTATGGGCACTTGGTCGGTTACTGCAGCATGCTCTGGAGGACCAGTTTGGGCTGTGAGTTAACCTCTCAAAGGGTTCTGGAATATAACCCTGACTAATATTTATACAGTTTATAATCGCATGTTTTGTCCCACCAGCTACTTCCATAGCTGAAGGGCAAGAGGGCATTGCAGTGGCTCTGCAAGTTCATATTCTACTGACAATCCACATGGGAATAAGAAAAGATACTCACCCCTATATATCAAAAGCTTCAGGGGGTAGCCGAGTTAGTCTGTACAGAAAAAAACAACAAATAGTCTGGTAGCACTTTAAAGACTAAGAAAACATGTAGATGGTATCATGAGCTTGCATGGGCACAGCCCACTTCTTCAGATGACCGGAGTTTTGAGTTTTGGATGTGCAGACCCAAAATAAATGTGGGGGGAGGAGGGTGGAGAGGAGCAGAGGGTATAGAAAATCAGGAAGGTAGAGGGAATCAGTAAGTCTCTGAAGACTGGGTAGTTAAAACGAAGCAGATAAGAATCAAAGTCAATTGATAGTATCCGTCCTGACCTCCCCTATTTATTTTGGGTCTGCACATCCCAAACTCAAAACTCCGGTCATCTGAAGAAGTGGGTTGTGCCCACGCAAGCTCATGATACCATCTACATGTTTTGTTAGTCTTTAAAGTGCTACCAGACCATTTGTTGGTTTTTTTCTATACAGGCAGTCCCCGAGTTACGCGGATCCGACTTATGTCGGATCCGCAGTTACGAACGGGGCCCGTCTCCAGCAGACCAGGGAGAGGAAGCAAAGCGGCGGAGCACGCGGGCAGTGGACAGCCCAGACGCGTCTGGGCTGTCCGCTGTCCGCGTGCTCCACCGCTTTGCTCCCTGTCCCCCTGGTCTGCAGACCAGGGAGACGGGGAGCAAAGCAGAGCAAAGCCGCGGAGCCCGAGGGCAGCAGGACAGCCACGGCGCGTCTGGGCTGTCCCGCTGCCACCGTGCTCCGTGGCTTTGCTCCGGACGCCTGTGGTACAGCAGCTGGGGCGCTGCCGGTTGATCGTGTAGCGCCGCTCTGGGCGCTACTGGACCAACCCGACAGCACCCCAGCGGCTCTGCCCCAGGCGTCCTGATTCAGCCACTGCTGGTCAGTTTCAGCAGCGGCTGAATCAGGACGCCTGGGGCAGAGCAGCTTGGGTGCTGCTGGGTTGGTCCAGAAGCGGCGGCGCTACTGGACCAACCCAGCAGCACCCCAGCTGCTCTGCCCCAGGCATCCCCAAGTCAGCCGCTGCTGAAACTGACCAGTGGCTGACTACAGGAAGCCCCTGCCCCCGGGCTTCCTGGAATCAGCAGCTGATCAGTTTCAGCAGCAGCTGTCTTGGGGATGCCTGGGGTTCTTAAGTTGAATCTGTATGTAAGTCAGAACTGGCGTCCAGATTCAGCCGCTGTTGAAACTGATCAGTTTCAGCAGCGGCTGAATCTGGACGCCAGTTCCGACTTACATACAGATTCAACTTAAGAACAAACCTACAGTCCCTATCTTGTACGCAACCCGGGGACTGCCTGTATATCAAATTAGTGTAA
This sequence comes from Pelodiscus sinensis, assembly GCF_052426305.1. Classification (NCBI taxonomy): domain Eukaryota; kingdom Metazoa; phylum Chordata; order Testudines; family Trionychidae; genus Pelodiscus; species Pelodiscus sinensis. Next base: position 32,071,133 of record NC_143064.1, on the reverse strand, counting down.
GGGCCATGGAGTAATTGTTGGGGGGATTTTGTGTGGTGAAATATTGTACTTGGCAATGAATTTGGATACTGCTAATGTTTGTTTGGTTATTGTTTCATTTGTACTGTTCACACTTCGATTAATGGTAGTTGGCCCTCTAAGAAGAGACGGGCAGGCCAAGTGTGTGTCTGGCACTCAGAGGGTCAGGTGGGAGATTTTGTCTCTGTGGCCAGAGAGTGGAAGACTCTATCTGGGTAAGTTTCAAAAAGATCAGAATTTTATTTTATAAACATATCTTTCTAGCAAGCAGCTTCATTTTCTGTACTGTGCATTAGCACTTACTTGGGGGACTGGATGCATCAGGATGTTGCTAATGAGCTACAGAGCCTTTCATCTTTCCAGTTGTCTATCTGAATCCAGAGCAGCTCAGCAGAGATGAAAAGTTGCTCCAGTCGAGATGAGGCATGGTAACTGACTATCTAGGGGTATGGCTACACTGCCACCCTAGTTCAAATTAGGGTGGCTAATGTAGGCATTCGAACTTGCACACGAAGCCGGGGATTTAAATATCCCAGGCTTCATTTGCATGTTACCAGACGCTGCCATTTTTAAATGCCCTGTAGTCTGGACTAACTGTCCGTGGCTATATGGCTATATGAATTAAAGCTCCTAATTCGAACTACCTGTTATTCCTCCTGCAAGGAGGTTTAATGGTAGTTCGAATTAGGAGCTTTAATTCAAACGACCTAGTCCATGACACATGTAGCCGTGGGCAGTTAGTCCGGACTATGGGGCATTTAAAAATGGCGGCGCTCGGGAACATGCAAATGAATCTCCGGATATTTAAATCCTGGGCTTCATTTGCAAGTTCGAATGCCTACATTAGCCACCCTACTTCGAACTAGGGTGGCTAGTGTAGACATACCCTAGGAGGTTAATGGGTCTCAATTCCAGAGCACATGTTGCAAACACCCACTATACTTAGGTTGGACGTTCCCGCTGTGCTGGACATGATACTGACCCATTTCAGTTGGGTACTTTGTCTCGCAAAAGCTCCCACATAGGGACCAAAATTGCTTGACTCACTATACATTTGTGAGAGTTGGCAGCTCAGCAGTTGTCACACAAATATTGGGAATAGGCATGAGCAGGGTGAATTAAAAAAATCAGAAGACACTCGACTCCCACGCCTGATATAATTGTTCTTGATTTCTTTTTCAGGTGAGGGTGGTGAGTTGGATTTCTGATTTTTCAACTTTTTGGACTGTTTATTTGGAGTTACTACATGAGCTAAAGCAGATGGTTCTTTAAAGTTTCCTGGGAGGGTGTTAGGTCAGACTAGTACCATTATTTTACCTTGATAGTACACAGTAACTTTGTCTGAAACTCCCATGCATACCTCTCTCCCAAGTGTAAATATAGCTATACTGCAGCTGTCTTCTGCAAAAGCTTATGCAAATGAAGTGTGGAGTAGAATATCGCCACGCTTCACTTGCATAATTAATTAGCAGCCATTTTTACGCAAAACCCCTTTCTTGTGCAAGAGCCTTTCTTCCTGAAAAAATGAGGAAGAACAGCTCTTGAGCAAGAGGGGGTTTTGCGCAAAAAGGAGCCGTCTACACAGCTCCTTTTTGCGCAAAAGCTTCTTGTGCAAAAATAGCTGCTAATTAATTTTTGCTGCTAATTAGGAATGGCACATGCACAAACATTTAAAATGCGGCCCTTAAGACTAATCCATTTTGTGTGCTCATGTACTACTACAATCAGGGCTTAACTTCAGCCAGATGTCCAGAGAAGAGCTCCAGTAAATATTTCCAATTCCACTGGAGTTTTCATAGTCTGTTGGGGATGGGGAGAGGTATGAGAGCCTGTTGAAAATACTCTAAGAATGTAAGTCCTGACTAAAATAATCTCATTACAATTTGCTACATCGCTAACATAAGTGTGGACACCTCTAGTCTGGCTATACGGGCTACATTTTCTATTATCTAAACGGTGGTGTTCTACAGCATATGTCCATTGCCTCATTTCATTTCTTTGCACCTCAAGCTGCGATCTCACCCTGTTTCAGCTTGGTCAGAGGCTAGCACACGTGCAAAGGATATTTTACAGCAGGCATTCTAATTCTGCCTTTTTAGCAGACTTAAGAAAGAATCTTAATATTGCATTTCTGAAAATATTGGCCCAAATTAATCTCTGGAGTTGACCTGTACCAGTGATGAAATAGGCCCACATATATTTTCCTGCCACTTCAGTTTTGAATTATTCAGACAGACTCTGAATCCAGCTATATTGGTGAGTTGTTAAAGGGGACTCTCAGAATGTGCTTTAACTTTCAAGTATATTGCACTTAAAATGCAAATAATTCATCTGTCATAACTTTTCCTTGCCCACTTACTAAGTATTGTTTAAATTAAATAAGGCAATCTTCATTAATTTATCTCCTAAAACTGGTAGGGACCTTGAAAGGTCATCGAGTCCAGTCCCCTGCCTTCGCAGCAGAACCAAATACCATCCCTGACAAATTTTTGCCCCAAATGGCCCCCACAAGGATTGAACTCACAACCCTGGGTTTAGCAGGCCAATGCTCAAAACACTGAGCTATCCCTCCCCTCAAATAAGTGCTTTATCCTATGCAGCTAGGGCTCTCCTCCTTGCAAGTTTTGGCTGTGGTATCACAAATCAAGTACTGTTACTTCTCAGCAGGATCATTTTCTTGGTGACACACTGTGAACCTCTAAGGCTGTGGTCACCAACCCATCAATTGTGATCAACTGGTTGATCGTGAGAGCTCAACCGGTCAATCGTGAGGCATTCGGGGGGCCTCCCCATTTTCCCCCACTCCCAATAAGCTCTACTACCTACCTCCAGTGACAATGGAGGTAGTGCCGGGGTGGATGGAAGTCCTGCAGCTGCGTGCCACTTCTGGGGGTTCTGGAAGTGTGCTGGCTGCTCCCCTCCCCCAGGTCTGTGGTGTGCCAGGAACTTGTGGGGTGTGGGGGGAGTCCCCAGAGGAGGTGTGTGCCGGGCCTTCCCTCTTCTGTGGGAGGGAGGAGTCGGGTCCGGAGGAGTCATGCGCCGGGGCTTCCCTGCTCTGTGGGAGGGGGAAGTCGTCTCCGGAGGAGGTGCACGCTGGGGCTTCCCTCCTCTGCGGGAGGGAGGGGGGAGGAGGGAGGACTCCTGGGAGGAGGCAAGTGTGGGGGACTCCCTGTCCCCTGCCTCCAGCCCCTCTCCCCTGTTCCCCATTGGCACCCTGCCCCCACCCAGCACCCTTCCCCCTGACCCAATAGCACCCTTCCCCAGTACCATGTCCCCTGCTCCCACCAGCATAGTTGGGGCCACATTAGTGAGGCTTGGTGGGGTTTTGGAGGAATTATTTTTTTGCATCTCACTTGTGTGGCCCCCAACTGACTTTTCTGTGGGTCAGTGACCCCTGACTCAAAACAGGTTCCCCGCCCTTCTCATAAATAAAGACAATGCAGAAACTTTTTGTTTGACATAGTATTTTATTTAAAAATGAAGCCTGGCCAACAAACTCCCGATTCAGGCCAAGCCCCCATCTAGCCACAGCATCATAACACTCCTGCACGCGCACACACACACACAGACCCTAGATCTGAGCCTATTGTACACTGGACCCCCCTGCCCAGAGCCCCTCCCATACTCCTGTCTCAACCCAGTGAAGATAATGGAAGCAACTCTGTAAGGGCCCAGTGTTTGGCTAACCACTAACAGGGTGACAATGACTCATTTTAAGCTCTCACCCTAACAAACTGTCACAGAGGGAATATAGATGAAATGTTCTATAGCTACATGGGGAGCCATAGAATGATATTAAAGTGACTGGCATGGAGACCGGAGAGATGCTGGGACTGTGGCAGTGTCCAATCATTAGAGTTTTGCCAAAGGTGTCAACTTGAGTGCCCTAATAGGCTGTGGTTGCATTTAATCTCACAGGGTATGTTTACACTACAGCGTTATTTCAAAATATCTTATTTTGTCTACACACAAAATGCATTTTGAAATAGTGCACCCACACTGAGTGGACGCTGAATCGCATTTAAGGCCAGACGAAACCAGGTCCATCAGGGCACCAGGTCAGGAATTACTTTGTGTGGCCACTACCTGAGGCTAGCTGAAGCCTGTGCTTAAAGAGACCGCCCCCCCCCCCCCTTGGACAGCCGGTTCTTAGCTTTCCCTGCTTGCTTGCTTACTTCAACAAGTGACAGCAAAGCATTTTATCTCTGCATGCTCTGGTTGCCCTCACTTGGGGCACCACAGCACTCTGCAACATGGAGCCAGAGCTGCTCCTGGGCACTCTGGTGCTTCTCTTGGACACGTTGCTGTAAGCCTGGCTGCACTTTCTGCAGGCTGCCGTCTGGGAGCTCCATCGGGGGGCTGTCAGTATCCAGGAGACCCTGCAGGAGAACTTCCACCCTGAGGAGCATTAAGAGCCTCCTTGGTCTGCCCCACTGGGGGCTTGTGCCTCACGTCCATTCCTCTCTCATGTCCTTCCACTTACCCTTCCCTAAACCTGCTTCCTGATGTTAAATAAAATACACGTATTTTCATGAACACAAACTTTCTTTATTTAACAAAACTGGGAGGGGGGAATGAAACTCAGGTGAGACTGGGGAAAGGAGAGGGGTGGAAGAACCTGGGAGGAGGAAACTGGAAGGGGGAACCAAGGGGAAGAAGGGGGAGGGGAAGTTCAGGGCTCAGGGTTGGGGGTCTCACCAGACCAACTTGATTTTCATGCAAACCTGCTCCTGGGTTCGCATGCGGCCTTTGGTGGCCGGGTTGGCAGCTATCCTTCCATAGGCAGCTGCGCTTCTCCAACTAGTGCAGAGATCATGGATGTTGGGGGCATCCCCACCAAATCTGAATAAGGTCCATGATCTCCACCCTCGACCAGGAAAGTTCCCACCTTCTCCAGCCTCTGTCAGGCTCCTGGGAGCTGGCAGACTGCTCCTGGGGCGCAGTGGAGGGTTGGATACCAGTGGCTTGCTGGCTCATGTTTTGGGGCCACTGGGTCAGGGGCAGTGACTGCTGGCTCTGGGCTGGCAGGCTTGGAGCTGGCACAGACACTGTGGCCAGAGTCTACCCCTTTAAGGGCTTCTGGGAGGGGGGAGGGAGAGGAGTGTTCTTGGTTGAGGTTGGAGTGGCCACCAAGGCACTCTGGGAAGGCTGGTGGCCCCCTATTTCGAAATAAGTATCTACACAGCACTTATTTCGAAATAGCTATTTTGAATTTGGTGTTATTCCTCATGGAATGAAGTTTACCAAATTCGAAATAAGCCCTCCGCTATTGATTGATACATTGAGACAGTTGCTGTAGCGCACCTGTCAGGGATAAAGCACCAGGTTTTCAAAAGAACTCCTCTACCTAAGGCACTGAAATAAATGACTGGATTTTCAAAGAGGCTCTTCATTGTTACTATTTATTGTTAACTCTGCCCAAAGCTGCTTTAGGTACTTTGCAGAATGAATGAATTCATGCCCTCTGCCCAACCACCCATTATGTTACCTGGAGAGGGGGGAAGAGGAAGAGGCATGGCTACCTTGCAGGTCTACTCCCCAAAAGGTGTTTCAGTGGTGTTGGGGGTCCACTGGGAAGGTGTAAATGTCAGGAGAATTGCTAGGCCTCAGTATAGTTGATGCGATCTGGCGTGTTTGCCAATCTGTACTGGGAGCTTGCCCATCCTGTCAGGCAACGCCTGTCTCTAGGAAACCTGATTGCAAATCTTACTTACGAAGGGGAAGAGAGTCATCGTGGTAAAATTGGTGGTGGTGTTGTGACATTGCAAAATTGACTTTAGGGGATGGCTCAGTATACCAAGACAGGTCCTGAGGACTCCCTGGGTACATCTAGACTACATTCTTCTTTTGAAAGGAGATATGCAAATTTGGCACTAATTTGCATATCATCTTCTGATTGCTTTTTGAAAGCTTTTTTTTTTAAGTGAAAGCAGTTTAGAAGGTTGGTTTTTTTTTAAAGAACCCTGTGCACCTCACTTTTAAGGAAAAAGGGTTATTTTTAAAATAAAAAGGTGGTTCTTTTGAAACCCTCCCCATCTAAACTGCTTTCACTTTTGAAAAAACTGCTTTTGAAAAAGTGATTGAAAGGAGATATGCAAATTAGCACCAAATTTGCATATCTCCTTTTGAAAGAAGAACATAGTCTAGATGTACCCTCTCAGTGCCATGTGCAGTCACCCACGCAATGCTTACTAGTAACAGCTCAGTCACATGCGAGGCTTCTCATTCATGCGCGCACACTTTAAAAACAGCAGGAAAGCAGAATAAGGGATCCGCTGAAGGTAGGGAAGCAGGGTGGGTTCTGGTGTGGCCTAGGGGATACGTCATTTGCCTGGGGAGCACAGGACTGGGGGCAGCTGGTATGCACAGCAATGGCTCTGTGTGCTGCACCTCATGTACGGGCCCCAACCCCACAGCTTCTATTGGACACAGTTCTCCTTTATTGATCAACTAGCCAATTAGCTCGTCATCAGGCAGGATTTTCAGGTCTCTCCTCCATGTCAGTCTTCTCTCCTGAGCCTCTGGTCTCTCTCTCTCCTCCTCCTACTGCCTCCCCCTCACCCACCTCTACTACATCTCCTACCTCTCTCTCTGTCTCTCTCTTTCTCTTCTCCTGCCTCTCACTCAGGGGACTGCGGAGCCCAAATGGCCTTTTGGGCTCTGCGCTCCCCGTGCTGCATGGGAAGCGTGGAGCGCAAATGGTCGCTTGTGCCACTGGCTCCCACGTAGCGTCCCAGCTGAGTGGTGCAGAAGTCAGCTGAGTGCCATGGCGGGAGGCAAAGGGGGGCAGGGCGGTGACATTCATGGCCAGGAGGCAGGGCCTGGAGCTGCTGTCAGGCTGCACATCACCGCCTCGCCCCCTTCCCTTCCCACTGTGGCGCTAGGCTGACTTCTGCACCGCTCAGCCGGGCCGCCACAGTGGAGCAAGCAGCTGTTTGGGCCCCACACTCCCCATGCAGCATGGTCCAGCATTTCAGCAACAGCGCCTCCCAGAGGGAACAGCCAGCATTTCAGCGTTACAGACTCACAGACATTGGGCTTCTATATATATGATGGGAGCTGCAGGAGTGGTGTCCGCAGGCACACTCACTACACTGCCAATCAGTGTGAACTGCAGTAGATAGTACTTACTCTTGTGTGTAAGCTATTTAAAAAATCACCAAGCTGTACCTGAGCCCCCCTGTTGACACTCAGATTTTGTATAAAACCAATATATCCAATATCTCCAGATGCACTTAGTGGAGAAAGAAAGAAAACTAGGTCTTAACAACATAACACAGCTGTTAACATCTACTTGGACTTAGCAAACCTTAATTAATTAATACTTCCACAGCACCAGTGAGACGGGTACTTACAATTATCCTGATTTAACAGATGGATGAAGTGGGAAACAGATATTAACTTGTGTGCCCCTTGATTTTTGCACAGGTGGTGTATGATTAGTGGAACTTTTACTGACAATAAGGCTTTGAAAAGAACCAACAAATTAAAAAGAACAGGCTGGTTCAGGCAAGAAGGTGTGGAAGAGGGGAGGGGAGGGGAGAGGAGATTCTCCTAGCACTCTACAGAAGCAATAGTTTGTGAAGCAAAATGATCTATTAAATATATTGATGATAAATGCTTGGATGTTTTTGTACTGCTGTTGAAGTACTCTTTGTACAATGCCAGTGCTAAATTAACTCAGGCATTTAATTGTCTATGGCTATCAGTTACATGGTACTACATCCATCTTGGTGTTACCAACCTTAAATAATATTTTCAAAGTACCCAGATATAGAGCACAGAGAGCTGGCTTAGCTGGAGAATTGATGACTTACTCTATCTGACATCCTGGAAGGAGGCAAATAGGCTCCCTGCTTCTGAAATACCCATTTTTTCTGGAATGTGGGCAGCCAGTGCACTCATTTCTGCTCTGGACAGTAGTAGGGCAGGAGCAACTCCTGTGCCTTAAGCTGCTACATCCAGCCCTGGGTCAATCTGTGAGGTCAATAACTGCCCTATCTGGTAACTAAAGTTTCTGCTTTATCCTGACAGGAAGTTTTTTCCTAATGTACAACCTAAATATCCCTTGCTGGAAGGTGCAAGTGTTAAAACAAGTGTTAAAAATGAAGGTTTTTTTTTTTACTTACTGCTCACACCTGTATAATTAAAGTAAGAAAGACAAGAAATGGAGTATGTGGAGGTGGTCAGCCGGACAGAGTGCAGTGGCACCATGTCAGTCTCAAAGCCCCTTCAGTCTTGAGAGAGAACTGAAGAACTGTGGTAGGCCTTGGAAGTGTAGATAAGCAGGGCACATAAACTCAGGCTCCAAGCCATCATCCATTGAACTCTTCCAGCATATTAGATAATCAGACATATTATCATTGGCCTCGCTTAGCAGGTGCATCTCAGTATGTTGCCTTCTGATGTGGTAGTTCTGCTCTCGTTTTCTACATTCAAACATTTTCTTTTGACGATGGGTAAGTGGGGACATCAGCAGCTGTATTTATCAACTGACTACTGGGGAGTTCAGTTAAATATTTATAATGGCTGTTTAAGGAGAATAATATACATGTAGTTTAATGGGAAAGTGCATAACAGTTGATTTACTGTAAAAGTATCCCTGAGGCCTTGCTTTTGAGGTGGCTCATTTGTGTGCATGTATAATGTTGATGTGTCTTTTTCAGAACACTTTTTATTCAATTTAATATTTTGAAGTTACTGATGAAAAATAATATTTGGGGGGATCTAGTAAGCGGCTCTGTTGAGATTTAAACAATCGTTTCTTTATAACTGAGGCAAAAGCTTAATATGTGTGAGACTTATAATGTCTTTAACTATTCACTACCATGCTGTGAAGGGCTTGGGTTTGTGTGTGATGGGATAGTTGAGTTCATTGCTGTCACTTATAAAACTTAACAATATTTAAAATGAAGGTTTTTTTGTGTTTGGAATATATTAGTTCTGGCTCCCTGATTTGCCAGAGACTAACCCAAATGGTTAAGAAACAATTCTGGCTTTATTTCTCTAAGGAAGCGGCTGCAGTTTTGCTTTTATGATGATAATAAAAGATGATGTTTTTTACAATCAAAACAGTGGTTTGTTTTTCGGTGTCTGTGGCCTTTTCCTCACACTGGATAGGTCTACACTAAGGGATAAGTTTGAATTAAAATACAAACTCCAGCTACATTAATTGCATAGCTTAAGTCGAAGTATCTTAAATGTTGGCACTGCAGGAGGTCAGTGAGCGCACACTCTCCCTTTGACTTCCCTTACTCCTTATATGCATAGCTGGGAGATCCCTCTCAGTTCGAATTAGCATGTCTTTACTAGTCTCACTAATTCGAATCTCAGAATCTCGAACACGGCAGCTTTGACCTTCACTATAATGTAGTCATGGCCACTTTGAGCAGTGCACACTGCTCCTTCCTGAGACTTTACTGGTCCAGAATCCTCCCTCGTGCGTGCTAGTGCTTCTGGAACACAAGCTGTATGCCTTGCTGCTGAGATGCGTGCCAGGGAGTGCAACGTTTCTCCATCGTGCCTCATGGCAGAAAGGGAGGAGAGGAATGTGCTATGCTTTTTATCTGCAAAGCCACTCTAGTGAGTGTGGTAAGTTCCAGAGTGCTGTCCATGTTTAAATAAGCAAGTTACAGGGTGACTGTAAGTTGCCAAGCAAGTTGCTGCACCTTGCTCAGTGATGTCATCTTGTTAAATACTGAAGTCGAATACTGCTTTTGGCTGTGGTGTGCCACCTGCACTGCCTGATTTTCAGTTCTCAAGATCAATAGGATGAGATGCTTTGAAGACTGAAGGGCAAAGGCTGATGTTCAAATATTAAATAACTTCTGAAAACTTGGGTCCAGATTCTGTCTCCATCCAAAGCTCAACTTGATGCAGGAGATTGGGATGCTGTCAGACCACCAATTACAATTGCCTGAATTTCAAGGCTGCACTTAAAGGAACAATCTAGCCCTAAATCTTTAAGAGAATTTTAGAATATTCAGGGTGTCTGTGTGAATGATGATCCATGCCTGCCTTTCTATGGCACTATTTGGGGAGGGAAACTGTAACCTTCTCCAAGAGTTACAGACTTTCTAAATGAAGCTGGTAATTATCCCTGGTATGGTCTCCATTGAAGATCTTGATTTTTCTCTCTTCAAGGTGACCATCTACAAGTATCATCTTTGTTCCTCCCTCTATGGTCCTCCCCTTGGCTATACGTAACAAACTGATGCCACATATACAACTTGAACAAACTCTTATTTCCACTGATATCACTGAACTCCCATTAACATACAGGAGAAAATGTAAAAGTCTAAACATGTAACATCCTTAATTCCTATCCGGAAAGTCCTTACTGTACACCAGAAACAGAACGGGGTGCACTAAAGAATGACATCCCTGCTCTCATGTATGCGGTATTACAGCCATGTTTGTCTCAGTATATTAGAGACACAAAGTGGGTGACATAATATTTTTTTATTGGATCAACTTCCATTGGTGAAAGAGACAGGCTTTCGAGCTCACAGAGAGCTCTTCAGAAGATCTCATCATTTAAAACCACAAGCTACATGGACACTTTTAACAAACTTTTGTACATAATAGATTTTCTGCTCCAAGAGAGACCATCCCAATTCCATACTATGTTCTGAATCTAAAAGAGCAAGCACCAGCTGTTCAAATTCAGCAAGTACCACAATGGCCTGCTGCATCGGAAGCCTTTCGGAAGCCCTGCTCCAGAGCACTACATCAGAATGGAGCCATTGTCTCTTGTATTCTGCCTCGCCAGTACTGAGGAAGTAGATAATAAAGCTGACTCACAGTACAAGAAAAACTCCCGCATGAATCTGCTAAGGCATTGAAACAGACTACCCTGCACTTTGTAAAATGTACCTCTAATCTAGTCTTTTCATCTCCCAGCTTGTCCTTCCCATCTCATTTTCATGTTTTCTTATGTTTATTTCCATCCTTTGTAGAATATGTTTTGTAGCAATTTTCATCTTTTTATATTCTTTCTGCATTGCAGTTGCATCTGCAGATGTTCAGACAGTGACTTACTTGTGTTACATTGTACAGTGCAGAGGGGAAAACCTTCTTGGACACACCTACATCTCTGAGGGCTAGATCCTGTCACCCTTTCTTATATTGAGTAGTAACTTCCTCCAGGAGCTGTTCCCATGGATTTAATTGTTAATATTTACTGAATAAAGTACTACTCTGTGGCTGTGTCTACACTGCACACAGGGGCAGCAGGTTTGTATAATTTTTGGTGGTGCCCCATTAGCCAAACCCCTTGACCCCTGTTAACCATGCCCCTGACCCCCGTTAGCCATGCCCCCTAGCCCCCATTAACCAGACCTCTGGAGGTAACACGCTTGGAACAAGATGAACACATGGCCATCAGTAAAAGGTGTCATGTCACCCCTCTAGAAGGACTTTTCCCACCATCCTCCTACTAACAGGGATTAGTTTGGCCCTCACCAAACCCCCCTCATGCAACTATCCTGCAATTGCATTAACCCAATGTGTGTGACATTAACTTGGGGGCAGAGAGGCTGGGGGAAGTGTTCCCTCTAAGTCTATATCTACACTCGTGGCTTCTTGCGCAAGTACAGCTGTTCTTGTGCAAGAGCCCGCAGAGCATCCACACTGCCCACCTGCTCTTGTGGAAGGAAATTTATCGTACGGCTTGGTAAGAGAGTGTGTCTTGCGCAAGAGCTATGCTTTTTTCTACCAGGTGTAAGCTCTCTTGTGCAAGAGGGCAGTGTAGTTGCTCGGCAGGGATTTCTTGCACAAGAAACCCCTATGGCTAAAATGGCCATCGGTGCTTTCTTGCGCAAGAGAGCATCCACACTGCCATAGATGCTCTTGAGCAAAAGCACAGCTTGCACATGGTAGTGTGGACGTGTTCTTGCGCAAGACTTCTTGCACAAGAATCCTTGTACAAGATGTTCTTATGCAAGAAGCTGCCAGTGTAGACGTAGCCTAAGAGTTTCCTCACATGAGCAGAATGAATTTTGTGTTGCGCACCAGAACTGAGTTCATGTGGCTTGTTTGAATGTGCCACTGTGGCACCCAAGTTATTAATAAATATTTTATAAACCTTTACCTTTTCCCTCTGCTGCCATGTCTCCTCCCCTTGCTCCATAAGCTCCCCTGGTACCTGCTGCCCTCCCAACTCATCACTCTCCTATGCTGTCCTGACTCCTGCCCTTCTCACTGCCCTCAGCCCTCCTGTGACCTGCCCCTCTCCACCAGCCCTTCTCTGCCCCCTGTGCCCACTCCTCCAGTAGCCCCACTCTGATCATATGAGCTACCCCTCCTTTTCCCTGCCTCTCTCCTCTGGTGCTAGTCCCTCCCCTGCAGGTGTCTGCCCTTCTGCTTCAGGCCTCAACCCCCTGGCACCTGCACCTTCCATTAGCCCTGCACCCTCTTGGTGCCTCCCCCTTCCCCTACTGTCCCTGCCCCCTTTGCCCTCTTTTTCCCTGATGCCCACCCCTCACCACCCTCTGCCTCCATTCCCCTCATGCCCCTCTGTGCCCTCACACATGACTTGCTCCATCCCCACCTTTCTCATGCCCATCCCTTCTTTCAAGCCTTCCCCCAGCACCTCCCTCTCTCCCCTCTAGCCCCCAATGCCCTTACCCTCTCCTCTCCCAGCATCACCCTGTCCCCCCTCCCACTGACACCTCCCCTCCTGCCCTTTTCCTCATTGTCTGCACTTGGCCCCCTGGCATTTGTCTCTTCTCCACCCTGTCCCTTGTGGCCTTCCCCTTTCTTCCCCCTCTCCCACTCCGCACAAGCCCCTTCCTCTCCCACCCCTTCCCTATAGTTTCCCCCCTTCCCCTCCCCTTCCGTACCCTCCCTTCTGTCTTCCACTTTGCGGGGCCGGAGTCTGCGCTCAGTCCCCAGAAGTCCCTGGGCTCTGAACCCAGAGCTAGGCCATGTGGTGCAATTCTGTGCTGAGCAGTTTTAAAGTCCCAGGCCATCACGTCACATCACGTCTGGGCATCTTCCCGCTCACCTGTAAATGCCACGCATGGCAGCAGCAGCCGGCAGCGCACGCCGGCAAGGGGAAGCCGGACTGAGAGCTGTGCATGGCAGGGACGGTCTGAGGCTGGGGGTCCACTCTGGGGCTGGGGTAGGAGGATGCACGGGGGGGGGGGGGCAGCATGTGGGGGCCAGGGCCCTCTCCAGGCAGGGCTGGGGGAGAGACCCAGCTCCAGATATTGGTGGAGCAGGGTTCTCGGCTCTGAATATTGCTGGAGCATGGGCACCATGAGCCCCTATAACTCACCGCCCATGACTCCACAGTTATTTTGGAATAAACTATGGCAGAATAGTTATTTTGAAATAGCTTATTTCAAAATAGCATGTCTACACTGCAGGGAAGCCTCAAAATTAGTCTGAGGCAGACTCCCCTAATGTAGTGGTGTAAAGTGCTATCTCAATTTAGACCCCCAAGAGGAATAACTTAGGGTATGTCTACACTACCACCCTAGTGTGAACTAGGGTGGTAATGTAGGCAACCAGAGTTGCAAATGAAGCCCGGGATTTGAATTTGAATAGTCTGTCTGGTCTACTTGATCCTTCATTCTACACCAGCCTAATAAACAAACACCAACCAGACCGGATGGTTCTTTTGAGATGCTGATTTTCAATGGAGGCTCTTCCTTCAGGGGGCAGAGAACACAACAGCTAGGCTATGTCTACACTCGTGGCTTCTTGCGCAAGAACATCTTGCACAAGGATTCTTGTGAAAGAAGTATTGCACAAGAAAACGTCCACACTGCCATGTGCGAGCTGTGCTTTTGCGCAACAGCTCTCTTGTGCAAGAAAGCTCTGGTGGCCATTTTAGCCATAGGGCTTTTTTGCACAAGAAATCCTTGCTGAGCGTCCACACTGCCTGCTTGCGCAAGAGGGCTTACACCTGTTAAAAAAGAGTGTAGCTCTTGCGCAAGAAGTCCTCTCTTACCACACCGTACTGTAAATTTCCTTGAGCAAGAGTGGGCGGGCAGTGTGGACGCGCTGCAGGTTCTTGTGCAAGAACGGCCATTCTTGCGCAAGTAGCCGCGAGTGTAGACATAGCCCTACTGTTTTGTCCTACTAATTCAAAAGCTGAAAGGCTTTAACTTAAATTTGTTCAACATTTGCAGGGGCAGTGGGAGGCATGTTCATGGATCTGAGCTAAGCATAAGGAAAGAACTTGTGCCTGTGCATCCCAGTACAGAGAAATGCATCAAAGAAAAGGACTGGATCTCTTTGATTTTTAGCACAGTTCAGTGCAGTATTGAACACAGTGCATGGTAAACCCGAAGCCCCTCAATGTAAAAGCACTGGGATCCAGAGTGGGATGTTTTTTGTTTTTTCTAATGTTTGGGAATTTGTTTCTTATAGGGGACGGGGTGGGGACCACAGTCCTGGCTGCGGCTGGATAGTGTGTGTGCAGGTTCATTGCAAGCTTCCCACTCTGCTGCTCTGGTACTGCCTCCTTCTTCTGCCCCCAAGAGGCACTCACCAATTGCCCAGAAATGGCCCCAGCACAAACTGAAGATGATGACTGGCATTAGGATGTAGGAAGCAGTATCCTGAAGCTTCCCTGTCCTCGTCTCAGAGGGTACGTCTACACTACAGCACTAATTCGAACTAACTTAGTTCGAATTAGTTAATTCGAACTAAGATAATTCGAACTAGCGCATCTAGACTTAAAAACTAGTTTGAATTAGTGATTTGCTAATTCGAACTAACATGTCCACACTGAGTGAACCCTGAACAGAGGTTAAGGATGGCCGGAAGCAGTGCCGGCAGGGCATCAGATTAGGACTTAGAGTGTGGAGCTGCTGCCTCAGGCTAGCCGAAGGCTGTGCTTAAAGGGACCCGTCCCCCACCCCGGACAGACGATTCTCAGGAGTTCCCCGCTTGCAAAGCAGTCCTGGCTTGGAGTGCCCTGAGTACCCACACTCGGCACATCACAGCACTCGGCCATCAGCCCGGCTGCACTTGCCACAGGCTGCCATCCGGGGGGGGGGGGGGGTCAATCAAGAGGCTTCAGGAGAGTTTCCACCCCGAGGAACCCGCAGAGCCAGCCCAGTCCTCCCCATCGGGGGCTCATACCCCATTCCTCCCTCACCTCCTTCCACTTACCCCTCCCTAGCCCCCCTTCCTGATGTTCAAAATAAAGGACACGTGTGTTCAAAAATAGAAACTCTCTTTATTGAACAAAACTCGGGGAGACTGGGAAAAGAAGGTGGGAGAGGGGAAGAGAGAGGGTGGGAGAGGGGAGGGCAACTAAAATGATCAGAGGTTTGGAACAGGTCCCATATGAAGAGAGGCTAAAGAGACTGGGACTTCTCAGCTTAGAAAAGAGGAGACTGAGGGGGACAGGATAGAGGTCTATAAAAGCACGAGTGGTGTGGAGAGGGTGCATAAAGAAAAGTTCTTCATTAGTTCCCATAATAGAAGGACTAGAGGACACCAAATGAAATGAATGGGTAGCAGGCTTCAAACTAACAACAGAAAGTTCTTCTTCACAAAGCAAATAGTCAACCTGTGGAACTCCTTGCTGCAGGAGGCTGTGAAGGCTAGAACTAGAACAGAGTTTAAAGAGAAGTGAGATAAAGTCATGGAGGTTGGGTCCATGGAGTGCTATTAGCCAGGGGGTAGGAATGGTGTCCCTGGCCTCTGTTTGTGGAAGGCTAGAGATGGATGGCACGAGACAAATGGCTTGGTCATTGTCTTCGGTCCATCCCCTCCAGGGTATCTAGTGTTGGCCGCTGTTGGCAGACAGGCTACTGGGCTAGATGGACCTTTGGTCTGACCCAGGACGGCCATTCTAAGCTCAGGGCTCAGGGTCGGGGGTCTCACTGGACCACCTTGATTTTCATGCCAACCTGCTCCTGGGTGGCCAGGCTGGCAGCTCTCCTGCCCTAGACGGCCACTTTCCTGTGCCTAGTGTGGAGGTCATGGATGAGGTCCACGATGTCTGCACTAGACCAGACGGGCGCCTGCCTTTTGCGGACCCGGGCATGCTCCCAGGAGCCGCCAGCCTGGTCCCGGGAAGAGGCGGAGGGCTGGGTGACAGCGGGTGGCTGGCTCAAGCCGTGCCAGTTGCAGGGTCTGCTGGCTGGGTGCTGGCAGGCTTGCACCTGGCACGGGCACCGTTGCCAGCCCATGCCCCTTTAAGGGCTCCGAGGCCAGGAGGGGGGCAGAAGAGTTTCCCTGGTGGTGCCCAGAGTGGCCACCAGGGAAAGCTGGGGAGGGCTAGCCTCCCACTAGTTCGAATTAAGTGGCTACACAGCCCTTAATTCGAACTAGTTAATTCGAACTAGGCATTAGTCCTCGTAGAATGAGGTTTACCTAGTTCAAATCAAGCGCTCCGCTAGTTCGAATTAAGTTTGAACTAGCGGTTTGCATGTGTAGCGCCTATCAAAGTTAATTCGAACTAACGTCTGTTAGTTCGAATTAACTTTGTAGTGTAGACATACCCAGAGAGACACAGGCAAAAGGGAGGCTTCTCGGTCCCTGCCTGCTTAGCAGAGCTCCAGAAATATCGGGTCTGGGAGAGGTGAGGGAAGGGGGACAGTGCCTGCTTAGATGACCTGCACTCCTGGCAGGGGTTCCCATAGTAACTGGATTTTTAGTGTCTGGTCACCACTGTTAACTGGAGCAACCTGACGCATGCAGTGTGTTCCTGCAGCCTGGGGAGACGCACCTGAAGCAATGGAAGCAACAGGCTGCCAGTGGAGCTCTTTCAAAGCAGCCCCCTGTGGCTTAGCCTTTCCTGCCAACAGGAGTGCTCCAGGCTCCAACGGGGCTACAGAACAAGCTCCCTACCCCTCCGTTACCCTCACTTGGATAAGCAGGAGGGCCTAAATAAGAAGGGAGCTTAAGGCTGTAGCCTTTTCAGCCTAATGGTTAATCCAGCCCTGCTAGTAGCTGATTTCACGAGCATGATGATAGTTTGTTGTATTACAAATGTTTTCCCTGTAATGCTTTACCCTAAATACATGTATTGTGCTTCGTGAAAGTTGGCCAGGCCCTGGTTAGCTGTCATTGTCCCCGAGTGATAGCAGAAGTGAAGGCACTGAACTAAAATTAGACCTGCTGGGATAAATACAGTGAACTGCATGGGATAGGAGCCCCAGAATTCGCAGCTTGAGCCTGAGATGCCTGAGTTCTAAAGGGATGCCTTTGAAGAAGGCTATGAAAGGGGAAGAGGCATAGGTGCTGACTTTCTAATGTGTCAGAGAGCGGCTTCTCCCAGCTATACTCCCAGCCTTGCCTCTATTCCACACTGTCCCCCGAGGCTCCACCCCTGTCCTGCTCCCACCCTTACTGCCCCTCCCCCAGCCTCCTACATGCCACAGAACAGCTGATCACAGTGGGCAGAAGGCCCTGAGGGAAGAGGGAGGTGCTGGGCAGGAAGCATTGGAGGAAGGGGAGGTGTTGGTAGGGTGGATGCCAATGAGTGCTAAGCACCCACCATTTTTTCCATGGGTACTCCAGCCCTGGAGTTCCCAGAGTCATCACCTATGGCCAGAGGTGCAGTTAACCCCAAGGCTGTGACAATGGTCATACCAGACGAGCCTGGGGCCCTCCAAGTGGTGTCCCCTCCTGTGCCTCAGGCCATGCGTGTGGTCTGGAGTCCAGATCCAGCCAGGATTGTGCTCAGTGCTTTGGAGTAGGGGTTCAGTTCCTGTTCCACCCCAGCACACTGCAAGGGCTGAATGTATCCTTGGTTCCCTGCCAATCACAATGTTTCCTCATATTAATTTTCCTGAATGGCGGTGTTAATTGTCAGACTCCTGCTATTCAAGTACAAGGCTCATGTAATTGATTTTAACATTAATTCCCTTCTCTATCAAATATGAAGAGAACAGATTAGAGATCTTCTCATACAGCTGTATTTTAGGCACATATTGAGTGAGAGCTTACTAGTCCTTTTGATTCTGTCAGTCATAGGTGGATGGTTTCATACGCAAAAATAATTATTAAAAGGTAGTCCTTCATTAATGGAACGTCAGTGATAACCTCACACTTACCATTCAGCTGTCTCTCAAAATAAATATATCCTGTGATATTCCTGCAATAGATCATTTAAAGTACATTCAGGCTTTTTCTGGTTTTAGTCTTATGATTTATTTGACACTTGTCAGACAAGAACTCCCAGTCAAATTAAAATTCCCTTCTTTTGTGAGTCTTTTCATATGCAACATCTGTACTCCTGATTCAAAACCAGAGATGCCTTTTTTTGTGGGTCACTGAGAGCAAGATCAAGTCCATATTTCACATGTACTGAAATAACTAGCGTATCTGTCAAATAGCCATAATAGGAAGACACAATGCTCCTTTTTGATCCAATCCCATCTTGGTCAGCCCACACGAGCTGCAATAGTCAATCATGTTGCTATAAGTTATCAGTGGTGAAAGGACTTGATTTGGATTCTCAGGAGCTTGGAAAATCTCAAGATTTTATAACTGTTATCAATGATGTTAGGGTTTTTTTAAAAATGCATTTTGGCTGAATCCATGGGTGTAATGTGGGAGTTACTGGCTGACTCTGCGGCCTGTGTTATGCAGGTCAGACTAGAACTAGATGATCATAATGGTGCTTTCTGGCCTTGAAATCTATGAAACAGGCTTCCTATAATTTATCCATTGCTTCTACATTAGGGGTGGGCAAGAGGCAGCCAGCGGGCTGGATCTGGTCTGCCACGCCACTGGATCTGGCCCATAGCTGCCTCCCTGGAACACTTAGGCTGGGGTGACCTTCGGAACCTTTTTTGGGTCGGGGGCTGCTGACCCACAGAAAAATCAGTTTGGGGCCACACACAAGTAAGAAGCAAAAAACCCAAACAAAACCAAACCACGTGGCCCCCAGCTGAGAAGAAGAAAGACACTCTCCACATCCCCCTTGCACACCAGAGCTTAGGGGAGCCCAGTCTAGTAGTTTCTGTATGCTCCAGTCCCACAGGGAAGTGGCAGGGGCCTGGAGTGCCAGCATGGGTGGGGGAGCCCTGCTTGGGTAGGGGGAACCCTAAGCCTTGGGGGCTGGAACCAGGCATCCACACCCTAGGCCTTAGGTTCCTCACCCCTGCTTTAGGCAGAGTGGAGCTCGCACTCTGCTCTGGATGCTGGGGAGCAAAGCGGGAGGCTTTGCACATTGCCCCACCCCCAGCAAAACCTCTTAGCTCTCATAGGCCAGTTCTGGGGCTGGGGTGGCCTCTGAAGCCTCTCCCTCTACCCCATGCCCAAAGCAAAGCAATGTAGTGCAGCCAGCCATGAGCCTGGGACTGCTGCAGACAGCCTGCCTCAGGTTCCTGCAGGGCTGCTGTCTGGGAGCCACCTAGGTAAGTGCCCCCCAACCAGAACCTGTCTCTGGCATCCCACCCCCTATTTTCCTCTCAACTACCTGCCCCAGGACAATATCCAAACCCTCTGTACCTCTTTTCCCCCTTCTCCCAGGTTACAACTCCCTCCTAAATGCTGCACCTCTTCCTATGCTCCTCCCCTAGGGCAGAATCCTTTCCTGTACCATACCCACTCCCTGATCTTGCACCCCATTCTGCTGCCCTAGTCACTACCCAAATTCTCTGCACCCCTTTCTCCTAGGTCATAACTCCCTTCTAGACCCTGCACCTCTCCTAGAACCCCTTCCCTAGGCCAGAATCCTTTCCTGTACCCATATTCCCTTCTGGACCCTGAACCTCAAGCTCCTGCTCCAGGTCACAATGCCCTCCTTCACCCAAACTCCTTCTGAGACCCCACACTCCCTCCTGTGCCCCAGCTCCCTACCCCAAGTTCCCTTCTGCACTCAACCTCTGTCCCAGATCCTGCACCCCCTCCATAGAAGTGCAGCCCTTGACCACTTGCCAAAATCTTGATTGGCCTCCCATTGAAAATTATTGCCCACTCTGTTGTACATTGTATATCTTGCCACAATTAATTTTAATTCTGCTATCTCCAATAGTATTCTGAAGAGTTAGCTTCTGAACTACTTACAGGTTGAACCTCTAAAATCCGGGACTCTCTAGTCTGATAACATTTGTGGTCTGGCAGGACCAAGGATATTGCTGCCCAGTTGTAGAAGTGCAACACCAGCTGGGTTTGTGGTGGGGAGCACATCCCCCATGAGGCTGGCACGGTGGGAAGCGCAATCCTGGCAAGGACTGGTGGCAAGGAGTGCAGTCTCAGCCGGGGCTAGAAGCAGCAGAGCCAGCAGCATAGCTCTGCTGGCAAGATGTGGAGCACAGCTCCAGCCATGGCTGGAGGCAGCAGGGCTGGCAGTCAGGGGTGCAGTTCTGGCTGGGGTTGGCAGTGGAGAGCACAGCTCTGGACAGGGCCAGCAGTTAGGCCCGCAGCTTGGGCCAGTGCTGTGGGGCGTGCAGCCCTGGCCAGGGTTGGAGGCAGTGGGGCTGGCCCCTGTCCAGGGCTGGTGCGGTAGGGGACATAGCTCTGACCAGGCTGGAGGCAGAGGCAAGCAGAAGGGAGTGCAGCCCCAGCTGGGAGCAGAGACCTATACCTGGGTGGTGAGCCTTGACCTTCCCTTGTCACACAAGCTCTGTGGTTCAGGACCACTCAGGTCCCTAGGGTGCCGGACAAGGAAGGTTCGACCTGTACCTTGTCCGCAGAAAATTGCATAATATGTTCCAAAATTGAAACCAATCAACTTCCTCCATTTTGGCAAATGGGGAAAAGGGAAAACAGTTTCTTAAAAGCTTAGACCAGCATTTTCAAATAAAGTTTCCTAAAAAGTAAAGGCCTAATTCAATATTGAAGAGTAGCCTGCTTTTTTTTCTTCTAAGGTGAGGTCAGTGGATGTAGACCGCTTTGATTGAAGTGCCTACACTTTATCTACACAAGTCTGAAAACACAGACAGTCCTGTATACCTATTTATTTACAGTTACCCTGTATACTGTGTTGCGAATTGCACCCATATTCAGCAGGTTGCTAGATTCTGTGGTACTCTGATGAAATGAACAAAAATTGTTTACAGCACCATTGAAGTTTAGAAATGGAGGTTTATTATGAATGCAATATGTCTGACTGATACAATCCTTCCCGAGAGTAGCCCCCTATGGTTTTTATTTTGATATTACATCTGTAACCCTACTGACAGGTAGTGTCAGCAGCAGCCAGGGCTGGGTTCATTATCTAGGGGTTCCTCTCCATCCATTCAACACCAAACTGGCTTGGGCCCCTCCCTAGTAACCTGGGAAATTCACACAACATGCCTGGGTGCTTCTGACAGGCAATGCTTCCCAACTTGCAAGCACAGAGTCTGTGTGTAGAAAAGAAACCTTTAATAAATGGGGCGGGAAGGAATGTGGCATTCATTTGGGAAAACACCCCAGAGCTCATAACCAAAACTATGAATAAATGTCCCAGCTCAAGTAGGTTGGGCAATGTCCTTTTCCTCTCAGGTTCTTAAGTCCAGCAATGTAAATGTTCCCTTCACACGTCCAACCCTTCTCTGCATTCCACTCACAGTTGCTACCCTGGGTCAGGGCTGACCCAGAGTTCAGAAGGGCATCTGCAGAGTTCACCTCCCATCCTGAGTTGGATGGGAAGTAGGAGGCATCTTACTTACTCTGCTTGTCCCTCGCCATCCACCTGCTTGTTACTCTCGCACTGCCCTGCTGGTCTTCTTTAGCTCTAGCATTGAAACAGTGGGGAGAAACAGATTGAACCAGTCTTAGAGCATACACCTGGAGGGCATGCAGCCTGCTGATTCACAGTTCTCCCTCCCCAGCTTAATTTGATAGGGCTCTGGAAGACGAGCCTCTGTCTATCCAAGTGTATTTACACTGACAGGGTCTCTCCTTTTAACTGAGTTAAACACAGTCTGATTTTTCTGCATTCCCCAATAACTGTAAGCATTGGTGATCATATCTCACAATTTCTGCATTTAGTATTTACTCAATTTGTGACCCCACAACAGCCAAATTGGTTACAACAAGGAAAAAAACCATTGTAACAGTTGAATATCTAGCAGGCCTAAGCAAACTGAGTGAACTGTATTTATATCCACAAGCCCAGAATCTCATTCTTTAAACTGAGAGTTTGAGCCAGGTTAAGCACAGACTTTCTTCTTTTGCATTCTCCCAATAATTACAGATATTGCACTTATTATTAACACAATTTGGCTTCATCTACACTGCAGCACTATTTCAGGATACCTCCAGTATTCCAAAATACCTATTCCATGTCTTTTGAGCAAACTTGTTATTTTGAAATATAACAGGCTTGCTATTCCAACATCTCTGTAAACCTCATTCCATGAGGAGTATGAGATCTGTCAGAATAGCGATTTATTTTGAAACAAGTACTGTGCAGACAGTGACAAATTTTGAAATAAGCTATTTCAAAATAACGTTGAAATAAGATATTCAGTTTGTGAAGCTCAAATTGTGTATCTTATTTCAACTTACGGTGCAGTGTAGACATTGTGACCCAACATTAGGCAAGTTGATTACAGTGAGCAAAACACCATTGTAACAGCTGAATACCTAACACATTTAAGTGAAGCGGGGAAAACTGTGTTACATAAACACACCCAGAATTTCTTTCCCATTCTTTCTTTCCCATTTCCATTGGCTGTAATGGAAGCATCGATTCATACCCTACTTACACATGTATTTTATGCTGTGAACGCCTTTTTTGGAGTTGGATATTGGAAAGGTTTTTGAACTGACAAAACCACAACTCTACTGAAGAAGGAACTGGAAGTTTTGGCATATTGCTGAGGTCAGATGGAGCTTGGGTGCTCTGGCATCTGGTGTAGAAAGCAGTTTGGACTAAGCCTGCTATCCAGCTGTTTCTATTATTCATAACTTCCTTCCAACACAGTGAGTAACACAAATAGTTTGTTAAAGATTGAAATAAAAAAATATGGCTGATTTAATCTCTGCAGAATATTACAGAGTAAAGCTTTTTTTGTCTGTCGTGTTAAAAGTTCATATTTACTTCCTGTGAGCACATTGACCTCAATTAACTGTTAAGTCTAAAAACACCTATGAAAGTGAACTGCAAAAGCTGTGGTTGTCATGTGCTGCTAAATCTTTATAGATTCACAAATGCATTCAGCAGCACAGTTTTCTACTTGTCTCCCTCCATCTCTGCCCTGTACACTTTCTGGTCTCTGCTCTGAGCAGAGAGATGGGTGGAAGAAGAAACAATATTGTTTGCCTGCAGACATTATCTCTGCTGAGAAAAGCCTTTTCCCTTACTACTTGCTTTGATTGGATCAGCAGTAACAGGGCCTATCTCAAACCTGGCTTCAGATTGGAGGTTCAAATAGTGCTACTCTCCAAACCTCCACCTACTTGCAGTGCAAAAATCAGATGCTACTCACAATAGAATGAGAAAATGTTTAAAATAGGATTTCATCCCCCTTCACTCTTGGTTTCCCCTTGGAGGGAGAGGGGTATTTGGATTTACCATGGGATACGACTGCATCAATGCACATGCTTAACTTGAGGTTCAAATCACCGAATGGAAACAAGGGTTGCTAAATTGTTTGTTTTGTTCTAAAAGTGTTGAAAACATGAAAAACTAAAATAAGTGTTCAGCCCCATATTGGGGAGATTACTAACCCTAACATTTTTGTGATGAAACTCCCCTCTAATTTTATAATTATGGTGTACCCTCACCCTTTCACCATGGGTTCTGAGACATAACTCCTCAGCCATTTGCCTCTTTGCCCTCATATGAGTTTGCAAGAAAGTGACCCAGGTGGGATTGTTGGTGTCAGAGCTGTCCCATCTATAGGGGTGCCCTATGCTTTACATGTATGGGATGCAGCAGTGGCCTACGGGAGCCTAGAGCCAGCAGCAGGAGATGGGGATGTACTGTGTACTGCAGTCTGCAAGTCCTGGCTCTAGATGTCTGGAGTTGGGGCCTGGGAAGATTCTTTGTGTTAGGGGGCCAGGATTTAATTGCACTGAGAAAAAGGAGCACAGCTGGTTCCTAACTGTGCCAGTTGGGATTGTGTGTCTGGGGACTGTTTGAGCCTTTATTTCCTTGATCAGCCTCCATCACCATTGTGACCCTGTGTGGCTAATGAGGGGGTAGAACTGATCTGGGAGAGAAGACCTTAAAAGCCAAAGGTTAAGCAATCAGGGGACCACAAAGAGAAGAAAGGGGAAGAAGGGAGTCCTAAAACCATCAATATGGTTAGAAAGGGCCACATCACCTGTGCCAACACTACTCTTGTCTCCTCAGCCTGCACCTGGAGCTAGACAGACCTCCAGAGCATGGATCCCTTTACCCCAGTGGTTCTCAAACTTTTTGGCCCATGTACCACGTGCCTCTATTGCAAACCTTTCCGTGGACCACCAATTGCTAATGGAAATTCACTGTTAATTACATA
This sequence comes from Pelodiscus sinensis, assembly GCF_052426305.1. Lineage (NCBI taxonomy): Eukaryota > Metazoa > Chordata > Testudines > Trionychidae > Pelodiscus > Pelodiscus sinensis. The sequence goes on along the minus strand of NC_143064.1, from coordinate 32,046,762 downwards.
ATTATGCCCAAGCAATTTTGCTAGTGCTTCAGCTGGGGAGAATAGTTTAATTAAAACGCTTAATCTGTTTAAAAATTTAAATTTTCTCATATTAGTTTATCCAACTTCATTTTAAATAAAGTAAAATATTAATTTATGTCCAACACAAAAGGGTCCCATGTTTTCTTTCTTTATGGCAGGGGTGGGGAACCTTTTTTGGGTCTGGGGTCACTCCCAAGAGGGAAATTAAGGGTAATATTGGTTGGGGAGTCTTTTCTGAGGGGGATCTCAATCCGATAAGCATGTCGCCAATGAGCAACACTGTTCTCTGCCTTTCCCAGAACAGGTGAGTCATTTCAACTTTAGTTGTTTGGGGATGTTAGCGTTAATTATTAATCCAAAAACTAAGAGCTTTTTACACTCTACTTCTGAATATTATTTTTTAATTTGTAACAAAATGTTAGGAAAGTGTCAAAGAAGGAAAAGGTGTTGCAAAACCTGCCTATGGAGTGAGGACAGTTAGAAAACATGCAGAGAATGTCAATGTTGTCCAGTATTTACTGCTGTGACTGCATCTGAGATGGGAACCACATCAACCAAGTGAGCAGCACTTCTGGTTTATTTATATTGACCCTCATATTTTATGCAAATGAGGATGCCAATCAAAGGGGGTATGCCTCCAATGATTAGCTGAAAAAGTCATTTAAAGGGAAAACACCAGTAAGGATAATTTGAGGAAGGGCAGAAAGGAAGGCGAGAAACAATTGAAGAGAAAAGTGATGGACCTTAGGCAGCAATGTTTCATCTGAAGAAGTGGGTTGTACCCATGAAAGCTCATGAAACCATCTACAGTTTTTCCTTCTCTAAAGAAGACTATTCGTTGTTTTTTAAGTTTTTCCAGTGACAGACAGAGGCTACGTGTATACTGCTTTCTTCTTGTGCAAAAGCCTATGCAAATGAAGTGTGGATTAGCATATTTCATTGCTTCATTTACATAGTTAAATAGTAGTCATTTTTGCACAAAAACCCCCTCTTGCGCAAGAGCCATTCTTTCTGAAAAAATGAGCCCCCCCCTTGCTCAAGAGGGGGCGTTTGCGCCAAAAGGAGCTGTCTACACACCTCTTTTTTGCACAAAAGCCTCTTGCGCAAAAACGGCCCCTAATTAATTATGCAAATGAAGCACAGCAATATGCTAATCCACACTTCATTTGCATAGGCTTTTGCGCAAGAAGGAAGTAGTATAGATGTAGCCTGAGGGTGCATCTAGTCAGCACCCTTCTGTTGGAATAAGCTACGAAATTTGCGCTACACAAATTGCGTAGCTTATTCCAAGTTTAAATCAGAAGAGCTTATTTTGAAATTTGGTGCTGTCTATACAGCGTCAAATTTCAAAAAAAGGCACCATTCCAACAAATCCTTTAACCCTTAAAGATGCGATTTTGCTATTTTGGGGTACTTCCAGTATCCTGAAAGAGCAGCAAAGTCTAGACATACCCTAACACAGCTACCCCGCTGAAATTTAGCCAGCAACGGCATTTCCCCTTTATTTAAGCCATCTCACGTTTTCCTGTAGCACTCTTTGAGGTTGTCAGAACTGATTCAAAGAGAATTGTGCTCTATTATGAAAAAGTTTGTTTGAGAGCAATGTAATACTAGCTTATAATTTATATAGAGTGTTTTCATTTGTAGATCCCACACACAGGTGGGTAAACGTTATTATCCTACATTTCACTAGGGAGTATTCTTAAAATTCAGAGAAACAGTGATATGGGAACAATTTTTACAGTGGGATGTTGAGCAGTACTCGCCCTTACACTGTCTGTGCCCTCCAGGCTGGGGCCACAGCTGGGGTGAGCTGCAGAGGCCCAGCCTGTGTCCAGATGTGGAGCTCCGCAGCCAGGACCCTGGGAAGTGGCCGTGTGGTGGCTAGGACCCTGAGGACAGTAGCCAGGACCCTGGGTGGAAGACAGGGCCGGTGGCTAGAACCTCAGGTGGCAGTGGGGCTCCCTGGAGTGGGCTGGTGGTCAGGATCCTGGTGTGGGGCTGTGCAGGGTACAAAGCCTGTGGGTGCTGCAGCACCCTTTGAACCCCTAGTCCCTGTACCTATGTAGATAAATTAAGTAACTTTCCCGATATCACAAGTAAAAGCACTGTCAGAACCAGGGTTGGAGCCTTGGTATGCTGGCTCCTAAGTCTGTTGACTTCACTAGGCCACAGTGCATAGGACATCTAGATCAGTGATACACAAGCAGCTTCCGTGTGAATGGACTGACACTAGGACAAGGCTGATGGATAGCTTTGGCCTCCAAACTACTTCCTAAGCAACCTAATACTCCTCCTGTGTATATCCTTGACAAAGAGCATATGGCAATATGGACTGAATGGTGCTCTGGCAGTGATCTGGATCTATAGGGTAAGGATGGCTAATGCCCCCACATCACTTCCTGTGGCCATGGTAGGGTTACAGGCAATTACCACATAGACCCTGTGTGGATAAATACTCCAGGAAGTACTGCCTTGGAACATGAGTGAGACCTTCTCTTATGGCCTCTGATTGGTCCAGGCACCCTGCTTAAGTCCAGGAGTTCCAGGAAATATCTTTGCAACAAGGTGGATTCCTCTATCAGTCATAATGAGGGATCTACCTCTTGGACTCCTAGCTCCAGCTCCAAACTCTTGTCTCTGATTCTTAACTCCAGGTCTGACATTTCAAGCTGTTCCTGGTATTTGACACCATTGCTCTGACCACTAGTCATGACTGCCTTCAAGTCATAATGAGTTGTTTTCTGAAAACATATGCTCAGTGTACATTGGCAATCATAAAAGGATATAAATGATATAAACCATTAGGAAAGGGACAGAAAATAAGACAAATATAATCATGTCACTTTATAAATCCATAGTATACCCACAGTTTGAATACTACATGCAGTTCTGGTCACCCTATCTCAAAAGAGAGATACCAGAATTAGAAAAAAGCACAAAGAAGGTCAACAAAAATGACTAGGGGAATATCACAGTTTCCACATGAAAGATTAAAAAGACACGGACTGCAGCAGGGGCCTTCTCCCTCTCCGCAGATCCCCTGGTTGGCAAGGGCCTCTCTGGGGAAGGGTTTGGAGTAAGAGGGCTACTTACCTAGTTTGGTGGCAAGCCAGATGGCGAGCCCCAGCTCTCTTGGTGGTGTGGCTGCCCCCACTGGTCCCTCTGCAGTATAGCTCTTCCCTGAGTTTGCTGCCCCCAGGAATGGATGAACTGGGCAATGAATGTGAACAGAAAGATATTTAGTGCTCATGAAACAATGACTCAGGTTCATCTCTGGTATAACCCAGTTCATTCTAGGCTTGATTTCTACTGCTTATGGCTCACTGTAGACCCAATGAAGCAAAATACTTTAAGCTTGTGAGTCATTCCATTGAAGTTAGTGGGACTGCTTGTGTTTCATATTTAATCATGTGCTTAAAGTGCTTTGCTGGCTCCCTGCCATTGTTAAAATCTTATGGGAAGGAGAAAAAAATCCTTGTCAGGTGCTTAATGTTAAGCACATGCTCAACTACTCTGCCGGGTTGGGGTTCAAATGCACAGCACCTTGCAGGGTTGAAATATTAATCTCTCTGATTCAGTTTCCTTATTTCAGCAACTGACATACTAATATTTTTCAAAGTCTTATCAGGGAACTGGATGCAAAGTTTTGTATAAGGGTAGGAAATAGGAGCACACATGTCTGGAAAGTGCCTAGCACATTGAAAGCACACCTACAGTAGACAAAATGATACCTGTTGCTTTAATCATTACAGCAGAAATATGTATGATCTGATACAAAGATTTACAGACAGAATTAAAGAGAACCTGGGCTTCCATTTCACCTTGAATCTCTGAGCTCATCATCTGAAATTTCTGATAATTACCAGTTATCAAATGAATACCAGTTTGATACTCAACAAGTCTCCTTTAAAAAAACCCATTCTTTTGCAAGGGGAGATGAAACAAATGACTGTGCCTAAATCTGATCTTTTCAATAAAAGCATGTCATGAAATAGGGTAATTTCCCTTCCCGTGATTATATCATTATTGAGAACTATTTTTCAAGGCACATTAATAGCTCTCAGATGGGTTATTATATGAATGTGTTTTATAAATGGACTTTTATTACTCATTACAATTAGTTTGAAGGGATCAGGTTCTTCCTTTCCATGCATTCATGCCTTTACCTTATTTAACATCCATCATAGCCATGCAGAAATATTAGAATATCTGTCAAAAGTTTAAATAGTTCTAATCTTAACTTTTATTGTGCTTTGCTTTTTTTTCTGTTGGTACCAGGGGTGCATCTTACCAAAAGTTTAAGTAGCCCCTTTCAACATATATTAAATATTTATTTATCCTTCATACAAAACATAGGACATTTCTGCACATGTATCACAATGATGCAAAAAATAGAGTTCAAGAAGGTTTCAACTAGCATTGCCAAGACTGGTATTAGAGCATTTTATTTTTCTTATTGGGCTGCTAGATTTACAGAACTAAATTCTGCTCTCAGCCGAACTAGTGTAAAATTGACGTAACTGCTTTCAATGGAGCTAATTCCGATTTGCTCAGATGTAAATGAGATTACACACTGATCCATAGCATTCTAGGAACAGAGAGAAGATTTGGCAGAGAGAGTGTGAGGTGGTTAGATTGGGTGAATGAAAGCCAGGACTCTTGATCTGCAGTACTTGCTTGGTAAGTAATTTAACTGAGTCATTGTATCTCAGTTTATCCATCTTTTAAAATGTCTAATACATTGCATATTTTTCCAGAAATGTTTTGACATCAATGGGCTGTGGATCAGGACTTTAATTTAATATTTGTAAACTGCCCTGGCATCTTCTGAAGACAGGCAACGTAGAAATGCCAGGTTATGATTTCATTTTGTGACTTACTATGAACCTACTAAATATCAGGGAAGGCAATACCAGTTTACTCGTGTTACAGAAAACAACAATCATAAACTCTGAGCTTTATCATAACCTACAGAATGAAACACAGACAATTATCCATGCACCAAAGAAAAAACTGAAGCTCTAACCAGTGTGAGAGATCTTAGACACTGGAGTGCTGCCAAAGTTCTGGCCTGGGACTTGGTGATCTGAAATGCATGACTGTTCATTGTTGTTGTTCTGGGTATTCTTAAATACTTCAGTTGTGATAAGTAACACACAGTTTAAAGAATATTTACAGGAAGAGAGAATTAGCTCCTGTCACATGACATTATGTATGGCACAAAAAAAGTAACAGGAGAAGTCAATAGGCAATGATGTCAGGTGAACTTGGCTGAAATGACATGGATATAATATATTCTGTGGAAAAGGACAATCACTAGCTCTCTCTCTTATACTAGCCTTAAGCCTTAGACCATCAAGACTGAATGAATGTAATCCCTTATAATAGGCTTTGTAGAGGGAGTGTAACCTTTGGGTATGTCTACAGACTAGTCTGGGGGCTGACAGAATTGTTGGGCTCCTGGGCAAGATGAAGGGGGCCTGTCTCTGTGCTCCTGGAAGGGATGGGGCTTCAGGAGGAAGTGGTTAGGCTGGGGGCTAGTCTCCCCTTGCCAACCCTTCAGGGCCACCTGCAGCTCTAGTGGTCTTTTAAAGGGCTGGGGCTCCAGGCAGCCACCACTGCTGCCACAATAGTGGTGGTGGCAGTTGGGATCCCTGGGACCTTTTTAATCACCAGGCCCCAGGGCAGTTGCCTCCTTTCCCTCCACTGTTGTCAGCCTGTCTACATTTAACACGACGGTGGTGCACCTACTGCTGCACCACTGTATGCTTCAGTGTAGCTATTACCCATGCCAGCTGGAGGGCATCTCCCATCAGTGTAGACAATACTCTTCCCAGAAAGGCTGTAGCTACGTCTATAGAAGAATTCTTCCCTTGACCTGGTGCTGTCTACACCCATAGTGAAGTCTGAGGAGCTATATCTCCCAGAGTGTGGATTTTTGACACCGCTGACAGATATAGGTGCACTCTGATGTAAGGTTCTAATTTAGACCAGGCCTCATAAATATGTCTCTAGTCTTTCTCTCTTCCTCTCAGTAGACTAGTATACTTCTCCACTGCTCTTTCTTGCTTCTCTTCAATACAGTCTCTTGGAATAATACAGTTATTTATGACTGGAGGGAATCACTGATGATTTTTTTTCTTAACAGAGTGATTCTGCTTCTGATCTCCAAGGGTGTGTCTAGACTACATGCCTCCTTCGACGGAGGCATGTAGATTAGCCAGATCGGCAGAGGGAAATGAAGCCGCGATTAAAATAATCGCGGCTTCATTTAAATTTAAATGGCTGCCCCGCTCTGCCGATCAGCTGTTTGTCGGCAGATCGGGGCAGTCTGGACGCGACGCGCCGACAAAGAAGCCTTTCTTCATCGGCACAGGTAAACCTGGTTTCACGAGGCTTACCTGTGCCGATGAAGAAAGGCTTCTTTGTCGGCGCGTCGCGTCCAGACTGCCCCGATCTGCCGACAAACAGCTGATCGGCAGAGCGGGGCAGCCATTTAAATTTAAATGAAGCCGCGATTATTTTAATCGCGGCTTCATTTCCCTCTGCCGATCTGGCTAATCTACATGCCTCCGTCAAAGAAGGCATGTAGTCTAGACACACCCCAAAAGAATAAGATTCCAAACTGGAAACAATCCCAACAGCCACATCCTTATTTGAGTCTATATTCTGAAAAACAACAAATAGTCTGGTAGCACTTTAAAGACTAACAAAACATGTAGATGGTATCATGAGCTTTCGAAAGCTCATGATACCATCTACTTGTTTTGTTAGTCTTTAAAGTGCTACCAGACTATTTGTTGTTTTTTAAGTTTTTCCTGTGACAGACTAACTCGGCTACCCCTCTGAAGCTTATATTTTGAAAGTTAGAGTTTTGCATGATGACATTTGTGCGAATTCTGTTTTTACAGAGATCTGTTTGTTTCAGAATTAGCATTTTGCCACCTTATTCTCAGGTTGCTAACAATAAAATCTTCTTTCTTTAATGTTTCCCAGTTACTGTTATAACAAAGTTCATTTTGCAGTTTCTGTTTAGCAATGAAGTGTACCGCCCATTGTTGGCATGCAGTCTAACCTAGCCGGTATTAGTTAGCCATGTGATGCAGAGTAAACTCTGGGTAAGCCTATTGCTTTGGTCAATATTTGCTCTCGCTCTGGGAGGGAAGATATTAACAGCTCCACTGACGCAAAAGATCCTAACTCTCTCTTCCTTCTTTACAAAGCTGATGTGTGCATTTTGTGTCCCTCTGCCACAAATGTTGCCAGCGGCTGGGGCTGAAGATGAAGGACAGGCTGGAGGAATTGAGGGTCCGAGTTAATGAAGATGAGGACTCTTTGGATATTGATGATACTCTCTCATTTGATAACCCTATTTTCCAGGAGGATGAGACCAATCCCATGAGCAAAATATTCCAGGAAGTGTCAGATCTCTCACTGGCCCTGAATAAACTGGAGGAGTTAGCAGAGACCATTGACAAGAAGCAGCAGCAGGTGCTGTGCTGTACCACTGAGGAGAGCATTTATGAAGAAAAGAAAGAGCTAAGTATCATTAAAGCCTCCTTCACTAGTCAGGCTAAAGTCATCCAGCCTCAGCTCAATGGGATTCAAGACACACTGGCCCGAGATAGCAAACAATGGCTGGCCGGATACCGCATCCACCAGAGCCAGCTCTCCATCCTAATCAGCCAGTACCGAGACATCATCACGCACCATTATGCCAAGGAGATGGAATACGTGGGGAAGTTGAAGGAACAGATTGTGAGGCAAACTGAGCTGGCGGGCTTGAGCCTATGTGAAGAGGACATTAATCAGCTAGTGGAAAGCCACCTGGCACCTCGTATTGTGGGCCAAGACCTGGAAATGCTCAAGGCCAAGCAGCACTTGGCCATGGCCCAGGTACGCCACCAGCAGCTGCTGGACCTAGAAGCCCAGATCAGTGAGCTGCACTCACTGTTCCTGCACTTGGAGGTGCTGGTTTCAGAGTCATACGATGTCATCAACAACATTGAGTACAACATCCTGCATACACTTGATTATGTCTCCCAGTCCAATGAGGAGGTGAAGAAAGCCCTAAAGTACGAGCGCCAGTCGCGGATCTCGGCTATGCTGTCAGCGATGCTGGGCCTTTGTGCATGTTGCGCGTGTTTATCATGTGTAGCTGGCAAAGTGCGGTGACACGGACTCTGCAAAGGAAGGTGATAGCTACCTTCCATGGACCTCAGCAGCAGTCAGGCTATTTGAGGGCAGTGAATGTGGATTACCCCCGTGGACGAGCTCCACTCCCTCACTGGAAGAAAGTGTCCCATGATTTGAATGGATTTGAAAGCAGGTTTTCTTGTGTCTTACATATGAGGAAGGATTTCACTGAGTTTTTTGGTAGGACACTGGCAATCAGTCTCATGTTCCTACTATTATTTTAAGATGGTATGTTCTATCTTTAACAGTGTCCTTAAAATTATTTAATATATATTAATAAAAAAGGCATTTCGTGTTTCTGATCAAATACAACTTTGCATAAAAAAGCTCCTGCTAAAACTTGTGTTGTATCATTGGTCATTATAAAGCAAGCAAACAAACAACAGTTCAGTTTCCCAATTTGATTATAATGCTCCTCCACCGAGGTTTAAAACCTTAATCTACTTGGGCATGTTTTTATTATTTGGATTTTTCATATGGAGTTGACTCAGTGTTTGTTGTGTTTTGTTGTTAAACAAGTGTTTCAGATTTCAAAATGCTTCTAGTCCTGGTGCCCTCCAAGTGCCTGGAAATACCTACAATATGAATGAAGTGTGATGTTTACATAAGCCGTTTTTGTTTCAAACTTCTGTTACAGGACTGGAGGAGTTAGCTTTCCTTCACACAGGTGTGTGTTTGTGTTTGTTCATGTGTTTGAAATGAAGGGATAGAATTAAATGCAATGGAATTTAATCATTTGAAATTCCATTTTACAGTTTTCTGGTGGAGCTTCCATCAGGCATAATTTCAGTCTTGTTCTTTCATTTGATTCAGTTTCTGTTTCCATGGAACTTTCAAGATTAGTGGTAACAAAACCAGCTCTTCTTATATGATCAGTAATTTTGCAGTGGTCCATTTAATACTCAATGGCCATTCAAGCTAACAATATTACAGCTCAAAATTCAAGTTTTATTTATCTATTGGTTCAGTATAGTGCAAAAATAATGCGGGTGAGCACATTGGCAAAAACTTTCAGGGCTGTTTTTTTTCAAGGATCTGATCTAATCTAATCGAATCTAGTCTTCTTTGTAAGAATGCTGTTCAGTTGGAGAGAATCAAGCTGGGTGAGGCAATATCTTATACTGGACCAACTTCTGTGGGTGAGAGAGGCAAGCTTTTGAGCTTACACAAGTCTGGGAAAGATTAAAAAACAGCAAATGATCTGGGAAAGGTTCTCTGAGTGTCACAGCTAAACAGAAGGTGAAACAGACTGTTTAGCATAAGTAGTTTTTTCCTGTACTTCCCCCTTATGACTGGATATGTATTAATGGGACATTTTGCATTGTACAGTCCATTGAAATGTTTTAACTACTTATGCTAAACAAGCTGTTCCACCTTCTATGTAGCTGTGACACTCTAGTACATTCCCCAGACTGGAAGAAGAGCTCTCTGATTGATAAACATTACCTTACCCACCTTGGCTCTCTCATGTCCTGGGACCAAGATGGCTACAACAGCACCACATACAGTCTAATGTTATAACATTCTCAGGAAAGTTTTATATGCAAAAATATCACTTTTCAAAGGAACAACTGAATTATGTGATGATCTCTAAAATAAAAATACAAGTTGCCAGAAGCCACATAAGCAAAAGCTGATGTGAACAGTACATGTATTTGAAACTTTAACAGTAGTTTTCCATAAACATTGAGAATCAAGTAATGTAATGGGGATTTGCCATGGACTAGTGACATTTCAATATAATAGGGGTCAGTTTAAGATTCTCAGGAATTTTTGGAGAGAGCATTTATGTATTGAGCATTTTCTTGTGTTGTGCCTAGACTAGCTCTCCCACTCTTGTATTAGCTCTAATAGAAACATTGCTGTAATATTCTTGTGCATGAATAAATTATTTCTTGGAAAGCAGTTACTCCAACATTTATGAAGAGTTGGAACTAATTTGATTGAGATTCGGATTTATGGTGTGTAACCTGGAATTAGATTTTGCTAAATCTATTCATAGAACATTTGCCTTCCAAATAGGTGAGAAATTGTATAACTTTTATCTCTCTACAGCTGTTTGTTATGCTAAAAAACACACTCATTTTATTTGGTCTTCTGAGAAGAACTTCAGTTGAGAGAACAGTTGATTCGCTGCTTTGTTTGCCAGATTAGTTCTTTCAGCTCCCACTGACTTCTTAACAGGGTTGGACACACGTTCAACAAATGCATTTCAGCTTTCGTCTTACAATGTGTTCCTGTCGAGTCTTGAATCTAGTACTTGAACCCAGGAGGTAACTGAGTTGATTGCTTTTGCATTCCTTTTATTAAGTCATGATATGGTTAGCCCTATATTGGGTCTATTTATGATGGAGCAAGGAAAGGAGGGAAGAAAGAGCATGGCTGATATTATTCAATAGGGATGGAAGGTCATTTTATTAATCTCTCTGTCTTTTGCTGTGTGGCTCTGTTTAGATTGTTATGAGTGTCCAGCCAATTGATTCAATATCTCTCTACCCCATTCCATTGCCAAATACTTATCACTGTTAAATTTTTTTTGCCCATTTCACAGTGGAGATCAGTTGGACTCAGGGCAGATTTTCCAGTTTCACTGTTGTGCTGTCAGAGCAGGAAGAGGACAGTGTGTTAACTTTTTTGATTGTTTTATCTAATGTCACAAATTGAGGGTTTTTTTCCTTTTAGTGTATTAACAGAGATGGTCCATTCAGCTACATGGCATATGGATCCAACCTGGAAGGTAGTGGGGAGTGCTTGGGCCCATTTCAGTGAACTTCGGTAATGAAGGCAAGTTGTAAAATAATGGCCTCAGAGTTGTAATCCGCAGAGTGACTTTTAAAAAGGGGGTTCTGTATCTGTTGTCTATTGGTGACTCCAAAACAAATGTGTTCAACTTACAATCACAAGGATTAAAAAACAAAAAAACTTTTTGCCTAGGAAACATACCCTGGAACTTGAAATCAAACTGGGTTCTTTCTGGCTTGTGAATTTTTACCAGAAATAAGATATTCCACAGTTAGAATTTGACAAAAGAGTTCTGTTACTGATGTGAGTCCAACTAGGATCTAAAGTGTTCTCCCACAGCTGTGTTGGCTCTAGTATCCCCAGATTTAACAGACCCCCCACCAACCCACAATAAAGGAAGCAAACAAAATCCAACAGCATCTGCATCCAACAAAACTTTTCTTTGTAACTAAATTTATGTATGTGTTTAATTTTATGTATGTGAGTAGACCCATACAGAGAACAGTTTTGGTACCATTGACTTTTGCAGTATGTTACTGAGTTTCTTTCTCATTGTTCTCCCAAAATGTTAATGTGCTCTATAATACGTCTTGTACATTCCAAAGATGACTGTTGGAACAGTGAGTTACTACCTCTTTGTGCTTCTCTAATGACAGATAACTTGCTGCAATGTATACCGGCCAGATTCTGCCCACATCGCAACCTGGCGTGCCACTCAGGTGAAAGAACTGTATGAGGCTAACTTAAGCTGCTCCCCTGCTCTGTAAACTCACAGCATAAGGGGCATGTTGGAAGCAGAGTTGTGTGTGGATCAAGGATGAAAGGGAGCATGGTCATAATACACAATGTTGTAGTAGTTCTGGGCTGCAGACCACCCTATAGGCAACCTAGGCAAATCTGCCATAAGTTAAAGTAGGTCCCAGGGCTGCTCTTCCTTACACAAAGAGCCATTTTTGTCCCTGCAGCAACCCCAAATCCAGGGAGTACATAGAAGGCATAAACCACCCCACCCTTTCTGTGTTACCTCTCTGAGGAGACTCAGAAAAGTTGCTAGCCCTGTGAGTCTGTTTGAGATGGCTTCTGTTTTTGCTATTTGTGCTGCACCGTTTTTCCTTTTTTCTAATTTTTTTCTATGCTGCAGATATTCTCTGGCAATGAAATGAGACCTGGAGTAATGTGAAAAAGCAAATTTCATTTTAGTTCCATGTCTGCTGGATGAGATGAAGACAGGAATAACAGTTGGGGTTTGTCAATAAATGTTATCAATAAATGTTCTCTCTTTCCATTTTCATTTCCTTTTCTATTTGTCCAGCCTGCTCCAAGGGGATTTCCTAAAGAAGAAATCAAACAAAAAGTAACAAACAGACATCAAATGTTTATTTACATTTAAAATGTCATCGAACAACATTAAGGGCTGTTATATTTGATCATTTCATCCCTTTCTGCCTTTCAACAACAGCACTATTTATACACCGCTCATTGAAATGGCTGATGTCTCCAGAGACTTTATAATTTCAAAGCCATGGACAGCAAGGAAATAGTATCTATCAGCAGTGTCTGTTTTAAATATTTCTGAATTTAAATCAGCTAAAGAAAGCAATCTCATGTCAGAGCACAGACCAATGCCACAAGGCAATCAAGACTAGCAAGTAATAAGGATCATATCTCACACCAAGGGAGTAAGTACAGTGAGTGTACATTGGATTGATGGACTATGTAAAATGGACTGTACCAAGAGATTAAAGGGCAGCAATTACTTTTTATTCTCCACTCTCTTGGCAAAGGGAAGAATGGTTGTACATTTGAAAAGGAGCTGGCACATATTGAGAGAGGAGTGGGACAGGAGCCCCCTTAATTGTGACCAATGGACAGGAGCCCCTTAAACTGTAAGTATTGCTACACTCTTTCCTCTGCACACCTGTCCTATCAGATAATTGAAGTGAGAATCACTGTGTCCCTGGGGAGAGTGGGAAATATCTCTCTGACTAGAGTGATTGTTGCATATACAGAGTTGTCAGACTACACAATATTTATAGAATTGGGGCAGACTCTCTGAAGAGACTGAGTTGTTGCAAAACTGAGTATCCCGGGACCTAATTTTTAGGTACCTGTGAAAATCACAGAAATGACAAATACAATGCATAAAATCTGAGGGAGATGCCTAAGCTCCTATATAATGTGCAGTGATAGCAGTGGCGGATATAGGGCAGGGTGAGCGGGGCGGCTGCCCCGGGCCCCGCACTTCAATACGCCCTGCGCACGCGCTATTACCTGTCGGCTGAGGCCATGGCGCATGCACAAAATTATGCTGCCCTGAGCCCCACGCTTCAATAGGCCCCATGCTCTGGGCCCCGCAAACCTCTCCTCAGCCCCTGGGTATGTCTAGACTACATGGCTCCGTCAACGGAGCCATGTAGATTTGTTTTTTTGGCAAAGGCAAATGAAGCCGCGATTTAAATGATCGCAGCTTCATTTACATTTACATGGCTGCCGCGCGGAGCCAACAAACAGCTGATCAGCTGTTTGTCGGCTCGCGCGCTAGTCTGGACGTTCCCCCTGTCGACATCAAAGCCCTTTGTCAGCAGCCCCGGTAAACCTCATCCCACGAGGAATAACGGGGCTGCCGACAAAGGGTTTGATGTCGGCAGGGGAGCGTCCAGACTAGCGCGCGAGCTGACAAACAGCTGATCAGCTGTTTGTCGGCTCAGCGCGGCAGCCATGTAAATGTAAATGAAGCCGCGATCATTTAAATCGCGGCTTCATTTGCCTTTGCCTATGTGTCTAATCTACATGCCTCTGCCGACAGAGGCATGTAGTCTAGACACAGCCCCTGAGTGGTAGACACCAAAGAATGCTCAAAAGCCAGCAAGTTAGGGCTGCTACTCACCTAAGATGGTGAGAGGAATGTGTGCTAATCCCCATTCCTCTCTCAGAGACAGGCATCTAAATCTAGGCTGTGGGGAGATATCTGCTTGTGATCCACGAATGGGGACAACCCCCTGGAGTCAGGTGACTTAGGTGTCTAAGCTGTTTCTTGTGGGAATGAGAGAGGCACCTGACTTATTTTACACTGTTGGAGGCCCTCGTGGCCCCTGGGTCCTTGTGGGGCGGTGAACCCTCCCCGCAGAGGTGGGGAGCACCCCGCCCTGGATTTAATCTAGCCCTGCTTCAGTGGTAGCAACAGCCTCGCCTGGATGAGGGGGCCTTTCACCAGCGTCCAGGTGGATTGCTACTTGTCGGGTGCTCGAATCTTTTGGCAAGACCCCGCTCTTTTACCCACGGGGCTCAGTCCTTGCATTGCCGGGTATCTTCCCTCACCAGCCTCTCTCCGTCCGGGGTTGACCGGGTGGTTGGTTTCACCCCTTCAGCCCCTCCCTCTCTCTCGCTCTCTGTCTACGTGCGTGTTTTGGGTGGCGATGGTGGGGTAGGGGGACCCGGACCCACCCACTCTACCAAGTCCCGGCCCAGGGCCCTCAGGTCAGGAGCTGGTGGCTCTTCTGGTCTAGTGGGGATAGCACTCATAGTCAGTTGACCGTCCCAGGAATCGCTTGCTCTCCTTCCCTGGGCCACTTCCTACCCCATTAGAGGCTGTATCTCCTCCTCCACACCACGGCACTGACCTCACGTCCTACCACCTCAAGGCGTTTTCCCTCCTTGAGGTGTCGCTTTCCCACTATCCTCCAGGCTCCCACGCTGTTTCCATCCTTAGAGGTCTTTGGGTCTCCATCTCTGTCTCTCGTGGGTGAACCCCTCTTCTCCAGGGGGGCTAGCCCCCTTTCTGAGGCTTGTTCATCTGGTTGCTCTCTGGGCTGTCGCTCCTTCTCTGCTCCCAGCGCCCTGGGTAGCTTGGGGGTTAATCCTCACCCTTGCAACTCTGAAGGGGGTTCTCCTCGTCTGGTGTTCCCCGCCATCTCTGGCCTCCGCTGGTCGTCTGCCACTCCTGGGCTCTCCCGGCAGTCCACCGCCTTGGGGCTCTACCGGCTGCCCGCTGCCTCCGGGCTCTCCCAGCAGTCTGCCCCTACCTTTCCCTGCCAGCCGCCTGTTGCCTCCAGGCTGACGCCAGCCACATCTCCTGCACTTGCTGTTCTCCCCCTCCCCCCCAGAGCATGACGGCATGGTCTTTAAATGTCCTGTGCGGCTACCTGAGCATGCGCTGCAGCACCTTAGTGCACTACATCAGTCACCCCTGAGTGCAGCAGCTCTCGCTAGGAGGGGCGGGGTGAGGTTACCCCGTCACACACACAAAACTGTTGGAAGATAAGGGGGGCAGACCACTATAGTCCAGTGGTTAGAGGACTCGTCTTGGAGGTGGGAGACACAGGTTCAGTTTCTCCCAGTGATGGACCGTCATGGATACTGCCAGGGTTAACTCTACCCTTTGTACCAAGGGAGATGGGCATGCTTTTGACTGGAGACCAGGTATAAAAGGGAGCAGGTCAGCTTGTTCAGGACAAGTGAGCTGTTGAGGCCACAGAGGCTATGTCTACACAGCAGCGTTATTTTGGAATAAGCTAGTCCAGAAGAGATATTCCAGAATAGTTTATTTCAAAATAACGCATCTACAAATAAAATGCATTTTGAAATAGCTCTTAGCTATTTTGAAATAGAGCGTTCACACTGATTGGACGCTGAATCGCATTTAAGGCCACCCGGAACCAGCTCAGGCAGGGCATCAGGTCAGTAGTTACGTCATGTGGCTGCTGCTTGAGGCTATCTAAGGCTTGTGCTTAAAGGGACGCCCCCTGGACAGCTGTTTCTCAAGTTTCCCTGCTTGTTTGTCTACCTCTGTGAGGGACAGAAAAGCATTTTCTCTTCTTGCTCTGGTTGCCCTGACTCAGGCCACCACAGCATTCTCTACTATGGAGCAGCAGCTGGCTCTGGACACTCTTCAGCTCTTGGAGCTTTTGTTCAAGTCATGCAGAACTTTCTTCAGGCTGCCTCCCAGGCTCTGCAGAAACCCAACCCCCAGGGCTTCTTGGAGACCCTTCTCAGGTATGTCGGGGAGCAGCTACAGGATCTGGACACCGCCTGGGTGCCTGGACACCACCTGGACACTGCCGGGGCAGTCTGGGCGCTGTGCCCTGCTGCATCTGGCATCTGGATACCAGTGCAGACTGGTGGGACCATATCATTGTAGAGCGCTGGGGAGACCAACAATGGCTCCAGTACTTTTGAAGAAGAAGGGCACCTTCCTTGAGTTGTGTGAGTGTCTCACCCCTGTGCTGAGGTGACGGGACATGCACATTAGACCTGCTATTCCCCTCCAGAAGTGTGTCACCATTGTCCTCTAGAAATTCTCCACGCCAGACAGCTAATGATCCATGGGGAACAGTTCAGTGTGGGGAGTTCGACCATAGGAGCCCTGCTCATGCAAGTATGGCATCCCCCTTCCTGGGAGGGATTGTTCTGTCCCACACAAAATCCTGCCTGGGGTAGCTGTGATTGCAGGGGGTTGCTGCTGGTGAGTGGAATGGAGAGTGAGTAAGAGGAGGGAGGGGGGAACTCTCAGGCGCCCCTGTGATTCTCAATTTGTTTGTCTCCTTCTGCAGGTGGTCAGGGTGCCTGGCAGGTGTGGATGCCTTCATCAAGGAATTTGGAGCCCTGGGCTTCCCCAGCTACGGGGGAGGGCTATTGATGGGACACACATCCCTACCCATGCCTCAGACCACTGGGCCTCAATGTACATTAACCACAAGGGATACTTTTCAGTGGTCCTGCAGGCTGTGACTGACCACCGGGGCCAGTTTACAGACATAAATGTTGGGTGGTTGGGGAAAGCACACGACGCACGTGTGTTCAG